>NC_061818.1:10846275-12046275 GCF_021462225.1 Girardinichthys multiradiatus
GGACTGAGGCAGAGGTTCACTATGCAAAACAGCAATGAACCTAAACATGCCGCTAGAGCTAAAATAAAGCATGTTCAAGTTTTAGAATGGCCCAGTCAAAGTTCTGACCTAAATCCAACAGAGAATCTATGGCAAGACTTGATATTTGATGTTCACAGATGCTCTCCATTCAGTCTGACTGAACTTGAGTCAATGACTTGAGTCTGAAGTTTGTAAAGAAGAATGAACCAAAATTTCAGTCTTTAAACACATGGGCCATACCAAAAGACTGGCAGCTGTAATTCCAGCGCAAGGTTACTACACATTATTGACTCATAGGACTTGATGCAATGCAGGCCACACTTGAAAACCGGGAGTCATTTTCCTTCCACTTGACAATTATTTACTACTTTTTATTTAAAATAAAATCTTAAAATGCACTGACATTTGTGTTTGTAATGTCAAAAAATGGAAAAAATAGAGCTCCCAGGTAGCCCTTGTTTTCTTGTAGGGATGCACGATATTTCGGCATTGACGTCGGCATCGGCCGATATTGATTTTTTTAACATATCAGTATCGATAAGTGAAACCGATAAGTGAAACCCGGCCAGTATTAACAACCGATATTTATTACCATCTTGTTGCTGTTTGTGTAACTGTTTCTAGTATTTGTTTGGGCATGTTATAATGATGCAGTGGAGAGCTGTAGGGTGTGGTCGTTTTTTCACGGTGTTGAAAGGGTAGTGAAATATATATGCAATATTAATATCAGATATCAATACCGGCCTAAATTTTTATATCAGTGCATCCCTACTTTCTTGTTTTCTTTCTGTGACAAATCAGTTGATAGCTGGGTTAAAAAGTGACTGTAGCGCCATCCTTGGTTTAGCACCGGAACTGCGTGGGTGAAAAAAATCCTACCTGTCACATCTTGGCACATCAGTTTAGTGCCAACCATCTCAGGGTCAGCCATTGAACAGCCAGGAGATGCTGATTATCAGGTAATGATTTTGCAAGATAATATCTACCATCATCAAAGTTGAATGAACCCTATTATAATGGTCATCTACAATCAAAGATTACATGATCATTTTCACACAGGTAATTAACCCCCTGCAATTTATGTTGCACTTTCAGCCGACAAACCATTACTCAGATGGTTTGTCTTAACCTAAATTAGAGTCCAGCAGGAACCATATATTCTGTGTGACTGTGTTTTTCACCGCTTAGATCATAAGCTTTTAGTATTGTCATTGTTTTTATCAGTATGACTAGAAACAGGGAGGAGCTTTTACCAGTTTACCAAAGACATCAGTTTCCCTGAGTTGGTTTGTGATTTATTTGAATGTCTGCGTTTCAGGTTTTTTTTTCATTTTCCCCTTCTATAAAATATGTTTAATTTTTCTCGTTCCTTCCTTATCACCACCTATACACACTCCATACATACCTTTATGCTGACCAGGCAGCATTTTCTGTTCTGTCCTCGTTGTGTGTTGTCGTCACGCTGGATTAGACTAACGTCACTTTTACCCACTTTCCCTTTGCACCCATAATGTGTGTGTTTGTATGTCCGCTTGTTGCGGTTATTAGTGAGTCTACCACAGTATCAAACCATTACTCTGTAAAATCCCAGTGTACCACATTAGATGACAGTAACAAAAAAGAAAAAAAAAGATAATTTTACACAGAAAGAGAATTGGTTTAGCTGCTTCCAAAAGCAAGCTTTTTTAATTTCTATGTTTAACTAATGATTGACCATTGCATTTTGCATACTTTCTTGATTTCTTATCAACAATATTTTCATCTTTGTTGACTGACAATGGCCAATAATCTGAACAAAAACCTGCTGCAGTGCTGCAAAATTGAGCAGTTACAAAGTGTAAAGGTTCACATGTTGAATAAGACATTGTTAGAAAATACTCTCTATGATTTGCAGGTAAGGTATTCATAGCCTATGAAGTCCTCTGTTAACTAGTTACCATTGTGTCACCTCCAAGAAAATAAACAATGCAAATTTGAAGACGCAGCTTCATCCTGTCTTGATTAAAAAGGGACGTTTCATGAATCAAAGTGAACTAAGGGTCTTCTGTGAGGTCACTTGGAGGGATGCAAAATGACCACAAGAAGGAGCTGTGTGATCACATGAGAGGAAATAAAGCTTTATGATGTGTGTGTTTCTCTGGAGCTCTATGGTTGCACATGTAAACCATTATCAAACCCTTATTAAAGTGGTTATAATGGCTTATGACACTCTCCAAATGCACTACAGCCCCATTCTTAAAAGCCCAACATATATAATCACACACCAATGGATGCATTATATATGTATGTGTATGTACATACTGGCATATATGTATATATATACACAGGTTTTGTGTAAGGAATTAATGTATGCTCAATGAGTATATAAATGTTTTCATATATTTATATATATCTGCTGTCTTTTTCTATGTGTGTGGGAGAGAGGGGGAAGAAGTGAGAATGTGTGAGGATGAAAATGGGCTGCAGTTGTTGATTTGAAACCTGCTGTGCTTTATGTCTTCACTAATTAGGGAACAGTTTTATTAGCCCTGGATATTGGTTTCTTCCTAAATAGATCCTGGGAATTCAGAAAGATCAGACATATTCCTGCATTTCCTATTTTCTGATAACTTTTGGGGATTATGTCGAGCCTAAAAATGAAATCGTTTTTATCACATTAGGGAATCAACATATCAGCGGCTAAGTAAAGATGAGATTTGGTGTTAATTAAGAGACTTGCAGGCTGTGACAGTTGGCGGTTTAATTTGTTTCTAAGGCATTAATAAAACACAATGTATATGTTGCAGTGGGAACATACAGTGCCTTGCAAAAGTATGAGATGGCGACTCCACAAATCAGTCAGCTTAGGAGGAGTGGTGAGAAGAAAGAGGTCAAAGGAAGCCATATGAAGTCCCATTTTTAAGTTTACCACAAGTATTGTAGGAGATACAGCACATATGGGGAAGAAGATGCTCAGCTTGAATGGATGTTAGAACGGCCTAGTCAAAGTCCAGAACAATTAAATCCAATTATGAATCTGTAGAAAGACTTAAAAATTGATATTCACAGATGCTCACCATACAATCTGGCTAAGCTTGAGCTATTTAGCAAAGACGAATGGGTAAGAACTCCTGTCTCTAAACGTGCACAACTGGTAGAGACATACCCCAAAAGACTTGCAGCTATACTGAAGGGAAATGTACTTCTACAAGGTATTAACTCGGGGGACGGATTACAAATGCATGGCACATTTTCAGATTTTTAGTTGAAAAGCATATGTTCTTCCACTTCACAACCATGAACTACTTTGTGTTGCTTCGCATAATGTTGCCTTGCAACATATATTAATACTTTTGCATGGCACTGTGTTTTCAAATAAAATGGACTGCTTACAGTAGCTAATGTAGTTCCAAGGAAATTTTAGATTTTCAATCATTGAAGATGGGAAATTAAGAGAATAAATATGGATAATTTGTAACATTCTTGTAGGAAGTTTAATTGTAAAGTAATTAAACATCTTAAGATTTGCAGGGGAAAAACTTTAGAAGTTCCCAAGAGTGTTGGTCGCATCAGTCTTTTAAAGAATTGAAAGCTGACTATAACTGCACTGATGTAATGAGACCAGTTTTTTTTTCTAGAGATTTACCGACCGGAGAACTGTGGTCAGCTTCTGGTCTCCAGATTTTTTAAACCTTTGACCTACTCATGCCAGTTTTAGCCATTTCAGAATATTCTTTAGCAACTTTAATTACCAGCTACAAGGTATGGGTACAAATTGACGTCAAGTGGCAGAAGGCTCTTTTTGGTACAATAAAAAAATCAGCCATCAGTTGACCATACTGCGAAAGTATGAAATGGTGAATGAGCAAAATGACCAGCCACCTTCTAAAGCCCAGCTGTTAAATGTAGCACCGTTAAAGAACAGCTGACAGGTGACTGTAGAAAATACAGTTTCCTTGTCAATAGTTCTTATAGATTTTGTGCTTCTTCTAACCTCACCTCAGTGATAGTGAAAATCTTTTCCACCCAAAGACAACCTTCACACCCAAGAGTGGTGTGGTTTGCTTGGTCTATTAGCGCTTAGGTATGGTGTGTTTACTGGTAGGAAAAATATCGTATTTTTGAGTTTCTGACCAGTCCATCCGCTTAACTAAAAAAAACACCCCATATTATTTGCTCCCTATTTACCTTATTTTCTCATTTACATTTTTACTGGTAATATTCCCCAAATATACATCAGATACCTTATTACAGTATCAAAATGAACTATGTGGAAATCATCCCTTTTTTTCTTGTTTAAACTGAGCTGTCAGACATTTTACATGACCATAAGCACATTAATTAAATATAACATTAGAGAGAATGACAGTTCAGTCATCATTAAGGCATTTTTTACTTTAGTCCACAGGTGTCAAACTCTAGTCCTCGAGGGCCGGTGTTTTAGATGTGTCTCTGCTTCAATATACCTCAATCAAATCATTATTTTATTAGCAGGACTCTTAGAAAATTGACTCCTTGCTGAGGAGGAAACTTAGCCATCTGATTCCGTGAACTGAAACAGGAACACAGTTGCAGGACACCGGCCCTTGAGGACTGGAGTTTGATACCACTGCTTTAGTCTGTTGAATTCTAACCTTTCAATTTGTACATAATCGAAACACAACTCAAGTTTGGGCTTATGAAAGTAAGCCGTTGCTAACAAACGTGTTCATACCAAAACCTGGTCCTACCGCAATAAAATAATACCCCAAGAAATTATCATCCAGAATCTAAAGAAATCGGTTGCTGCTGCTGTAAAAGCCCGTTTCTATTTGCAAATCGGCCACTCCCTTTGCCACTTCGGGTTGGTTAGCAGTTAACAGTGGTGTTCTGTGTTGAAGGTTGTCGAGGCTCAGAGGCAAGTCCTAACAGTTCTCCCACCCCATCCAGAGGGCCCCATGGAGGCTCCAACGAAGAGATCTGGGTTCTGCGCAAGCCAGTGGCAGGTAATTAAGCCGCGCTGCGCTGAGCCCTCAACCTCTGACTCCTTGAAGTCTGAATCGGGCCAAACAGTATCTGACGTCTATTTGTAAGATCCTTTCTGCCTGCCACCTTCCAACGGGGCCCACAGGGAGAAACCCAGCCATCGGTCTGTTTGAGCCGCAAGAGGATGATGCTTGAAGGCTTTCAGATACTTTTTGACCTGCTCCTGACAGTCTCCCATGTCCTGCTTATCCCTCCATCTAAAACCTAGTTGAGCTCAGTAGCCATATGTGTAGGATGCAGGCTTTTGCATTGGTCTACAGTTTGTGTGTGTGCGTGTCTTTCGAATGGGATGTGCTGGGATGCTGTTGATGGGGGAGAGAACAATATAACCCAGAGAGAAAGATGAATAGAAGAAATAGTGTGTGTGCAGTTAAAGAGTGTGATAGTGAGAGGCATGCCTTTATTCCACTTTTATGTTCGTCACCCAATCATCTGTTGGCCTGTCTGTCCGTCTTGTCCATCCAGCCACACGCTGCCCAGTGCATTTCAACGGAGAGTCACACCTCTTACATTGCAGCTCTGGATATCAGCTAAACTCCTTTGTCTGTGTGTGTGTGTGTGTGTGTGTGTGTGTGTGTGTGTGTTTGTGTGTGGGTGTGTGTGTGTCTGTTTGTCTACGTGCATGCGTCTGCTGCATGTGTTTATCTGTGTGGGCAAAATCTACACGCAACGACTGGGCAATGGCGTGGCGGCCCGATTGATTGCACGTGGACGTTTTTGTGTGCCTGTGTGTATGTGTGTGTGTGTGTGTGTGCATTGCAGGTGTAGATCGCAGCAGCATCGGGAGTTCTGGGAGTGTGACCAGTGTGAGGTCTTCAGGCAGCGGTCAGAGCACCACCAGCGCTGCGCACATCCTCCATGCGCAGGCGGAGGGCGTGAAGGTGTGACATACATGTACAAACACATCTGTAAACACTCCTGATATCACAGTTAACCTCTTCAAGACTTAAAACAGCAGTTTGATTATTTGTGTTAACAATTTTGCACTTTGTTCACCGTCCTGTTTCGTTAAATAAGTTCTTGCAGATACTCCTTCCTTCTTATATACCTTTGGTAATTTAACCTCATGCATGATCGTATGAATGCTGGTAGTAAGGGACTCATTACATCCTTTGATACATCTTCAGCATGTCTGCCACATCGCAAACAATCCCAAGAATATTTGTTAGAGATCCACAGAGAGTTCTGGGCTACTTTCAGTTTTTACTCTATGCTGTCCAGCATTTTAAATTACAAGTTGAAAAGTTTAAAAGATTAAACCGAGCAACTTTGCAGAGTACTTGTTATCCTCCCAATTTCTCCTTTGCCAATTTAGCAAAATGTCCCCAAGGTAGATGTGAACGGACCTCCACTGTAGAAAATACAGTTTTTTTTTAAATACCTTCCTATACCTTTTGTGTGACATCTGACTTTATTTTCAAACACGTCCCCGAGATGGAAAATAGGTAACTTTGAATCATATTTCCTCAGTAGCAACTTCCACACCAAAGTATGGAAGTCTACCTGGTAGCGCTCACAAAGATCGGAGTTTTGAGTCTTTGACCAGCAGCTCACCAGTCAGGGTCAATCAAGGTGAAAATTGTGGGATTCTGGTCATGGGTCTTTTTTTCTTGGTGTATCTCTATCCCTTGTCTTAATTCTGAAGCAGTTGCTAAAAGCAATACTGTTACTTTTCTTACTTCATGTGGCTGTCAGCTATGCTGCAGTGTTAAATCTAGCTTGTTGAGATTTTTGGCAACAGTGCTAAAACATTTTTGTTAGCCTCTCCCTTTTTGGAAAATATATTCTTTCCTACTGTTAGATTGAGATTTTTATTTATGATGAAGTGTGTTTCAGCAAATTTCTAAGAGAAAAAACAACCCCAACAAATCATTTATAGTGTATAAAAATGAAATGTCACCTCAAAGTAAGATTTTTGAATTATTTTTCCTTTTTTATTTAGTTATTTCTCACCACCACATAAAGAGACTTCTAGTTAAACTGAGCTTCTTGATTGCTTTATATTATTACAATAGATACCTTATTTATTAATGCAAAGTAGGAAGCTTTGATTTGGTTTATCATATTTTTTAATTACAATTTGAGAAAGTCTTGTGTCTTGGAGAGCTTGAAAGTCACATGGATTCTCCTTTGATACCAAATCCTGTAACCATGGCTACCACCTGTAAACCTGGATTTAGATTAGTGCTTTTGTCCATTAAATAAGTATTCAAATCAGTTGCACAATCATAGGTTTAGGTTTTAGTTGCATTTCACAACTAAATAAAAAAGTTAACTCTGCATACAGCTTGAAAAAGTCCCAGACTGACTAAAAACCTATTTGTGTTCAGAAAGCTTTAGAATTCTGATAAAATATTTTTATTATTTATCTTCAGTCGCTATGCATTACCCTTGTTAGTGTGCTGTTGTCATACATGGTCATGTGTTATTAAGACATCAGACAGCGACTTTATATTTTGGTCACTGCTTTCTCATTGCACAGCCACCACTTTCAATAAGAGGTCAAACAACAAAAGTGGATTTTATTACAATATTACAGGGTTTTAATTCTAATAAACAATGCCTTACATTTCATGTAAAGATGCATCGATCAGAGTTTTGTGGCTGATTTCCGATCTTCAGTTTTTGCAAAGCTTTGATCGATACCAACTTTAGTGATTCATATTTATCTTCAAGAATTATAATTAAAACAGTTTTTTTCTGTCCTTCCTACCCTGAGTGTTTATTTATTATAAACACTCAGCAGAGGCAACCTCCCACATAAGTGGGAGGAAGGGTGCTGTGAAGTAAAGGGGGTTTTACTGTTTTAAAACAAAGTGATTACAGAGTTGGCATTTTAAGCTGTCAACAAGCACTTTCATCTAAAGTATGTGTAGCAACTAATAATCTTAAAATAGGCCATTAAAACCAATTACGCAATAACTTGCCAATAATGTAATTATATGCTGCCAATAACAAAATGTCAGACCCAGTCTGAGAATTATGCTGTACTAAGTCTTTAGTTAGTGCACTGTGGATTTGCTCAGATATTTGACTTTACAGTTTTATGTATGGATAAATATTATTGAATTAGATAGTGGAAGATGTGCTAGAATTCAGGAACGAGAACAGTGGTGGTGTGATCTCAAAGAAGGCGTGGAGAGGTGCTTAGCAGGGTCAATACAGTTATGTATGAAATAAGTGTTAAAGATTTCCTTATAGATTAAACGGATCTGTGGTGTGTTTAATCTAATGAACTCTAAGGATTCTTTGTTCATGTCTGTTTGCAGCTTTTAGCCACGGTTTTGTCCCAGTCTGCCAAAGCCAAGGAGAATCTGATGGAACAGTCCAAGTCTTTGGAGCAACCTGCAGGTTAGATGAAGGGAATATTACTGTGATAAAATTCAAACTGCTCAAACTTGAAAAAAAACGGTGATAAAGATTATTGAAGGCACGGAGCTGAAGATTTTGTTTGGAAAAGGAGAGTCTTTAAGCTCTGGCCTTTTCAATAATGTCATCATATCACTTCTACACACACACAGCTCTTGGCTTGTTCAGCAGACAGATGGCCAAGGCAGGGGATGTAGGAGGAAGTTAAGAAGTGTATGATTGGTTCAGATAGGTTTTTTTATATCTTGGAAAGCAAGAACCCGATTGGTTGCTTGGTAAAGCAATCAGACAATAATATCTAAGCAGGAGGAGGAGGAGGGTAAAGGTCAGAGAGCTATATGAAGAAAATCATCTTCTGATGGATGGAAGCATCCAAAGAATGGTGGACGGCTTGTCACTGGCCAATAATTTTTCTTCACCAACAGGCTCTGCCGGCTCCTCGCGGACGTCAAGCCAGTCAGGCTGTCTGCTCCACGAAGCGCCGCCTTACGATGCCACGGCAACCAGGAAGGGGGAGGTTCCATGCGAAGGGAAGGTAGGACAGTCCCGAAACCCCACAGATTCGGTCTTCTGTAAAATAAGGCTCACACAATCAGTTGCCACTATGGGCTTCTAACTGCACACTCCACAGTCAGCTAAAGCCCACTCGAAATCTCCTACTTGTCCACACACTCACACACACACACACACGACACGCACCAAGATGTCCCAGCGGTTTCTCTCGCAGCTGGCTTCATCTGTGCTGCGAGTTTTCGGATGCAGCCACGACACGGTGAGTGCGTGAGTGGGTCTTATACAAATCTGTGCTCAAGGGTTCTAGCATGTACATGTGTCAGAAGATGTGCAATACTTCATTATTCACTTCTTTTAGTTGCAGCTTCTCTTCTTCCATTGCAGTATTTGTTTTCTTTGCAATCAATCTTAAGTCGCTGTGCCACAGGCAAGCAGAACTTTGACAGAGATAATGGTTATTGTTTGCGTGTGAGTGTGTGTGTGTGTGTGTGTGTGTGTGTGTGTGTGTGTGTGTGTGTGTGTGTGTATGTGTGTGTGTGTGTGTGTGTATGAATGGTGGCAGGTCCCCAGGAATGTGCATCTTGTGGGAGGACTATCTCGGCACAAGAAGTGTGAAATCTGATCTTTCACCATGCAAAATTGGATACAATTTACTGGCATAGTGTGTGCTTGTTTAGAAGTGGATTTAACTTCATATCTCAATGCATATCATTACTCTAGGTTCTTAAATGACACAGCATATTTAAAAAGCAGGTTTGGCTGTGGAATATGTGCATCACGTGCCTGCAGTATCTGTGCTGCTATGTAAGTCCTGTTCTGATGACCATCTGTTAGCTAGAATCCTGACTCCTCAGCAGTCAGCCTCCTGATACTTCCTTCAGGAGGGAAACATGGCGAGGAGAAAAGAGGGAAAGTCAGTCATGATTCAGGGACGGTGTAGGTGAGGAGATGCAGGAGAAGAAGAGAAATAACGGGTGTAAGCAAAAACGACAGGTGCAGCCAGCCATAGATCAGGCCAGAGATCTTAATCTTGGCATTTCAGAAATTCTTATTCTAATTTTAAGGCCTCTGGCTTTTTAACCCCAAATTAGGCTTTAGCTCAGTCACTAGATCCTGATAAATTGGAAGAGAAAAGTAAAATTTTTTTAGACAAATTAACATTAATTGCTGACAATACAGAAGCAACACATTGTATTTTGTGAATTATATAGTGAGAATCAACAAAACCGAACAGGCCGCTGGTCAAACACATAATTGTGAACTTGAACGGACAGACTGACAGAAGTGTTGTTTGGAAATTAGGAAGGTGTGATCTACAGTAAACCAAACATCTGACAGTTCAATCAGTAAGATTTCTCTTTTTGCACAAGAATTTGCACCTCTTTTAATCTTTTGACATTTAGTCACATTTTCAACCCAGACATTTACTGGGATTTTATATGATAGACCAACACGAATTAATACGTTAAAGTGAAGTAGAAGGTAATTCAAATGTGTTTTCAACATTTACAAATGTATATCTGAAAAATGTGTCATGCATTTCTGTTCAGCTTGTTGATCCACCTTTTCCTGCATCTACAGCTGTATGTCTCTAGCTCTGCACATCTAGACAGAGATTCTTGTCTGTTCTTTTGAACAAGATAGCTCAAACCTAGTCAAATTGTATAAATAGTGTCTGTGCACATCCATTTTCAAGTCTTGCCACAGAGTCTTAAGTGGATTTAGGTGTAGACTTTGACTAGGCCAGTCTAGCACATGAATATGATTGGTTCTAAACCATTCCACTGCAACTGTCTGCATATTTTGGGTCATTGGCCCGCTGGGAGGTGACCCTTCCCCTCAGTCTCATCTCTTCTGCGGCCTCTAACAAAATTACCTTCAGGGTTGCCCTATACTTAGCTCCATCCAGCTACCTGATCCCTGCTGAAGAAAAGCATCTCCACAGCATCCTACTGCCACCACCACGTTACACTGTGTGGGTGATGTGTACAGGATGATGAGTAATCCTAGGTTGGCATCACATAACATTTTGCATTTAGCTCAAAAGGTTACATTTTTGTCTCATTTAACCAAGGTTGCTTCCTCCCTGTTTTATTTGTGTCTTACATGGCTTGTGCCACCACTCATAATGTCAATGTAATGTAATGTAATGATTAAATTACTCTCAAGTGGACTCTATTTCTTGTGGCTTCTGAAGTCAAATGGTTGCACTAGATTTTATTTAGAGGTATCAGAGTAAAGGAGGCTGAATAAAAATGGATGCCACATTTTCATGTTTTATTTGTAAACGATTCTGAAACCATGTCCATTCCTCCCACTTTGCAATCACGCACTACTTTCTTTTGGTCTATCACATAAAATCACGTAAAAAGTTGAGGTTTTTGGTTGTGTTGTTTCAAAAGGTAAAAACTTCAAAAGGTATGAATACTTTTTACAGGACTTTGTTCTATAATCCAATCAAAAAGACCACGTTGTCTTCTGTCTGAACATATGGTTGAAAAATGAAAGCCTGTCCACATAAAGATTTATGTCAGTGAACGCCTGCTGGGGTAAATCCAAGTTCCCAAGTCTCTCTTGCTTGTTTAGAGTTTAGAGATATGACCAGTGGAAAACCGAAATTCACATAAAACAATACAGTTATTCAAAATTTAATGCTACAAGGACAGCTAATTCACAAATCCAGAAAACATACTATTTAAGGCTATTGTCTGTCAAAAACACTTTAGATATTACATATATGACAGATTATTCCCCTCTTGATTAAAACTGCAAAAATGCTCAAGCATGCGAGCAAAAAACAGGTCCCGTTAGCTTGACCCAGTTAGCCAAATAGCATCTACAAAGCAACAAGTAAACCCTATAGGGAATGAACTTCATGTGAAAGCGAAGAGTGGCCCTACCAAAGTACTACACAATGTTTATGGCTGGCGTAGTCCCCTACTAGGTCTGTGGTGTGATGACACAGTCCTATTCCCTTGAGATACGTGCTAACAATGCTAAGCTAACCCACTTAAACATTTAAGACGTGTCTTGCTTGCTATCTTTACTGAAATAATATGTCATTATGAAGCTACACAGTAGTAAGCTTACACAGTAGTAAGTTTGTTTTAAAGGTATTTGAAACTTCAGCTACATGGTTTACCCTGTTTATTATTATGAGTTATACATTTGTTGAAATCAGCCCAAAGGTCAGTTAACAAAGTGTAGTGATTCTACTAGGAAGTTTACCTTTAAACTTTAAAACATGTGTTGGTTACTTTATAAATTATCATATCCATATCAGTTTCTAATCGCTCATATTTTTAGTTTTGTGTAGCATTCGAGATCCTGTTGGCAAGTCTTTCCTCTTCCTAACCTTAAACTAGTTTTCACTACAGGGCCAACACTGGCTAACTAAGGCTAATTTATTGACTTAGTATTCAGTGAAGTTAAGAGGCTGGCAACTTTCTATATTTATCCACAGCTATAAAAGCATGGCATTTTTTAACAGTTACAAACAAGTAATAACAGCAGGTCAGACCTACTAGACAGAAGTTGGAATAATCAGTCAGTTATAAAGAGTGGTCGCTGTATGACCCCGTTTGGCCCTGCTGATGAACAGTGGCTGTGAAGAAGCAAACAAGGTGCCAGTGACCGCATGCCCCCTGTCTTCTCTCCTGTAGAGCTCAGAGGCCGTTGTCCAATGGCTGAGCGACTTTCAGCTGCAGGTCTACGCTCCAAACTTCCAGGGTGCGGGCTATGACTTACCCACCATTAGCCGAATGACTCCGGAGGTAAGGCAACTGAACCCCAGAGAGCTTACACCCCCCTCCAAGGACCATAATGGAAGCAATTCTGAAAGACGTTGATTTTTGCTGTCCTTGGTGTTGTCCAGTTGCATGTATACAGGTCCTTCTCAAAAAAGTAGCATATTGTGATAAAGTTCATTATTTTCCATAATGTAATGATGAAAATTTAACATTCATATATTTTAGATTCATTGCACACTAACTGAAGTATTTCAGGTCTTTTATTGTCTTAATACGGATGATTTTGGCATACAGCTCATGAAAACCCAAAATTCCTATCTCACAAAATTAGCATATTTCATCCGACCAATAAAAGAAAAGTGTTTTTAATACAAAAAATGTCAACCTTCAAATAATCATGTACAGTTATGCACTCAATACTTGGTCGGGAATCCTTTTGCAGAAATGACTGCTTCAATGCGGCGTGGCATGGAGGCAATCAGCCTGTGGCGCTGCTGAGGTCTTATGGAGGCCCAGGATGCTTCGATAGCGGCCTTTAGCTCATCCAGAGTGTTGGGTCTTGACTCTCTCAACGTTCTCTTCACAATATCCCACAGATTCTCTATGGGGTTCAGGTCAGGAGAGTTGGCAGGCCAATTGAGCACAGTGATACCATGGTCAGTAAACCATTTACCAGTGGTTTTGACACTGTGAGCAGGTGCCAGGTCGTGCTGAAAAATGAAACCTTCATCTCCATAAAGCTTTTCAGCAGATGGAAGCATGAAGTGCTCCAAAATTTCCTGATAGCTAGCTGCATTGACCCTGCCCTTGATAAAACACTGTGGACCAACACCAGCAGCTGACACAGCACCCTAGACCATCACTGACTGTGGGTACTTGACACTGGACTTGTGGCATTTTGGCATTTCCTTCTCCCCAGTCTTCCTCCAGACTCTGGCACCTTGATTTCCGAATGACATGCAGAATTTGCTTTCATCCGAAAAAAGTACTTTGGACCACTGAGCAACAGTCCAGTGCTGCTTCTATGTAGCCCAGGTCAGGCGCTTCTGCCGCTGTTTCTGGTTCAAAAGTGGCTTGACCTGGGGAATGCGGCACCTGTAGCCCATTTCCTGCACACGCCTGTGCACGGTGGCTCTGGATGTTTCTACTCCAGACTCAGTCCACTGCTTCCGCAGGTCCCCCAAGGTCTGGAATCGGCCCTTCTCCACAATCTTCCTCAGGATCCGGTCACCTCTTCTCGTTGTGCAGCGTTTTCTGCCACACTTTTTCCTTCCCACAGACTTCCCACTGAGGTGCCTTGATACAGCACTCTGGGAACAGCCTATTTGTTCAGAAATGTCTTTCTGTGTCTTACCCTCTTGCTTGAGGGTGTCAATAGTGGCCCTCTGGACAGCAGTCAGGTCCGCAGTCTTACCCATGATTGGGGTTTTGAGTGATGAACCAGGCTGGGAGTTTTAAAGGACTCAGGAATCTTTTGCAGGTGTTTAGAGTTAACTCATTGATTCAGATGATTAGGTTCATAGCTCGTTTAGAGACCCTTTTAATGATATGCTAATTTTGTGAGATAGGAATTTTGGGTTTTCATGAGCTGTATGCCAAAATCATCCGTATTAAGACAATAAAAGACCTGAAATATTTCAGTTAGTGTGCAATGAATCTAAAATATATGAATGTTAAATTTTCATCATGACATTATGGAAAATAATGAACTTTATCACAATATGCTAATTTTTTGAGAAGGACCTGTATTATCCCCCCTTGCTAAAAATGAACAAATTTACCATTAAACAACTATATGAAAGTGACCCCAATTGTTTTCTGCACCCTGTCACACCTGCCCTGGGTCATCTTTTGTTCTCTCACCTTTGAACTGGTATTTTCCTGATTCTTCCAAAGGAATGCAATAACTGTCATGATGGCACTGGCAAATATAAGCAATGAATCACACTGAAATATGTAGTTAATTCAAAATATTAAAACACTTCTAGACAAATTCTAGATATATTTGCGTGATATATTTGCCAAATGTTTGCAAACCAGTCACTTGCTTTTTTGATGCACTTATATTTATCACCATACCGATGTGTCACATATGTAAGATTTCAGCACCCTGTCAGCTTTACTGACAGGCACCTGTCATTTTAGTGTGGGAGGTTTCATGGCTAAATTGGACCAGCCTGGTAGCCAGTCTTCATTGATTGCACATTGCACCAGTAAGAGCAAAGTGTGAAGGTTCAATTAGCAGGGTAAGAGCACAGTTTTGCTCAAAATATTGAAATGCGCACAACATTATGGGTGACATACCAGAGTTCAAAAGAGGACAAATTGTTGGTGCACGTCTTGCTGGCGCATCTGTGACCAAGACAGCAAGTCTTTGTGATGTATCAAGAGCCACGGTATCCAGGGTAATGTCAGCATACCACCAAGAAGGACGAACCACATCTAACAGGATTAACTGTGGACGCAAGAGGAAGCTGTCTGAAAGGGATGTTTGGGTGCTAACCCGGATTGTATCCAAAAAACATAAAACCACGGCTGCCCAAATCACGGCAGAATTAAATGTGCACCTCAACTCTCCTGTTTCCACCAGAACTGTCCGTCAGGAGCTCCACAGGGTCAATATACATGACCGGGCTGCTATAGCCAAACCTTTGGTCACTCATGCCAATGCCAAACGTCGGTTTCAATGGAGCAAGGAGCGCAAATCTTGGGCTGTGGACAATGTGAAACATGTATTGTTCTCTGATGAGTCCACCTTTACTGTTTTCCCCACATCCGGGAGAGTTACGGTGTGGAGAAGCCCCAAAGAAGTCATATCATGGCATTCCCTTGGCCCAATACTTGTGCTAGATGGGCGCGTCACTGCCAAGGACTACCGAACCATTCTTGAGGACCATGTGCATCCAATGGTTCAAACATTGTATCCTGAAGGCGGTGCCGTGTATCAGGATGACAATGCACCAATACACACAACAAGACTGGTGAAAGATTGGTTTGATGAACATGAAAGTGAAGTTGAACATCTCCCATGGCCTGCACAGTCACCAGATCTAAATATTATTGAGCCACTTTGGGGTGTTTTGGAGGAGCGAGTCAGAAAACGTTTTCCTCCACCAGTATCACGTAGTGACCTGGCCACTATCCTGCAAGAAGAATGTGCAGGACTTGTATATGTCATTCCCAAGACGAATTGACACTGTATTGGTCGCAAAAGGAGGCCTTACACCATACTAATAAATGATTGTGGTCTAAAGCCAGGTGTTTCAGTTTCATTGTCCAACCCCTGTACATACAGGTCCTTCTCAAAAAATTAGCATATTGTGATAAAGTTAATTATTTTCTATAATGTAATGATGAAAATTTAATATTCATATATTTTAGATTCATTGCACACTAACTGAAATATTTCAGGTCCTTTATTGTCTTAATACGGATGATTTTGGCATACAGCTCATGAAAACCCAAAATTCCTATCTCACAAAATTAGCATATTTAATCCGACCAATAAAAGAAAAGTGTTTTTAATACAAAAAACGTCAACCTTCAAATAATCATGTACAGTTATGCACTCAATACTTGGTCGGGAATCCTTTTGCAGAAATGACTGCTTCAATGCGGCGTGGCATGGAGGCAATCAGCCTGTGGCACTGCTGAGGTCTTATGGAGGCCCAGGATGCTTCGATAGCGGCCTTTAGCTCATCCAGAGTGTTGGGTCTTGAGTCTCTCAACGTTCTCTTCACAATATCCCACAGATTCTCTATGGGGTTCAGGTCAGGAGAGTTGGCAGGCCAATTGAGCACAGTGATACCATGGTCAGTAAACCATTTACCAGTGGTTTTGGCACTGTGAGCAGGCGCCAGGCCGTGCTGAAAAATGAAATCTTCATCTCCATAAAGCTTTTCAGCAGATGGAAGCATGAAGTGCTCCAAAATCTCCTGATAGCTAGCTGCATTGACCCTGCCCTTGATAAAACACAGTGGACCAACACCAGCAGCTGACACGGCACCCCAGACCATCACTGACTGTGGGTACTTGACACTGGACTTCTGGCATTTTGGCATTTCCTTCTCCCCAGTCTTCCTCCAGACTCTGGCACCTTGATTTCTGAATGACATGCAGAATTTGCTTTCATCTGAAAAAAGTACTTTGGACCACTGAGCAACAGTCCAGTGCTGCTTCTCTGTAGCCCAGGTCTGGGGAATGCGGCACCTGTAGCCCATTTCCTGCACACGCCTGTGCACGGTGGCTCTGGATGTTTCTACTCCAGACTCAGTCCACTGCTTCCGCAGGTCCCCCAAGGTCTGGAATCGGCCCTTTTCCACAATCTTTCTCAGGGTCCGGTCACCTCTTCTTGTTGTGCAGCGTTTTCTGCCACACGTTTTCCTTCCCACAGACTTCCCACTGAGGTGCCTTGATACAGCACTCTGGGAACAGCCTATTCGTTCAGAAATGTCTTTCTGTGTCTTACCCTCTTGCTTGAGGGTGTCAATAGTGGCCTTCTGGACTGCAGTCAGGTCGGCAGTCTTACCCATGATCGGGGTTTTGAGTGATGAACCAGGCTGGGAGTTATAAAGGCCTCAGGAATCTTTTGCAGGTGTTTAGAGTTAACTCGTTGATTCAGATGATTAGGTTCATAGCTCGTTTAGAGACCCTTTTAATGATATGCTAATTTTGTGAGATAGGAATTTTGGGTTTTCATGAGCTGTATGCCAAAATCATCCGTATTAAGACAATAAAAGACCTGAAATATTTCAGTTAGTGTGCAATGAATCTAAAATATATGAATGTTAAATTTTCATCATGACATTATGGAAAATAATGAACTTTATCACAATATGCTAATATTTTGAGAAGGACCTGTACAGTACAGACCAAAGGTTTGGACACACCATCTCATTCAAACAGTTGTCTTTATTTTCATGACTATGAATATTGTAGCTTCACACTGAAGGCATCAAAACTATGAATTAACACATGTAGAATTATATACTGAACAAAAAAGTGTGAAACAACTGAAAATATGTCTTATATTCTAGGTTCTTCAAAGTAGCCACCTTTTGCTTTGATTACTGCTCCGCACACTCTTGGCATTTGTTGATGAGCTTCAAGAGGTAGTCACCTGAAATGGTTTTCACTTCACAGGTGTGACCTGTCAGGTTTAATAAGTGGGATTTCAAGCCTTATAAATGGTGTTTGGACCATCAGTTGTGTTGTGCAGGAGGTGGATACAGTACACAGCTGATAGTCCTACTGAATAGACTGTTAGAATTTGTATTATGGCAAGAAAAAAGTAGCTAAGTAAAGAAAAACGAGTGGCCATCATTACTTTAAGAAATAAAGGTCAGTCAGTCCGAACAATTGGGAAATCTTTGAAAGTGTCCCCAAGTGCAGTCGCAGAAACCATCAAGCGCTACAAAGAAACTGGCTCACATGAGGACCGCCCCAGGAAAGGAAGACCAAGAATCACTTCTGCTGCGGACGATAAGTTCATCCGAGTCACCATCCTCAGAAATCGCAGGTTAACAGCAGCTCAGATTAGAGAACAGGTCAATGCCACACAGAGTTCTAGCAGCAGACACATCTCTAGAACAACTGTTAAGAGGAGACTGTGTGAATCAGGCCTTCATGGTAAAATAGCTGCTAGGAAACCACTGCTGAGGACAGGCAACAAGCAGAAGAGACTTGTTTGGGCTAAAGAACACAAGGAATGGACATTAGACCAGTGGAAATCTGTGTTTTGGTCTGATGAGTCCAAGTTTGAGATCTTTGGTTCCAACCACCGTGTCTTTGTGCGGCGCAGAAGAGGTGAACGGATGGACTCTAGATGCCTGGTTCCCACCGTGAAGCATGGAGGAGGAGGTGTGATGGTGTGGGGGTGCTTTGCTGGTGACACTGTTGGGGATTTATTCAAAATTGAAGGCATACTGAACCAGCATGGCTACCACAGCATCTTGCAGCAGCATGCTATTCCATCCGGTTTGCGTTTAGTTGGACCATCATTTATTTTTCAACAGGACAATGACTCCAAACACACCTCCAGGCTGTGTAAGGGCTATTTGACCAAGAAGGAGAGTGATGGGGTGCTGCGCCAGATGACCTGGCCTCCACAGTCACCGGACCTGAACACAATCGAGATGGTTTGGGGTGAGCTGGACCGCAGGTGAAGGCAAAAGGGCCAACAAGTGCTAAGCATCTCTGGGAACTCCTTCAAGACTGTTTCAGGTGACTACCTCTTGAAGCTCATCAACAAAATGCCAAGTGTGCGGAGCAGTAATCAAAGCAAAAGGTGGCTACTTTGAAGAACCTAGAATATGACATATTTTCAGTTGTTTCACACTTTTTTGTTCAGTATATAATTCCACGTGTTAATTCATAGTTTTGATGCCTTCAGTGTGAAGCTACAATATTCATAGTCATGAAAATAAAGAAAACTCTTTGAATGAGATGGTGTGTCCAAACCTTTGGTCTGTACTGTATATATATATATATATATATATATATACATAAGAAGGGGGACCGGAGGGTGTGTTCCAACTACAGGGGGATCACACTCCTAAGCCTCCCTGGTAAGGCCTACGCCAGGGTATTGGAGAGGAGAGTCCGACCGATAGTCGAACCTCGGCTTCAGGAGGAGCAGTGTGGTTTTCGTCCCGGCCGTGGAACACTTGACCAGCTCTACACCCTCTACAGGGTGCTGGAGGGTTCATGGGAGTTTGCCCAACCGGTTCACATGTGTTTTGTGGACCTGGAGAAGGCATTCGACTGTGTCCCTCGTGATGCCCTGTGGGGGGTGCTCCAGGAGTATGGAATCGGGGGCCCTTTACTAGGGGCCATCCGGTCCCTGTACGAGCGGAGCAGGAGTTTGGTCCGCATTGCCGGCACTAAGTCGGACCTGTTCCCAGTGCATGTTGGACTCCGGCAGGGCTGCCCTTTGTCACCGGTCCTGTTCATAACTTTTATGGACAGGATTTCTAGACGCAGCCAAGGGCCGGATGGGGTCGGGTTTGGGGACCAGTGGATTTCGTCTCTTCTTTTTTCAGATGACGTGGTCCTGCTGGCCCCCTCTAGCCAAGACCTACAGCATGCGCTGTGGCGGTTCGCAGCCGAGTGTGAAGCGGCTGGGATGAGGATCAGCTCCTCCAAGTCCGAGGCCATGGTACTCGACCGGAAAAGGGTGGCTTGTCCTCTTCAGGTTGGAGGGGAGTTCCTGCCTCAAGTGGAGGAGTTTAAGTATCTCGGGGTCTTGTTCACGAGTGAGGGAAGAATGGAGCGGGAGATCGACAGACGGATCGGTGCGGCTGCCACAGTAATGGGGGCGCTGTGCCGGTCCGTTGTGGTGAAGAGAGAGCTGAGCCGAAAAGCAAAGCTCTCGATTTACTGGTCGGTCTACGTTCCTACCCTCACTTATGGCCATGAACTTTGGGTCATGACCGAAAGAACGAGATCCCGGATACAAGCGGCTGAAATGAGCTTCCTCCGTAGGGTGGCCGGGCACTCCCTTAGAGATAGGGTGAGGAGCTCGGCCATCCGGGAGGGGCTCGGAGTAGAGCCGCTGCTCCTCCACATCGAGAGGAGCCAGTTGAGGTGGCTCGGGCATCTATACCAGATGCCTCCTGGGCGCCTTCCTCGGGAGGTGTTCCAGGCACGTCCAACCGGGAGGAGGCCCAGGGGACGGCCCAGGACACGCTGGAGGGACTATGTCTCTCGGCTGGCCTGGGAACGCCTTGGGCTCCCCCTGGAGGAACTGGAGGAGGTGTCTGGAGAGAGGGACGTCTGGGCGTCTCTGCTGAGTCTGCTGCCCCCGCGACCCGGTCCCGGATAAGCGGAAGACGACGAGTACGAGTATATATATATATGGAGAGAGAGAGAGAGTAAATCTAAAATAAATGCCCCAAAAGAACATTTACTATTATTGTTTTTTTAAATGAGCACAGTAAGAAAAAAAAAGAATCATTTTATTTAAAAATAAAAATAAAGTATTTTTAAAATTTTAAACATGATTTATTGACTCATTATATGCACCTTTTATAGTTCTTATAGCTGTCAATCACCAGATTCTTGCTGGAGGCCTGTTTTCCACTTTCTAGGAGCAGCTCTGAATCATCGCTGTAGAAATAAATTACATTTATTACTTAATAACTTGAACTCTATTTTTTCCGTTTCTTTTGGTAAAAAAAACAATACATGAACTTTCCGGCCTACAAATCAATTAATTATGCGGTAAAAAGTATTTTCTTTGAAGGAATCAAGCCTTCAGGATGGAGAGTGTATGTAATGTTTTCCAGAGTTCATGCTCTCCCCAGAAAGAATCAGAACCGTCTGTAAAAATACGGATGTCTGTCAGAACTCCTTGGTCATGTATAAATATACTTCCGAAATGCTATTAGTGACTTATTGAACTCAAACTCAATAAATGTAACACCTCATGCAAACTTATTACATTCAAAGAAATGTACAGGTTTGAAAAACCATCTGTTTAGTGTCTGAGATTCAGCCAGAAATATTTAGAAAAACGTGGATCTGCAGCAGGCGTATCCTCAAGGTTAAAGCGAATTAGAATAAAGAATGAACTATTACTTCATCTTTTACAATCCGCAGCGGACATTAAAAGCATCTATATCACTTGGTCCTGGAATGTAGACTTGAGCTTGACAGAACCCTGAGCTTTTTGTGAAGAAACATCTTCTCTATCTCTTGGATGACATCTTCTTCTGTATTTGTAGTTGAAGAGTTGCGGTGTCAACCTGATGCAAATACAGGTGCAACAAACATGAGCAATGACATTGCTTTTTGAATTCTCCCCAAAATTCGCAAAATGTTTTTTATTTTCATCTTTTTTACTCTTTTGTATCCACACTCATTGAATTTTCACTAATTAGCTAAACAATGGAAGGAAAATTAGATATTCTGTGCTACTAAGACTGAGGTCCGAAAGTCTGATCTGTGTTACAAAGGTTCTCAGGGGCATTAAGATCTATGGAGTTCCCAAAATGTTAGTATTCTAATTCATGAAGTGCCCCAAGAATCAATGTTACCTTTTGTCAGGGTGCTCGGCATGCTGGGAAATACAAAGATAACAGATAATTGAAAGAAGCTGGGCTTGATCACTGTCTTTATTGTTGACAGCACTCTTGGACAGAATTGTGAAGAAGCCTGCTTTCTTGGATGCCCCATCTTGCAGCTCCACACATGGACTGTATCCGTAGGCTTCACTGTTAGAACAACAAAGGAATCATAGTCATTTCTATGTTTTATTCTTTGCATAAATTATTGATGCACCTGTTGTTTTGTTGTTTCCAGTTTAATTCTGTCCTTGACATTTTTCTAGGACCATTAATTCTATGTTGCTGTTGATGTCAAAGTCCAAAAGTCTATGCTTCACTGTATGTACAGATGTACCCACACCCACCTGCTGCCATAGCTTGGCAAGTTCTGCACTTGTGGCAACATGATTCTGTAGCGACAAAAGGAGACAATCGTGGTAACACTTTTATATCCTGAAGCCTCCTTCACTCCAACTGAACCTTTCACATTGAAGTTCTTGATGATCTAGATGCAAAAGTTATTTGGCTGCACAAGGAGACAATAAATTGAAACACACTTGCTCCATTTTTGATGACTCTACCTAACTCCACTAAAATTACATCAGCAGATCATTTTGTACCAACACTAAAGTACAATGAGAAGTGGTTGTTTTAAATTAAACTCTTTAAGTTGATAAAACTCTTTGCAACAGGTCGCAACTGTCAGGACAAAGCTAAAAAGCTGATTTTCCAAGACAAAAGATTTCTGGCCAAGACTGAATGGCTATAACAAGAAATTAAGTCCATTGGTCCTAACCCCTCTGCCCTTCCCCCAAAAAATTACAAAAAAACTATCATATTCACTGGCTACATGTAGAGGAAAGTTGTACTATAATAATAAAGATGCAATAAAGTATTGATCTGTAAATACTTAACATGTAATGAGGGCCTATCCAAATGATTGCTGTATTTATCGATCATTGACCTAAATCCAGTCTGATTTTTTTAGCCATATCACAATTGGTCGAGATTTCTTATAGTCAGACAATTACACGTTCATCATGCCAGTTTAACATCAGCATAGACTAGAAGGTTGCTACAAAGAAATAAGCACCTGTTTCAGATTCAAAACCTTCAAATTTGCCGCTTTCCACATGGACAAGAACACCTCTGAGTTGATTAATTCTAAGTGACAAATTTCATTTGAATCAACTTTTTTTTTTTTTACATTTCTGCTGTCAGAACTGTGGAGTGCACATCTAATAAACCTTTTCACTTGAGCCCCCAGCTGATTATTAAAATTTTTTTTTAAAAAATAATAAACTCACTGTAGATTTATAAATACAGTGCTGTGGAAAACATGACCCCTTACAAATTTCAAGGAAAGTAAATTCAAAATCAGTTTTTAAAAAATGATGTCATTTATTAAAGGAGCAAATTATCCAAAGCAACCTGGCGTTGTGTGAAAATATAATTGGCCCCTTTGTTATATTATGAATTAACTGCGATTAACCACATCTTTGGTTACATTTTCCTAGCTGCACCCAGGCCTGATTACTACCAGACCTGTAGAATCCATAAATCACTTAAACAGAACCATCTGACAATGTGAAGTAGGCTAATAGATCTCAAAAAGCAACATGTCAAGCCCTACAATGAAGAAAATAAAAAAACGGATGAAAACCAAAGTCATTGACATCTATCAGTCTGGAAAGGGATACAAAGCCATTTCTAAAGCTTTAGGATGTCAGCCAATCACAGTCAGAGCCATAATCCACCAATGGAAAAAAAAACTGAAGAAAGAAACAGTGAGGAAACTTTCCAGAAATGGTTGTCCTACCAAAATTAATTCAAGAGTGCATCAAAGACTCATTTAGACTCACACAACACAAAATCAACCAGAACTGAGAAAAACATCTACATTGCTGCAGACCTCACTTTTCTGAGTACATGCTTACGTAACAGCCCCCGCGGTCACTCTCCCCGAGTCAGGAGTTGGAATTGTTCCTCCACTGTCGCAGCAGCACCAGCTTCGGGCATCGCAGAGTCAGCACCTTGAGTCAGTGGCTCGAACAGACAATGTTCAGGAACCGCTGGGCTCCATAAAGCCTCTCTTAACCTCCGATGATGAGAGGGGTGCTGCCACTTTCCATCGTCCTCCTGACCTCACCCATGCTTAACCCCCTCCGCTCATCCCCACACTTGGCACTGCTCACTTTGGTGGCATTTTTCAAAATTTGTCTTGGGCAGAGTTATTCTTTTACATGGGGTTTAGTTCCACTTTAAGGTCAGTGTTCATAACTGGGCAAAATGGCCTTCACAAAAGAAAACCAAGGCCACAACCACTCCTGACCAAAAAGAACATAAAGGCACATCTTGCATTTACCAAAAACATCTTGGTTATCTATCTTTGATATTCAGATTTGTTTAATGATCTAAAGCGTTCAAATGTAACTAAAAAAAGGTCTACTTGATCTTCTGACTCTTCTATCACCTTCCACCCTGCTGCTCCCTCCTTGCCAGCTAAGTCAACACTCTCTGCCATGCATGGCACTATATAAATCATTTTCAGTCATTATGAATTACTTATATATATGCACTCTGTACATGGTGGAGGGTCCAGAGTTGAGCCTAAATAAACTTTCTTCAAAGAGATAGGATTTTACTCCATTATAGGTTTGTCTTCTTGTGTTGTCTTATCTGCACAAAAACAAGTTATGCAACCAATAATGTGTGTGTGTGTGTGTGTGTGTGTGTGTGTGTGTGTGTGTGTGTTTGTGGATGACAGTTGCAAATGCTTATGTTTTATGTAGAAGTGTCTACGACAACTATATATGGATTATCAGAAATCAGGCTGATCAGGTCTTTTAGATGCTTCCTATCACTGCAAATATTTGTTCTTGTCTTCCTTTGCCTTTCATTCAATCTGGAAACATTTGCATCCTCACGCTATTCTTCCCAACTGGCAGAAGCTTCCATCAGCTGTCATGCTGTCTCGTGTCTTTCCTCTGTGAGCATGTCTGAGCAAGAGAAAGAGGGAGAAACACTGCTGGGCACTTGGACTGCTGTAACTGCAACGCTGCGGAGAATGCCACCAAAGTATGGTACTAACGTGTGTTTGCTTGTGTGTGTGTGTGTGTGTGTGTGTGTGTGTGTGTGTATATCTGTAGGATCTGACAGCTATCGGAATAACTAAACCAGGTCACCGAAAGAAGATTATGTCAGAGGTTAACAAGCTCAGTGTCACTGAGTGGCTGCCAGAGCAGAAACCGGTGAGTACATCTATTAAATGACAGGGAGATGTATATCACAATAAGAAAGACTTGCTATTCTGAACTTATCATTGTAACCCTGAGTCAATCCTTAGAACCACCTTTTGCTGCTATTATCTCACTACCACCTTCCATATATAGAGACAGAGCTCTTTGCTCTGTGGTCTGTGTAAAATAGACCAAGCTTCAGAAGAAAAGCATCCCCACAGCATGATGCTGCCGCCACCACCTTTCAACTTGGAGTGATGTGCTGTTTTATGTTTCTGCAACAAATGGAGTTTTGCTTGTAGACCGAAGAGTTTTGGTCTCATCTGACCGAAGCAGCTTCCTCCACATGATTGCTGTGTTCCTACATCGTTTGTGGTAATCTGCAAACTGGACTTCTTATAACTTTCTTTCAACAATGGCCTTTTTCTTGCCTCTTCTCCTTGGAAGTCAGATTTGTGGAGTATACAGGTCCTTCTCAAAAAATTAGCATATTGTGATAAAGTTCATTATTTTCTATAATGTCATGATGAAAATTTAACATTCATATATTTTAGATTCATTGCACACTAACTGAAATATTTCAGGTCTTTTATTGTCTTAATACGGATGATTTTGGCATACAGCTCATGAAAACCCAAAATTCCTATCTCACAAAATTAGCATATTATTAAAAGGGTCTCTAAACGAGCTATGAACCTAATCATCTGAATCAACGAGTTAACTCTAAACTCTTGCAAAAGATTCCTGAGGCCTTTAAAACTCCCAGCCTGGTTCATCACTCAAAACCCCAATCATGGGTAAGACTGCCGATCTGACTGTTGTCCAGAAGGCCACTATTGACACCCTCAAGCAAGAGGGTAAGACACAGAAAGAAATTTCTGAACGAATAGGCTGTTCCCAGAGTGCTGTATCAAGGCACCTCAGTGGGAAGTCTGTGGGAAGGAAAAAGTGTGGCAGAAAACGCTGCACAACGAGAAGAGGTGACCGGACCCTGAGGAAGATTGTGAGAAGGGCCGATTCCAGACCTTGGGGGACCTGCGGAAGCAGTGGACTGAGTCTGGAGTAGAAACATCCAAAGCCACCATGCACAGGCGTGTGCAGGAAATGGGCTACAGGTGCCGCATTCCCCAGACCTGGGCTACAGAGAAGCAGCACTGGACTGTTGCTCAGTGGTCCAAAGTACTTTTTTCGGATGAAAGCAAATTCTGCATGTCATTCGGAAATCAATGTGCCAGAGTCTGGAGGAAGACTGGGGAGAAGGAAATGCCAAAATGCCAGAAGTCCAGTGTCAAGTACCCACAGTCAGTGATGGTCTGGGTGTCGTGTCAGCTGCTGGTGTTGGTCCACTGTGTTTTATCAAGGGCAGGGTCAATGCAGCTAGCTATCAGGAGATTTTGGAGCACTTCATGCTTCCATCTGCTGAAAAGCTTTATGGAGATGAAGATTTCCTTTTTCAGCACGACCTGGCACCTGCTCACAGTGCCAAAACCACTGGTAAATGGTTTACTGACCATGGTATCACTGTGCTCAATTGGCCTGCCAACTCTCCTGACCTGAACCCCATAGAGAATCTGTGGGATATTGTGAAGAGAACGTTGAGAGACTCAAGACCCAACACTCTGGATGAGCTAAAGGCCGCTATCGAAGCATCCTGGGCCTCCATAAGACCTCAGCAGTGCCACAGGCTGATTGCCTCCATGCCACGCCGCATTGACGCAGTCATTTCTGCCAAAGGATTCCCGACCAAGTATTGAGTGCATAACTGTACATGATTATTTGAAGGTTGACGTTGTTTGTATTAAAAACACTCTTCTTTTATTGGTCGGATGAAATATGCTAATTTTGTGAGATAGGAATTTTGGGTTTTCATGAGCTGTATGCCAAAATCATCCGTATTAAGACAATAAAAGACCTGAAATATTTCAGTTAGTGTGCAATGAATCTAAAATATATGAATGTTAAATTTTCATCATTACATTATAGAAAATAATGAACTTTATCACAATATGCTAATTTTTTGAGAAGGACCTGTATTAGCACAGGTTGACATTCTGAATTGTTCTTTAATGCTGCACCTTTTTATATACCCTTACCCAGATTTGTGCTTTAACACGATCTCTTCTGTCTAGGATTTTCAGATAAACTGGATTTTTCAGTTTAGGTGGACTGCTGCTTTAAAGTTCTTCACAACTTTCTCATTGATCTGTCTGCTGTGTTCCTTGGTCTCCATGATGCTCTTCACTAATGTTTCGTAACTAACTTGTGAGGCCTTCACAGAATACTAGTCAGGTGTCTTCTGAAGTCAACTATTTGCACTGGATTTTATGTAGGGGTGTCAAAGTACAGGGGAGAGGTAAAAGTACATGCCACAAAGAGTTTTATTTGTAGTAAAAATTCAAGCCTTTGTAAAATTGACTTTCCTCTTTGCAGTTATATGCTGCTTTGTGTTATGTGCGGACCATCACATAAAATCCCAATAAAATACACTGATGTTTGGGGTTGTAATGTGACAAAATGTGCAAAAGGTAAATAGGTATGACTGGTTTTGCAGGGCACTGATTGACATGACTGTCATTGGTCAGCTTAATAAACAGAGATTCTTCTTCTGCTCCTACAGAACAACCTGGGGGAATGGCTGTCGGCTATAGGTCTGAGCCAGTACCACCAGGTTTTGGTGCAAAACGGTTATGAAAACATCGACTTCATCACAGACATCACCTGGGAAGATCTGCAGGAAATCGGCATCACGAAACTCGGTGAGATATTTGCATATGCCGTCATGTGTCTGTCCACCTTTTGATGTACAACAATTTATGTCCTCCTTCATGTCAGAGTCACCAGATGCTGTGGCCATCAGAGAAGAATGGCACTTGTTAAAAATTTGTCAACTTCCTAGACTGCATCTTTTACATAGAAGGTAATATAGCACTTCAAAGCTAAGAGTCCAGTAGGAGAAAAAATGCCTTTATCTCTCGGTACAGCAGAATCCTTTTATAAGTGTCTTGGTAAGACTGTGAGTGTGTTTACCTAAATCTACACCAGGGGTCAAAAACCTTTCTGATGAGGAGTGCCATCTGAAATTTCCTCAGTGTGCCATATTTCCATGTGTCGCGCATGTCTAAAACAGTTCAAGATGGTTTTATCCCCTTTCTGCCAGGAATGTTTTTACTACATCAAAGCAAATCCACAAATCATTCTAGAACCTTTCCACTTTGGGGGGTTGGAAGGAGATAATTAAATAAATACATTTATCATAAAAAAAATAAATAAATGTGCCATGGAATTAACAAATGTACCCCTATGAATACTTTACAGATTGTCTGTCTGTTCATTTTCTATATGTCAGAAACATGAGTATAGCAGATATACAATACTAAGTAACTATAATCAGCTCATATGGTATGTGAGAATGTTAAATCAATCTTTAATATGTTTTGTTTGTTATGGAGCAAACTTTGAAAAGTTTTTTTTTATCAGAAGAATGGTAGAAAGGTCTCCAGTGGAAAAGTAAGATATCTTTACTCAGTCTTGTTACTGGGATGATTGGATAAAACAGGAACCAGTAACTATTAGACGAGCAGCTCAGCTATAGAGCCTTATGACTGTGGCCTGCAGAACATTGTAAAGACACATGATGACAAAATGTACTCGTACTCGTCGTCTTCCGCTTATCCGGGACCGGGTCGCGGGGGCAGCAGACTCAGCAGAGACGCCCAGACGTCCCTCTCTCCCGACCGCCACGCAATGTTGAAGAGGCGTGTCAACCATGACAGCCCTACAACATCCAGAGACTTGAGGTACTCAGGGCGGATCTCATCCACCCCCGAAGCCTTGCCACCGCGGAGCTTTTTAACCACCTCGGTGACTTCAGCCTGGGTGATGAAAGAGTCCAACCCCGAGTCCCCAGCCTCTGTTTCCACCACGGAATGCGTGATGGCAGGATTGAGGAGATCCTCGAAGTACTCCTTCCACCGCCCAATAATGTCCTCAGTCGAGGTCAGCAGTCTCCCGCCCCCACTATAAACAGTGTTGGCGAAACACTGCTTCCCCCTCCTGAGGCGCCGGACAGTTTGCCAGAATCGCTTCGAGGCCAACCGGTAGTCCTTCTCCATGGCCTCACCGAACTCCGCCCAGGCCCGAGTTTTTGCCTCTGCCACAGCCTGGGCCGCAGCACGCTTGGCCTCACGCTACCCGTCAGCCGCCTCAGGAGTCCCACAAGCCAACCACAGCCGATAGGACTCCTTCTTCAGCTTGACAGCATCCCTTACTGCCGGTGTCCACCACCGGGTTCTGGGATTGCCGCCGCGACAGGCACCGCAGACCTTACAGCCGTAGCTATGGGCAGCAGCATCAACAATAGATGCGGAGAACATGGTCCACTCGGACTCTATGTCTCCAACATCCCCCGGGATCTGGTCGAAGCTCTCCCGGAGGTGGGAGTTGAATACATCCCTGGCCGAGGGCTCCGCCAGGCGTTCCCAGCAGACCCTCACTATGCGCTTGGGCCTGCCAAGTCTGTCCGGCTTTCTCCTCCTCCAGCAGATCCAACTCACCACCAGGTGGTGATCAGTGGACAGCTCAGCCCCTCTCTTCACCTGAGTGTCCAAAACATGCGGCCGAAGGTCTGATGATACGACAACAAAGTCGATCATCGACCTCCTGCGTAGGGTGTCCTGGTGCCAAGTGCACTGATGGACACCCTTATGTTTGAACATGGTGTTCGTTATGGACAATCCGTGACTAGCATAGAAGTCCAATAACAAAACACCACTCGGATTCAGATCGGGGAGGCCATTCCTTCCGATCACGCCTCTCCAGGTGTCACTGTCGTTCCCCACGTGGGCGTTGAAGTCCCCCAGCAGAATAATGGAGTCCCCGGGAGGGGCACTATCCAGCACCCCCGACAGGGACGCCAAGAAGGCCGGGTACTTTGCACTACCACTCGGCCCGTAGGCTGAAATGATAGTCAGAGACCTCTCCCCAACCCGAAGGCGTAGGGATACGACCCTCTCATCCACTGGGGTAAACCCCAACATGAGACGGCTGAGCTGGGGGGCAACAAGCAAACCCACACCAGCCCGCCGCCTCTCCCCGTGGGCCACTCCAGAGTAGAAGAGAGTCCAACCCCTCTCAAGGAGATGGGTTCCAGAGCCCACGCTGTGCGTGGAGGCGAGCCCGACTATTTCTAGTCGATATCTCTCGACCTCCCGCACAAGCTCAGGCTCCTTCCCCCCCAGCGAGGTGACATTCCACGTCCCTAGAGCCAGCCTAAGCATCCGGGGATCGGGCCGCTGAGGTCTCCACCTTCGTCCGCCACCCAATCCTCTTTGCACCGGTCCCTCACGGTTCCCCCTGCAGGTGGTGGGCCCACTGGGGGATGACAAAATGTGTACTGTTAAAATGCATTATCTGTGGCTAAAAGTAAAATAGATAGATAGATAGATAGATAGATAGATAGATAGATAGATAGATAGATAGATAGATAGATAGATAGATAGATAGATAGATAGATAGATAGATAGATAGATAGATAGATAGATAGATAGATAGATAGATAGATAGATAGATAGATAGATAGATAGATAGATAGATAGATAGATAGATAGATAGATAGATAGATAGATAGATAGATAGATAGATAGATAGATAGATAGAAGTCAGTCAGGATAGCCTTTGTCTTTGTGGTCTTTATTAAACTGAACTCTTACTTCTGTGTTTTGCTGTTAAAGGTCACCAGAAGAAGCTGATGCTGGCTGTGAAGCGGTTGGCTGACATGCAGCGCAGCTCAGATGGGCGGGGCTCTCTTCGAAAGAAGCCACCCCCAATCACACAGCAGCAGGAAGTCATCTCAATAGACAGCCCGCCCCTTGATGGTGAGCTAAGAAATTATTTTTGGCCAAAATAAACTCATAATGATCTTAAACTGCCTTGTCAAGTAAGATCTCCCAGAGGTCAGATACTGTTTCAGTTATGTTTTACCTTGCTGATAGGGTGGTCTTCAGGTAAACATTTTTGTATTGTTGTTGTTTTTTTTAAACTCAGGTTTATTTTCCCTATTCATGGTTTCCCCTAAATCCCATTCTGACTAAATAAATCTGTTCCATCATTTTGCTGATGACACTCAGTTTGTGTTTTGTAAAACTGCTGCTAGGATGACCTGAAACAGAAAAAAATAAATAAAGGTATGTGTGTAGACCCAACCTTTTTGAAAGGTTGGGTCTACACAACTCTGTAATTCTTTAATTACAACTGTGTAATTAAAGAATATGGGTGTGGTATTAGTTACTTTGTTTATTGGAGGTGAAATGTATTTAATGTTTTAAAAAAGGTGCCTTACACCTCGAATCATAGAAACACTAAGCACCTCATTGCTGCCTTTGGAAGAGGGAATGCAGCATCCAAATGCTGATAATTCAATGCACTGATGATGAACTGGTCATAAGCAAGATCAACCTCTACAAAACCAGGAGCTTTGGCAGTTTCGTGCTCTGAAGCATATATGGTTCATGTTAAACACATTGCTAACAACGAATGACATCAGTACTGACCTTTGATCCATTATTCTGAGAAGGGTTATAAATACATGTCTGAACAAATTAAAGTTCATTACAGTGCAAAAAAAGAATCTTTGCAGAATTACATCACAATTAATTTAAGACCCGTTGAACATTGTCTTTTGGACAAATGAGACCAATGGTAACATGAGACGTTTGACCATTATACAAAGCACCATGTTTCTCCAAAAACACAGTAAATCATAGTATAACAGTACCTAATGCCAAACAAACAAAGCAGTCGAGGGGTGATGATTTCAATTTGTGGCACTAGTGGCCTTTACAGGTATTACATAGAAACTGGCACAAAGGGAGGGGGAAGATATGCTGCAGATGTCCTGAGGTCAGGGTTCAAACCCAAGATGGCTACCTTGAGAACTAAACACCTTTTGTATGTGGGGAGCCTGGTCGTCTGCCACACCACGTGCTGCGTCTGGACTAGCTTGACAGTTACATGACCTGGGGACTTTGTAGAACTTAATCTGACCATGGTCTTCTAGACATCGAAGGAGAGACAAGGCCTTTGGAACCGTTCCTGTACACTAGGTAGTCTCCACCATTGCTGGTTTTCAAGTCTGTCAAAACCTTGTCTTTCTTTTGGTTCTTCTGTCCTGCCTACCTTCCTTTGTTTTGTATTTCCTTTCATATGTCCATCATATCCCTCCTTCCTTGTGTTCTTCCTTCCTTCCTCATTCTAGCCTGCCTGTTGTAGAAATATCTGCCATAAATTTAAAGTGAATCTAAGTATTTTATATTTAAAAATGAACGCAAATACAGTAAACTCTTCAAGATTCAATCTGAAAAATCTGGGAAAGTTCTACAAATGTGTAGGATCCCTGCTTATTTTTTTTAATAAATAACATTGATCTATTTAGGCAACTGACAATAACTGATAAAATCTCATTCTCTTTCAGAGGTCATCATGTCTCCAAAGATGAGTACCTTCCAGGACACTGAATTGAGCTCAGAGCTACAAAATGCCATCACTCACCCAGGTCAAGAGGTCAGGGTTCAGAGAACTCGCACCCTTAGCAAGGACCAGGAAGAGGTGATTGTGGTGAGTGGTGGTCCGCCGAAGAAGGAGGCACGAACGGTGAGGCAACAAAGCAGCCAGGGAAGCACCTCATCCCACAGAGCCAGTGTTTCATCGCATGGCAAACACCGTCACTCTCACAACCAGCCTGCACCTCCCTACACACCCCCACATACACCCACCAAGACCAGAACAATATCTTCTTCCTCCACCTCCTCTGTTCAGAGCACAGCTTCACCACAGAGCAAAACCAAACCATCTCCCCAGTCCATACAAGGGGAGCAACCTCAGTCGTGCTCACAACCCCCTCAGTCTCCGACCCACCGTGGAGCCGCATGCCAAGTCCCCCAGCAGCAGCAGCCGCAACCTCAAGTTCAGCAGCAGCATCAGCCCCACCCTCATCACCACCCACAGACACAGATAATGGAGGTTAGAGAAAGCCCACAGCAGCAGGTTCCACACCTTTGTCTACCACCTGAAGCCGAACTGGAAGAGGCTGAGGGAGCAGAACCCTCAGCCCTCAAGAAGAAACGTACCCACAGCCTCAACCGATATGCTGTCTCAGATGGGGAGTGTGATAAGAGGGTAGGGGGTGGAGAAGGTGGAGGTGGAGGAGAAAGAGAAGCAGAGGCAGCAGTAGCTCAGGGCTCCATGGTTGTAAGAGCGGAAGGAGGCAAGTACGCCACAGTGACCCACCGTGTGAGCCGCAGCCATTCTGTCCGCAACCAGGAAAAGGCTGCCGGCCGCAGCCAGGCCCAGTCCTTTGCTTTGCGTCAAAAGAAAAAGGGTCCTCCACCACCCCCACCTAAACGCTCCAGCTCTGCCATCTCCAGCTCCAACTCCAACTTGACAGAGGCCAACATGCAGCAGCAGACAAACACCACCACAGGAGGTATGCTGGATGTGCCTTACCACCAACAGCGGCGCGCCAGCGACCTGGGGATGTCTGCGGAGACGGCTGCAGTGGAGACCAACAGCATGGGTAGTGTGAGGAGCATCGCCGCCATGTTAGAGATGTCTTCCATTGGGGGTGGTGCCAAAGGCATGGCACTACAGAAGAATTACCTGCAGGTACTGGTAAACATCTCCCTCTCTATAGCAGTTCACTTTTAGTCCCTTGCAAAAGTATTCATAGTGCTAGATGTTTTAACATTTTGGCACGTTGCAACCGATTTTTGATCTGCCATATGGGCAGTTTTCCATAGATAGATAGATAGATAGACAGATGTGCACCATCAGGAAGGTGGACGCACAAGTACCAGATAAAAAACCTAATCTATCAGTTGCACCTTCAACATATTTTGTATTGCTTTTTGCCTGTACAGTCAATGGGAAATTGGTGTGTTGGGTGGGTGCCCCCTGCTTGCTGCTGACGATAAGGAGACTAGTTTATTTTTTTTGTGTAGGACAGCACTGCATATATTCCACCCCAGATTCTCAGATAATTTCCCATACTTTAACTGGTTAGGGACAGGTAGAAGGAGGGGCTTGTCCAGGGCTCCTTTTATTCAAGAACCGATGCTGGTTACAACTATTATTCAGTGTATTATTGGGGTTTTATGTTATTGACCAACACAAAGTAGTGCAAGTGGGAGAAAGATCATACTTGCTTTGCAAAGTTTGTTTCCTAAACAAATACTGAAATGTATGTATCTGTATTTAATCCTCTTGACTCTATCTAATTGGTAAATAAAGTTCACCTGTGTGTGTAGTGTAATCCCCATATAAAATAAGCTGTCTGGTAACGGCCTTAGAGGCAACCACTGTATGGCCATCTACCTAAATCGATAAGCCAGACAATGGCAGTAGTAATCAGAGAAGCAGCCCAGTGGCCCATGGTAACTCTGTAAGAGCTGCAGAGATCCGTAGCTCAGGTTAGAGAATATGTCAACAGGACAGCAAGAACAAGAATGCTGGTTAGAGTTGATGGATGAAGACGAATGGAGCTAAACACAGGGCAATTATTACAGAGGTCTGCCTTTCAGCAAGACATCGACATGAAACACTATAACATAACATCCCAATAAAAATACACTTATTGATGTGTCGTAACGTGACAAAATGTAGAAAGGCACAAGAGATATAAATACTTTTGCAAAACACTGTATATATAAGATATAAATCCTTGATCAGAAATAATAAAAATAAAAACCTCCTAATGTGACTGTGTGTTATACAGGTGGGAAGAACACGGGAGGCCATTGGTCTGGATGGTGAAGTGATGAACCGGCGGCGAACCATCAGTGGGCCTGTAACTGAGCTGGTGGAGGCTGCCAGGCGGGAACAACCTTCTCCCCTGGGCTTCGCCCCAACCTCTATCCAACCCCAACCTCAATCCTCCCCTCCTCTTGTGAACTCCTCTTCACCTCACCCTCCATCTTCTCCGCTTCCCTGCTCGGGAGGCAGCGGCAGCTCATCAGAGCACCTTCCATTTGCCGAAGAGGGAAGCCTTACTATCCGCCGTCAAGCTCGAGGAGAAGGAGAAGGACAGGTAACTATCTAAATATCTGTACATATACATGTTTGTCTATTTGTCAGTCAATCTATTCTACTCTACATTATCTACATAATGTTCTGAAAGTCAGTGTGCTTTAATGTGCAAAGCTACAGTGAAGCTAAAGCGCTTGCTCAGCTTTAATTGTGTCCATTTATCTTTGTTCATGCTTTGACTGTTCGTGCAACAATGATCTTTTATTATGAATGTATGAACTTTCCGTTAGTGTGTATTTTGTGTATGTCTGCAGGGTGATGGCTACGCCCCCCCTGGAGACGGGGCTTTCACCCTGGAGGACACCCCTGAAGCCACCGGAACTTTAAAACGACGGCCTCGCATTTCCAAGTCCCACCCCAACGGCTCGGACTTCACCCTCCGGGAGTCATCCACCGTTAAACGGCGGCCAAAGAGCCGCGACAAAGAGCCTGAAGGCTATGCTGAAATGGCTGCTGCTAACGGGGAAACGGTTAGCACCGAGCAGCCCAACAACATGCAGCCAGTACCGTACCAGAATGGCACGGCCACTGTAAAACGCCGCCCAACGTCTGATGCTGGAGTGACAGAACAGCCGCAACCTCAGGCTCAACTTCAGAATCAGCATCAACATCAACCTCATCAACAAGTGACTACAACTCCCCGCAGGGACAGTGTGGACCAGGGAGCTCCTGCAGCAAATGAAGGAGGTCCTGTGAGGAAACCAAAACCTCCGGTATCCCCAAAACCTGTCGTGGCACAGATAAAGAGGCAAGGAGGCCCGCAGACCCCACCACAGGCTTCCCCCAATAAGAGGGTTCCCCTGCCAGGGCCAGGGACCCCTGGAAGTCCAGGTACTCAGTATGGTTTTTATGTCTGTACTCATACAGTGATGTTCTCTAGTTTACCTGCACTCAGCATGGGTAAGAAATGCCATCTTCATTTTGGACTTTTAATGATGCTTTTGAGCTGTTCTTTTTTCTCCAAGAGAAATTATGATGTAAACACATATCTTCAAAGACGTTTAAAAACAAGAATTTGATGCAAAAGTTCAAACTTCAGTGTTTGTCCTAAATTTAAAACACTTAAACTTTTTTTTTAACTGAAACAATTTTTAAACATAACTTGACAAATTGTGCTATAACATAAGACCGGTAACTGGAGCTTGCCCAGGGTCCATGTTTGAAATCTGGGTTGGTTCTAGTAAACCAACCAATTTAAATGAGCTGTAACCATTTGTGAAAAGAAGAGTGGTCAAATATCAAGCCTCAATTATGCCCGGATTTTTCTGATTGTTCTTCAGAGTCAAAATGAACATGATTTTCATAAGGCTCATGAGGGCATGTAAAGCTCTGACAGTACCTTTATTCTTTCAGGATATAATTATACCCTGGTACACAGCTTCAGCAAGCAGTGGCACTAAATGCTGTTGTATACCTTCTCTGATTTGCTTTATTGATTTTCATCTATGGATTTTGTATAAGAAAATACTCAAAGTACACATTCCTTCTTTACTCTACTGGAGGTGACTTTCTTTCTTTCTGTGCAGTGGAAGGAAAGAAGATCCCCCCACCGGTCTCACCTAAACCAGCACCCCCACCCACAGCGCCAAAACCAGCCAAGCTGGTCCACTCTATGACAAGTCCTGCCTTCCCAACCTCAGCTTCCACCCAAGCTAAGCAGCACTCTGTGGTGGCACGACAGACCAGTTCACCCACCTCCATTCTGCCATGCAACACCCCTAACCCCCCAGTCGCCAAGCCGACAAGCCCTTCTTCTCAAAGCCCCCACACGCCACAGACCCCCACTACTCCTCAGACACCCCAGACCCCTGCCACTCCCAGCCCGACTCCGCCACCCGTAAAGCCCCCCCGCTCATCTATTGGGGGTGTGTCAGTGGACAGTGGGATTGCAGGGGGCGCTGTCACACCACAGGCCCCCACAACAGCAGACTTTGGTGTAGACTCTTTGGTGCATCAGAAGCTGGAGGAGACAAGCGCATCACTGGCTGCTGCTCTACAGGCTGTGGAAGATAAGATTTTGCGGCAGGACGAGTATGGAGTACACACACACACACCTTTGGGCCCCATAAAGAGCAGTGGGTCCTCACAATGTGTTGGAATATGTTGTATGTGTTAGAAAAATGGGACTTATAATATAGCAAATGCTAGAACACACACACAAACACACACACACACACACACGTTCAAAAACATATGTAAATAGCGCCTTGCCAAAGTATTCAAACTCCCTAAACCTCTCCAAAGTTTGTCACATTAAAAAGCTGATAGCCCTAAATAAATGCCATAGCAACCCATTGTCTTTAGGCAGTACTTGAATAATTAATAGAGTCCAGATGTATGTAATTAATCTGAGTATAAATCCAGCTGTTCTGTGAAGGACTCAGAGGTTCTTTAGAGAACATTAGTGAACAAACAGCATCTTGAAGACCAAGGAACACAGCTGACATGTCAGGGAGAAAGTTGTGGAGAAGTGTAAAGAAGAGTTACGCCATAAAACAATAATAAAGCAAGTTTAGACAGTCTGATGGAGCACTGTTCCGTTGTCTGAAAATGGATAGAGTGTGGTAGAGTTGCAAACGTGCAAAAAAGGAAGATTATCAAAAAGAAAGCCATTGTCTAAAGAAAGGCAAACAAAGTTCAGTTTACCATAAGGAACACAGAACACATGTTGAAGAAGGTGCTTCGGTCAGAATAGACCATAATAGAGCTTTCTGGACAACACTGCACATCACCCTGAATGCACCATTTCCACTGTGCAACATGGTGGTGGGAGCATTATGCTGTTGGGATGCGTTCTTCAGCAGGGACAAGGGAAGCTGGTTAGAGTTGATAGGAAGATGGGTGGAACTAAATACAGTATAATTATTCACCTTCTAGCAGGAGAATGATCCTAAATGTACAGCCATAGCTACAGCTGAATGGGTGAGGTGAAAAGATCTTCATCTGTTAGAGTGGCCGAGTCAAAGTTCAGACCTAAATCCAACTCAGAATCTGTCACATTGCCTACCATCTATTCTGACTGAGCTTGAGATATCCTGCAAAGGGAAAAAAATCCAGTCTAGATCTAGATCTGGAGTTGTAAAGATGGTAGATCCATAAAACTTGTACCTCGCAGGTTTTATGTATCTTTCACATAAAATCGCTAGAAAATATTGGTTATAATTAGACAACATTTGAAACATTTAGAAGGTTATTAATCCTTTTTGCAAGGCTTTGCAAGTAAAAAATACAACTCAGGCTCTCATTGTTTTTTTAAGAATACAACACAAAAAGGGTGTATCGTGGGGCACAGACATCCAAATTTAAAACAATAAGGTAATCAAAAAAGTTTAATTAAATCCTGGACATTTAAACACTCAGTGTTTAAATGTCGGCGCCATCAGGATGATTGATGTCATCCTGATGGCGCCGCAGATGGTCGCCTCGGCGTGTTGGTGCGCATTGTTTTGTTTTGTTTTTTGCTTTAAAACGGTCTTCTGTGATGGTACCCGGAGCTCTCTCACCAGAGAAGAACTCATGAACATCAGGGCTACTACACCAGTGGAGTTATTTCCCACTTTTCTACCTACTGCTCTGGAATATTTGGACATTCTGGTCAAAGGTGCGCTCACCTTTGTTCACGCGGTGAAACGCCGGAAGAGAGGGAAACGGGCTGGGGTGCTGGTACGTCTTCGCCAGCGTGGACTACGAACACCGTTACCTGGAATATTTCTCTCTAACGTGCGCTCACTTCCCAACAAAATGGAGGAACTACAACTGTTGTTGGGGAAAAACAGGGACTTTTATTCATCGGCAGTTTTGTGCTTTACGGAGACGTGGCTGTGTGGATTAATACCGGACTCCGCGCTGCAGCTGGCAGGATTCCAGCTCTACAGAGCGGACAGAGACACGGAACTCTCCGGCAAAGCGAAAGGTGGAGGAATCTGTTTTTACCTCAACAGTGGTTGGTGCAACGACGTGACAGTGATTCAGCAGCACTGTTCTCCAGACCTGGAATCATTCATCATAAACTGTAAGCCTTTCTATTCCCCCCGTGAGTTCGCTTCGTTCATCCTGGTCGGTGTTTACATCCCGCCGCAAGCTAACGTGCAGGTCGCACAGCGCATGCTCGCCGACCAGATACTGAGTGTGGAGCGGACCAACCCGGACTCCTTAGTAATCGTCGCTGGTGACTTTAACAAAGGTAATCTGACCCACGAACTTCCCAAATACAGACAGTTTATAAAATGTCCGACCAGAGAGGACAACATTCTGGATCACTGTTACACCACCATCAGAGACGCTTATCACGCCGTCCCACGTGCTGCACTGGGCCAATCCGACCACATCATGGTCCACCTGATTCCTGCATACAGGCAGAAACTAAAGCTCTGCAAACCTGTTGTGAGGACGACAAGGAAGTGGAGCAGTGAGGCTGTGGAGAATCTCCAGGCGTGTTTAGGCTGTACAGACTGGGATGTGTTCAGGACTACTACCAACAGTCTGGATGAGTACACAGAGGCTGTGACTTCCTACATCAGCTTCTGTGAGGACAGCTGTGTACCATCATGCACCAGGGTGAGTTACAACAACGACAAACCCTGGTTCACAGCTAAACTCAGAAGGTTAAGACTGGATAAGGAAGAGGCCTTCAGGAGTGGGGACAAAGACATATACAGAGAGGTGAAGTACAAGTTTGGCAAGGCAGTAAAAGAGGCCAAACGACTGTACTCTGAGAAGCTCCAAATCCAGTTCTCAGCCAACGACTCTGCGTCTGTCTGGAAAGGGCTCAAGCAAATCACCAACTACAAGCCGAAAGCCTCCCACTCCATCAACGACCGACGCCTCGCCAACGACCTGAACGAGTTCTACTGCCGCTTTGAAAGACAAAGGGACAGTCCTGCAACCATCTCCCACGACGCCCCCCAACAGCTGCAGCCACAATCCACCACCCCCACCTCCCCAACCTCAAGAGGGGCCTTGGCACCTCCAACCCCCACCAGCCCCCTACCCACGCCGAGGACGGCTCTTTCCATCCAGGAGAGGGACGTCAACAAACTCTTCAGGAGACAGAACCCCCGGAAAGCTGCTGGTCCGGATTCTGTCTCACCAGCCAGCCTGAAGCACTGCGCTGATCAGCTGTCTCCAGTCTTCACAGACATTTTTAACACCTCACTGGAGACATGTCATGTGCCAGCCTGCTTCAAGTCCTCCACCATCGTCCCTGTTCCCAAGAAGCCAAGGACCACAGGGCTTAATGACTTCAGACCCGTCGCCCTGACCTCTGTGGTGATGAAGTCCTTTGAGCGCCTTGTGCTCTCACACCTAAAAGACATCACCGACCCCCTCCTGGACCCCCTGCAGTTTGCCTACAGAGCCAACAGGTCTGTAGATGATGCAGTCAACCTAGCCCTTCACTTCATCCTCCGGCACCTGGACTCCACAGGAACCTATGCCAGGATCCTGTTTGTGGATTTCAGCTCTGCCTTCAACACCATCGTCCCAGCTCTGCTCCAGGAGAAGCTCTCCCAGCTGAGTGTGCCCGACTCCACCTGCAGGTGGATCACTGACTTCCTGTCTGACAGGAAGCAGCGCGTGAGGCTGGGGAAGCACGTCTCTGACTCCCTGACCATCAGCACCGGTTCCCCCCAAGGCTGTGTTCTCTCTCCTCTGCTCTTCTCCCTGTACACCAACAGCTGCACCTCCAGTCACCAGTCTGTCAAGCTTCTGAAGTTTGCGGACGACACCACCCTGATCGGACTCATCTCTGATGGTGACGAGTCCGCGTACAGATGGGAAGTGGACCATCTGTTGGACTGGTGCAGCCAGAACAACCTTGAGCTCAACGCTCTAAAGACAGTGGAGATGGTTGTGAACTTCAGGCAGAACCCAGCCCCACCTGCCCCCATCACCCTCTGTGACTCCACAATTGACACTGTGGAATCTTTCCGCTTCCTGGGAACCATCATCTCCCAGGATCTCAAGTGGGAGCCAAACATCAGCTCCCTCATCAAGAAAGCCCAGCAGAGGATGTTCTTCCTGCGGCAGCTGAAGAAATTCAACCTGCCAAAGACTATGATGGTGCACTTCTACACAGCCATCATTGAGTCCATCCTCACCTCCTCCATCACCATCTGGTACGCCGCTGCTACAGCCAAGGATAAGGGCAGGCTGCAGCGTGTCATTCGGTCTGCTGAGAAGGTGATTGGCTGCAGTCTACTGTCGCTCCAGGAACTGTACACCTCCAGGACCCTGAAGCGGGCAGGGAAGATTCTGGCTGATCCCTCCCACCCCGGTCACAGACTCTTTGAGACTCTCCCCTCTGGCAGGAGGCTGCGGTCCATCCGGACCAAAACCTCACGCCACAAGAACAGTTTTTTCCCATCTGCCACCAGCCTGGTTAACAAAGCCCGGAAACCACCCTGACACTCTCCCTTTCCCCCACACCCCCCCTTTTTTTGCTGACAGGACACCTGTAACCTGTAACTCTATGCGTTACATTAACGCTCAGCTTGGACTCCTGCTTACTTGCACTGCTTTACTTGCACAATGATCACCTGCACTGTTGTATTGCTCTTGCATCTTATACTGCTCTACATTTACTCTCACTCACTTAAAACTGTGCACTTATATTTATATTATATTGTAGATATGTTTGTACTGTTTAATTTGTACTGTATTGCACCGACTACGCCAAAACAAATTCCTTGTATGTCCAAAAACGTACTTGGCAATAAAGCTTTTCTGATTCTGATTCTGATTCTGAAAAGTAGTGAAGATGTTGTCCCAACTCAGTTTCCATTATTATTAAAGTAAAGGAGCTATTTGTGTTGTCCCATCATTGACGTTGCCCACTTATTTCCAGTCCATTTGATTAAAATGATTTCCAATAAGTCCTCCACACTGTTTCCAATACACTCGTACTTCAGTTGGCCATTCTGCGTTAACTGTAATTTTGGGGTTGGAAAAAATTGAATCATGTTTTTCTATATGAATTCCCTCCAGTGACATGAGCTTGATGTATTCAATTTGGTTCTGTAAATGTTGACCCAAATTTCCTCTGATATGAAAGTCTTGAAATCCCTATGTCAATGATTATTAAAGTCCTGAGGTAGAAACATCTATCTATTGATATCTATTGATATCTTCTACACTTGACAGTTTCGTCAATCCAGTTAGGTTGTGTCATTGTTTCTCATTAACCAAAGTTTAGGTTTTCTTATCTTACAATTTAGGCAGGCTTGTTTTTGGGTGGGTAACGATTATTAGTATATCATCTGCATAAAGGCAGGTTTTACATTCAGTTTCCTTAATCCAGATCCCTTTAATTTCTTTTTCCTCTCTAATTCCCTTTACACGCAGTTTTATAAATTAGGCGATAAAGGCAGGACTAAGAGTTCAGGCTTGTATTACTGAATATTCCATGCAGCTTTAGCTTGCAAGCAACAATGAACAAAATCTCCACAAGCCATCTGTTGTTTAACAAGGCTCCTCATCTCAGAGATTACTACAACAATGATTTGAATCTGCTGTAATTATAGGCTTTAGAAAACTTTAGAAGCACCACATTTGTACCTTGTATCTGTATCTTGTCCTAGCAGGTTAATCAGTCTATATCTAAGAGTTTTCTAGCAGTTGCTGTAAGCTTCTGCATGTGTTTGTGTTTACATCCAGATCTGTGGCTGAGCAGAAGACCACGGTGAGCATCCTCGATGACATCGGCAGCATGTTTGACGACTTGGCTGACCAGCTGGACGCCATGTTGGAGTAACAGCAGAAACTGATCAGTCAATCTCCATGGCAACGCTGCATCAAGACTGAATTAGATGGCGCAAGAGGCAACCCTCCTCCCTATCTCTCTCTCTTCTTCTCTTCATCCACCTCTCTCTGCCACGCTCATCTCCTCTTAGCCCCGGGCTGCTGTTCGTCCATTTGTCCATCGCTGCTCCAGAGGGAACTTGATTCTTCTCTTCTATTTCTCGTCTCTTTTCGCATGGAGCAAAAAAAAAACAAAAAACAAAGTGACCGAGATGGACCTGGACAGAGATCTGGTGGTAAGAAGCAGCAGCACTGAAATACGGATGGAAAGAGGGGCAGAAAAAGAGAGATTAAAAAGCCTAGGAGAGAAAAAAGAAAAAACACAAACAAGAAGGATTCATAAAGAAACGTATCACCGTGGAGAAGACTGCAATCACAAGGTGACTCTTTTAAGAACTCCACATGGACTCTATAAGTGAACAAATACTAATACAGATTTAAAAACCAACTGTGTAATGAATCATAGTATGGTATGTGTACATTCTAAGCATGGAGAGTTTATATCTACTGAAAAAGTCCTGCATTAGCACAGTAATATATGCTATACGCCGATAAATATGAATCTCTAGCTCTTTGATTTGATGTCCTGGTTCTGTGTGGAATGGTGACCTCTGGTGTTGTGACGATGTAAATGACTTGGTGGAAAATAATTTTATGTCACCAAATTGAGACTATTCACCTCCCGATGGGTGTGCGTGTGACGATTGTCCGGGTGAGGGTGAGTGATGGAGACGGTGTGACGGATGTGCTCCACAAGAACGTCATGGAATATCAGGATCACAATTCCATTCCCAGTGGTGACCAGAGTCGAGTTACATGGTCTACATCACCCTGCAAATGCACGCACACGGACAGGCCCATGCGCAGACAGCAGAAGCACAATGACCCATGCAGCCGACTTGCACCCACACACAAACAAACACACAGGAACCTTCATAATATGAACTAAAATTGTAGAAAAGTAGGGCTACAGCAGGTTGTTTTATGGGATTTAGCAGGTAAAGTTGGAGGGAAACAGTCAAGGGCGTAAAGAACTTCAAAACACAATTTATGGAAAGGTTGAGGTAAATAAGTAAGTCTGACATTTCCCGGTGTGCATGGTTAGATGGGTCTAAGTTGCCCCAAAGCACCTTGTGAAGGTCAGCACAAGCATCACAGTCAGAGCTGCATGTCAACAAAGAGGGCTTCAAAAACACTGCTGACTGATGAAGTACAGCAGCAAACTTCAGGTTCCATTGTCAGGCAAACTCCATCCTGTTACCACAAACGTAACCTTATCCAAAACAGTAAAACCTGCTCTCTCATTTCAATTTGAATCACTTGCAGCATAAATGAATAATCATGCTCCCACTATTGTCAATCAATGAAAAGGAAAATTGTTTTGATTGCAAAAACAAGTTTAGAGTTTCACATTTTTTTATTTTTGCCAACTCAAAAACTCCAGTTTGAAGCAAAGATTATTACTAATGTGTTAAAGTTGTCAAATCATGATACTATCACTACCATGCCTCAGACAAGAAAGCGGTACTTAGAATAAAGCTCCGCCTAAGAGAAACGTTAGTCTAAAGAAACAGATAAGCTTTTTGCAGCAGACCTCAGTTTTCATTGTGCTTTTAGCTTACTAACCAAGGTCCTTTGGTTACACAAAGACGTTTCAAATCACCAGTATGGATGCACATTGCTTTCTGTTCTGCAATCCTTCACTAAAGCGCCTTTAACGCTTCATGCCGTGGCTTTCAAAAGTACCTCTACCTCTTGAACTTCATCTCATTTTGTCATGCTTTCAACACAAACTTAAAAAAATAAATGTGTTTGATTGGCATTTATGTGATAAAACAACAGAAACTGTGAAGCGACCGCGGGAGCCTGGCATCGCCGGCTGCACAGCACCAACGAGGCCGTTGCTCAGTTCCAAATGTTGCGTCTAGGTGGCGCTGTGAGCGTCATGTCAAATGATCTTCGGTCATACAGAGTTCTGGTTTTGCAAAAAGCATTCAAAATTTGGAGTAAATCGGACCTTCCAGATGTAAGCTGCACTCACTTGTTTGTTTGTGGGCGGGGCTATAATGATGTCATTAGTTGACTGTGTCAACATGTCCATCATTAACTCATGATCATGTATACTACATTTCAAGTGGATCCGATGATGTATGAAGGAGATATAGCCCTTGAAGTGTCCTAGGGGGCGCTGTTGATCCAAATTTAAATGTAATCCTATAGAGCTGTTTGGAGGTTGACAAAGATCCAGCATATTCATTTTGGAGTGAATCGGACCATGCATGTGTAATTTAGAGGTAAACGTATGGCCGTGGCGTGACATCAGAATTCACCACTCCCTCATGGCCACACTCTCCAGCTACAGCGGTAAGTACTGTCGACTGTCTAAGACCATCATGTTATCTGTTACTTGGGACAGTTTCACATTGATAAAGTTAAGAACATCAAACATTGACTGTCTAAAGAAAAACTGGACACTTCCTGTTGTCAGGGGGCGGGGCTTCAATGATGTCAGCATCTGACCAGTGAATATTGTTCAGGCCTAGAGGCAGATCAATCCCAGAAGGTTTAATGTGTCTGTGACTTTCCTTGTAGGAGCTGTCAATTTAGTGTTTTATGGCGAGAAGTCATATTTTGAGGCGTGGCCACGCCCACACGCTTTCATGTATCAATAATCTTTTGATAACTTTTGATCCCCAATGCCTTAAGAGTATACTGAGTGATTTTCAAGTCTCTAAGTCAAAAGCTGTAGGAGGAGTTCGCTCAGATATGCGGGTTAGAAACGCTCAAAACAGGGTCAAAATGGCAACTTCAATCCAACATGGTCAACTTCCTGTTGGGTTTGGACCAATGCTCCAATAGAGTTTTTTGTAGGTCCTGCCAAGTTAGACATGTGTACCGAATTTCAGATTCCTTGGTGAAAGCATGGCTTGGGGCGGATTTTTTAAAATTTTGTAGGGGGCGCTTTGGACGAATTAGGCCACGCCCACCAAATATGTCATCAGATCTCTGTTGGGGACTGGAGAAGGATCAATCATATGAAATTTGGTGCAGCTCAGATGTATGGGAAAATTAAAGGTAAACGTATGGCCATGGCGTGACGTCTGACTTCGCGGCGCCACCACGGCCACGCCCTTTTATGAAAAGTTACTGTGCTTCAAACGACGTTAGACCCACTAGTTATCTGTCTTCTGACACAGATTCAAGTTGATTGGGTCAAGAGGGTCAGAGAGGCACCTTTCCAAATGAAAAAAGTGACTTCCTGTTCTGAGGGGGCGTGGCTTTGATGATGTCACCATATGACCCCATAGGATTGTCGGGAACCCGAATGTCCTCCTTCATGGCAAGTTTGGTGTGGTTTGGCGTTTTTATGTGAAAGTTATTGCATATTTTTAGTTTGGGCGCAAACACCAAGTTTGTGTCCCGGCGACGCCCCCTAAACATGGCCGAAAACTCACGATTTTGATAACTTTTAATCCCCCATCCCTTAACTGCATGTTGACCAAATATGAACCCGATAGCTCAAAATCCCTAGGAGGAGTTTGTTAAAGTTCGAGGTGAGTAAAAGTGAAAAACGGGCAAAAATCGGCCTTTGACCCAAAATGGCCGACTTCCTGTGCGTTTTAGGGCATACCCCCAAGAAACTTTTTTTATTGGTTTGAGAAGCTCTAGCAGTGTGCCGAATTTCAGATCTGTACGAATTACGGGTCGGCCTAACTCACATCTGGGGGCGTGGCTACGTGTTTTGGCCACGCCCACTGAGAACGACATTAAGGAATAAGAATTTTACGCGGGGGACAATTTTGGGTGAAGTTGGGTGACTTTTGGGGCATGGCAAAGTCCCCATATTGCCCCGCAAAGAAAAAAGAATAAAGAATAAGAATTCCTACAATTACAATAGGCCCTTGCAGTTTTCCTGCTCGGGCCTAATAATTATCCGTGGCACACCTTGAAACAGTTTAAGTGGCATTAATACTTTTGCAAGACACTGTATGTACTGCAGTCCATACACTCATTGTTGCAGTACTGATTAGAGAGCAGTCCAGCTAGCCTGAACGCTGAATCCCTCAGCTCTCGGGAAACTCAAGTAAAATACTAAATGATCCAACTAATTAGGTCAGCATCAGCCTCAATACCACCTCTCTATTTTTACAACCATGTTAACAATAAAATAAAGGAAATTCACAGTCCACTCACTGACATTTCAGCACTTAACTCATACTTCTCTCATTCCACACACCTACAAGCCACTCATCTTGGTTCGCCATGACAATCTACTGTGCAACAACCCATTTTTATAGGTTACTTTATCATGTAGCCATGATTTTGTGTACAAGGGACAGAAGTCTAGTGGTGTTGGAATAGTGTGAGCAGCAGTAATCAAATAGAGTGATGGTTTATTTCTGTGAGTTATATTTGACCAAAATAAGGTGCAATACTCCAGTATTTCATGTGCTCCTCAACAACCCATAAAAGAAAACAGTCTCATAGCAGCTGCACTCTTTGTCTATGAATAAATAATAATTCAGAGAATAGATGTGGTATTTAAATTCTGATCACATACAGAATATATATATATATATGGATATTTGCAAAACTTAAAAATAAGAAATGTATTTATGATGTGTGTGTCAACCTGAAGAGTACTTTTCAAAGTGATCAGATCTAATCTGAGTATTCCGAATCCGTTTGCTTCTCCATGCTTAAGTGGTCCAAGCTAATGAACCATTGTAGGATACCCTAATGGAATATTTCAAGGAAGTGATCTTTTCTATTATTATATCATTTTATTGTTTTCTCTGCATACATGTGTCCAGATGTGGCGATGTTGATAATACAAACAATTCTTGTTGTTTACTTTAATTTTTTTCTATGGTTTAGATTTTTTTTTTGTCTTTCAAACATGTGCCTTGCTTTGTGATTTTGGTCTAACTTCAATACAGTAGATGGGTCTTTAAAATATCAGGGAATCGCTCTCTTTTCCCCTCTTTACTATCATAGTTACATTTGTTTAAAATGATTGAAACCCTTAATATTTATCCACCTGGACAACCAGAAACCACCTTGTTGCACTTAATTTAAGTAGGTTTCATGCTTCAAAACATAGTTTCTCTCTGCAAGTTGCTTGGGTAAATGCACACTTTCCTGCTAAGCGTAAAATAACTTGATCAATAGCATCTAGCTAATGTACACCTCGTTAACACAATTGTGTTTATGTGTTTCAAATTTGCAGAAAGACACTCTGGCTTAGGTTAATAATGCTTCGGCATCACCACATATAACACAAATACGCAACACTTCCATGGAATTTACCCGAGGGCCACTCAAATGTGTCAGCAATGACCCATTAATAACATGACATCTCATGCTACGGTATGCAGGCACTCTGTACTGATGAAGATTCACCTCAGCATGCCGAATTCTTGCAGTGGCTCCAGCTGATGGCAGACCTACTTTTAGATTAATTAAGCTTATATTTATTTGATAACTTGAGGGCATGCTTATAGCATTGAGCTTTCAGGTGATATGGGGGGGGAGACATGACGATGTCACTGAAAAAGTAAACGTACCCCATCCAGACAGTTGAACATTGAAATTGACACCTTTTATTCCTATATGTATGTGCTACTCAAAACAAGGAAACTTTAATAGCAACATCATTCAAAATGCATCTTATTTCCTTACATAACGCCTTCATTTTAACATTTGTTTAAATGAGAGAAATGCATTGTTATTGGCTTGTATTGCTAATAATAGCCTGGTCAGTGAGCAAAAAATTAGCAAATCTTCCTGGTTCTCCAACTTTCCAGTGGAGAGTTTCGACTTCTGAGGTCAATGGAATGCAGAATAAGCTATGGTTGAAATTAGGCAGGCTGCATGTTATGGGGTAGGATTAACATTTGATTGAAGAGCTTAAACTCAACATTACAACCACCTATTACTTCATGTATTAGAAAACCCTTCATAAAGCCTAGTGCTAACCCTAACACAGTGACAACACTCATCTCCTGAAATGTTAAACAGTATTTGGGAGAAACTGCAGTCAAACATAACTTTCAGAAGGATCAGGTTGCGCCTCTTGTTCTCAGATTCCACCACTCTTTTCAGTTCATAATTACTTGGAATTATTTTTCTTTTATGGCCTAACCCAGGGGCTGCAACATGCAGCTCTTAAGAACTTTGGCCAGAAATAATAAGTATCTGTACTTCCATCCATCGTCTACGACCACTCGTCCTCGCATGGCTGTGGGGGTAGGGGCTAATGCCTATCTCCAGAAATCATTGGGCGAGAAGCTGGGTACAGATTATCCCAGAACAACTCAGAGACACACAGGACAAACAGCCATCCAGGCACACACTCATACCTAAGGGTGATTTAACTGAACAGTCATGTTTTGGCATTGTGGTAGGAAGCTGGAGTTTTCAGAGAGAACCCATGCATCCATGAGGTAGACATGGAGACTCCATGCAGTAACACGTCAAGCTGGGATTTGAACCAAGGTTCAAAGGCAACAGGTGCTAACAACTGCACCACCATGCAGCCAGTATATTTGGGCAGTGTCACCAATGGTACAACAAGTCATTTCTTGGTACTGTTATTTTTTGGCATTAGACCACAAATGTTTTTTTCCCCTTTGTTAATATATAATAACAACAACCTAATTGTAATTATGACTCTGTCCCTAAGCCAAACCTTAAACATAAACTGCACTTATGAGTCTTGAATTGCGTATTTAATATTTTATGCATAGTCGTGAGCCAGGAGAATACCTGGACATTAATGTCATACAGGGTCCACAAAGGGCTTTTGACTACAGGGAATCAGAGTGGTGTATAGATTCTGCAGCTGGATATTACTGACTACTTTATCCATGGTGATCATGATGTTCCTCCTTTGAATTTTGATGTCACATTAATGTTGACGACATTGCCACCTGCGGCAAAAGGGGATATCAGTGGTCATGTGGGAATTTCAAAGCTCCTGTGGGGTAAGGTTTTTATTACAAATACAGGAAAAACCTCTTGTTTGAAAAATATTTAGAGTTTAGCTGTTGGCCGAGACAAATACAATGATCTTTAGCTCCTTTTGTCCAACTGGATTTGTAGAGCATCCTAAATGAGTATTGCACATCCTGTCCTGCTTTCAGAAACCTGGGTAAGACGTTATAAAAGTCCAGATATTAGACACAGCCAGGCACACATGGTTAGATACATGGATAATATAATAACCATAAAGGACCATGTTTCCAAGTTTTATCAGCTCTGCCTCTGATCAAAACTGGATGTGAATGTGCATGTAAAGCCACTCACAGTGTCTGGAACTATCTGTTGCATAAAATACTAGAATGTCACCAAGAAGGGTAAATTTGTGGATGCAATTGCTCCCTATTTATTTTACCGTAAGGTTTGCCATATTGTGTAACAAGATCAAAAATGAACCACCCCGGAGTTCTACTTTTGTAGTGAGTGGTCCTTTTAAAGCAATTCAAACAAGTTGCATTCACACAATAGTTTTTAAACTCTTTTTTTCTAATTTTAAGCTAATATTAGAATTACTGCCAGAAAATGCCTGGTGATAAATGTTACAGAGCTAACCCAAGGAGCTGCTGGAGTTAGCGTTGGGTTTGCTGATTAGCAATTAGTCCGCTCACCTCTTTGCATGAAAGTGAAAAGGCAAATTTCCCTATTGGTTAAATTTTCTTTAAATCGCCAGAGTCAAATTTGGATTTACAAATGCTGATCTGTGGCATTTTTAAATTCACTCAAGTATTGGTTAGCTAGTACCACATGTAATAAATGCATTGGTTAACTGTCAACTTTTTGAAAATTCTCTTTTCTCTTTGAATCTGGACACCATCACATCAACAACAGGTTTTGCCTTTTTTTTCCATCTTTTTTGGTTTGGTCATCTTCCATCTTGTAAGCTTAATATTACAGAGTGTTTGTGTGGTCATGGGTTGAGGTCAAAAAATGAATTATGGTCTATCTATTCTTTCTTTACAAAAGATGAAGCTCTTTATTGGATCTTCTTTGCTTTGCAGTGACTGTGTGAATGCTTGAGAAAGGGCCAAAGTGTGTAAAGTGTTGCTCTGCTATTGATCGTGTGAAACCGGACTGTATGTGTGTGTGTAAGGGTGAGTTTTTCTGATTGGACAGATGTGTGCTTGCAGCAACTGCATCTTATGGCCATCTGCTCTCAATAAATTAATGTTCTCTATAAACATAACAGTGTCCTGTTTTGTTGTGTATAAAAAAGTACAGTAATGTACTAGCTATTTGAAGTGTACCTAAAAATGTTAACCAATCAACTAGTGTCCTTACTAGTTGTCTAGTAGCAGTACTTTTGACCTATGTTTTAGAGGTTAAAATCTGCTCGTTAACTAGCTGAATATTTATGCAATATTACCAAAATAAATCTACAATATGCTCAGCATGGCAGAAAGAGGCCTCAGCCAGTTAACTAATACAGCAAAAAAAGGCACTGATTAACTAGTAAAGCACAATTACTAGAACCAAAAATCTCTACTAAACTAGTACACCAAAATGCTAGCCACTAGCTGACTAGTATAAGGAAAAAGATAGATTAGTAAATCTTTTGACTAGTATATATAGCTAAAAAGTGCACTAATTAAAATCTGAAGCTAGTAATTGAAACTTAAGAGGTGGTAAAAAAAACACTGAATATTAAACCTCAAGCTGTGAGGATGGGTACGCTAAAAAGAATTTTTAGTTGTCAAACACACCTGTTCAGAAGAAAAGATCAGCAAACATCAGAGTACAATTTTTTTATTGACCAGTGATCAACTCCACCTTAAATGATTACAGGTATGCAAGAAACCCCTGAACCCAGATCAGTGAAGACACTTTGTCTCATTCTTTCTTTCTTCTGTATAAAAGCTAGTCAATATGAGCTGAAATAAAAACACTTTAAAAACTCATTAGCTAAAACATGGAATATGTAAATCATATCAACAGTCTGTATATTATAATTTTCAGTATTTTTAACCCAATATGGGTCCTCAAATGTCTTCTATCTCTGCCTTTTTGCGGGTTTTTTAAAAGTCGTTTACAATTAACCGCTTAGGTTGTGTTATTCTGGAGGTTGCTGTTTATTAATGTTGGGTATGAGAAAGTAGTGTAACTCAAATATATGGCACTCATTATTTCCGCTTCAACAGGGACATCACATGCATGCACAAGGACCGTCTTCTTGCTGGTCAATGCAACATTTTATATAACTGTACAAGCGTTGAGTGGCTCTGATGTAACCTCATCATGGCACTAATAGAAACTTTATGGATCCTTCACTTCTTAGGTGTGTTTTATAAAGGCCGCTTATACAGGCTTAAAAAAACCAATACATTGAAGATGAAACCAGTGCTCACCAGTTTAGGTCTGATTCTTCATTGATCAAGCCTAAAGTTTAGAGTAAAAACCACAACAGGAACATCTTTAAATGCCACATAAAGAAGTTAAATATTTGGAGTGAAAGCAGTATTTGAACAAGAGACATCAGTCATCCTTAGTACAGTCCTTAAACAAGAGGAGTGTCTATAAGCAGTGAGCAGGTGTCTGCGTTCTGCTCCATTCTGTCAGGTTAAATGCAACTAGAAGGAGGCTCGTCTGGTCCAACCCAGACATGGAAATGGAGAACTGGTGTTGAGGCCACGGTGAATGAAGTCAGTCATATTCAGAGAAGTTACTGGAGTATAAAGTCTGCTGGATGTTTACAGAGCCAACAGTTCCTTCAGCAAGTCCACACCTGAGAGAGAGACAGAGAGAGACAATGTGTCCTCATATGAAGCAGCTACAGATCAGGACGAACCATCTCCTAATTCCAAATTCAAATTAGCTCTTTATGAACTATAATAACATAACTTTACCATGATTTTTTATATTTCTGTTGTGGTGAAGATTAGCAAAAACCACAGGAAGGAAATTAGGCAGGAGGAGAAAAAGGAATGTGAAGAAGGAAGGAAGGAATAATGACGGAAGCACGGGAGGCGAAGAAGCAAGGAAAGAAAGGAAGAAGGAAAAGAATGGAGGAAGGAAGGAAATAAGGAAGGATGCATTTTAATTGTACCAAGTAGAATTTAAATTGAATCTGTTGAACAGCACTTTGTGACTTTGTATCTGAAGGAGGAAATAAAAGAAGGAAGATAATGATGCAGAAAAAATTGAAAGAAAAAAAAGAAGAGAGGAGAAGAAAATAAGGAAGGGAAGGATAAGGAAAAAAGAATAGAGAAGTAAATAAGGGAAATAAGCAAAACACGGAAAAATGAATGACTAAGGAAAGAAGGAAATAAATACACAGTGAAGGAAGGGAGGAAACAAAAAAAGAGTGAAAGAATGAATGGAAGGAGGAAAGAAAAAATAAAAGGTGGAAAATGACATTTAGACAATAGAATAGGAAATAAAGTCTGATGACAGCGATGGAGGGATCATGGTGAAATAGATAAATTAATCTTGTCAGGATAGAGGACTGAGGCCTCAACAGATGGAATCTTTGTTGCTTTGAAGAAGGGAACACAGAGGGATGCACTGGTGGACCCATGGATTGGTTTTACCTTGACGGTGCTGTCCACAGCTCCAGAGAAGAGGCGCCCCCTGGAGACAGCCAGTGCCGTTACACTGCCCTGGTGTCTGAGCAGGGTTTGGGTACAGATCATGTTGTCCATGCTCCACACCTGCAACACAAGCCGCCAAGTAAGTGTGCGTTTTTACAGACTTCCACTTTTCTTTAACTACCTGCAAGGTTTTGCTACGATCAGCACAGCCTGTGTTTCAGAGTGAACCTCATTCTGTATTTCTCTCTCTCTCTCACACACACACACACACACACACACACACACGCACAGAGACTGTGTCTCACCCTGAGGGAGCGATCGTAGGATGCGCTGAACACTTTAGTCTGGTCTGGGGTGGATATGACAGCCAGGGCGTAGACTGTTCCAACATGGCCTGTCAAGGTTCGGACCTGCTCTTTCGACTCAATGTCCCACACCTACAACACACACACACACACACACGCACACACACACACACCCAATCAGCATCAGTACCTGCATCAGTGCAGCATTAAAAACCCAGATCCTGGACGAGCTGAACAAGCTGCCTCTGGGACAATGGAAGAAATGTAAAATGGAGAGATTTCACAGTTCTTTGGAAACAAATAATTTAAAAAAAGAATGAAGCTGAAATAAAGCGGTCTGTGGAGGGTTGCGCCCCACCGTGTGATCATTTACACATACAGGAGTCAAATGCATCAGCACCAAACAGTACCAGTTATTATATTTCTGATCTATGCAAACTGCTCCTGTTGCTCATTAGGAATGAAACAGCAGTGAGATGCTGTGTGTGTACATGGGTGCCTTACATGGATGAGGTTTTCATAGGTGCCACATACGATGTGGTGGTTGGTGACGGCGATGGAGTAGACACTGCCCCCGCTGGTCTGGAGGACATGAACACACTCCAGGGAGCGGATATCCCAAATCTACCAGCACAGGGAGAGGAATCAGAAGGAGTTAGAGGTTAAGCCTATCATCGTCATAATTCAATGACCAGTTGAACCAGTTAGTGTTTTGTTTCACTGTTGATTAAACAGAGAAAAAAGCAGATTAATAGTTATGTACCAATTCCAAACACTCAGGGAGTAGAACTGCAGCAAACAGCTGGATCTCAGGATCACCAAGTCTCATAAAAAACCATTTGATGGTATTCTAGATGTTAACTGGTTGTTTGGGCGTCAGACCAGAAAAAAAAATCTCGTCAGACAGACGAGTTTTTTTCTTACCATAACAAACAGAAACATGTTGATTTCGCAAAACTCTACTGGGACTTCAAGGATGTCCAGACCAAAAGTGGACTTTATTTTTTTTGTTTGGTGCAGTTTGCTTTCACAAAAGTACTTTGTGAACTATTACTTGTAAACAAAGCCACGTGGGTGATGTTCATTGCTCCCATTGGACAGCAATGACAGGGCGGGACAGAGCACAGACCCAGAAATGTAGGAAAACAACTGTAGATGTGCTGCGTGCAGCAACTCTGTTCAGCATATTTGGGCCGTTATTACAGCTGCAATATTACAGTGAGAGTCAAGAGCAGCTCATTCAACACAGATTTTGCAAAGTTTTATTTATAACTTTGGAACGGCGTTGGATAATACATGTACTCTGTCCCACAACATGCCAGTAGAGTTGCTAAGCAACATACAGTTTATCAAGACATACGTTTTCTGTAGTTGGTCCAGGTTGGGGCCGGTTCGTATTCAGACCATAAGTGAACCGCACCAGAGTACCTTTGGAACTGGACTAAGACCACCTCAAAAAGTGGGTCTCGGTCCGGACCAGGGTTCGCTTGAGTGTATTCACACCTACCCAAAAGGTCCGGACCAACAGGGGGAAACGAACTCTGGTCCGTTTAAAGCGAACCAAATGTGGCAGGTGTGAATGCACCCTAGCTAGCACTGGTCAGATGAGATTAAGACTGAGCTTCTCTATCAAAGCACTCCAGGTGATTTTGGTGTGAAACAAAGGATAAATATGTGGAAAATCTGCCCATGTCCACTAATAAATACGGTGAAGGATGTGTGATGCTTTGGGCCTGTTTCTCTTCTAAAGACCATAGAAACCCAGATAGGGTGAATGGCAAAACCTGATGGACTCTACCAGAAAACGGACAATTGGTCTTTCTTTCTATGCAGATGAACAGAAAATACAGGACTCCGGTTGTAGCTTATTGATTCAACCACGATGTGGAACCAAGGGGACGTTTCAGGCAATAGCTCTATTCTTCTGGATGCTTCTCACTTGGGTTGTGGATGAGAACCCTGTCGCCTTTTCCGGGATATGGAATGGTGCCTGACTATCTGCACAAGTCTTTGCTCCAACCTTGGGAAATGTTACAGGAGAAGACCCCATACTGTGCAGAAGAAGACTGCACAGAGCTTTGCCAATAATTGTGCCACTTGTTATTTTGTTAAAAACAAAAGGTTAAAAAAAAGGATTCCTAATTTTTTTTCTGCACTGAATAAATGTTCTCAAACTAAAGGCTGAATTTCCATGAATAATCCAGCGTGAGATTATTTTACTCATCTTTAGGTGTTGCATTAATACAGGAGCTCCTAGCTGGACATTCTGAACACATCCTCCTCCATCCACTGATCCAGATCATTTTGTAAACCAAACTGTTTCTAAATGACAGAGTACTGGCTGTTAAGTTTATCCATCTTCATCCGTCTTTCCCAGATCCTCTGAACCAGTCCCACTTTCCTACCGCTCCATTGAGTCCGCGACATAGTAATTAGTGACCAGGTCTGTGAGACATTCACTCAAACACAGAGAAAGACAGACAAGCACCAGCAAGCACACACAGTTCTGTAAACTGGGACTCAGTGAATGAAGGTGGCAGGAAATGACACGAGGCCCAATTCTAACAGCAGACAGTCCAGGTATCATCCCCAACGAATCCCAGCAGCTTTGCAGTAAACACAACAAGCTTCCAGCACACCTTGATGCACATACACCCAGACAGCAGAGCTCAACGTCCTCATGTCACTCCACTCTGTAGCAATGCTCCTTAAAAGGTTCTCGTGTCCTTATAAACTGGGCTGAATATTCCCTCAACAGTCCTGGAAACCATTTAGGCTCTACATAAAAAGGCCCTTCTTCCATCTTTCATCCCGCTTTTTTTTATATCGACAGAAACAAAAATAAAACCGTGGCCATCCTCCAATCCCACTCAAATCTGTTACTGGCAACGATGCAGTTCCACCTGCCAAGCAAAACATTTTCAAATCATCCGTCTGCTGCTCCAAAACCCAAACTCCCTTCGGATTGACACTTCCACCGAGAAAATATATCTCATTTCCCAGCTTTTAAACTGTTAACATGGATTTCACTTTCTGGTTAATTATGATACACTGTATGTTAATATAATATTAATTAGAATAGTAGTGCACTTCATCCAGGTTGAAATCCAAAAACAGAAAGCAACTAGTTACAACATCTATGCTAATACAAATATCACTACTAATTCTTTTTTTATTTACCCTAAGAACAGAAAATACTTTAATGTTGATGGTATCTTACAGATGTTTATTCACAGCAGCCATACAATCCTCAATAAAAACATTTACTGGGAAAAAATAACAAGAGGTGCACTGAGAAATCAGCTGCTGATCAGATTGGGTTGATTTCCCGACAACAATCTTCGGTGTGGATGTTGTTACAGAGTGAGGAAGGCTCGGCATTAGCTACCTTTAATATCACTGAGGTTTTTAAAAACTAACTCACGAAGACCAGAGAAGCACAAAAAAAAAAAGGAAGTCATTTCTGTAAAATGTTGAGACGTTTCTGTAGATCACTGAGGCAGCGAGAAAGGAAAAGAGAGCATGACTTTCAGCGCATAATGGGAAGGCTGAATGTATTACAGCAGTTATTTTGTCTTTTTGAGCTTTGAACCACTGCCTGTTATGCAACATGCTGGATTTGGAAATGTTAGCCACATTAATTGCTGATACAAGATGTTACAGACAGTTCACTAGGTCAGCTCTCTGTGTTACAATAGTAAAACACTGGTAGCTGTGTTGCAGACACAGCGGTGGGATGGCCATTCAACTCTTGAATCTTTAGTAGTATTTAACCCTGCTCATATGATCAGTCCTAACATGATGATTGTATGACAGCTTTCATCTTCTTCTAAATAAATGGAAGATTCAGAGAAACATTTTTGTAGAATATTTCAACCTGACAACTACATGTTTAATTAATCAAAATGTTTAAATATGATTTTGGCTCCAAACCATCACAAAAACAACATAATTCTCAAAAAGCAAGAAAAACACTATTTGTTTTTCTTTATTTGACCATTTTTCCTTATTCTCATTCTCTTATTTAAAATGTGTCTCAGCGTCCTCAGCACGATCTTGTTTTGAAAACCCAGAGGCAAGATGGGAGAAAGAGGAGAGGGGAGCAACAGCAGCAGCACCATAGCGGGTCCATTCTGGTCAAAATAACTAATGATTAGATCTGACTGTTATTAGTTTATTTAATTATTAATTCTGATATATATATATATATATATAGCTTTTTATTTATATATATTTTGTTTTTTGAATCTATTTCAAGGCAAACTAACAATAGCTGATTTATTTTATTTCTTCTATAATATCCTACATATAAATACTTTTAAAAAGGGAGAAGCAGCAAGAAGGTATGGGGGAAGTTTCATGTTTTAAGGTAATTCATTGTTCTTCCAGTCTAATAGATACGTTTTTAAAATATAAAATGAACAATCATGATTTTAATATGGACTAAAAAAGTCTCATATTATAAAGAATACTCTCATTTCTAATTGACTTTGATCCATTTTTACATACCTTGATGGTCTGATATGAGCCACTGTACAGGTGGTTCTGGGAGGCCACCAAGGCTCTCACCCAGTGATTTAGTCCTGTCAGCTCCTTCTTCAGCTTCAGCTCCGTCCCAACAATGTCCCACACCTACACAAACACAGACACACAGATCAGATTCAATGCAAAGAAACAAATATGTTGAGGTTTTCTGTGAAAACTGTTCTGAAAGAAGCTCTAAAGACTACCCCCCCCCTAAATAAATTTAAAGTGAATCAATAACTGCAGTCAGAGGAGACATTGAAGGTATTACACAATGACTGAAGTGCAAAAACGTGTGGAACATAAACCGGAGCTGGGACACGTGTTTCAGTGAGGGAAGGAAAGAAGCAGGCGGAGCTGGGTAAGATAGGAAAGTCCCCCTCTAAGAGGCCTGACCGACACAAACCAAGCAACACAATGGTCCTCTTCCCCATTTCTTGTATCCATGGCAACAAAGTCAAGGCCATAGATATCTTGCCTTCAGCCTCGTCACTGGAAAACGTGCTTTTACTGATCTTCTACTTAGACAGCCATCTATTAGTTTTGACTCTAATTCCTATGTTTATTGTGTCTATGTAGATGTCAGGAGCAGATGCCAAACCTGGAATTATGGGAGAGAAACAGCCTTAAATCAGTCACCAAAGATCTAGCTCTAAAAAACTGAGATCCTGAGCCAACAAGAACAAATAACAGATGAACCTTCAATATGAAAACTGAACGATTTTATAGGATCGACCAACACGAAGTAGTGCATAATAATGAGGTGGAAGGCAAATAACACTTGAATTGTTTTCTGTTTTTACCAAATTAAAATAAAAAAGTGCTGTGCATTTGCTTTCAGCTTCTTTCATTCAATACTTCAGTCAGTACAGAACTACCTTTAGCTGCAGCTATAGTTCCAAGTATTTTCAGAGTACGTCTCCATACAGCTTTTCAAATCTACAGACTAAACGTTTTGCTTTTTTTTTGTGCAAAAATTTGACTGGGCCACTAATATCCAACTTGAGTGTTGTTGTCCTGGTGGAAAGGGAACTTCCCTCCAGTCTCACATCTTTTGCTAGCTCTGACTGCCATTAATCGCCCCAGCGTGCCTGTTCCTGCTAAAGAAAACATCCCCACAGCATGATGCTGCCATCTCCGTGTATTAGCAGGGGGACGGTTGGGTCAGGATGAGGTGCAGTGTTAGTTTGTAATAAGCATTTTGCATGTATTTCAGCTAGACATTAGACACAGTTTTCACATTTTTATTTGTAAAAAAAAAAAAAAAAAAACAAAGTTAAAAATCATGTATCATTTCTCTCCCACTTCAATCATGCACCACTTTGTGTTTGACAATTTCACAAATAAAATAAATGAAATGTAACGTGAGAAAATATGGAAAGGTTCAACAGGTGTACATACTTTTAAGGTACTCTACATTAGCCTGTTTGTCTCTCTAATGCTAGCTTTTTGCATCTTCTATCAACACACACAACATGGTTGGGGAATGGTACACAGTAAATGTGGCTTGTTGTTTATGTTATTTCAAAGAGGTTGTTTTTATTGCCACCTGTAATTTATTGCAGATTATTTTTATTTATTTAGTTATTAAAAAATGGTTGAGGTGTGAAATAAACTGCAATTGAGTTTGAAAACAAAATGTGTGTGTGTGTGTGTCTTACTGCTCTATCAAGCATCTCAATAAGCTGAACTCAGAGTGGAACTCCATGTGTGATGAACTGAGGAGCATCAAAGTTTTCTTCTAACCCGACGTACCTTAATGGCCTTGAGGGAGCCGCTGAACAACATGTTGTGGGAGGAGACCAGCGTGCACACAGGGTTGTCATGGGCACGGATAGTATTCACTTTCTGCAAGGTCTGGATGTCCCACACCTACACAAGGATTTTTAGTTAATGCAAACCATGATACTCTATGGTGCACAGATGTGGCACTGGTGGTGTAGATGACAAGACATACGATGATGGTGCAATCAGCAGATCCACTGTACAGCTTGTTTCTGTGGGGAAAAAGAAACACGGCATGTCATGGGGCTTGGCGCTCCCCAGATAATGACATTATGGAACGGAGCATGGGTTTGCATGTGTGCTTTATATTACCCCTGAATGCACAGAGCCAGGACAATGCCATCATGACCTTCCAGGGTTTTCTGACACTTATAAGTAGTGCAGGTGTCCCACACCTTAAATGTGAAATAATGCATGAATACAGTACTTATCTGTGGACAGTGTGCAACATCTTAAAATTAAAATGATCTAAAAACTAAGAATGAACACAAAGGGTGGTTTAGTTTTATTGAAGTGTGATTTGCTACCTTAATTGTCTTATCAGATGAGCCAGAGAAAAGCAGGTCTCCAGTAGAGTACACACAGAGACACCAGACTGGACCCTGGTGGCCGACGAATGTCCCTTTACATTTGAAGATCTGCTGTGGGTCATAGGCTGAGAGACGAGACACAATGGGTTTGTATTTTCCTTTGGAAAGTCAATAAAAGTGTAGAATAACTGAGGGCAAAGAGTCAGATTTTTACAGCCAAGGATTCCCATGTTGAGCCTGGCGTTGATGTGAGACAACTCATCCTGTGGAGAAACAGTCAGTCTTTATTAACAGGCATTTTAGAAACCGGACTCAGCCATTTAAATTAGAGTTGCACAGAGAAATCGGCTGGTGACCAGCAATTCTTTGCTTTCAAGCCCTGATCAGTGATCAACTGATTGGAAGCTAAAATTCCCATATTTTTCTCTATAAGTGAACGTGTCATGAACAACAGGAAACGTAGGCAATGTTTTGGAAATCTCACAACTAAGCTAAAGGTCTACCTACTCCACATGAAAAGGAGACAGAGACTGCTGCTAGCAATGCTGAACATGCTAATCAAATAAATCACTAAAACAGGATGCTAATATTGCCTCTGAGACTCTAAACGGAGTACGAGATTCTTTTCAGCCAGGTTTTATTTGTACAGACGTATCCGTTTTATAACCACCAGGATTTTACTGTGTTTATAGATTCTCAAAGTTGAGAAGAGACGGGTCTGGGCGGCTTCTGACACATACTAGTTTTATTTTACCATGAATATTTTATTGTTAGACAGCTCAATTCTTTATTGAAGAAAAAACGGTTTAAAAAAAGTATTTTGTTGTTTTGCTTTCCAGAAATATGACTAGAATTCACTCACAAGATCACCACTAATTAGAATCTATTGTCTGAATACTCAAATGTCTCTGACACTTACGTTTAGCATGGAGGCATCTCTACGAAACTCCATCAGGTCCTCGCTGAGTTTACTCTGATTCTCGTCCAACATATCTTAAAAACACACACGGATACACACGCAGACAAATAAAAATCTTAACTAAAAATCATTGCACTATTTTTGCATCATATCTTAAGTGGAAGGAGGAGTAAAAACATGTTTCTCTAAAGTTATCAATATTGATGAACTCTGTGAGAAATCCCATTAAAATGCAGTTTGTCTCTGCTGTGTGGCGATGAGGTGTAAAGACAGGTCTATTTATGGTTGGGAAGTTAGTTCTTACCAAATTTAAGCTCCAGGTTTTTTTCCAGCTGATCCAACTTCTCAGAGAGTTTGCCCAACATGGAGCGCAGAAAGGCAATATCTTGATCCTTCTGAGACAGAGCCAGCTGCATTTCATGGAACCTAAACATGAATCCAGATAATACAAAAGATTTACTTCACAATCTTTCAGATTACAGGACGTTTGTGGTCACAAGTATGGTCCTACATATAGTTCACCTGTCATCTGTCTGCTGGAGAAACTCCTTTAGACCCTCAAATTTGCACACCTCCAGGTGGGTTTCATACGTGTCCTGGTTTCCTATGAATATGCAGCTGTTGGGAGAGGAGATGAGTCTTATGTGTTAAGGTGTCTGATAGCTGGTGGACAAATGAAAAGGGTTTGCAGAGAGGTAAATAAACTCACCCATATTTGGAGTGTGGACATTTGATGTGCTCACATTCCTTGAGGTGGGCTTCCAGATTCATGGTGAGCAGCGGGGGGCAGGAGGGGTTGTTGGGACACCGCACCGGCCTGTAGTCACAACTTGCTTCATGTTCTCTGCACACAAACAAGAGTTAAAACTGGATTTGTTAAAAGTAAAACTGAAAGTCAACATTTAATGAAACTTAATTTCAGTTTACATATTGGCTAACAGTTTGTCAGATGTTTTTTCCATACTTGCGACTGGACAGTTTGATAGTGAACGGGCAGCCCAGAGGGTCCACCTCGTAGGCCCCGGGTTTCCCAGCCACTGAGGCTGTAGAAGCTGCAGCTCCACCTGGGCCGTTGGTTGCTGCTCTGCAGCCGTATTTACAGTGAATGAACAGCTCGCCAATCTGCTCGGCCACCGCAATGTTGTTCACAACAACAGTTAGCTTTGCTGTGTCTACGGGGCACTTATCTGGGAGGAGATGAAAAGCAAGCATTACACAGCTTTAACAAACTAGACCATTAAAGGGTTCTCCACGAGGACGGACCCAGATCAGCATGGCTCAGGACTCACCTGAAGTCAAGGCACAGCGTCTGCAGAATGTGTGCTGCGGAGGGAGTAGAAAGGGGAGAAGATGACACGTTTTCTGAATCCTTATCAGTCTTTAAAAACATTTATATGTTTGCTTTGGTTCTTTCTTATTATCAAGTTTTTATTTTATGCACATTTTCATTTTCTAAAAAAGGTACGAGTTGCAGAGTTACTATCAACAGAAAGTTTCAAGACAATGTAGGCCTGTAATTTCAGAGGGTTATGCAGTAAGAGATGCAAACATTTCTCTTATTTAGAAAATAATGTTGATAGTTACAAATTATAAAACATTTGTGGTTTACATTAAAAATAAGAGCAATAGCAACAAGATAAATTATAATAAAGATTAACGTAGAAATAAATATTTATATCTAATCAGTTGATCAATTATTGAATAAATCTTTAATTTATACACCTGGATACTTTTTGGCCCAGTAATTATTTGAGTCATTTATTTATTTCTGTATGTATTTTTAATTACAGCTCGATGTTTCTCCATAGTAAGCTGACAAAATGTTCAAGGGGTATGAATACGCCACCAGAAAAGAAAGAACGGTGAAAACAGTAGAGACATGATAAATAAAGTAGATAGTTATCAGTGCGCCTGTAGTAATGCAGAGGTTTTCTGGCAGTGAGTATTATATGTGGAAATATCTCTAAGAAAAATACATAAATGCTGAGAAAGGAAACTCACCCCACATGTGGTGATGACCGGATCCTTGAAGACATTGCAGCACAGCTGGCAGCACAGTTTTACAGACGGCGGCTCAGCAAACACCTGCGGCTCCTGTCCACAAACACACGCTGATTGGTGTGTGGGGTCTATAATAGTACGTACATACCAACACGTATATAACATACCAAGTCTTCCTCCTCTTCATGCAGAGAGAAAGTGGAGCGCAGAGACATGTTGGACTCGGAATGGAGAGACCGAATTGAAATGGCTGAATCAGACCTCCTGGGAGTTCCGATGGGAGGCTAGGGAGGAGGAGGAAAAGTCTAGTAAACTCTTACAGCAACACATACATTACTGCTGTATTTCAACCTGATAAATGACATCAGCTTTTATCATGTTTAACTGGAAATCTAAGAGTGCTCTGGAGTGTGATCTGTTTACCATTCCATCGTCCTCATCACGAGGGGAGTATGTCAGAGTGCTTGATGTGGAGGGAGTTCTTCTGTGCTGCTTGTAGGTGTTGGAGCTCTCCGCTGAAACTATTCAGACAGTTTAAACAGAAACGCTGAGAGTAACTGAACAAATTCCAAATCGAAAAGTGAGTTGAGAAAAGGGGATAATTGTTGTGTTACCTTTAGCTCCAGAGGATGAAAAGGTGGGGCCAAAGGACGCCTCCATCATACTCTGCAGTGTGAAAAACAGGGAAACAACAATGACTGGATCGGAGCAGAGATTACACTCCATTCAATTCAAACCAAAGACACTAAAAGAACAAAAACATACAGTATAAACCTGATAAACAATAAAAACTGCTGGATATAGTTGGGGTTCTGTTAGAGGCTCCAATATGAACTTTAGGCCACTAGCGATAGACGATAATAATATTGTCATTATAGTTAATATTTACCAATATTATATTATTACATCTACTTCCCTACCCTTACGACGCTGAAAAGAAAAAAAAAAACACACTGCTAACATTTCTCTGCTTTACTTAAACACCCCCTGATAGAGAAAGATCCTCAGGTTAACACAGATATGTTAAAAAATGACTAACATCGACCAATATCGATGTTAATTCCTATTTCCATCCCTAGTTTTTCCTAGGGATGCAGTCCAGAGAGGTTGCTTCAAATGTTCCCAAAAAGAAACTAAATTAAACTAATTCTATTAACGACACAGCCCAGTAATGCCAACAAGTTACGTTATACAATGTTTTTATATTACAACTTTTACTTCAAAGCATTTAACAGACCGACACAAAGCAGAGCTTTTGAAGGGGAGAAAATGTTGTGATTTACTAAATATATTAGAAATCAAAATCTGAAAAGTGTGGCGTACATTTGTATTTAGCTCCCTTACCTCTGAAACCCCTCAGTAAAATTCACTGCAATGAATTGGCTTCAGAAGTCCCAAACCTCCTAAATTTAGTATTAGAGTTGCATCCCTACAGCATGACGCTGCCATTATTGTGTTTTACATTGGGGATGGTGTGTTCAGAGTGACGTGCAATGATAATTTCTCCCCATGCGTATTGTTTAGCATATAAGCCAGAAAGTTAAACTATATGACGCCTTTTTCATTGTGTGGCTTTCTTCTTCTTCAGCTGACCTGTCAACTGATTCCTCCAAATACTGATCAAGTGTCATTTCATTCTGGGCTACCAGAGTGAACGGTACTGAATACATACTCACGACACTCTTTTCAACAGTTTAATTTGCATGAAAATTAAAAGCCAAGTATCATTTTCTATTTCTAAATTTACCCAAACTTTGTGTTGGTCTATTACAAACAATCCACATAAAATACATTGAAGTTTGTAGTCATAATGCAACATAATGGAAAAGGGTTCCATAGATGCTTTAACAAGGCTCTTTAAGCCAATTCAGTAGAAATGATCCAAACCAGCAACAAACACTAAGGCAGAAGGAAACAACAATGATCACTTTCCATTAGCAACTCTTTTTCCTCAAACTACTTTCTTCATTGTAGATCTCTGAGAGTTTACATCACATCTGGGAGGAAGGTAGCATGATATTAGTCTGTAGTCACGTAAACCAGTCCAACTTTCCCTTCTTTGTGTCTCATGACTCTTTTTTTTTTTTTTTTTGAGGCAGACCACATTTTCTCAAGCTGCATTTAAACTATTTTTTCTTTCTGTAATGTTGGATCTTTACCTCTGTTCCTGTTTTCTCGTTCTTTTAACCTAGACTTAAAATCCAAAAGAAACCCAACTTTTATCTTACCCCGACACCCGAGTCAGCAGGGGGAGACGAGGGGCTGCTCGATATGGATGATGCGCCAGCTGCTGCTCCTGCAGAGTACTGGTTGTAACGAGGAGTTTTACTGCTGCTCATAACCTGGACCTTATGCACACATAAAGGCAGAAACGCAGGCAGCCAGCTGGACTGCCAGGTCTGGAAAAACAGAAGAAAATTAAGGGTATTAGGCCAGTAATGAAGGAGTAAGTTAATGGAATAGTTTCAGGCACAGAGGCGGACATCTATAAATAAAAACTAAAAAGAATTAGCAAATGTGATTTAGAAAGCTATGATTAGTACAGCAAAGGCTTTGTTTAAAATCTTAAAATAAAATAGTGTCTTCAGATATTTAATACACAGATAAAGCTTTATTACAAGTCCTACGCATACCAGGGAGTCCATAAGATCAGAAACGGGCAATGTTATCCTTTGAGCACCAGGAGAATTGTGTGCCAGTATCTTTAGGTGGGCATCTGACCTACTGAAGATGGGCTTCATCATCACATACCATCATGTTAAAGACAAAGTTCAACCAAATGGAAGGTTTCACACTTTACTATACAGTATGTTGGTACAAAGAGGACTTCAAGGTAGATTCACTGACTCTAAAGATGCCCGTGGCTGCAAAACCAGTCAAAACCATCACCCCTCTCCCACTGTGCTTGACAGTTGGCATGAGGTGTTAGTGCCAATATGCCATGTTTGGTTTTCCACAAACATAGTGTGTTACATTATTGTTAAACATCTCCATTTCAGTCTCATCTCTCCAAAGAATATTGTTACAGAAGGCGGGGTCCAATCAGATGCAAGCAAATGCAGCCCATATTAGACATTTTCATGGCCGTCAGAATGGACAAATTCTGATCTTTTCACCTCCATAATATTTCAAGTTGTGCTACTTCCACATGTGGTATTAAATCGGATACGTATCTGATAGTTTTCAAAGCCTCCACAGTCTGAACCAACTACACATCCACGCAGACTTCTCTACCGATGTAGCAGTCACTGCTCCACAAAACACCATCGTTAATAGCTGTGCTCAATTTTTCATACCCGTCTTCGCCTTGTTATGATGTGCTCATAATATTGTCGCCTCCCATTGCTTAACAACTTAATAACACAAAGACGCCGACACCCATTATTACTTCCGTAAACAGTGCCCTGCAGTGTGATGTCTACATTTTCCTTCTGCGCATGTGGGTCGCTTTGGGGTTGTAAACCGTTCAGACTGAAGTCTAAAATGAAAAAAAGAACAACAACAAAACAAAACTTGTTTCAGCAAAATATCTGAATTGAGCATCAAGACCTGCAGTGTGAACGTAGCCTTAGTCCTGCTACCATATCCTTGAACTTAGAAGACCTTAGGAGACGCACCGATCAGACCTTTCCAGACCGATAATGGTTTCCAGTTTTCTTTGAAGTCTCACCTGCCGATTCAAATTTGGAATGTTGTCTCCTAAGAACTAGAACACAAAACAGTAAAACGTCCTTTAACTTCTTTGAAAGAGAGAGAGGTTTAAAATCAAGTCGAAAATAAAAGAAAGGCTAGATTATCTTCACCTAGCCTTTATTTGAGCACATGCTGTTGGTTGCTGCGTTTTTAGACTGACAACTGCTCAAGTTCTTAGCTCTGATGCATTTCATAGACACACAAAAAAAAATAAAAATCTGACTTTTCAGTATCTGACCTGGCAATCAGTGATCAGAGCCAATCAATGTAAAATGAATTGGTGCATTTCTCCACATTCCACTTATTCAGTCTTTTCTAATTATTCTGTCATGAACTTTAAAATGCTAACTGAGGGCTGCAGATTCCCAGAATCAGCTCTCTGGTTTTTTCCAAGTCCTCTGAGCATTGCATGGTCTGACCTTGGGTGGAATTTGCTGTTATAAATGTTTTCTACTTATGACTATTCTCCCTCACTGCAGAACGATGGACTTCAAATCAGCTTTTTAATAATCAGGTCCCAATACGTTAAATCTCAATGTTCTTTATTTTATTGTACCATACGTCCGTATATTATACGGCTAGCATGCTTTTTCTGCTGATATTAAGTCAAAGCCACAGATGCTATGTGCAATTAGGTTCCACAACCCAACTTTTGTAGCATATATAAGTCATCACAAAAGCAACTTGAATAACTCAAATATGGTTTCCCATATTTTGTTAAACATGGTGAAATCAAGATGAAATCTGGGCCAGAATTGATGTTTAAACACAGGAAAACACACAGAACTTTCAGTGCATTTAAATCAGCAATGTTCAGTGAACACTAGTGGTGACAATAGGCATAGAACAGCAAGATGAGTAATGCTAAGAGAAAGACGTGGAGGACTGACACTTCATCTGACTAACTGACACGCTCCACTGGCACAAGAACACAAATATTTCACTTCCATCTAAAACAACAACATGTTTAAGGAAAATGTTTTCAAACTGTTTAAGCTGTTTAGTTTAAGACGGTGCAAAGTAAAAAACCTAAGCAGCTGTTACAGGAAGTTCAAAGTTAAATCTGTGTTGCTCTGCAATCGAGAACAAGAAAAAGCTGCTTAAGGAAGCACAGTCTGACTTTATATTTACATACATGACACCATATACTTAATTAGGATCCTATGGTGCCTTACAACAGTATTGATACGCTGAACTTGTTCACATTTTGTCACAACGCCAAATCCATCCATCAATGTCATTTATTAGGATTCTATGTGACAGACCAATAAGACAAAATGAATAATTCTGATGTGGAAGGAAAATGTTACAGAATTTTCAAATCTGAAAGAAGTGACCCACATTATTTAACCCTAATGATTGGTAACTAGAACCTTCTTTCAATGCAATCACAGCTGCAAGTTGTGATCACACGGAACCTCTAGATCCAGTTTTGAACTTCTAGAGAGTGAAATGTGTGCATATTCTTCTTTGAAAAATAGATTGGATGGTGGTCATTAATTTGTGACCAAAAAATGTTAAATCTGTCCAGAGGTTCTCTACTGCATATAGGTCTGGATTTGAACTGGGTCATTGCATCATAGTTCAGGCTGCATGTTTAAGATTGTTATCCTGCTGAAAGACAAACCTCTCCTCCAGTCTGAAGTATTTTTCAACCTCTAACATGTTTTCTCCCAGTGTTACTCTGTATCCGGCTCTAAGCATCCCCACAGCATGATGCTGCCACCACCATGTGTCACTGTGGGGAAGGTGTGTTCAGGGTGACACACAGTGTTAATTTAATATCACACATCGTGTTTCGCACTATGGCCATGAAAGCTCAATTTTGGACCAGAACAACTTCCTCCACATTTGCTGTTTCCTTTATATGGCTTTTGGTGAACAGGACTTCTTATGTATTTCTTTCAACATTGGTTGCTTAAATTCTTTTAATATTTACTATCTCCTTATTTTGTTCCTCTCAAAAATGTGAGCATTAGCCAAACAAGGCTTTAACTTGCAAACGTTTCGTTTTAAAATATAATTTATGTAGGCTGAAAAAAATATTCAAATCTACGCAACCCTGGCCAACCTGAACAAGATGAATATTCTGTGAATTGTTTTAAGAATCTGGAAATATAACTGAGCCCCAGCCTTGTGATAAAAAGTGGCTGACATCTGCAGATCCTACATTCCAGGCTGGATGTGCACAGAGACAGAAACACAGGCATCAGTGGAAGGTGGAGAAGTGACAGCGACACCTAGACAAACCAGACAGCCGCTGATGTAAACAGAAAGGTATGCGGATTATCTGGCTCTGCGGTGAAGATCTGTGAGGATCTGTTATTGACACAATCCTGGAGATTCCCATAAAGGGAAGGGGGCGGAACACAACCAAACTTCTCAGGCTGAATGTTCAGGCCTCTCAGGCTTTGGCGAGAGTTAGTCTTTAAAAAACAAAACTTAAAACGTCTTTCTTGACAACTGACTTTCTTCTAATGATTAAACGTTGCTGTTCTTAACAAGCTAACACGTGTTTGCTAGCTTAAGCAAGCTAATTTTCTCGCCTTATCAACAATCACAGCTACTGACGGACTTTGACAAACTCTGCCAGCCACCACAACAGCGATGTTTTAGCCAGATAACCATATATTCTCTATAATGTATTCGTGAAAAATCATGAAAACTTGCCTGTTTTGTGTTTCCGCAGCGACGCTCCAAGTCTGAAGGCGAATTCTGAAATGTTCCTCTTTTTTTTTTTTTTTTTTTTGCTTCACTGGCAGCCGCAGCTCTAAATGCCGCGGTGTGCTCTGGGGGTTGTAGTAGAACGGGCGCCACTTTCCCTCAACGAGTAGCCTTAGCTCAGCAGTCGGACTACGCTACCCACAATTCACGATAAAGAGGCAAGACTGTTCTCGGAGCTGTCGGTAAATTGCGCAAACCAAAGCAAAGCACAACATTCCGTAATACATACATCATCTTTCCGGTTGGGAGTCGTTATTGGTTCACGGAGAAACCGAACCATCACGAGACTCCCGACATCACGCCCTACGTCGAGCGGGGTCGACCAACAGCACCTTTTGAATTGTTGAATCCAAATAAGGAAAATAATATTATTGAGAAAACGACGGGTGTAACACTAAAATTATACATCACTGCAAATTTTCATCATGGAAACAAAAGAACCATTAGAAGGAATTAGAACTATAATCACTAAATATTCAAGAGAAATATATTGATGATCCTACATGAAACGTGCAGAAGCTTTCAACTATAACATATTATTCCTTTAATACTATTGACAACTGCACAGACACTGTACTTTAACCGTAAATAAGCTTTTTTTTGTCAAGTTACAACCACAAACATGAATGTTTTTTTGTGTGAAAAACCAACAGAAAGAAGTTCAGAACTGTGAAGTCGATGCCAGGAATAGGTCTACATGGCTTTTCAAACATTTTAGAATTACAAATATGTGGAATATATTTTTATTCAACACGCTGCTTCTCTGATTATTGCCCTCCTTGTACAACTATGTCTTTATATAGTTACAGTTGTGCCACCCTCTTCCATTCTCAGATGATGATGCTCATATTCCCTCATAAACAGTGTGTCAGTTCTGCCCCTGCCCCCGACATAAAAACTGCCATCATCCAGACCATGACATAACACAGTTTTTCAGATGTATGCACCATAATGATGTAGCAAGGGACTATGACAATAGCACTGTTTTTGTTGCTGGTGATATTCTCACTGCTTCTTACACAGAAGATTTTTGGTTAATCCCACTGCTCCCAGGCTGCACGGTGGCACAGTTGGTATCACTGTTGCCTTGCAGCAAGAAGGTCCTGGGTTTGATTCCGACCGGGGGTCTTTCTGCATGGAGTTTGCATGTTCTCCTCGTGCATGCGTGGGTTCTCACCGGGTACTCCGGCTTCCTCCCACAGTCCAAAGACATGCTTGTTAGGTTAATTGGTCACTCTAAATTGCCCTTAGGTGTGTGAATGAGTGTGTGCGTGGTTGTTTGTGTGTTGCCCTGCGATGGACTGGCGACTTGTCCAGGGTGTACCCTGCCTCTCACCCATAGATTGCTGGAGATAGGCACCAGCTCCCCCGTGACCCACTATGGAATAAGCAGTAGAAAATGGCTGGCTGGCCCACTGCTCCTTATGTACATACTGTGAGTTACCTCTTAAATTTTATGTCTTACATTTTCTACTTTATTTTATTGTACCATAATACTTTGATGCTGATGCTGCTTATTCTCTAATATTCTCTAACAGTCCTTTGAGGCCTTCACAGAACAGCTGGATGGGTCCAGGTGGACTTGGTCACTTCTGAATCCACTTGGGTTTATTTAGGGATATCAGAATAAAAGGCAGCTGAATAAAAATGCATTCCATACTTTCCAATCTTAAATTAATTTTCCTTTCCTTTCCTTTTTTGGTTGCTTTGATAGCGGCATTCAGGTCATCTGCAGTGTTTGGGTCTGGTGTCTCATCTTTCTCTTGACAACACTCCATAGGTTATCTCTAGGGATCAGGTCAGGCCAGTTTGCTGGCCAATGAAGCACAGTTAGACCATGCTCATTGAACCAGCTTTTCGCACCTTTGGCAATGTGGGCCAAAGGTACCAAATGTGCCAAGTCCTCCTGTAAAATAAAATCGCCACCTCTATACAGCTTTTAGCAGACGAAAGCATGATGTTCTCTAAAATTATCTGGTGGAAGTCTGCGATGACTGTGGACTTCAGAAAACACAGTGGACCACAGTGTGAAATCTCACACTAGACTTCAAGCAACATAGATCCTGTACCTCCCCACTCTTCTCCAGACTCTGGGACCTTGTAGCTCATATGTGGGATTTGTCTGTGTATATTGGCTCTTGATTCTTGAATGGCTTTTGCTTGAAAATCCTCTCAAGGCTTTGATTATCCCTGTTGATAGCGCACCTCTTCCTACCACACTTTTTTCTTCCACTCAACTTTCTATGAATATGCTTGGATACAGCACTCTGTTAACAAGCACCTTCTTTAGTGGTCACCTGTTGTGGTTTACCCTCCTTGTGGAGGGTGTCAATGATTGCCTTCTGGACATCTGTTCAGTCAGCAGTTTTGTTTATGATTGTGTGGCCTACAGACCCCGACTTGGAGACCATTTAGAGGCTCAGGAAACCTTTGCAGGTGTTTTAAGGTAATTAGCTGATTATTGTGGGACACCACGAGTTTCCAATATTGAACCTTTTTACAATATTAAAATTTTTGGCACACTTAAATTTGGGGTTTTATTACCTTTAAGCCAAAATCATCAAAATAATAAGAAATAAAGGCTTAAAATATTCACTCCGTGTAATGAACCTATATAATATATGAGTTTCCAATTCTGAAATGAATGACAAAAAATGTTGAACTTTTTAAAGATATTCTAATTTTTTGAGATACCTTTAACATACAGTATGACGTCCTGTTTGTTCATGTCACATGATTATCTCCAGAAGAGGGCGCCATTTAGCTAGATGTGGCCAAAAGAAGTGGCTACACGGTGTCCTAAATGTCAACGTAATCATAATACAGACACACTAAATTTAATCACCAGCCTGAAACCGAACAAAACACTGAACATATGAACATGTTTTTATTTAAATCAAGAGGTATTGTTGCAGAAGTCATTTTGGGTCATCACAGCAAGAAATAGCAAATACATCTGAAATGTGACATTGTGCCCCAGAAGAGTAGAAACACATGAAACCAAATGAGTAAAAGTAACCTTAAGCCCTAGCAGAAAACTCCCTCAGTACCTTGTTTTTCACACTTAAAGTTGTCTATTGCTTTACATAATGTTTAACTGTCTGGTTCAGTGACACATTTCTCATTTATAAATCTGAAAATACAGGGACGAACCAGATAAAAGTGTTCTTGTGTTCAGGAACAGAGCTCTTCCCTCGATGTTGGAAAAGCAGAGCAGACTTTCCAACAACACACACAGGGCTGGTGAGTGCAGCTCTGTAGCCTGGAAACAGTAGGTGCGACTGAAAAGATGCCTGCATGTACAGACACAGAGGCTGTGCTGTAAATAGAAAGGAAAGAAAGGCGGTGTTTGAATGTGGCCATTAATAAAAGATGCAGCTTTGTTGATGCGTGCACACGTCTATCACACACAGACACACATGACTCAACGTTCCATTAGTGGAAACCCATGCCATTGCTAGCTTTATCTTCTTTGTATGGGACAGCACCATAAAGACTCCCCTCCCCTCCTTGTCACCACACAGACTTGCAGACAGGTTCGTCTCTGTCAGATTATCTGAATAGGTTCTTCGGCTGTTTTGTTGAACATCTCTATCCACTAAGGATAGGAATTTACATTTACAGTGTGTACAGTACAGTAAGTGCAAAAGTAGTCATGCCCTTTGATTTTTTTTTCTGATGTACTCACAACTACAAACCAGTGTGTGATTACCAACCAAAAGCTGATTAAAATTGTGAAGTGGAAGGAAAACTATACAGGAATCCTAAGCCACAAGAAGTCTAGTTAGCAGATTGCCACAAGCCTTGTAGGGGTAACAGCAAACACGTGGAAGAAGGTAATTTGGTCAGATGAGACAAAAATGAAACTAGTACTGTGTCTCATCCTGAACACATCCTCCACTGTGAAACATGTTGTTGGCAGCAGGGGAAGCATTTTCAAAAGGGTCATGAAAGCAAGTTGTAGTTTACGAGAAGATAGATATATCTAAATACAAGGCAGTTCTGGGAGAAAACCTGTTAGAGGCTGCAAAGCAGTGGAGGTTCACCTTCCAGATGAACAACGACCCAAAAAACATACATCCAGAGGCACAATGAAATGGCTTAGATCACAGCATATTTATGTAGTAGAATTGCCCAGTCAAAGACCAAAACTAAATCCAACTTAGAATCTGCCCCCCCAAAAGACTTGCAGCTGTAAGTACAGTCATGGGTGGTACTGTCATATTGTTCTGAGGTAGAGCAGGACCAAAGTGCCAAGGACTGTTGTTTGTTGGACTATTTGAGACATGTTAAAGGTTAGGAACAGAGTGACAGTACATTGAAGAGTTGTGGTTAAATGTAACTGACCTGTTTGGAAGGGGGATGTAACGGTAGTGGCTATTAAAGAAGCTACCTGCAGGAGGCGCTTGGAAATAGACAGAGCAAGAATTGGAATAAACAGCAAGCAGAAACTAGCATAAAGAGAACATTACACTGCTGTTGCTGGGTTCTTTTGCTGGCGGGATCCATGTCATATCGTACTGAAGTGAAGCAGGACCAAAGGTCAAGCAGGAGAATGGGAGCTGCATGGTGAGTCAAAGAGTTGTAATATTACTTAAGTGAAGAGCTTACAAAACAGAAACACTGGCAGGTACACAGAGACATGGAACAGAGATATAAGCAGTTGGAATAATAGAGGGTATAAATACTAGGGTAGGGAGCACAATGGACCAATGAAAAATGGGATTTGATCAGGAGGGAATCAGGAACAGCTGGTGGAAGAGGGAAAACAGGCAACTGAAGGAGGGTGGTAATTAACACATAAGAGCAGGAATCCAGGAAAAGAATAAAACATCTAATTGAACAGAATAGGTAAAAACTAAACAACATAAACAGGGAGAAACCAGGTCTACAGGACATATAACTAACACATCTAGCACAGGGATCCGAGAGGGTAAACACAAGCATAAAATAATGAATCTAAACATAATAAATAACAGCAACTGAAGAACGTAGGGAAAACACAATAGAATCTCAAAACCTATCACAAGCAGATCATGACAGGTAGAATGAATTGACCCTTGGGGGGCTGAATAAAAATGCACACAACACTTTTCAGATTTTAACTTGTACAACATTTTCAAAATGCCTCCACAATTATTGTAGTTTTTGGTTTTATGGTAATGTGACGGAGCTCGAAAAAGCGGATGTGACAAACAAGGTTGTGAGTACGTACCCAAAGTTCTGTAGTCAGTTCTTCCTCCCTTTTATTCTGATAAGATGTCTGAAACAGGTGACGGCGTAAACAGAAAGCCTTGCAAGCCTGTCAGTGTATGAACACAGAAGAGTTCATTGTGTCGGCCTTCATTGACAAAAGACTTGTTTCCTGTATAAATAAGCACGCCTCCTACAAACGAGAGAGTATACACTGGTCTGTCTTTTAACCCATTACTCATAAAACATTCTTCAAATGTGACCATCTTTCTATTGTGCCATCGAGCTACACAATACTGCATTATTTTGAACGTTATTTCTACCAGTTTTAATCTACTCATCCTAGAATTGGTGACATGAGTTGTTTTTTTTTATTTTAAGCCTTTTTATATCTCACAGAGGACTGATCAATCCATCATCCAAAATCAAAAGGAGTATTTTACAACTGCAAACCCCCGATGACATGGCTGTCAAGGCTGGCAAGGAGACCATTAATCAGAGAAGCAGCCTATAGGCCAATGATAACCCTGGAGGAGCTGCACAGATCCACAGCTCAGGTTTGATAATATGTTGAAAGGCTGCACTTTAACCTAAGCAAATAGTTCACACTGTGAAATATGGTGATGGCAGCATCATGCTGTAGGGATGCTGGAAGGAGATTAGCCTTCCAGCAGGACAGTGACCTGAATCATGTAGTGAAGGTATAAAGGGGAGAGGAAAACATCTTCCAACCTCGGGTTTGTTTTCACCCAAACAAAATCGACCATAGCAAAAGCCAAAAGATCATCAATGGGCCCAGAAGAAAGACAACCAAATATAACTCGACTCAAAAACAGTGTTTTAAAGAAAAATGACCTGAATCATTTTATACATAATTTGTCAAGTATAGACAACTCGAAAGTAACTTATGTAGTGGTTTGGCAAAATCATTCACACACACAACAGCTAGACATCAACACTAACTAAACACTAACCTTAAACTGCTAAGGCTATTACAAGGGGCATCAGAGTAACAGGGGTTGAATATGAATGCACACCACATTTGTCCAATTTCTATTTGTAAAAACTGTAAATTGTAAAATTCTTACAATTAAGTAATAATTGATGCAACAAGGTGACCTCCACCTTGCAACATCATCAACCTCCTCAACAAGACAGGGAGTTAAAAATAAACCACTAATGTAGCAGTGGATTAGTTTGACATTAAACTCAACTAAGATCAGTTGCATCCTTTCAAAGTTGCTTATCTTTCTTTGCCAACGTGCGGCGCTGCCATTAAGTACACATCTAAATAACAACGACGACATAAAGCTGCACACAATCCACAAATCTGGCTACCTTCCAAAACACACACAGACACACACAGCCACACTTGACCTGGATAGATACAACAGGGTGCAATTCCCCCCACTGACTGGATCCATTAGGGGCCAAAGTGCAGCTTAGCAACATGCTGTTCAGCCACAGAAAGACAGAGTGGATTACAGAGGACAGCCAGGCGCACAAAGGAAAAGACTGGATTGGGGGGGTATGGAGAAAGCAGAGCAGAATGATGGAAACAGCTGGAGGGAGAGAAGGATGGATGGCAGCTTTGGCAGAGTCAAAAACATTTGATGTTTTTTTTGCAGGGCTCCATTTTGTTGTTGTGGAAATTAAAAATAACTTTTCTGTGAAACACTGGATTCGTTCCTTTGTGATATAAAAATACCTAACAAAGGCAAGGATCACAAACATGACAAACTTCCGATTTCACTTATCAGGATTTTAGTTGAGGTCAGAAGCTCAGTGCATTGGTGAAAGAGAGCAGAAAAGAATGATGAGAAGGATTTAAAGCTGCGATGAAAAACTCCCTTTATGGGACAAGATGTGAAGGGGTGGTAATTTTTAGAAGCCACACACACACCGTGAACAATCCTTCCACTTTAAATCATTCCTTGAACCAAAATCTCTCTTTTTCACCTTACATGCCAGATCTATTCTTCATATCTGTCTGTCGCTGCTGGTCAGTTGGCCGCCCACCGGAGTAATGGAGAGCTGAAGGTTTCTGATGTGAACTTCCATCTAAGAGGAACATTATGAATTAATGATCAGTGCTGAGTAAGGACCTGTGTCTAAGTGCTGCTGGTGTTCACATTAGCACTTGCATCTGTGTGTGCATGTGTGTGTGTGTGTGCATGTGTGTGTGTGTGTGCATGTGTGCGTGTGTGTGTGTGTGTGTGTGTGTGTGTGCATGTGTGTGTGTGTGTGTGTGTGTGTGTGTGTGTGTGTGCATGTGTGTGTGTGTGTGTGTGTATGATTTCCAGTTTTGAAAAAGCCCCGCCTCCCTGCACGCAAGCAGAAGCAGTTCACTATTAATGGACACATTCTAGTAGATTCATATTCGGTCACATTCCTGAAAAAGAATGCCGCCCTGAAAAAAGACTGGTTTTATTACAGTTAGATGAAATAAGAAGAACCTTTGTGGTAAAGTGAGTCTTTTATAAAAACGGATTCAATGTGATGATGGCTATGAACCACCTGTCATGATCTTCCTGTGTTTGGGGTTTTGAGTTTGAGTACTGTTTACTTTCTTCATTTGCTTTATTTCAGTTTTTTCAGGTTTATAAGATTCATTCTGGTGTTTAAGTGTTTGTTTCTTCTTGGATTTCTTTGTTGTGTTAATTAGCCACTCTCCCTCAGTTGCCTTCAGTCTCCCTTTCACCAGCTGCTTCTGATTAGCTCCCTTGGTTTGTCCATTCTTAACTCTCCCTTAGTATTAACACAGTGATACAAATCACTGTATTATATAGAGTCATCCTGCATGTGATTTGATCTCTGTTTAAATCCAGGTTTTCTGCAAAGGCCTGATATTGTTAAAGAACAACAAACAGCATCTTTGTGACCAAGGAACATAGCCAAGAAGCTTGTGGAAGGGGTTTAAAGCAAGGTTAGGTTCTACAACAACAAGGCAACCTTTTAACATCTCACAAAATACTGTTCTATACATCTTATAAAAATAGAGAGTACAAATGCAAACCTAGCCAAACACAGCTGTTTATCTAAGCTGACATGCCAGGCAAGGAGAGCATTAATCAGAGAAGTAGCCGAGAGGCCCATGGTAACTCTGGAGAAGCTCCAGAGACCCACCAGAGATTATGCTAACAAGATAACTGTTAGTTACCACTCTACAGATCTGGGCTTAATGGAAGAGTGACAACAACTGAGACGATGTTTAAAGAAAGCCATAAGAAGGCCAATTTGCAGTTTGCCACAAACCATATAGGGGATGGGAACCACCAAAAATATGGAAGAAGGTGGTCTAGTCAGATAAACCCAAAATGTAACTTTTGCCCTACATGCAAGATGTAAAACTAACATTGCACCCTGACCGCACCGTGAAAGATGGTGATTGCAGCATTATGATGTGGGGAAGCTTTTCTTTATCAGGAACATGTAAGTAGAGTTGATGAGATGATGGATAAGGTCAATTCAGGACAGTCTGGGAAGAAAACATCTCAGAGCTGCACAGGACTCGGGTGGGATTTCTCCCTTCAACAAGAACACAACCTTAAACGTTTCAGAGGTGTGAATACTTTTCCAAGGCTTAACTGCTCACTTTTATTTGCCACATTTACACAGAGAGCTCTAATCCAATCTGATGCAGACCCTTTTCACTCTCAGAGAGCATTAATCACATATTTCCTGCTATAAATGAGATCAGATTAATGGATATAGTAGATACAGCAGAGGAAATTTACTGAACTAGAAACATCTCATCCAAAGCCTGAACCCAGAAAGTGTTTGCAGAGTTTCTGGTATAACAACATCCATTCATGCCATTTTTGTAACATTACAGATGTTTTAACAAATCTTCACCAGAAAACTATTGCAAATGGGTCTTCACAGCAGACATCACATATGTGCTTTCACTTTATTCATTCTAGCAGCTCTGTGTGCACAAAGACATGATCTGAACCTGCATGCTAGCGGAGCGTGTGACGATACTAACTTTCTGCTGCGCTGGGGATGAATTTTTTGTGGCCCCAGAACCGTTAAAGAAAGGTACAAATTAGGCAGATTAAGCAGAAATTGGGCAGAAGAGGCATCTAATGCAGACCAATGAAATTCTTCAAATGTAAAATGTTAGGTACAACAAACAGTATTTGTCTTTTAATAAGCACAATTTTTGCTTTCATCTCAATTTTATAGCAAATACAGGTAGATCTAAAAAAATGTGAATATCTTGAAAAAGTTCAATATTTTTTGTCACTCACTTCAAAAAGTGAAACTCATATATTACATATGTTCTTATTATCTTTCAGACTTATTTTCTTGTACTTTTTGAGTATTATGAAAACCCAAAAATCAGTCTCAGAAAATTAGAATATTACAAAAGATCGATAAAAAAAGATATTTTTAACAAAAATGTCAGGCTTTTGAAAATTATGTTCATTTCTATGTTCTCAATACTTGGTTGGGGCTTCTTTTGCATGGATTACTGCATCAATGTGGCGTGGCATGGGGGTCATCAGTCTGTGGTTCTGCTGATATGACGCCTCAAATCATCACTGACTGTGGAAACCTCACACTGGACTTCAAGCAATGTGGATTCTGTGCCTCTCCACTCCTCCAGACTCTGGGACCTTGATTTCCAAATGAAATGCAAACTGTACTTTCATCTAAAAACAGGGACCACAGAGAAACAGTTCAGTTCTTTTTCTCCCACATAAGACTCTTCCAATTTATTAAACTTGGCTTATCATGATCCGTTAGTGTTCGGTGTTTGAGTTTATTTCATGTCTCTCATGTTTCTTCATTTCCCTGTTGTTTATATTCCCTAAGTGTTGCTATTTTAGTTTATTCCCTTGTTTAGGTTTTTCTCATATCTTTCTGCTGGTTTGTTACAATTAATTATTTCTGTTAGCTTTCCTCCTGTTTCTCTCTGCTCCTATCCTGCTCATCATTCCTTTCTCCCTCGTTTCCCTCTGCCTTCATTGGTCTCAGCTATTTTTACATTTCCACCCGATTACTCCCACCTGTTTTTACCATGCCTTCGCCACTCCTGTATTTCTGTATTCTCTGTATTTAAGCAGCCTGGTTGTCATTGTTCTTTGCTGGAGTCTACTGTTTCTCTGCCCATGCTCTGTATCCTGTTTCCCTGTAAGTTCCTTTTATTATTAAAAACTTAATTTACTTCAACTACGTGCTGCACTTGGGTATGGAAGCAAATCTGTCCAAATATTCAAATTAAAATGTATTTCAAGGTTGCTCATTGTGTAACACAACGAACGAGCAAACTAAGAGCAAAATGCTTTTTTGTTTTCATGCCGGCGCCAGAAAAAAGTGTTCCATAAATTATTTTGATTTCGCAATCCCAAGCGGCGCAGGAGAGTGACGCCAGTGACAACTCTTCTTCTCCTGCCCCAGACCCTAACCCTAACCACCATTACACATCTTGTACGTTAAGGTGGCGGAGACTGCACGCAACATGGCGCAACTTGGCACGCAACTTGGTCTAACTAGGCTGTCTCTTTTTCAGTTGCATATACCTGTCCAGAACAGAAAAACCTTTCCCATGTTGGACAGATGCAGGACCTGCTGCACAAACTTTCACTGTCCCTTTTGCAGCTCAACTTTATGTAATCCCGCACAGTTGGATCTGAACAGCAGCTGGGCATAAAGAAGTAAGCAGACCAGAAATGGTTAAAGTTCAGTTTTAAGCTAGTGTATTCAAAGTTTTCAGGCACCCAACAAACTTCATTTGCATTTTACATTTTGCTTTTAAAAAGAAAGCCTGATGGCTGCAGGAATGAAGGATCTTCAAAATCTCTCTGTCCTGCATTGAACAGAGAGGAGCCGTTCACCACTATGTTCCGATCCGTCAAGGTGCCATGAAGCAGATGACCTGAGATTACCCAATTTCTCCATCACCTCCCTTTGAATCCAACAGGGACACAAGTCTGAAGTCATATTTGAATTTCATGAAGTCATGATGTTATTATAATACAAAGTTCATCAGGACTTGCATGAGCTGTGGATGTGACTACATTTAATAGATGTGTTTACATGCATTATAATAGATGTATATAGATGTATACATATAGATTTATACATATATAATTAAAATCGTTTGCTGAATTTCTCACATTTCTCAGGTCTTGACTTTCCTGCTATCAGCTGAAGCACATGAATGTTTTTATGTATTCATTATTACAAAATACATATTTCTGTGTAAACATAAAACATTTATTACTATTTAGTAGTCAATGTAATAAACTTTGAAACTGTTTGGTATCGGGGTGCACTAAATCTCTAAACTATTACAATCAGTGCTTTAATTAGTTTTAATAGCTGTTGCTGACAAAGACCTCAGGCTAAATTGAAATCAGAACTAGCTTATTGATACCCAAAGGGAAATTCTTTATATTTCTTTGTGCTAAAAAAATGGCAAATTTTTATTTTAGTCTGAAAAAACAAGCGGCCTAGAACTGCATGTCTGAACGTGCAGGACTGAAACTAATAATGAATAAAAATTCTATGAAAATAAACAAATGAAAGTCAGACATTGCTTTTCAAACATGCTTCAACAGAATCATATTAAAAAATAAACTCATTAAACAGGCCTGGACAAAAATGATGGTACGCTTAACTAAATATTTTGTATCATGATGCTCTTTGTTCAGTAATGTTCTCTAACATGTGGTGTTCCCCAAGGGTCCATCTTAGGGCCCCTCCTATTCAATATCTACATTCTCCCCCTAACTCAGATTTTAATAAACAACAATGTAAGTTATCATAACTATGCAGACGACACACAGCTATACGTTATGATGTCACCAGGTGACCATGAACCCATTCAAGCGCTGGGTAAATGCTTAGAAGAAATCAATGGATGGATGGGCCAAAATTTTCTTCAGCTGAATCAAAACAAAACTGAAGTAATAATCTTTGGACCAAAGGAAGAGTGTTTAAAAGTTAGCACACAGCTTCAGTTAATACAGCTAGAAACCACCAGTCAGGCTCGAAACCTGGGTGTAGTAATGGACTCAGACCTGAACCTTCAGAGGCACATAAAGGTAGTAACTAGGTCGGCCTTCTATCACCTAAAGAACTTCTCCAGGATTAAAGGACTAATGTCTCAGCAGGACCTTGAAAAACTAATTCATGCGTTCATCTTTAGTAGAATTGATTACTGCAACGGTGTCTTCACAGGTCTGCCTAAAAAGTCAATCAGACAGCTGCAGTTGATCCAGAACGCTGCTGCCCGCGTCCTCACTAGAACTAAGAAAGTGGAGCACATCACCCCGGTTCTAAAGTCCCTACACTGGCTGCCTGTAGCTCAGAGAATAGAGTTTAAAATACTTCTGTTAGTTTATAAATCACTGAATGGCTTAGCACCAAAATACATTACAGACTTGTTGTCAGTGTATCAACCACCCAGACCTCTCAGGTCATCTCGCTCAAATCTACTCTGCATACACAGAACCAGAACCAAACATGGAGAAGCAGCTTTTAGTTCTTATGCTCCACTAATCTGGAATAAACTGCCAGAAATCTGTAAAAGCGCTGAAACCCTAAATTGCTTTAAATCAAGAGTGGCCTTTGACTGTGCCATCTAGGCATGATTAGTTGCGTTTTCAGTCCAATTTTCCTTTCATTTTCTTGTCTGTCATTCTATTCTCTTTATTTTATTTTACTTTTTAAAATTTCCTCTGTTGTTTGATTTTATCATTTGATTTGTTTTTCTGTGTCTGTATCTGTGTTTATTTGCTTTGTGATTGTATTGTAATTGTATTTACAGCGCTTTGAGTGTCTCGTTGCTGAAAGGCGCTATATAAATTACCTTACCTTACCTTACTTTACCTTACCTTACCTTACCTTACCTTACCTTACCTTACCTTACCTTACCTTACCTTACCTTACCTTACCTTACCCCTTACCCCTTACCCCTTACCTTACCTTACCTTACCTTACCTTACCTTACCGAACCGAACCGAACCGCTGGATTTATACTAGATTGAAATACATATAGATTTACCCTGGGAATACTGGGACTTTGGATGGCAACACCTTGCACTGGATTTTATTTAGGGGTAGCAGAGTAAAGAGGGATGAATAAAAATGCATAATTTTCCTTCCTCTTTACAGTTATGCCCCAATTATGTTGATCTATTACATGAAATCCCAATAGAATACAATGAAGTGTATGATTGCAACATGACATTTAAAAAAAAAGTTTAATAAGTATGAATGCTTTTGCATAAAACTGTACTTGGTGCTGCTGTTCAATGAAAAATACATTTCTATTTATCAACCTGGCTGCTAAAAAAATAAACCCATTTTTGTATTTTCGTGCATGTTTGGCTTTGCCTTGGCTTCTAGTACATCTTTGGGACCCTTAACTTGAGTGTGATTTGTATGTTTTGTAAAGTAAGGATTTGGGTCTTCTTTCATTTCCGTCACTATAACACCAAATTTAGAAACATCCTGTCTCAAAGGGATGCAAAAAAACTAGTTCATGTGTTTGTTATTTATAGGCTGCATTTCATAATTCTTTGTCATCAGGATGTTCTAAAAATTCATTGAAAAATCCCCAGCTGATCCAAAACGCTCCAGCAGAGTTCTGAAGAAACCTGGTAGAGAGATGACATTTTAATTAATTTCGCCTCGCCTTATTGGTTACCTTTAGGTAGATTTAAAAGTGTTCCTTACACAAAAATGTTCTATTGAACACTATCAAATAACATGCTCAATTACTTATTGTAATAAGATATAAGACTTGAAACCAGATTCCCTATATAAAAGACAACCATGTTTTCTTACTAACATTAAAATCTGAGAGACCTGTGGACCTTCTAAGCTCTGGTTCGTCACTGGGTACAATTTCCAGGTGATTGAAGGTCCCACCTTCATCTGCTAGAACAGGTATATGCAAATGAACACATCATAGGAATGTCCAGCAATTACACAGTTCAGGACGGTTCTTAGAGATGCACGTGGTTTGGTATAAAATTTGTGCATCGAGCCTAGAACAAAAGCAAAGATCATATGAACATCCTGGTTGAATCTTGTAAATTGTCATTATCCACTTTCAAAATAGCCCTGTACCGAAATGGACTGAAAGAGCTCTTAGAAGATGCCATTAATCCAAAAGCAACATATAAAGCCAGATTGCAATATACAAATAAACCTAGGACAAAAATCTTAACTTTTGAAAACATGTCCTTTGGCCTGATGAAACTAAAATCGAAGTATTTGGTCATAATGACCATCATTAGAGTACATTTGGAGAAAAAAGAGGAACACTTGCAAGCCTGTGAACACCATCCAAGGTGTGAAGTGCGGGGGTGGCGGTTTTGCTGTGCAAACAGCCAGATTGGTTACAAAGTGACTCAAGGACAACAAAGTCAATGTTTTGTAGTGGCCATCACAAAGCTCTGATCTCACTCCCAAAGACAATTTGTGGGCAGAGCTGATGAGAAGTATGGCCAGCAGGCCAATACACCTGACTCACTTACACCAGTTCTTTCAGGAAGAATGGGCCAAAATTCCATCAAACTATTGTTTGGTTTGAGGAAGGTTTTTGTGCCACATGCAGAGACAATTTAGAGAATACACTAAGTAGTAGTTTAAGAATGTTTATTTATGACAAGATAAATAGTGAATATACATAATCTTGATATTTGAGTCTTTTTTCAGGGGAAACATCTGGAAGAGAAGAGGCGAGGTGAGAATCCTTGTGTTTAGCAGGTTAGTATCAGTAGATCAGAGAAGGAGGAAACTGGTCTTGCTATTTTGTAGGCGGAGATGGTCCGGGAGGAGTGCTGATGTTTCCAGAAGTCTTGTTAATCCATGGGGTACAAACAGTTTCTGAATATGTTGGAGATTTCTAATCCAGAGCTCAGTGTTTGAGAGCAGACAGGTAGCGAACAGGAGCTGCCAGGTAATGGTCATGAAAACAGGTGGGTATCCAGGTTAGTTGTTTGCAGGGTGACACTGATGCATCCAGGAAAAACGTTTCCCAGCAGATTTTCCAGCAGGAGGAGCACAAAGTATTGTACTGTCATAATGGTTTGTGGTCAGACTCTAGTGCAAGCAACAAACATGGGCACAAGAGAAGTTTGTAACAAAGTTTATTTGTCAATGATAACAGAGTTGCTTTTTCCGGGATTCTTTTGGACTCTGGTTCGTCACTGAAGGGAGAGAGATAACTAGGGTGGGTTCAGGGGAATAAGATGAGATGTAGCAGCCAGACAGTTTGGAGCTTACTGTTGGGGAAGGCAGATAAGGTCCGGGAGGAATGAGCCCACTCACAGAGACTGAGACTGGCTGGTGGATGTGTTGGTAGGCAGGCGGCAGACGTGGATACGTGAGAGCGCATCCAGTGGAGAGGGTAAGTACAGAAGGCGTACCAGCAGGTGATTGATGGCAAATGGCAGCCTGGACTAACTTCCATCAGGAGGCTCGAGGAGCTGAGAGAAGACCAACGATGAGGAGTAAGGGAGGCTTCAGGTTAATAATACCACACCCAGCTTTGGCGGATCCTCAGACAACGACTGGGAGAGAATCCAGGAAAAGGGAGGACACAGCTCAGGTCAAAACTGGACAGAATACTTGAAGACAGAAAATAACAGAAGCCTGGTTACCATGCAGTGAACATGAACGGTCTGGCGTCTACCTCTGGAATCAAACTCCTCTAAATGCTCCTCGTGATTGCTCTAATGAGCTGCAGCTGTGAGAACCACTTGACAATCAACCCCTGCAGGAGGAAGAGAGAAGAGCCACAAACACCAAACACCAGCACACAGCTCTGAGTATGACAGGTACAACCAAACCATCCATCCTTCCATTTTCTATACCTGCTTCTTTCATACAGGGTCGTGGAGGAGCTGGTGCCTATTTCCAGCGGTCTACGGGCGAAAGGCGGGGTACACCCTGGAAAGGTTGCCAGTCTATAGCAGACAACCTAACCAGCTTAGTTTTAATGGCAATGCTACCAAATACTAAATACATGTACACTTTTAAATTTGAAGAAAGTTAAATGAAATTCTCTCTCTCATCATTTTGGCATTTAGGAAATAGAAATAAGCAATAATGATCTAAATCAGGAAAGTCTGTCAGACAGTGATAAAAAATAGGTATCTGGTTTCAACTATAGCTGTCCTGGATCCAGACACAGTGTCTACTTTCCCTTTTGATAAAGCTTATAGTTAGGGCTTGCTTGAATTACCCTCTGCCTAGTGCAAAGCAGCCATTAAAAGAAAGTGGCAGTCCTTCCTGAGGCAATAAGGCCAGAGATAGTTTGGAGATTGTTTTATCAATAACCATTGTGTAAAAGTATCATTGCAACAAAATTAGGGATTTCTGAAGATTTATTTTAATATGACAATATTTACCGGGTAGAAAACATTTACAGAATTATCTAAGAATCTGTGTAAAAACAGACAAAAGTTAAAAAGCCCACTTTATCACTCTGGAGATGTTTGGAGCTTAGATAATTCTTTTGTTGACTTGATCTGTCAAGTCATATTTTTCATATGCTCACCTTCAAAATAGTTGTTAACAAGAAAGTTGTAGTAGGCAGGACTGCAAGGAGAGAAGTCCTCTCAAAAAAGAGCATAGTTGCTTGTGTACTAAGAATCAGATCAACAAACTATAACGGGGTATTGTGGGGACAATTGAGAAATAGGTCTTTTTGACTTGATGTTACTTTTTAAAAAATAAAGCATTGCTTTCCTGCATATAAATCAACCCAATGTGTGAAACACAGAAGCAGTAGTGTCATGATTAGCACTAGTTTCACTGAATTTTAGTCAGGATGGCTGCTAGTTGTTTTACAAATAGAACAGGGAGCTCTGAATAGTGTCACTGACACCTTAGTAAAAATCTTCTTTCAACTCTATAGAACAAAATGACTTAGTTTTATTAAGATTATACATTTCTCACATCTTTATATATTTCTCAATCTCTTACTTGAACACGTTGTCTTCTGCTTATCTGGGGGCAGCAGTTTAAGCAGAGACTCCCAGATTTCGCTCTCCCTTGACATCTCCTCCAGCTCCTCTGAGGGAAGTCCAAGACGTTCCCAGGCCAGCTGAAAGACATAGTCCCTCCAGTGTGTCCTGGGCCATCCTCTAAGCTCCCTATAGGTGGACGTACCTTGAACAACCCCAGAGAGAGGCATCCAGGGGGCAACCCAAACAGATACCCGAGCCACCTCAGCTGACTTCTCTCAATGTGGAAGAGCAGCAGCTCTCCTCGAGCTATTCTCGAATGGCTGAATTCTTCACTCTATCTCTAAGGGAGTGCCCGGCCATCCTGTGGAAGAAGCTTATTTCAGTCGCTTGTATCCAGGATCCAGTTCTTTCAGTCATGGCCCAAAGTTCATGCCTATAGGTGAGGGTAGGAATGTAGACCGACTGGTAAATCGAGAACTTTGCCTTTTGGCTCAGCTCTCTCTTCACTACAACGCACCTCCACAGTCATGCGGAGGCTACACCGATCTGTCTGTTGATGTCATACTCCATTCTTCCCCACCTCACCCTAACCCTCAGTAACAAGACCCCAAGATACTTGAACTCGTCCACTTGAGGCAGGATATCCCCTACAACCTGAAGAGGGCAAGCCACCCTTTTCCGGTGGAGAACCATGGCCACGGACTTGAATGAGCTGATCCCCATCCCTGCCACTTCGCACTAGGCTGCAAACCACCCCAGTTCATGCTGTAGGTCTTGGCTAGAGGAGGCCAACAGGACAATGTCATCTGCAAAAAGGAGAGACAAAATACACTGCTCCCCAAATCAGACACCCTGCGGCCCATGGGTGCGCCTAGACATCCTATCCTTTAAAGTCATGAACAGGACCGGTGACAAAGGGTAGCCCTGCCAGAGTCCAACATGCACCGGGAACAGGTCACACTTAATGCCAACAATTCAAACTAAACTCCTGCTACATTTGTACAGGGACCAGATGACCCCTGGACTGTGTACTCCTGGAGTGTTCCCCGCGGGGCACCACACAGGGACATGGTCGACATGGCCTTCTCCAGGTCCACAAAACACATGTGGACTGTTTGTGCAAACTCGCATGAACCCTCAAGCACCCTGTAGAGGGTGTAGAGCTGGTCCAGTGCTTTATGGCCAGGAGGAAAACCCCATTGCTCCTCTAGCAGCTCCCCACCCTCCATTGTAAACAGTGTTGGCAAAGCCGTGTCTCCTTCTCATGAGGTGCCAGATGGTTTGCCAGAATTGCTTTGAGGCCGATAGTCCTTCTCCATTGCCTAACCAAACCCCCCGTAGTATTTGCCTCTGCTACTGCCTGGGCATGCCTGGCCGAGAACATCCAGGATCATTCGAGCATTCAAACCCCTTCACCACGTTAAGGTGGCAGTTTAAGGAGTCGGGTTGGTTCAAGGTGGGGGTGCCGTGAATATTATCATGAAAGTCAAGCTGGGAAACAGGTATACAATCATGAAATATGGACTTTAAATACTGAACCCAACACAAATACTCCATGACTTTGAAAAGGAATTCTGCAAAAACTAATGTCCAATCAGTCCTACAAACATCTGAGAATTGTACCAGTGTAATTAATGCACATATTTTTAGTTAGATGGATTTGTCCTGAGAAAGTAAAACCTGTCAGTGTATCAACAGTGACCTTGCTTTAAGATTCTGCATTCAGAGCTCAGCAGCCTGATTTATACTCACAGCTGTTGTCCTCTTCTGGTTATTTGAATTCTGTTTTTTAAATGAAGTCCAGTGTTGGCCGCGCTCCTGAGGTTTCTTTGTTTCTGCCATGATAGCATCAGAGCACACAGTAACACAGTAACTTCTAGGCTGGACAGTTGAACCAACCATCTAAGCTGTGCTGAATCAGCAAATGTCTGTAAGTTGGCACCACATCTCTGCAGATGTCTGGTAATATGAGAGGCAAGCCAGGAATTCAATTTGAAGTCTCTGACTGATGATGCTGCATGTTGAAAGTTGGGAATGAAAAGTTCAAAAGAAAAATGAATACTTTGTTCCAAGAATTTGGGACTCTTATGTATACAAGTTAATATCTTGACATCAACTTCATGCAAAGAGTAATGAAGCTGGTTAACTTCACCATTATGACAGCTGCATGATTTTACTACTGTTGGTAATTTTCAAACCAAAACTGGTGTCATATTTTTTGATAAGCTGTGAGCTGCTGAGAGGTGGGGAAGGCGTCTGTGGAGTTACTTATGAAGGTTGGAAGTCTGGGAAGTTTTAGAAATCAGATTTAAGTATTTTTTAGGTCTAAAGGTACCATATTTAAAGCCTATTCACTCCATAATAAATGTCTCCATTGATCCAATTATGGAAATTGACTTGAAAAAAATGTTGTAACCCTGACTTTTTATTGGTTTATCTGTTGTAAATGAATGTCACAACACAATAAAATACCTGAACTGTCAAGCATGTCATCCCTAATGTACAGGAAGAATTCTAACATGAGCTGAAACCTCTATCTGAAATGAAAACTGAAATACCCACTGCAGAAAAACAGCTCCTAATGTTTTTGTGCTTTTGGTTTTAATGCTTGTTTGTCTGATGTTGCTTTAATGGATACATCATAATCCCTTGCTGAGATATTATTGGTATGTCACTTTCACCCAGAGGATATATCATTTTACCAAAAGGTGAGGACCCACTGACGCATATCACCTTTTTATCTAAATGCATTTTGAAATAATAGCTGCTCAGAGACGATGCAGTAATATTCTGTGGTATGTATTTTTGTTATTGTTATGTATTTACAGTTTTACTATTTATTTACAGTTAAGCCCAAAATTGTTCATACTCCTGACAGAATTAAGTTTAAGTAACCTTTTTTTTTTTTTTCAATTTTTGGGGCACTTGTGGCCTTTATTTAACAGTATATAGACCGGAAATGGGCAGAGAGGGAAAGACATACAGCAAAGGTCCCACGTTTGTATGTATATATATAAATATATATCCAAACACTCACAGACCCCCACACACTTAGGCCCAAATTCACTTGCAACAAAATCCATTCATGTTTGATGATTTACTGTATTGTGCTCAGCGTGCTTGCTTCTGGGAACAGAAGTGGTCAGACACTTCCACAGAAGGTGTGAAATATCTGGAAATTGGCTGCCTCACTGAGCTACAAAAGCCTTGAAATAGCTTGTAGAGTTTCTTTTTTCTCTTAGCTCCCGTAGCAGGTCAGCTACAGAAACTGTTCAGAGGATACTGATCCTGGATACTGAACAATGTCCTTATTCAATGTATAAAAACAGAACTTTGAATGTCTTGTTACTGAAAAGCGGTATATAAATAAACTTACCTTATCTTACCTAACAGGAAGAGCCAAAAGACTTAAGTTTCAGTAGATATAGACTTTACAATTTCAAGTTTAATTTCTGGATAGTCGTTTTGCAAATGTGAAAATTTGATCTTCATATTTTCACATAGTTTGACCTCCAATGAGTATTATCATTAAGAGATCTATGTTTCATCTAAAAGCAACTTCATAGACACAACCCAAACCAGAGCAAGGAATTGTTTGGTTAACGCTAATCCTCCATACAGCTGTGTTGGTTTCCATCAAACATTGCGTATTTACCATAAATTTCTAGGATTTATGAGTAGAAGTTGCTATTTTAAAAAAATATCTGACACTCAAGCATACAGTGTGATCTCCTGCCATGGATGGATTGGTCAAACTCAAAAGTTATGTAACAAAATAGTAGCACCCTTTAATTATTATGCCTCGCATATATGCCAGGAGAAAACCTTTTCTTTCTCTAAAGATACTATGGAAGTATGATGTAGTTTTGCAAAGTTGCACCTGAATAACCCACAGCATTTCTGAAACAATTTATTTTGGACAGATGAAACACAAACATTGGATGCCAAAAAAAACAAAAAACAATCTCAGTACATTGGCAGACCTCAACTATCAAGCATGATAGTTGAAGCCTGAACATTCAGGCTTGTTTTGTGGCTACAGCAAGATCCTGTCCATATCAAGTTTTTGTGGAGTCAACGTGAGCTCATTACTATTTACTAAGCTATTTTGAAAAAAAAGAATGGGCAAAAATCACAGTCTCTAGATGTACATAGCTGGTGGAGACCAACTCCACAACTTGTAGTAAACTGTGCTTTTTCAAAGTATTGCTTCAGAAGGGTTGAATATAAATTTTCGCCACACTTTTCAGATTTGTACTTGTAAACAATGTTTCTACTTCACATAATGCACCATGTTGAGTTGGTCCATCACATAAAATATTAATAAAATTCGTATGTGTTAGTGACAAAATTAGTGACAAATTAACTGTATGTTGCTTGCAAGACATCGGTTCCCCCTTCCTTCAGTGGAAATCTAATGGTGCCGGTGTCCATATTAGGCAGTAACTACGAGTGTGGCAAGAATTGAAGGGTGGGGGTGGGGGCAGCAGTGTCGACAGAAATCTACGCCCAACCAAGAGGAGAGTGCAGACAGTTTGGGGTCTTTCCGTCCTTTAAATTAGTGAAGCCGGTCCACTCTCCACAGCCATCCTCTGGGACCACACACGCACATTCCAACTGTCTCTCTCCTCCCTCCCTTTCTCTCTCTCTCAACACACACACATCCACACACGGACGCTCATATAGGAGGATCCCGGCAGAGAGCAGGAGGGTGCACAGTCGAACGAGCACCGAGGCGCACTACTTCTTTAACTTCCCCTGAACCGCCTCAGCTTCGTGCTGCATCAACAGGGACCTACAAACAAAGGGGGCAGTTCTAGTTCCAGCCTCGTCCAGACAGTCATACTGCTAGTCATCTGTTTCAGCCCGAATCCTGCGGATTTTATCCTTCGTCTTTCTGTCAGCGAACACCGCACTTACGCAGATCAATTAAGGGGCACGCACGTTAGGCGCGCTGCTATTGGGCTGTACGGGAAAATTGAAGCGACTGTCGGTGTGTGGGTGCTGCAGTGTTCACCTGCATCTTCAGACTTGGAGCAGAGCAACAGCCGCCGGCGGCGCATCAGTGAGGTAAGAGATGCGACTACCTCTGTAAACCCTCGTCATCATCATAATTTTCAGCACAGGCGGTCCTTTATTTCTGCGGTGGGAAGTAATTCTGTAAAATGTGATGTTGGATTTCAGTTTGATCTCTATGGTTGTCTGAAGGCAATCTGACGCACACTGCGCAGGGTTTTGGATCATTTAGGCGTGAAAGCTACTTTTCAAGTGAACTGAAATTGGTTGATGGTATTATACTTCCTGTCCTGTCCGCCTCCAGTCCCTCAACACACTCACCTTGTCTGTGGGCCCTATAGGAGACCACGGTAGTTACATAAAACTTACATTTATCCTCTGTTCTTCCTCTCCGCCCTCCTTCCTTGTCTCAGTTTTCTTTCTGGTATTACGCTTTGGTTTAAATTTCCAAGGATGATACTTAAAAACATAATCAAAATGTAAAGGACATGCCAGTAAAACACACTGTTAGAATTTAATCAATAAAACTACAGTGACAATTTGTAAAAATTGTATGGAAAATTACGTTTTTTTTCTTGGTAGACGTTATAAGAGTTCAAAAGATAAAAAACTCCCAAATGAGTTAAATTCCAAAACATTTTTAAAATCTACTTTTTAATTTAAATGTAATTTAATTATTTTCACATAATATTGCTCAAAATGTTTAAATTACTCAAATTAGTTTCTAACCATTCTGGTTTATAGTGACAAGTATCTGGTATGTTATAGTGGAATAATCAAATGACAGCACAAAACATTTGCACAAATAATCAACAGTCCATAAACAACAAGGTAGTATGTATATAAAGTTACTCAATCCAGAATCATCTTGGTTGATAAAAAACACAATCCTTGTGGATCCTCAACAGACATTTTAGAAACAAAGCGGCAACTGTGTGTGTAGTTAGTGTTCCTTTGGGACATGGTTCTCAGGCCTTATTTATATATCTACAAATGCTACAAAATCTTTTCTGATTTAAAAGTGACTATATTACGGTTTCACAGTGTAAATGCTGTGAAATGATAAGTTAATGGTTAAAACAGTTCGACTGAATTTCAGCTGCCGCTGTTTCTCTGCTTCTCTCCCGCTTCAAATCACTGAACACTGAAGTCTGCGTTGGCAGAATCTTTGAAGTTTCTTACAGTACCACCTTTTCATGGACATTTCTTTGATTATAGAAGTTATAAAGTGTAGTCGTTGTGGCAGAAATGTTCGATATACTTGTATTGCTTAAAATCATACTTTTTATTTTTTGCCTCTCTCCCACACTCAGAGCGAGAGCTCAGTCAACAGTACCCCTGTGGAAAGAGTTACCCACCCACCCTCATTCTTGACTCCACAGTGGAAATGCTCACAAACATTACGTTTGCACCATAGCACTTGGCAAATTCCACAGTTTTTCCAAGTTGCAATAAGAGAGAGCTCAGATCGGCTGTGATGTCATTCCCAGATCTGAGCTCCAACTTCTGAGACAAATCAAATGCAGCATAATTTCTAATCGTAAAAGCATCTTTTATGGAGTTGTTACCGAAACAAATTAGATAATCTTAGAGTTAAACTATTTATAAAACCCTGCTGTGGCTGATTAAAATTAAAATTTTACAAATTAATCCTTCAGAATTCTTTCTTCTATACTGTATGGTACGGCATCCTCCCACAGTCCAAAAACATGACCGTTAGATTAATTGGTCTCTAAAACTCCCTTAGGTATGAATGGGCGTGTGCATGTTGTTTGTCCTGTGTGTCTCTGTGTTGCCCTGCGATAGACTGACGACCTGTCCAGGGTGTACCCTGCCTCTCGCCTATAGACCGCTGTCCTTATGAAGTGGTTTTGTTACATTCTAGGCATTTAGGGTCCTTATAAGGTTGTTTTGTTACACCGTAGGTATATAGAGTCCTTTATTATTATTATTTTTTTTACATTGTAGTCATTTAGGAACCCTTTGAAGTGTTTTGTTACACTGCAGGTATATACAGTGCCTTTACAGATATTTTGTTGCATTGTATGTAGTAAGGATGTTTTAGCAGTGTTAGCTGGTAATGGTATTTGTAGTATTTTGTCTGTGTTGATGTTGTTGTGTAGCACTTTGTGTTTAATAAGCATATTGTCAAGGTTGTTTAGCCAGACTAAACTCTCTTGTTGTTGTGGCTGTTGTTTTACATCTTAGTCTGCTATCCCCTGCAGTGTACTGGGACCTAGCATGCACACATAATTCCATTCAGTTTAATTTCATATTGATTAGATTCTATTGACTGGATGTGTTCGATTGCAGACTGGTGTGATATCATCTGGTTTGGTTTCAGGCACTCAGAGCTCACAGAATGGCTGAACAGACAAGTGGATTTTAAAAGCTCAAACGCCATCTCTGAGCATCAAAAAGTTTTAGTTCTTGAAATCATCTCCTTGCCAGTTTAATGAAGAGAAGCCCGATTTCATCCTCCATCTTCACTCTCCGCAGGTCAGAAGAGCTCTGCCTCTTCCTTTCTATTTTTAGCCTCTATTTACAGTGCAGTAGCTATAGAAGCAAGAATACTGTATCTGTTCACTCTGATCCAGTCTTCTGTCTCTTACATCTTATTATTGGTTTTTCATCATTACATATTCTTTCTTGTCTCTTCCTTATGTTAAGAGTTTCTGCTTCTTGCATTTTTGATTTCCTGTTGGTTCATCCTCAGAGAGAGCCGTACAACATGATAAGCCCTAGCAACACATATCCCCATACACCCCCCTACTTCCCTCACACGCACATGCACACATACAGTAAAAGGGAGGCTGGGAATATGGGAGAGTGGAAGGGAGTAAAGGTTAATCTCTGGATGCTCTGACCCAAATCACTATCTGACCTACATGCCCCACCCCCTAAAACAACCACCCTACTTTGCCCTCCTCACAGACACCCAAATCCAGAATGTTTTTTTAAAGCGACACATGCACTAATATGTAGCGCCCTTGATGCAGGACCAAGCTATGACACCTATAAGGTCAACAAGAAAAGGTTTAACAGAAAAAAACAGGAGGTTTATCAAAGAAAATGTAATTAACTAATGGAAAGTCCTAGTTAAAGTTATACTTACATCCTTTGTTTGGTTCCTACATCCTCAGACACATAAATGTTTCACTCTTGCCGATGCACACCTGCTCACCTGCTTTATTTGGTCAGTTGAGCTCAAGTATTCACCCATTAATTCACAGGTCTAAAATTTCACAACACAATCCAGTATCTGGCAACATTGCATTGATTTGCAAATTGCATGATATTTTATCTCATTATGTCGCAGTGTGTAACAATCTTTTTGGGTTGCTATGGATGACAACATTTACTTCTTAAAGACCTCGAGGTCTAGTAAATGTTGAAGACATAACTTACCCTGTGCAATCATATTTGATAATAAAAATCTATGTATTGTATTAACTTTCTAAGCTGTGCAGTAGAGATGACTGGAATCTGAGGATTTTCAGCTTGATCCACCCTGACCACTGATTTAGAATCTTTTAAACCGATCAGTGAATGCACCATACCTAACCACCACTGGGTCAAGGTAAACCCAACACTCTTTGGTGTAGAGTTTTACCTGTGGAATGAAGAATAAATGTAATTTTCAGCATCAGGGAGGTGTTTAAAAAGGAAGTCAGAGAAAACACAAAAGTAATAAACTTTTTGAAAGGAAACTATCGTTTCTATGGCAGCTGTTTATTGAAGCTTCTACAACAAAGAGCTAGTCTTTGGCAGATGCTGATCATGTGGATCTTCTGCTAATTTTGCATTTGCATCCACTTTATGGGACACAAAAACAAGCTATCTGCCACAGGATGTGAATTTGTTCCTGCTATGAGAAAGTTTCACTGACGTGGTGACGGATCAAATTGAAAAGAGCTGACGACAACAGATCACAGAAAGGCTGCATATTTTTACACAAAGTTGCTCCGATTTAGTTCTTTAAGCTTTAAACCTCTAGATGGTATGCAACTCTTACAGTTTGGGTAGTGGTCAACATTGTCCAGGTCAGGATTGTCAAACTCAAGTCCTCAAAACCTTTAAATGTGTCACTACTTCACACCAGAATCAAATATTTAGGCCATTAGCAGGACTGAGGTGGTATGTTGGACCAGTGACACATCTGAACATTGCAGTACACCGTCCCTCATAGGCTGTTGTTGTTTACAGTTACTTATGCTAACTGCGCTAATTGTGAAAACAGCTAAAAGAGAAATTGGGAATGGAAGATCAGGGGCCTAATTTATAAACATGGCATATGCACAAAACAGGGCCTAAAACTGGCGTATGTCACTTTCCACACAAAGTTTGTGATCAATATAAAACAACTTGAAGTCCCTCACGCAAACTCTGACCAGTGTGTATGCTCGTTTTGGAGACGGGAAAGTGGCGATGCAGATGATGAGGTGGGACATTGAAGCCACACTCCATCATGATTCCTCTCCATGTCCTTCCTCTATGTCAGACTCTAATCATTGATCGACGTCATCATACGCATTGAAACCGCAGTGTTATTTATGCTTGTGCTGGTGAGCCATAACTATACATAAGGACCTTTTACATAAATAAAAAAGGCCTATAAGCCAACTTGTTATCTTAAATCAAAGTGACATTTCATCTGGGCCAGGCTAAATGACTAGTTTTCTCACCATCACATTCCTCTCCCCAATGATTACCAGGGTGATGTGAACTACAGATTAACACAGAAATTGTGACAAAGTGTGAGGCAATAACACAGACTGCTGTAAACATTTAAATACTGTGTTGAAACTCACAACACTTCCTTTTATTTGTTTCACCACTACTGTGGCTACCAAACATCATATGATTTCGATTCTTCACCTCGCTCATCAACACCTCGATTTCTGCCTCAGTGAATTTGCGTTTGTTTGCTTTTTTCCCTGTGCCCTACAAAGGATCCAGCCAGAGTATCAGGAATGCAGTATTATGTGTTTTGCTGTGACATGGCTGCAGGATGATACCCCTGACTCCTGCATCTCTCTGCCAAGCTTTCCTGACCATACAAGCAGACAGAGATTTATAGAGGAGCGACAAACGTAAAAGAGTTGGAGTAGCAGTACTTGTGAACAACTGATGGTGCAATCCAGGACATGTTACTGTGAAGTGTCGTCTTTGCAGTCCAGATATTGAACTGTTAGCAGTAAGTTTTCATCCATATCATTTATCTAGAGAGTTCACCTGCCTTATTTTGGCAACAGTATACGTTCCACCTTTAGCTGTTGCCAACACTGCATGTGATGCCATCAGCTCAGTTGTTGCTAAGCTACAGACACAACACCCAATGTATTTGTGGCAATTTCTGGTGATTTTAACCATGCTTCACTCTCTGCTACACTTCAAACGTTTCAACAGTTTGTCAGCTGCTCTACCAGAGAAAACAAAACGTTGGATTTGTTTTATGCAAATGTCAAGGACTCATACATCTCTAAAGCAAGACCTCCTCTAGGCAAATTAGATCACAATCTTATTTTTCTCTGCTTGTAATATAAGCCCCTTGTTCAGAGGCAACCTGTAATAAAAAGAACTGTGAGAAGATGGTCACAGGAAGCTGAAGAAGCCCTGCGAGGTTGCTTTGAGGCTACAGACTGGGATGCACCGTGCCAGCCACATGGTAAGAAACAACTTAAAGTCAAGATAAGATAAGAGCAAGGAGATGTACAAGAAGAAGCCGGAGAGCAAGCTCCAGCAAAATAATATCAGAGATGTGTGGTCAGAGATGAAGATCACAGGCTTCAAGCAGAAGGATGTTTAGACCGATAGATGTCTGGACAGAGCCAATAAACTAAACACATTCTTCAATAGGTTCAGTTCAGAAACAAGCTCAGCATCCTCATCTTCTGCTCACAGCCAAACAGACATCAAACCCTCCTTTGACCCACAGCTCTCCTTTTCTTCCATGTCAGCCATGGACCCTTCTGCTTCTACATGTTTGCCTTCCACCAAATCAGAAGATACTGCTGTCCCTTTGCCTCCCCCTTTCATCTGTGTGTCTCAAGAAGTCAGGTGAAGAGACAACTGGAAAGACTGAATCGGAATAAGGCTGCAGGTCCAGATCATGTCAGCCTTAGAGTCTTGAAGGCCTGTGCAGAGCAGCTCTGTTAGATTCTGTGGCACCTCTTCAACCTTAGCCTGGCTAAGATGAAGGTTCCAGTGTTGTGGAAGACCTCCTGTCTTGTTCCGGTACCAAAGAAAACTCACTCATCAGTCTTCAATGACCCGTTTCCCTGACATCCCACATCATGAAGGTCCTAGAGAGACTCCTGTTGGCCCACCTGAGTAAGCAAACAGTAAACCATCAGGAGCCCCCTTCAGTTTGCTTATCGTGGTGGAGTTGGAGTTGAAGATGCCATCATACACCTGCTTCAACAAACCCACTGTCATCTGGACAAAGCCAGCAGCACTGTGAGGATCATGTTCTTTGATTTCTCCAGTGCATTTAACACAATTCAGTCTGATTTGCTTTGTCAGAAACTCCAGACTCAGGTGGAGGCCTCAACAATCTCCTGAATCAAAGACTACCTGACAAACAGGCCACAGTTTGTGAGACTGAAGGGTTGTGAGTGTAACCAGGTAGTCAGCAGCACAGGAGCACCACAGGGGACTCTACTTTCACCATTCCTCTTCACTCTGTACACCTCAGACTTCCAGTACAAGACAGACTCCTGTCATCTGCAGAAATACTCCGATGACTCTGCAGTTGTGGGGTGGGGTGGTCGTGGGGTGGATCAGAGATGGACAAGAAGATGAGTACAGGGAGCTGGTGGACTGCTTTGTAGCATGGTGTAGAAACAATCATCCCATCTTGATATGAATAAAACAAAGGAGATGATTGTAGATTTTAAGAGAAACAGGAATAAGTCAAAAACTATTTTTATCATGGGAGAAGAAGTGGAGGTGGTGGAGGAGTATAAATACCTCAGTGTTCACCTGGACAACAGACTGGAGTGGAGATGCAACTGTGAAGCCATCTACAAGAAGGGACAGAGGAGACTGTACTTCTTGAGGAAGCTTAGGTCCATTGGTGTTTGCAGCAAGATGCTGCATTTCTTCTATAAGTCTGTTGCGGAGAGTGTGATCTCTTCTGCCATTATCTGCTGGGGTAGCAGCATCAGCGCCAGGGACTTAAAAAAGCTCAACAAGCTGATAAATATCATTGTGCAAATAAGGATTCTTCATAAAATGAAAAACATTATGGAAAACCCTGAACATCCTCAGTGTCTTCAGTCAGAGGCTTCAGTCAGAGGCTTCTTCAGATCTGTTGTAAGACAAACTGCTACAGGAGATCCTTCCTGCCCACAACCATCAGCATCTACAACAGCTCTTTGAAGAAACCTGCATAGTATTAGCTACAACAATGTTTAATTTTCCTTTCAGGATTAATAAAGTGTTTTTGAATTGAATTGAATTGAAGTCCACAAACAGGATCCTGACTTACATCCCTGGGTGGTCGAGGTTTTGCAGAATGGAGTTTTCATCAGTCGACCTGTTTGCCCGGTAGGCAAACTGCAGGGGGTCCAGCAGGGGGCCTGTGATGTCCTTCAGGTGCTTCAATACCAGTCACTCAAAGATTTCATGACCACAGATGTCAGGGCAACAGGCCTGGAGTCATTTAATCATGTGATGGTGGTTTTCTTGGGTACTGGGATGAAGATGGAGTGTTTGAAGCAGGAGGGAACCTCACACAGTTCCAGTGACTTGTTGAATATCTCAGAGAAGATGGGTGCCAGTTGGTCGGTGCAGGTTCTCAGGCATTATCAGCTCCTGAGGCCTTCTATGTTTTTAGGGGCTGAAAGAGCCCATTCACATCTTCCTCTGAGATCCGTAGTGCAAGCAGGGGGTCTGAAGGTAGGGAGGTGGTTGGTGTATGGCAAGAATTTGTGTCTGAATAGGATGTTGAGGAGTTGGGTTGAGGTGTGAATTGCTGCTTGTTGGCGTGTAGAGGGCAGGACAGAAGGTGGAACCTTTTATGCAAACATTGAGGTGCATCTAGGATTTCTGAAGGGGAAATTGCTTGCTGGTGTGCCTGCACATGTTTCTATAAGTCTGGATTTTTTTGGTGTATGCTATTTTCGGGCATACGTAAACTTTATATATAGATCCTACACAATGTTTTATAAGTGAGACCCCAGAGTTGTAGAAAAGCTGGAGCTCAGAAAACGTTTTCTGATCAAGTGGAATGGGGGCAGGCACACAAGCATAGACCAGAGACTCCATTGATAGCGTGTCTTCTCTTCAAACTTGTATCATTTAAAATAAACTATGAAATGCTGAAAAATACTTTATTTATTTTCTATTAGAGAACAGTGGCCATCTTAACTTAAAAAGATAGCTTCTCATGTACAGGTCAATGACAGCGAAAACGGAATACAGTGGACTGTGTTTGTTGATTATATTTTGACTCCATGGAGAAATCTTTCATTCTGTTTATATTTGTAGATATTAAGATCAGTTTAAAGTCTGTGGTAAAGAAGGACTCCTTATAGTGATGAAAATGAAAAAATGTAATGTTGCTGATTGTAGTATCCATTGCTATTATCAAAATGTGCAGTGATGTATCTTTTATGTTAATACTCTGCAATTGGACCCCATTATGTTATTATCTATCCATGTTCAGATACTAAGCCACAACTTCTACATTCGATTATCAGTAAGACATTTGGATTGATGCTCTTATGTGAACTCCATCTGTTCTTTGAGACTTAAATCACTTTATCCTCCATGTGTTCATCTTATTTCTGTGACTTATCTATGCCCCCTTTGTGGTGGCTTAACAAAAAAGGTGCTTTTCTAATAAACATGTAGTATCTACCTTCTCCTAGCAACCTGCTAAGCTTCCTACACTTTCAACTGTATGATGGTCTAATAAGCCTCTTATATACAAAACTGTCATCGCAGAGCAGTAGTAGGTGTTAGACCACTGCTGTGTCTATGTTAACAGCTATTGACCAAAAATAATTCATACTTCTTCACCAGCTAGGCTTGTAGTTTGGAATGAATACGTCAGACGACTATACAGTTAAAGCTGGTGCAAGAGGACCAGTTCAAAGAAGTGTGGCTGTGTAAACTATCCAGTGAGGGAAATTGTTAGGAGATTCAAGTTGTGTACTCATGTTAATGCCAAGGTGTATGAAGTGTATTATTACCAAGTGAGGTGCAGTACCTAACTTTCACCGCTGTGAGGCGTAAGTTAAAAAGGTCAGGGACACATGTTGTGTCGTCACATTCTTTTTTTTCTGTTGAGATTTTATTCAAGAGAGAAGATGTTCACTGTTAATGTGACTGAATGAATTGGCAACAGAGGCTAAAGAGGATCACTGGCTCCATCAAATTATTCCTCCGAGTTCAGCGCAAGTGAAGCTGCAGTGCTCAACAGGTTATGGGCCCAGGAGCAACTCGAGGAGAATTTTTGTTCTGATGATTTATCACCAGATACCGGATAGCGTACTAATGGCGGGATAGCATCATCAGCGAGGGACAGGCAGGTCACCTCGACGTATATTTGATGGAGATGAGAGAAAGTATGAACTTTGGGAAACTAAAGTCTTTGGACACATGCACTTATTAGGATTGAAGAATACCGTTTTGAGGGAACCCAACAGTGAAACCGAAATAGCGGCAGATGGTAAGAAAATGCTGATACATATGCCTAGCTGATTCAACGTTTGGACGATAAAAGCCTCTCGTTTATTATGAGAGATGCACCCGATAATGGAAGAAAGGCACTTAAAATACTGAGGGACTACTACGCCAGAAAGGGTAAGCCCCCAGTATCCACCTGTACACCACGCCAATATCTCTTCAAAAGTGGAGCGACAAAACGGTTACTGACTACATCATCAGGGCAGAGACTGCCATTACGGCCCTACGCAACGCGGGTGAGACATTAAGCGATGGCTTCTTGATTGCTATGGTTTTAAAAGGACTGCCTGAAAGTTTTAAACCGTTCACAATACATGTGACACACAACAAGGACAATATAACGTTTCCTGAGTTTAAAACAGAGCTTCGTAGTTTTGAAGACACTGAAAAGTTAACCGCGGCTAAAGTCACTGACAATATAATGAAGATTGTGGCAAGAGTCGGGCGAAAGGACACCAGGTCAAGTACACAGAGCAGAGAAAATAGTAATGCCGACATTGTGCGCTTTAAGTGTGGAACAAAAGGGCACCGAGCAAAAGCATGCAGACAAAAGATGTGGTGCCGTCATTGCAGGAGCAACACTCACAATGATACCACATGTAGATACAAAGACAAACAAGATGGAGCGTGGAAAGTCACAGATGAGAGCATCATCGGATCTGGAGTGGCAGCGACGGATTATGCCTTCAGGATCAAGGATGCAGAAGTCAAAATCCAGCAGCAACAATAAGCGCGCAGCATCAAGGAGAGAGGTCTGATGGTCGATACAGGAGCTACCTCACGCATCATTAATGACTTAGCCAAATTCAAGAGCTTTGATGACACCTTCAAACTTGAAATGCACTGCGTGGAGTTAGCAGATGGAACCGTCTGCAAAGGCATCGCTCAACGGTGGGGAGATGCTGAGGTCTTTGACAGTGTAGGACAGCGACACAGAGAAACGCTGAGAGGCGCGCTGTTTATTCCTTCATACCCCCAGGACATTTTCTCGGTAAAGTTGGCCACACATTAGGAGCAACAGTCACCTTTAAACAAGGACAGGACATGCTAACCGACAAAGACGGTACTAACTTTAACATTAGTGTACATGGTAAGTTGTATTATTTATCAACCGAAGCTGAGGACAGTGATAAGTGTAACACCTGCCACGATATACAGACATGACACGAGATATTAGGCCACTGCAACTATGATGACATTCTTAGTTTGCAGAGTGTGGTTAATGGTATGCAGATTAAAGGTAAAACAGATACACCAGAGCAAAGGTGAGAGGTGTGTATTCAGGGAAAGTTTGCACAAACCTGAAATAGAAGCCTTGATACAAGAGCGAAGGCTCCCTTGCAGATGGTGCACACAGACTTAGCAGGTCCAATAGCTACAGAGTCTATTGATGGATACAAATATGTGCAGTCATTCACCGACGATTATTCAAATGCAGTATTTGTGTATTTTCTAAAGACAAAAAATGATACATTGCGGGCAACAGAAAAATTTCTACCTGATGTTGCCCCTTATCGGGAGGTAAAGTGTATCTCGTCTGACAATGGCACAGAGTTTACATGTAGAAATTTTCAAACCTTTTTAAGAGAAAAGGGTATTAAGCATGAAATGTCAGCACCATTGTCACCTCACCAAAACGGCTTTACTGAAAGGGGCTGGTGTACTCTCTTTGAGATGGGTAGATGCATGCTGATTGAAAGTCAGCTACCTAAATGTCTATGGAACTACGCTGTTCAAACAGCAGCCATAGTACAAAACTGATGCTTCAGTAAAAGGACAGGGAAGACACCTTACCAAATGCTAACAGGTAAAATGCCAGATTTATAAAATATGCAGAAGTCTGGATCTGTATGTCACACATACAAACAGAATAAGGGAAAGTTTGTTTCAAAATGTGAACTTTTTGTGGGCTATGATAAGAACAGCGCTGTCTACTTGGTCTATCATCCCGACACTGAAAAGGTCCAGAAGCAAAGACTTGCTAAATTTGTGAGCAAAACAAATATGGAAAGGCAAACACAAACCGATGAGGTAGAACCAAATAACTACTATGATAGAGCAAGACAATATATGGCTGACAGAGCCACAAAGGAAATAGACATGAAAAATGAGGAGGTTCAAGAGCCAGTAGTGAGGGACAAAAACTCACAGAGTGCCACATCTGATGGGCCCAATCACAAAGAATCAAGTGTAACCACTGATGAATCTGACAGCGGAAGGTATCCTACCAGGGAGAGAAGAAAACCTAGTCACATAAAAGACTTTGTAACATGTAACAGTGAGAGTGATGAGATACACATTACCATAGATTACTGTTACAGAGCTGTATGTGGTGTTCCACACACATTTAAAGAAGCTGTGGAGTCCGTTAACTCAAAGCAATGGATTAAAGTCATGGATGAAGAAATCCAATCTTTAAAAGAGAATAACACTTTTACCCTAACTACTCTGCCAAAGGGCAAGAAAACAGTGGGGGGTAAGTGGGTTTATTCTGTTAAGAGTGACATTGACAGAAATGTTAGGTATAAAGGTATGTAGCTCAGGGTTACAGTCAGAAGGTGGGGACAGATTATGGGGAAACTTTCTGTCCAACAGCCAACTTGACAAGCGTAAGATTACAGCTGCAAAAAGCGGTACAGGAGGATCTGTTACTCCATCAAATGGAGGTGAAAACAGCTTACTTACACGCCCCCATCGATTATGAAATATACACTGATCAACCAGAAGGTTATGAAGAAGGGGAAGATTTGGTATGTAAACTTCAAAAATCTCTGTACGGGCTGAAACAATCTGGCCGAAACTGGAATAGAGTTCTGCATGACTATCTAACTGAAAATGGTTTCATGCAAAATCCAGCAGACCACTGTGTTTATACAAAGGAGACAGGACATCATAAAACTATCATGATTATCTGGGTTGATGACTTGATAATTGCAGCAAGCAATGAACAAGTTATGAATGAAGTGAAGGAGATGCTTTCTGTCAGATTTAAGATGAAGGATTTAGGCAGGCTTAAGCATTTTCTTGGTATTGATTTTGTTCACTCTGATGGATGTGTACAAATGTCACAAGAAACATATATCAACAAGATATTGCCAAGGTTCAACATACAGAGTTGTAATCCCAGAGAAACTACCTGTGACCAGAAATTGCATTACACAGAAGATGCTATTAAGATGAAAGATGTAAGGATGTATAGAGAGGCTGTTGGCAGCCTTATATATCTGTCAACGTGTACACGTCCAGATTTAAGTTTTGTGGTAAGCAAATGATCACAATATTTTTGTCAACCAACAGAGGAGCAATGAGCTACAGTGAAGCATGTACTAAGGTACCTCAGAGGAACTACAAATAAGGAGCTGTGTTTCACAAAAACCAGTGAGATGTTAGGTCTAGTAGCCTATAGTGATGCTGACTGGGCAGGTGACACAACTGACAGACGCAGTACTACAGGTTACTGTGTAAGCCCAAGCAAGAACAGTTCTTTAGTTTCTTGGAAAACTAAGAAACAGCCCACAGTAGCACTTTCTACTTGTGAGGCAGAATATATGGCTCTAGCCTCTACAATGCAAGAATGCATATACAGGTCCTTCTCAAAATATTAGCATATTGTGATAAAGTTCATTATTTTCCATAATGTCATGATGAAAATTTAACATTCATATATTTTAGATTCATTGCACACTAACTGAAATATTTCAGGTCTTTTATTGTCTTAATACGGATGATTTTGGCAAACAGCTCAAGAAAACCCAAAATTCCTATCTCAGTAAATTAGCATATTTCATCCGACCAATAAAAGAAAAGTGTTTTTAATACAAAAAACGTCAACCTTCAAATAATCATGTACAGTTATGCACTCAATACTTGGTCGGGAATCCTTTTACAGAAATGACTGCTTCAATGCGGCGTGGCATGGAGGCAATCAGCCTGTGGCACTGCTGAGGTCTTATGGAGGCCCAGGATGCTTCGATAGCGGCCTTTAGCTCATCCAGAGTGTTGGGTCTTGAGTCTCTCAACGTTCTCTTCACAATATCCCACAGATTCTCTATGGGGTTCAGGTCAGGAGAGTTGGCAGGCCAATTGAGCACAGTGATACCATGGTCAGTAAACCATTTACCAGTGGTTTTGGCACTGTGAGCAGGTGCCAGGTCATGCTGAAAAATGAAATCTTCATCTCCATAAAGCTTTTCAGCAGATGGAAGCATGAAGTGCTCCAAAATGTCCTGATAGCTAGCTGCATTGACCCTGCCCTTGATTAAACACAGTGGACCAACACCAGCAGCTGACACGGCACCCCAGACCATCGCTGACTGTGGGTACTTGACACTGGACTTCTGGCATTTTGGCATTTCCTTCTCCCCAGTCTTCCTCCAGACTCTGGCAACTTGATTTCCGAATGACATGCAGAATTTGCTTTCATCCGAAAAAAGTACTTTGGACCACTGAGCAACAGTCCAGTGCTGCTTCTCTGTAGCCCAGGTCAGGCGCTTCTGCCGCTGTTTCTGGTTCAAAAGTGGCTTGACCTGGGGAATGCGGCACCTGTAGCCCATTTCCTGCACACGCCTGTGCATGGTGGCTCTGGATGTTTCTACTCCAGACTCAGTCCACTGCTTCCGCAGGTCCCCCAAGGTCTGGAATCGGCCCTTCTCCACAATCTTCCTCAGGGTCCGGTCACCTCTTCTCGTTGTGCAGCGTTTTCTGCCACACCTTTTCCTTCCCACAGACTTCCCACTGAGGTGCCTTGATACAGCACTCTGGGAACAGCCTATTCGTTCAGAAATTTCTTTCTGTGTCTTACCCTCTTGCTTGAGAGTGTCAATAGTGGCCTTCTGGACAGCAGTCAGGTCGGCAGTCTTACCCATGATTGGGGTTTTGAGTGATGAACCAGGCTGGGAGTTTTAAAGGCCTCAGGAGTCTTTTGCAGGTGTTTAGAGTTAACTCGTTGATTCAGATGATTAGGTTCATAGCTCGTTTAGAGACACTATTAAAGATATGCTAATTTTGTGAGATAGGAATTTTAGGTTTTCATGAGCTGTATGCCAAAATCATCCGTATTAAGACAATAAAAGACCTGAAATATTTCAGTTAGTGTGCAATGAATCTAAAATATATGAATGTTAAATTTTCATCATTACATTATGGAAAATAATGAACTTTATCACAATATGCTAATATTTTGAGAAGGACCTGTATTTAAAACAGTTATTGGAAGGAATTGATGGTCACAAATACACACAGACAGTAGTGTATGAAGATAACCAGGGAACAATCGCTTTGGCCAAAAACCCTGTGAGCAGACAGAGGTGCAAACACGTGGATATAAAATATAATTTTGGAAGGTCTATTGTAAATGAAGGGAAAGTCTGTCTGCTATATTGCACTACTGATGAAATGGTTGCTGATATTATGACCAAACTTGCTTCTAAGCTAAAACTGAGAACGTTTGGTGACATTTTGTTTGGTGTTTAAAATAAGTGAAAGAGTTCGACTTCTGTATTGTGGTTTATAGTGTAACTTCTGTTCAAATTTGTGCAACCTGAGTACAAGTGGGGGTGTTAGAAGATTCAATTTGTGTACTCATGTTAATGCCAAGGTGTATGAAGTGTATTATTACCAAGTGAGGTGTAGTATCTAATTTTCACCGCTGTGAGGCATAAGTTAAAAAGGTCAGGGACACATGTTGTGTCGTCACATTCTTTTTTTTCTGTTGAGATTTTATTCAAGAGAGAAGATGTTCACTGTTAATGTGACTGAATGAATTGGCAACAGAGGCTAAAGAGGATCACTGGCTCCGTCAAATTATTCCTCCGAAGTCAGCACAAGTGAAGCTGCAGTGCCCAACAGAAATCAGGTTTTTCCACCACAGCAGTTGCACTTCAAGTTCTTTGCTGGTTCTATCAAAGAACAGGTTTGGTTTTCACATACATTATATTGCCAAAGGTATTGGGCCTCACTCCACATTAATGAATTTAGGTGTTGCAATCACTTGCTGTAAGTTTGGTTTTCTTATCTAACTATGAACACATTCCTAAACCTTGTGGAAGATGTTTACACAATAGTTAAAGCTGCTATTGCTGGCAATGGTCAGTCCATCAACAAAATGGTCCTTATAGATTAAGAATAGGATGTCATCAAAGTTCATGTTCATGTAAAAGTAGACAGATAAATACTTTTGGCAATATATAGAACCATTTCTCGCCAGTATATCAAAGCAGTTTTAGCATCTTTGTTGTCTCTGAGAGATAAATAATCCAAATGGAGCAAACAGCAGATCCCTCTCAACTGTATCATTGTTGTGGGATTATATCTGGGAACATATTTGGAAAAATATGGACAATTAAACCATAACCAAACACTTTTTGAGATTTTTAGATTCTGACTAGTAGGTGACGGATTAAGAAAAAAAACAACAACAGTGCAGTCGATTCATGGTGCGCCTCTTATCCTTCCTGTATTCTGGGAAAACAGTAAGCAAAGATTTTGAAATGTATTAGTATTGGATCGGAGAATTCCTGATGACAAAGATATCGTAGATGTTTAACTTCTTCAGTATAGTTAGAAAACTTTTGAAGAAGCCAATTTGTTGATGAGATTAATTTGTCAGAAAAAAAAAAACTTTCAGTCATTTCACAAAGACCTCTATACGCGAAATTAACACTGACACAATTCATTAGCTACCGTGATCATTGCAAGCCACTGGCTGGGGCTCGCAGAAAGAAAATGTGGAGAGGCTGCTAATGCATGGAGTAATGCATTAACAGTTTGAAATGAGTGTAAATGCACAGAGAGCCCTTAGTGAGAGAGCATTTGTAGAAGACAGCAGGAGACAGATGGGAAACAGAAATCTGAGCTCAGTGAAAGGTATAAAGTGAGTTTAAAGATGAAAGGAAAGCTGAGTCAACTAATCATTTAGATTCAAACTGTACAACATATGACGACACTAAACCAATGGCCCTACAATGATCTTTCCATCATTCATATTGTATTGTGTGTGAGGCAGTTCAGGACATGAATATAGGCAAATTTACATTGATGGGTATTCACTGACTCAGCAAGTAATCTGAGACGGTGAGGGAGAAAGAACAATAGAAAACGTAGGCAATGGGAGGGATGTATATAGGCAGATGTAAAAGTAAAAAGAGAATGAACATATAACAGCATTTAAATATTTGTAGAATTTTATATTCTGGTTTAGCTATCCAAATTCAAACACACTAATACACTATCTTTGTAATACTGAAGTGCCTCTGGTGTTCAGATGGCAACTTATTCTTTCCCATTTTCATTATGTACATGTATTTGGACCTGTTGAACCTTTTGTTATGCTCCATCCACATGTGAATGGTTTTCAAAATGTTACAAAAACAAATCTGAAAAGTGTGTCGTGCATTTGTACCACTCCTCTGTCATGAAACCCCTAAACAAAATCCAGTCCAACCAATTGCCTTCCATTGAGTCCACTAAATACACCTGATCTGCGAAGACCTCAGAAGAGAACATTAGTGAACAAACGCATCAAGCAGACCAAGAAATGCAATAGACAGGTCAGGGAGAAAGTTGTGGAGACGTTTAAAGCTGAGATGGGTTATAATCTAATATTCCAGTCAACATAAAAAATAGAAAAAGTATGCCCCAAAGCAATCCTGACAAAACATGACACATAAGCTAACATATTTTTAATCTAATACTTTGCCATTGCTCTTTTATTCACCCGTAGTCAAATTGGTGGAGTAATAAAACTGCTGGTATCCATTATGGCTGATAGTGAAATGTAATGGTAACTTGGTAATTTATTTTTCTAGGAGCTTTTGTCAAAGAACAAACAAGGTTCTGCTGCCATGTCCGGAGGACGCAGCTGAAATGTGATCTCGGGCAGGAAGTGGGCATCACTCTCCCCCGTGTCTGCCCTAATACTGAAAGGAAACACACACACATGGTGTAATATTGCACCTGATGTTTTCCTCTTATTAACTAAAGGACACACACAACTGGCCTATTAATTAACTGCGGTTTTCATCTTGTTTGCACGCAGACCAATCTCTATCCACTCTCTGTTGAAGCCACATTTTTTTGATTTCTTTTCTTTGATTGGATTTAATAATAATGTATAAAAAATATCTTTACTTTTAGTGGATGAGTAGTCCCTGTTTTGTTTTGTAGAAAATGAATCACAGATATAGCTCAGAGCTTTTTCGCGTGCAACAGCTAGAGCTAGCTTGAGTTTTCAGAAGTCAAGCTTTTTTTATATAAAGCAAAGGAAGATAACAGAAAGTGGCTCAGTCATGGGAATAAATTCATGTTTTTCATAAAAAAATATCCTGGCACATTTGTAAACATGCAAATAAGTCTCTAGTTTAAAGAGAATGCTGACTGCTCACCAAAGGGATGGCTCAAGGCTTTTGAAGTGAGGTTCTGTTAAAAAATTAAAACAGTTCATGTCTTAACTGCATATTTTACCAGTTTAGTTGGTCCTAGAGGCCTAAACTAATGGCTAATCCGAGAGGGGCTAACACCAAAGCCCTCTTCTACTATCTTAAAACAACTCCAATCCCAAAATGTCACTTTATGAACCTTTTAATCCTTGTCACTTTTGCATTACACCGTTATTTACAAAGTAACATGGGGCTAGGAGATGATGTGAAATAAATGATCTTCCTATGTTAAAAACATACTCAGAATGAAACTCCAAGAGTCAGAGTGAGTGTAAGATACAAGGGCAAAGTGGTATAAAATGCAAAAATACAATATGGATTTAACGGAACACGTTTTATTGATCTTTATTGATCATCACAATTTTTCTAACATATCATTTAAGGCCACTGACTAACAGCAACAGGTGGGGGAGGCATTACTATATGCTTGAGACACCTGGAGAAAACTCCAGATGATCTGTCACTTCCTATGATATCTCATCAAACCGGTATTGGACTTTAAACTGTAGGAACAGCATGATGAAAAATCTGAGCATTTTTGAATCTATAACTTTTTAAAACATTGGTAGACCGGTTACTGACCCATGCCTACTTTGCATTTCTATTACTGGAAGGGAGTTTATATTTTCTCACCAGATTTTTCCAATTCTTTTCAGTCCAGACTAGGAGGGAATGTGTGGGAAGAGGTAGGATGTGGTTGCTGAAGGTGTTCAGCATTTGACTCCCACTGAGAGGACTGGGGTTTGAGTCCGAGGAGAGAGGTTCTATTTTTAGGGTTCGCCTATGCCCGAGGTTTTGTGTGGGAGGAGCTAAGAGAGCAGCAGGATGGAGAGATTTTTCCTCTAAATTCTTGTTGTTTTTGCCTTTACCAGATTTCTGCCTCAGCTTTTTATTACACTTCCCATTCAGTGAAATAGAGAGTATAGTTCTTTGTTCTGCCTTCAACAGCCTCCGCAATTACTAAATCATCATGAAGTGCGAAGTCTAAAAAGGCCATTGCTTTTTCTGTGTTGAACCATCTCACTGAGATCAGTTTTTAATGGATACAAGATGCCCTATCATCTGAACCTCATAGAGACATGCATACACACATATGCCAGTACAAGGAGAAAGACAAGAGGGGCACAGTGTTACTGGGTCAGTTTAATGTGTACAGAATGTCGGTTTGGAGCGAGAAGAGAAATCAGAAAAGACCCAGCTAGCCTTTTTGCCATGGGTGCTCATTCATTTTTTAGGTTTTTTGGGTTTTATTATTGATTATATTAGAAGCAGAGGTGATGTCACACTGTGTGTGAGAAAGCATACATGATTAAACAGGATTTTGCTATTATTTTCAAACAAAGACAAACTAATTACATTTCACAGTTCATATTTTAAACTGTCTTTAGCAGCTCAAATTAGCATGACTGAAGCAGCGGTGTCCTTGTAGGCTCCCAAGAACATAGATCCTCACTTTAACTCTGAATTTTACAAAATGCTTAAGACATTAAAATCTAGCATGTTCCATGAGAAAGGTTTAAAGTTTAAAATGATCAAATGTTTGAAATGATGACTCAGAGCAACTGTAAAACGTTTAGCCTTACTGTTATCTGATTTAATTCCTGCTCTCTTGATCCCTTGCAGCCTGATTGACCTGCAGACATGTCTCAACATCTCTCAAGAAAGAAGCCTTTCATCTCTTTCTTTCCTCTGACTTTTTTAAATGCTTCACAGATTTTGAGAATAGCTGACTTTGAGTTTAAATCTCTCAGTAACAGTGTCCCAGTCAAACAGTGTTGCTCGAACAACATGGTACAATTTCAGCAAACGGTGCATTCACTGATCATAAAAAAAGGGGACGCTTTCTTGTTTTATGATTCATTGTTTTCTGTCAGAGCACCGAAACTAGTTTTGTGTGAGGAAAATAGTAGGGGGTTGTTCCAGTCATGGTCTCCAGGAAGAATTTAGTCTGTCTGTCGGTATTCTGCTTCCCTGAGTGAATACCCTATCTTTCAACAAATAATATCAAAAGTTGACATATGCGCCTTTCAAATCATAAACATGCACAGCTGAACCAGTTTTACAGATTTATTTAATAAAAGTTGATCCAGAGAGATCAACACGTGGCTGTGTGTTCTTTCAGAGCATGTTGCTGGGATCATGGAACAAATGGGGCCTGAGTATTAGCCTGAGTAACATGCATAAAATGTGTGTCGAGCATTTCCTGATCTCCGTGGTACAATCCTCTTTTTGGCTGTCCATATTTATTCAGGGCTTCAAATAAATCAATGTTGTGAGCAATTCTCATAAGTGATCATCCACATCAGACTGCTAAAAAAAATATTTCCGATAATAGATGAAACTGGAAGATCGTCTGGCGGTGCTGCACAGTGCTTCAAGTGTGATTTATGCTGCATCTGTGGTCCTTGCTAGTCATTATGTGTTTGTGTTGCTTTTCTTAGTCTAGGAGTGGCTCTAAAGCCTAAAAGCACTGAAAGCACTGTTTTTTAACAAAAAAGCACAAAGGTTCCATAAATGTCAAGCGTCTTTGTAAATAATCTCTGCTCAAGTTAGAATAATTCAATTAGGTTTGGCAGGCTTTTTAGATTTTAATGCAGAAATGGTCAAACACATTTCTACTGAGTACCAGCTAGCCTGACAGGAAGTCTGCTTTAGTTAACTCTGTGGTTACCGCAAGGAGACAACTCAAGAACTGTTTCCTTTCTTATTTCAAAATACGAATTTCAAACATGCATTACAGCACTCCAAGCTTACAGCACTTACTTTCATATACAGGACTCATAATAACAGCTTACATTTATTTCACTATATGTAGTCACGTGCTGACAGCAGCTGGATAGCTTTTTTTGTATGGGTTTTGTATGGGAAGAAACTTGTGCCATCAGAAACTGAATTTGAATTGTTCAAACGGAATCTGTGTTTGTGTATTTTGAAATTAAATGCATTGGTTTGAAAATTAATTTCAGTAAACTGAAACTGAATTTAATTGTTTGAAACTGAATTTGTTTGCTTTGAAGCTGAATTTAATGGTTGGAAACTGAATTTGTTTGCTTTACAAATGCATTTGGTTGTATTACCAATTCAGTTTGACTACTTTCACTTTCCCTACTTTAACTATCCCTTGATGCATTGGGATAGGGTGTTCCAGTATGTCCTCTGTGGCCCACCCTATCCTAGGATGCATTGTGGGATAGGATAGGGTGGGCCACGCAATGCATCATAGGATAGGGTGGGTCACGGAGGATATACCGGACCCATCTTACAAATCTGGGGAAAAGAACGACACATTTGTAGGCCACATTTGAAGGAACCATCGATGTGGGATTGCCTGTGTCGTCTCACCATGACGTAATCGGCCTACAAATGTGACCTTCAAAGGATGCAGCCCCTGAATTTAGGAAAGAAATAGTTATTGACATCCGTGAATCAATAAATCTGTGTTTGATTAATATGTGGTTTCAAGGACACAAAAAACTGAATCTTGGAATTGAAATTGGATTTCAGACTTGAAAGTGAAAGTAGTCAAACTGAATTTTCAATACAAAGCAAAGCAATTTTTAAAGCAAATTAATTCAGTTAATGATTCCAAAACAACTTCTCACTGCATCACAGCTGTGAATATAGTTTGAAAAAAAGACAAAGACAAAAGTACAAGGACTGCTATTTTTTTAGATGGTACTAGCAGTGGCTAATATAATAACCTGAAGTTCAACTATCACAGTTTCACTTTATTGCAGCATGAAGACAAAGACTTTAAGCAGAAATATCTTACCTGATCTTATTGATTTAATTTGAAACAGTTTGCCAACTGTACTTTTAAACGTTATTGAAACATTTATAAGATAGATAGATGCAACTTCGTTAGTTTCCACATCAACTGGGTTTTTTATCAGGGATGGGAATATTTCCAAGAATCCAAGTTTGGTCTTTTCTGTAAGTATTAGAAAACCATAAATGCCTTGTTTCAGCCAGCTGACCAGCTAGGCATAGCAACAAGTTTGGGGGAACGCAACACTGCATTACTCTTCGAATATTCCCACCTGTGGAAATACAAAAATCACTTATCAAATTATGTCAAATGATTCAAGTTATTAAGGGCTCTAAAAAAAGGGCTCTATTAAAGCCAAGTAACCCTCCTATGCAGACTCCATACAAAAAGACCCTCAGCCGGGAACCAAACCCAGGACCTTCTTGGCAACAATGCTGCCAACTGCACTCTTTGACTAGTTGGCAAAAATAAAATATAAAAAAATTCAAGTTGTGAGTGAAGGTTGAAAAAATTTACTTAAATAATCTATGGACAATTGTAGCTCTTTCCTATCAATTTTCTCAGCTATTATAGGTTTAAATGTCAATGTTTGTGTGCTGACTCATTGTATACAGTCATTTACCAATAATTCACACTTTACTAAAATCGGATCCTGATAAAAAAAAATCTCTATAGGAAAAATCAAATCTAGCTAACGGTGCTTCTGTTTGCCTTTCATACCTTCTTTATCACACGTTTTTTTGCCTCAGTAAGCTCTCCAGTCTCAGTGGATGTGAAGGTGAGAGGAAGGTTCAGTCGCTCATAGACTTACATGGGAATTGGGACAGTGCAAAAGTACATGCTGTTCTTTTTCTTCCCCTTAGAATCAAATGATTCTCTAATTTCCATCTTTGTGTCGTTAACAGATCAACTTTATCTTCATTAACCCATACAAGAAGAAATTAAAGAATTAGTACCTCTAAAAATGGAAACAAAATTAGAATAACATTAGCGAATGACAAATGAAACTGGATTTTACATTCCCATTTCGACAATACAAAAGAAAAAACCTGAATATTTTCTATGGAGTGGTAGGTGTAACTGCTCTTGCTGCAGGGCACTGATGTATGGAGTCTGCCTTCTGTTTGAACAGCATACTATATAAATAAGACTCTGGTCTCTTCTCTATGTGCACAGGTAGAACAACCCTATATCAAGCTGCAGCCATGGAAGAGATGGACCTGCCCCAGATGAAGAAGGAGGTGGAGAGCCTCAAATACCAGCTGGCCTTCAAACGAGAGAAATCCTCCAAAACAGTCACAGAGTGAGTGGAAATGCCTTGGAAAACCTACCAGAGGACTGTCTGCTAGTCAGATTGCAAAAATATTCATACCTGTTGTACTTTTTCACATTTTGTCAAGATCCAACCCTGCCATGTTCCGTGTATTTTAGTGGGAATTTATGTGATAGACCAAAAGAAAAGGAGCTGATGTGAATGTTTGTGAAGGGAAAAAGAAATGATACAAATTTAGTCTCTCTTATTCTGTTACCTTTAAAAGAGATAAAGCAATATCCCAAGCTTTGAACATCTCAGAGAGCTCTGTACAGTCCAACATATGAAAATAGATGTTGGAAAATATGACAGGCCAGGCAGGGAGAGCATTACGTATTCAAGAGGTGCATGGTAACTCTGGAGGAGGTGCAGAGATTTACATCTCATCGGGGAGAAGCTGTTAGCAGTCACACACTCCACATATCTGGCCTTTTTCAGAAAAGATATTTCTAAATTAAAACTAAAAAAATACCAATCTGCATTTTGTCAAAGGACATGTAGGGAACACCGCAAACATGTGGGAGAAGTTGCATTTTCAGATGAGACCAAAATATTCTATTTTACAAAAGGCTTAGTGTGGAAGAACTGCACATCACCTTGACTTTGTCACTGAGAAACAGTGGTGGTAGCATCATTATGTGGGGATGCTTATCATCAGTGGACAGTGAAGCTGGTCACAGAGTTAATGGGAAAGATGGATAGAGTTAATACGGGACAATTCGGAAATAAAAACCCTCTTGCTAAAGATTGCCGCAGAGATTCATGTTGCAGTTTGACTGAATCCAAATATACAGCCAGAGCTGTAATGAAATGATTTAGACCAATGGCCCAGTCAAAGACCAAATCTACAAATCTAAACCTAGTTGAAAGTCATGTCTTAAAAACTGGTGTCGACAGATGCCCTTCATCCAATCTGACTGAGTTTAAGTTATTTTGCAAAGAAGAATGGGCAAATGTGTCAGTCTCTAGATGTAGATTATGTTGTTCTTTCACCATACATTCCCAATAAAACACACAGACGTTTGTGTTGTAATGTGAAAAGAAATGTGAAAAACCTCGAATACTTTGTGCCAATGTATCCTTGGACAAGACATTAAACAACTTCTCCAGTGCTGCTTTTGATTGGACATGTCTGTCTGTGCTGCACTTCAGCCCTGTCAGTTTCATTTTTTTTTCAAATCCCTTTTTCCATGTTTATTTCTTCGATTGCATGTTTTACTATTTCATCACAAAAAGTGTCTAATTCTATGGTGGATGGTAACAGCGTAATGTATCTGCAAGAAGTGAATTGTTTATTAGTCGGAGATGTCGACTTACCTTTTTTTGCCCAGTTTTGCCAGTAAAAATATCCTATAATGCCAAATTGTAGTTAAAGGTCTTCTGAGCTTTGTGGGTCATTGCAATATGTACAGATTAAATAAAAATATTTTGAATCATACTGCTATAAAGAAATATCAATAAGAATAAATTTGACTCATATCACACTTTTTTTTTTTAATCCCAAAGTACTACAAAAGTGTGAAATAAAAGGTATATGCCCACTTTAAGCAAATGTTGACATTTTCTGAAAATTCAATTTTGTTGCCAATAGTTGGGTAAAATGTTCATTGAGTCTAAACAGAGTTACTTTTACAAACAGTAAAAACAAAATTTAGGGAATAAAAGAAAACTTTCTGTTTCTCTCTTTCCACAAAGTTTGGTCAAATGGATTGAGGACGGTGTTCCCGAAGATCCCTTTCTAAACCCAGAGCTGATGAAAAACAACCCGTGGGTGGAGAAAGGCAAATGCATCCTCCTCTAGGAAGAAGAAACCTCCAACCGCCCAGGACCGCCAGTTTCAACAGTAACCCTACAGATGACCCCTGAAGCCGACCCAGACTGTGAGGGCAGAGGCGGGACAGCGCCAAATGAGCCCTCACCATGAATGTACTACAGCTGATATCCCCCACCTCACCCCGCACACACAAACAGCAACAAGTGCACAGAAACAATGACACTTGCACACTTCATCGCTCCAAACCTTGTCTGACTCTTCAAGTTTATTCCTGCCAAGGCAACCTAGCATCACTGTGATATGAGAGCAACAATTATAACTTGTACTACACTGGTTTGTATGAATATACTGTATGATTGTTTATTTATACTGCCATCAGTCGCATTTTCTTAGCAGAAGTTTTTTTCTAAATTCCCACTTTAATGAATCAGAGGTGTTTAATACCATCACATTCTCACTGCCAGACTGACTATAGGTGTGCTGGAAGAAATTTAAGGCTATCATCATCATTAAAAACACAACCACATTTATTAACTTTTAACTCAAACAAGAGAATTCACAAATATGAGGCTAAAAAACTGATATATGTCTTAGGAGTTTTATTAAAACTGAAATAAATAACCAAGAATAACTTTTCAGATTGAGTAAGTAACTGTAGGTGAGTGAAATCTGGTTTGGATGGTTCTTCCAATACAAAAGTTAGCATTTACTGGGTAATCAACATAAGAGTGTTGTCCCCTGTAGACATATATTTCTTTGCATCAATTAACCATAGTTTAGAGAGTAAAACTGATGGACATAATAATGTTTGATTTGAAGAATTACAGAGAAAAATCTTGTAAATCTCAACAGTTTAGCTAAACGTTATCGTTAGCAAAGACGTTTAAACTGTTGGGTCCAGTCCATGCTAAAACAATAGTCTGCAAAAGCGAACATGCAAGTGGATATATTCAGTAATGACCCCTTTAAAAGTGGGGAATAAAAAAAAAAAAAACTTTTTGGGTAAACTTGATCATGAACTAGCAGCCTACTTTGTAAAGATTGATTTCTGAGCAGGAACAACCAAATAGCAGTTATTATGTGTTTTTCAAGATCTGTCTCACTTTGTTCTGACTCTGCCACCATAAACCTCAAATGCAAGCTGAAAAACATAAAGAATAAGAGGTAATGCTAAATACTTTCTAAGAAAACATGAGCTATGATTGTTTTGGGAGAATCATTATTCTAGCAATACATTAGACTTGCTAATAATGTTAGCCCTTTGAATTCATTGAGACGTTCTGGTATGGCGTTAGTAATTTAGCTTTTCACTGGAGCTTTAGAGTTTTTTGGGTACATTTTTTTGAGACACTGTAATCCTTCCATAGTGATGGATGTTAATGACTTTTTTTCCTGTGTTTTTTGATTTATTTTAATTGGGACATCATGTGTTGCTCTTTGAGGTCTTCTACTTCATGTTGTCAGACAGTTTCTATTTTAAGCGATTGCTTGATTCTACGAGTTTCATTCTACAAGTTTGGCTGTAATGCCTGGCTGAGAAAAAATATCTATAGTGTATGCAGTTAGGGATTTCAATATATCTTGATATCTCCTTGAATTACATAAGAAAAGCTGATTTATTAATTTATTAATTTCTTAGCTGTCCAGTCAAAATGTCACAGTCGTGCATATTGAATTCCACCAAAATGTCTCTGTAGAGGGGTATAACTCTTAGCATATTAGAAAGTTAGCATAGTGTAAACATGTTAAAGTGATCATGTATTAATACATGAAACAAAAATAGTTAACAAACAAGAGTTTTGGGAGAAGTAAAATACCTATTCCTTTATAGACACTCTCCATATATTGGAAAAAATTGTTTTGTCAGCATTCATATTTGAACATCTCACACTATAATATAAACCCCTTTGCTGCAGTAGTCAGTTGCATTAATTTTTTATGGTCACCACATTATTAACCTGTCACGTTCTGTAACACAGTTGTGGTTGAAAAACACAAAGAGAACAAAAGGATTAACAATAGCTGCCATGGTAACTGGTGTTGACCCGAGGTGTGAAAATCTGACTTGGTTCCTATGAGAATGTTCGCCAAGAAAGTTGTTTAATGACCAGTGTCGTTGTTTTTGGTTGGTTAAGTGTACACAATGCAACACTCTGTGACTGGATGTGGCTACTTATGGACATATTAAGAGAACCGTGGCTCTGCTACTCAAACTGTTTGAAGAATACCTCTCTGAGTATATTTAGCAGCGTTTGTGCAGACTATGCTATCACCCAAGAAGCTTCCAAAACTAGCTTACTGCTGCCTTTTTCAGATTTGAAACTTCATTTAATGGAGAATCCTCATATTGAGCTTTAGCTTCAGTGTCATGGTGTCGGTAGTTCTGCTTGTATAGTCATAGCAAAACTAAACTCTCGGTCTCTGGGGTGGGTTTAGGCTTCTGCTCCCTCTCCTACTGAACTACAGCCCCTAAAGACCATGTACAAACATGGAAACCAACACAAGAAACCTTTCACACACATCCCTCCTCACATGTATAGAAAAACCCCTTTAACTTATTAACTTATTTATTTATTTATTGAAGAGAATGTTCCTTAACCTTTAGCTATTTTGTATAGTCACACCCATTTCTCTTTAAGTCGCCCTTAAAAAAATAAAATTAAATAAAACTACAAAAAAAGCTACACCTTGCCAGATCACCATCTACTACTGCCTTGTACACAGTTTCCTTAAAATGAGAATGTAAATATGTTGCATGAGGTTCCAACATCACCAATGACCTCAGAGCTGGCCTGTGAATGCATGCGACTGCAATCTTATGTTTATGTGTGCATATTTCAGAAATAAATTTGGACAAGAGGCTCCCATGTGTGTTGCAGAGCACACATGCAGCTGCATCACACATGCAAACACACAGGAGGCAGAGCAGATCAACAACACACACACATATGCACGCTACTCAGTGAGAATGTGTTTGAAGGGAGGAGTGGCAAGGACACTGGAGTCTGGAAACAACTTGGGACAGCAGAGCGTCACATCTTCTCTGTACTGTATTCAGTCAGATGTAGTCTGTTTCAGTGGTCATTCCTGGAAGTTTGAAAACTTTACTTCCAAATGTATTTTAATTGTATTTTAACTTTTTTGCCATTAAAAGTTACTAAATAAGCTATCTATCTATGTTTTCTGATGGGAAAGCATGTACAGAGATGTTTTACATTCCAAACATATGCTAACTGTAACAATAAAACATAAGTGTACTGTTGTGTTCAAAATAATAGTATTGCAGAGTCAGTATCAAAGCATGAAGAAAAAATTATTACATTTGTTATCATTCTACAGAGTGGAAAAAATTGACTGTTTAAAAATATAGCAGTGTCTGCATTTGTCATAAAAACTCAAACATGTTCTATTTAAACTGACGCTTAGAAGATAAACGCTTAGAAGATAAAAATTTCCCACTTAATCACTGAAGTTAATTTTGTTAACCACCTTTTCTGAGAACTGGTTCACATTTGTGTCACATGGAATCGACCAACGTCTGGCACCTGTGAAATGGTATTCCAGTCCTGAACCACTGCTCTGCATTCTACAGTTCTTCTGCATTTCTTGGTTTCACCTCAGAAACAGCATGTTTGATTCAACCTCACATGTTTTCTTGTGGATTAAGGCACAGGGATTGGGTTGGCCACTTCATGACGTTAATCTTGGTGCTCTGGAACCAAGGTGCTGCTTGTTTACTGGTGTGTTTGGGGTTGTTGTCTTGTTGAAACACCCATTTCCAAGTCATTTCCTCTCCAGTAACAGGACCTCATCAACTATTTTGATGCATTCAAACTGATCCCTGGTTTGCAAACAATGGGCCCAACACCATAGCAAGAGAGACATCCTCATACCATATGCCTCCGCCCACATGCCTTACTCTGTAGTTTGGCGTGAACTATGTGTTTGGATGTCGTCAGACAGACTGTCTGCCTTGCTTTCATTGGTCCATAAATGTTACAGAATCTTTCTGCAGGCTAGTCAGTGGGTTCTTTGGCATATTATAATCTCTTCCACACATAATTTTTCTCAACAATAGGACTTTGTGGGGCACTCTTGCAGAGACCTTGGTTTTACATCAGTGTGTTCTAATTGTTGCAGTAATCACAGATACCTTTAGGTCTTTGATCACTCTGGATCTGCTCATTGCCATCATGGCTGTTCTATACTCCATTGGAATGATAGTTTTCAGTTTTCTTTCGTAAGATTGTACTGCTATTAATTTGAACACAACTAGATGCAAAATGACACGTCAAAATTGACAATTAAAAAGAACTAGAACAATGTTCCTTAATCAGTCTATGGAAGAATTTGAACATTAATGTATGAAATAGGACATAACTCGGCTAACATGGACAAGTTTTTTTTCTAAAATATAAAATAGCGTTAAGATTTAATGCATTTGAACATGCTTCGTTTTAGGGGAATCATTGGCAAAGCACCAAAATGTCTCGACCTAAACTACAGAAGACGTACATGAGATGACTCCTACATCTGCTTGTCCCTTGTCTGTTTCATGTCCTGCTTCTGTAGCTTTACTTGTTTGGTTTGTTTTTCTATGATCTGAACTTGGGTATGTATGTCTCATATTACAAGATTGTGACTGTATAAGACTTTGTCTAGATATTTAGCAACATATTCTATGTGAAGAGTGCTTTGGAAAAAATATGCATCAGATCAAAAGTCCTAGTATAAGAATGACAATGAGCAATAAATTATAGACCGATTTTTTATTAAATGTTTTACAAAAACATTTAACTTACTGAATAAAGTAGAAGATTTTTAGACAATCTGGTGGTCTTGGCTGTTTTTTTATGCATCGGTGCAATAAATCAATCAATAGTTTCCTCTGATGTACTAAAGATATATTGTGCTCTTGCCTGAAGATGCAGGGATGCGTCCCATGTGACTACGAGGAGGACAGGACAAAAAAAAGCTAAAGTGGGATATTTTTTAAGACTTATTCTCACCTTTTAGCAGGACAAAAACCTTAAACATACAACTAGGTCAAAGTTCAGAGCCAAAATCAATTGAGAATTTGTGGCAAAACTTGAAAACTGATGTTCACAAATATTCTCCAGCCAATTTAATTGTCACTGAGCTATTTTGCAAAGAAGAATGTGCAAAAAGTTTGTCTATAGACACAGCCCAAAAGATGTGGGGTGGTTCTACAAAGTGTTGAATCAGGGGGCTGAGTTCAAATGCATGCCGTACCTTTTTGATTTTCATGTGTAAACAAAGTGAAAACCATTTTCCTCTTACTTCACAAGTATGCACTACTTTGTTTTGGTCTTTCATATAAAATCTAGTTGAAATACTCTTAAGTCTGTGGTTGTAAAGTGGAAAAACGTAATAAAGAGGCGTAAATATTTTTTCAACCAACAAAAATGGTGCCCAAAATGCAAAAGTCTTGGAAGCATCGTAATGACAAATGGGAGAGAAGAGGGTTGAGGAAAATGTGGATTTATTGCAACTGATCTACAAGACTTTTGAACCTGAATTTCTGCTGAAAGGAAATGAGTGAGATTATTGAGAGACTGAGGAACAGAAGGTAAAGCAGTAGAATAGGCCTCAGTCAAGTAAAAGACAATGCAAAGTCTTCTTCCTCCACTACAGCTTCTACAGCTCATGAATAATAGAGAATGGGAAATATAGGAAGACTTGTAACCTTTTGTCAGTACTTTTTGGTCAATCGCTTTCTCTTACCCTGAATATTTCTGTCCGGCTGTGGCTTTTCCAGTGTCCTGTCCATTCTCACTTTTTACTCAGAGGATAATTACCTAGCCATAGCCAAAGATAATTACTACCCTCTATATAGCAAAAATTGTGTTGTAAGAATCGCTGAGGATTGAAACATTTAACTCATTCTAGATTTAATTTGGATAAAGATTTTTTGTCCTTAAACATTCTTCTATTTAAATCCATGAAACACAATAGTTCATAGCGAAAGGTCCCTGAAAATGAAAACTTGACTCAAGATAATTTTGTTGGATTGTAACTTGATTGAATTTGACTTTAAAGAGGCAGTTACACCTCATGTTACCAAGCTTTATGGTCTGTGTTGTACAAGTTAATCTGATATCAAATCAGCCTTTGTTCAGTTTGCACTGATGAAAAATGTATCTTTTACGGTTTACTCATAGTTTTTTACTTAAAAATTCTGAGCTAAGTTCACTTGGTCCAACATACTTTTATTTAGATGAAGTGTTCTACAATAACTTGTTAAATGGCGTCAAGTCTCAATTCATATTCAGGTACATCTGAAAAACTTAGAATATTATAAAAGTGTTTGATATGTTTTGTCCAGAAAATGAAACTCATATCTTATACAGATTCATTAAACATAGAGAGAAATATTTCAAGCCTTTATTTTTTCTAATATTGATGATTACACATAATAAATACCAAAAATTCAGTGTCTCAGAAATTTTGAATATTACACCAGATGAAAAAAGGATATTTTAAACAGAGGTTTCTGGCTTCTGAAAACTATGTTCATTTCTATGCATTTAATACCTGGTTTGGCCTCCTTCTACATAAAGTATCGCATCAATGCGGCATGGCATGGGGGTGATCTATGGGGTAAGAACGCTGTCAAAAACAATGTGTATGTAAAGATGGAAATGTGTGCATATTAGTCAATAGTTGTGCATAAGTAAAATCCAAAAGAGGTATTGAATATTTTCTCTACAAGAATACAAAATAAAGTGTTACAGTTTCAAGAAATTACAAACACAAAGTTCAAGTTTACAGTTGTGGTTTATTCTTTATGAATACAATATGCTATAACAGTTTGTGAATACGATTTCTTTTCTTTGAGAATACGAATTTACATCAGTGACTTGGTGTCATGTGATCTCAGGCTGGTTAGTGGAGCATAGTTAGTCGATTCGCGTTGCGCATGCGCTGTCACACTCCTCACCGCCAGTAAACGTAGTGCCGGAATGGAAGATAATTCAGTCTAAAAGGAATATTAGGAACAGAGGGGAGATCGGGGGGAAATCAAGAGTATTATAAATAAAGCATTGTTCTTATTTTTATGAAATACAAAACTAAAAGATAAAATATAGTGGGTGGAGTTATACAATGATGTACAGTAGGTGGCGGTATGCACCTCTGAATTTGTTGCGAACCGCCAGCAGAAGAAGAAGAAGCAGCAGCACTAGTGCCAAGATGACGGACCAAGAGCATATATTAACGACATCAAGACATATAAACTTTTTAACATAACCTGGTTTTGTACCGTAGTTTCTTGGTCCGTTCTTTTGGCGCTAGTGCTGCTGCTAGTTCTGCTGCTAGTTCTGCTGCTAGTTCTGCTGCTTCTTCGCAACAAAGACATTTCCATCTTTACATACACATTGTTTTTGACAGCGTTCTTCTTACCCCATAGTGATCAGCCTGTGGCTCTTTTGAGGTGCAACCTGGGTGTAGACACCCAGGTTGCTTTGATAGCAGCCTTCTGGTCATCTGCCTTGTTGGGTCTGTTGACTCTCATCTTCCTCTTGACATTAATGCATAGGTTATTTATGAGGTTCAGGTCAGGCCAGTTTGCTGGCCAATCAAGCCCAGTAACCAGCTTTTGGTAACTTTGGCAGTGTGGTAAGGTGCCAAGTCCTGTTGGAAAATGAAGCATCTCCACACAACGTATCAGTAGAAGGAAGCATGAAGTGCTCTAAAATGTCCTGGAAGATGCATTAAGTGTGGACTTCAGAAAACACAGTGGACCAACACCAGCAGAAGACATGGCTCCCACAATCATCACTGACTGTGGAAACGTCACACTGGGCATCAAGCAATGTGGATAATGGGCCTTTCCACTCTTCCTCCAGACTCTGGGACCTTGATTTCTAGGTGAAATGCAAACTTTGCTTTAATCTGAAAGGACGACTTTGGACCACTGAGAAACAAACCAGTGCTTTCTCTCCTTAGTCCAGGTAAAAGGGTTCTGACGTCTCTGGTTCAGGAGTGACTTGACACGAGGAATGCTCCATTTGTAAATTGTGTGTAGGATATGTCTGTGTGTAGTGGCTTGTCATGCACTGACTACAGCCTCAGTCCACTTCTTCTGAAGCTTCTTGAATGAATTTTGCTTGACAATCCTCACAAGGGTACGGTTATGTCTGTTGCTGGTGAACCTTTTCCTAGAACGCTTTTCCTTCCATTTAACTTTCTATAAATATACTTTGATACAGCACTTTGTGAACAATCAGCTTTTTTAGCAATGACCTTTTGTGGCTTACCTGTTTTGTGGAGAGTGCCAATGACTTTCTTTTGGTCATCTCTCAAGACCTAGATCTGTCTGACCTAGACTGAGTGATCATTCACAGGCTCAGGAAACCTTTGCATGTGTTTTGAGTTAATTAGCTGATTAGAGTGTGAATTTCCAATATTTAACTTTAAAAGACATTTTCTGAGACACTGAATTTGGGTTTTTTCTTAGATGTAAGCCATCATAATCACAATTACAAGAAATAAAGGCTTGAAATATTTCACTTTATATGTAATGAATCTAATATAAGTCACTCTTTGAGATAAGTGACAAAAACTATTGACGTTTTCATGATACTTGATAAGTGATAATTGTTTTAGATGTACCTGTATTAACTGCATCTGCAATCTTGTTTCTGCTTGTATATTTAGATCTGCTTCACAATAGTATATTGAATGACTTCTGTGCTGTCTGCAGGCTGAGTCTGGACCACATTTGCTTAATACTACATAAACAAATCTGCAAAACTCCATGTAGGAGAAGGTTTAGGCGTGAGGCCTTTATTTTGCTTAAATGTAAATTGAAGGGAAAGGCACGAGTTTTATCAATGTTGGACCAACCCATAAAGATAGGACTGTGTGGAACAGACCCACAACACAAAGAACCAGATCATATTCTCCAGGGGAAAATCTCTTAACCTTTTTACAAGAGATTTTACTAAAAATGTTTCATTTTAAAGCAGCCATTCATTCCTTACTAGAATATCATGTAATGCCACCAGACAGAGCAGGGCTGTTACTAATACTAATACTAATGCAACTCATAATGACTGATTGATGACTGATTTATCCACAGCCCTTTTTATGACTGTATATCCTCCAATCATTACTGCACATTTATTATAGTCCTTCATCTGTTGGCACTTTTGTGAATCACTTTCCTTATTACATGTATAAAAAGAACTGCCATAACAATTTGCTTACATTTTTCTTTGGGAGATTGCGATCAATATTTCTGAGCAGACATATAACAGCAATTTTAATGATTGTTTTTTATTTACTTTCTCGGTTAAATCAGTTAGGTTCTAACTAATTATCATAATATTTTACTCCTCTGGTTTGTCCTCCCATGGTACATAGAAAGAAACAAATAAAAATTGGCTTGTGATTAAGGCATAAAAAATTTGTGAAATTGAGTTTATGTAGTGTTTATGTTGTAAATCTATTCCACTCAGGTGGTCCTTACGCCTTTTCACTTATAGCCACAACCAAGATGAGCCGTTTATCGGCAACAACTGCCTGAGCTTTAGAAGCTCAGCTTGCTAGCAAGTTGGACTTTAGCTTTAGCTCTGTTGCCAAGCTAGTTCAGTCTTGATACAAACTTAAATTCTTGCTCCAACTCAGTAACGTTTCAACCACAAGTCTTATGACACTTTTTACTTTTAATTAGGCTGATATTTTCATTTATACACTAATACAACCAATTAAAAACATAAAAGTCCATTCTTTGCTGGTCATCACACACAACGAAATGAGCTAACTATGGACAGAGCAAACATCTACAGTAAAGTTCTTCTCAAAACGTTCAGGTAAGATTTGTTAGTCTATAAAGTAGCTCAGGTTGTTGAAATTTAATATTAAGCAGTATGTTTAACAGATTAAGATGGCTGATTATAATTTTAAAGGTTCTATTGATTAATATTAAATATCCTTTATAATTCCTTTTAACTGTGTGGTTTATTAAAATAAATAAAACTAAAAACTGATACATGACATTTACACTTACCGCTAAAATAAGGACATTTAAATAATTTAATGGCAAATTTTTTATATAATCCACAATTAATTTTTATATGTATCAAGTAGGGCAATAGCTGCTATATTAAGGCCAATTTGCTGACAATATTAAGAAATTGTAAAAAATTTTATCTTGCTAATAAAAATTATGCAGTCCACAATGTAGTGTTAAGGGCACATTCTTATTAGAAAAATAGCTTCAGCTTTAGTTTTACATACATTTTCAAATTTATCACACTGCATGTGTCTTTATTTAGAGGTGTTGGTAATGGTTTTCATTTAGGTTCCCTTTTTTCAGTATTTTTCTGCCATATAGGTTCACTTCTCTGTGGTCAGATTTGTTAGTTTTTTTTATGTTAGTACATTACTTTGGAATTAGCTTTCTAGCATATTGTGTTCTTTATACTTTGAGTTATCTATTAGTATTCTCTGTTAGATTATTCCTAGTATCTCTGTATGAGTTCCATTAATGTTTAATTTCTACTCTCTGCCATAGTTATCATGTTATCAGCTCATTTAGTTCATCTGTGTCTGCTCATTACCACTTATGTCACTTACCTGCTTCCCCAATTTCTTAACCTCATGTTGGTCGTTGTCTCTCTGCTGGATTATTTTATTCCCAAACCTGTCTCTATGCCCATGTTTGCATTCATGCTCCAAGTTCTGATCTTGCTTGCTCTCATTGTAAGTTTTTGTTTTCGTATGATCTATTAAAATCCTTAAATCACCTTGCCGCTTCGGAGAGCTTGTCTGCACCTTGGTCTGGCACAAGGACATCATTTTATGACAGCACGTGAAACATCTTGCCGTTGGTCCTACAAGAAATATTATAAAAATATATATTTTGAGCAACACGACACAGCGAAGTAAAAAACATTGACTTTCTTCCTTTATTTTTGCAGTTAGCTAATCTGTCTGGGCTTTAGAATCCTAGAAACAGAGCTGAAGAGAGATCCTTTACGTTTGAATTGTGTTTGATCCGATATGAAAAGCTAAAATGTAATAAGACAGAGTGCTATGGCCTATATTATCTGCCAGCTGGTGGTGACCTTTAGTGCCATATCCACCAGAGACCTCTTAAGGAGACCTCTAAAGGAGCTAACTGATATGGCTTTAGGAGAGGTTGTGACTATAGACATCTTGTGATTGTTACTGCTGTCAGCTACAAGTGAGATTTGGATTTTCTTAACTGCAAATGTACGATAACTGCCTTTGACCAACACACCAACTGTCCTAATCAATGTTAATATTACTGCATTCAGCTAAAAATGCACACTACGCAAAAAGGAATTATTCACAAAAATCAGAAAACAAATTGCAGGGAATTGCAAGTACTGGATGAATCTTTTATCCTTGTGTAACTCCTAGATTTTGAGTGTTTGGGAAAAGTGGGTTTCCATTGGATTGTTGGTAAGATATTCTACTCTGAAATGGAACAAACATTAAATAGCCCAACACAAGTTTGAATAGTGGTGTCACTATTTATCTATCTTAAAAGAGACATTAATTCACTTTATTTCTGTTTTTTATATAGTTGTCTCAATACACTTCACAAACAAAGTAAATTTAAACCAATCCTACAGACATATTCCAAGTCAATTACATACATTCCAAATTTAAATATCAAGCAATCCAATAAAGTTCAATTAATTACTCTAATTGTTTAAAAAGTTTTCTATCTAAAGAATCCCAGCAGATTGGAACGAGTCATTGACTTGCAGCGTTCACTCCCGGACAAGCATGTAGTGACTGTCAACTGTCTAGTGACAATGGACTGTTGAAGTTAAATGTTTAAATAACAGCAACTAATACAAAATTGGAGAGTTGTAGGAGAACATAGTGAGAAAAAGTGGTCATTATGTCCCCAAGCAGCCTACGTCTATAGCGGCATAACTACAGAGAAGGCTCAGGAGAACCTCAGCCATGCTACCCATCCGCTTTATCAAAAATGAATGTTTTAAGCCTAGTTTAGTAGACAGGGTGTCGGCCTCATAAACTGAAACTGGGAGCTGCTTCCGCAGAAAAGGAGCCTGATGACTGAATTAGAATGCATCTTCACCCTTATGCTCCCAAGGAAAATCTGTCATGATAACAAACATAATGTATCCAAATATTCCAAAATACACAATTATAGTTTCTGTAAAAACAACATAAGAAATGGAAATGCAATGCATCAGAATAAATTAAACAAAAGGTATTGATATTAAAGGAAATACATCCATTTATGAGTTTATTTTCCGTGACAGCTGGTCAGCCTTCATTAAATGTGTGGCCATTAGGAGTCTGCCATTTTGTCCTTTAAATACATCACACAAGAAAGTAGGACATCACACATTCCTTAACTTAAAACACACAACACCTAAGGGTAGGCCTATGTGTCAGGGACAAGGTGTCATGATCCTAAGGTGCTTGAGTTTTGGGGTTTCTTTTGGGTCTTTGTTTTCATCATTTCCTGTTGTTTATGTTGTCGTGGTGGCCACATGGCAGTGTGCTTGTGTATGTGTATGTGCTTGGTTTTTAGCAGGTGCTGGAGTACTGGTGGTGGTGACAGGTGTTCCTTATCTTCACTGATGAGCTTCGGTGTATTTAAGCAGGAGGCAGCCAGCATGTCACCGCTTGACTGTTAGCCCTCAGTGGTAGAGCTCTAGCCTTCTCATGTATAGTTAAGTATTTCTCGTTTTGACTTTTTGCTGACCTGCTTCTGTCTTCTTGTATCCCAGATCGAGACTACCTGGATACTACCCAGGCTGGATCACCGCCTTGCTTTGTTAAAGCATATTTTTGGAGTAACTTTGCTTCACAGAAGCCACGTAATTATTGTCCTGCTGGACTACCTTGCTGGCTGCCGCCAAGTGCTTCCTGCCTCAAACCGATTCCACAGAACCTGTCCACCCTCCACCGCTCTCAAGCGACCCAGCTCCGGCACCGTACTACCACTCGTTATTGCACACTCCTGGTTTGGAAGCCTTCGTACTCACCGCACTGTGTGCTCTTTCTGGTCAGTCTGAATCCCTCTCCTCCTGGCGGAGAACTCACCCAGCCTAGTAAGGAAATGCTGATTCATTAATCCGTTCTTAGTTTTACTCCTACTTACTGCTCGCTTCTTCTTTACAGTCTACCCCTCCATGTACCAGAGCACCCAGTATTCCTGTATTCAATAAACTCATTACAAACTTTCCTGTTTCTCCTGAGCATTTCCTGCATGTGGGTCAAGTCGGTTTACAAAACTATGACACATTTTCTCTTAGATCTTGCTTTCTGTTCATTTCAATGTGCTCATTATTATTAGGAGATTTTCAATATCAGTTCATCCATTTGTGTTTAGGTTTCTAGTTTAATCTGATGTTCTTTGTACATTTGGAGTTATTTCCTAAAAGATTTCTGTTAGATATTTACCTGGGTTTGTTTGTGTTTCTGTTTACTTCTGTTCAGGTTTACTAGTCTCCTTCCCTCAGCTCCCTGCTTTTACTCTGCATCAGCTATTCCATGGTCTTCCCTGATTGCTCTCATCTGCAGTTTTTGTATTTCTCAATACTTTCTTTTATATTTAAGCTCTCTGGTTCACCTTGTTCCCCACTGTATGCTCTTGTGACATGCCCGTATCTCCAGCTTATCTCCATGGTGTTTTGCCTGTTGCTTTAGGCACAGTTTACAAAATGTTCTATAGAGCGCGGTGCATGGTGAGGCAAGGCAAGGCATGTTTATTTGTATGGCACCTTTCAGCAACAAAGCAATTCAAAGAGCTTTACATGATGAGAAAAGGTTTGGTTCCGATTCAAGGGATGCAGAGTAGACTGTAATGCACCAGTACCATTGGCAACAAAACAACCCTCAACATGATGCAGCCACCACCATGCTTGACAGTTGTTAGGTTTGAAGGCCTTGCATTTTCAACTACAAATATAAGTCTTGACAATCATTTTCTCATTTGACCCTGCAAGAATAAGCAGGTATAGAGAATGGATGGATGATTGGGCCTAACCTTGAATTGTGGAACATCCTTAAAAAACCCACTCTATGCTAGGAAATCAACGGCTAAAATGAGCTCCACCAATTCAACAAGCCGAGTCAAGCTGGGTCAAATATCCAACGGGAACCTTGCCAGGACTAATGACTACAAAAAGTATGTGGTTCAAGTGCATATTGCCAAGTAAAATTGACCAAAATATTACTGGATTGAATGCATACATTTGTGCCTCTATGTGTATAATATTGACCCTATGTTGATTACTAAAAAATCCACAAAAACCCAAGCTTGAGAGGGCAAGTTTTGTTTTTAAAAATCAGTAAAGTTGATTGTAGTATGAGACGTCCACCCTGAAAATGACAGTTCAGATGTGCATTCTCAAAAGGTTTAGATGAGTTTAGAAGAATTTAAGTGTGGATTTTTGTATTTGCATCTAAATTATAGGCACCAAAATGTTTTATTTGCAAGACAAACAAAGAATAAGAGTTATTTGCTTAAACAAAGTTGAACATCCAAATTTCAAACAAATTTTGAAGTTCCTGCCCATATTTTAATTTGTACCTAATGACAAATGTGACTGTTTTTAAAAAAGAGTTGAAGGCAAAAGGAAGTTCGTAAACTGTCTATTCTGGAGCTTCCCTGGGCAGCTTGTACGCCCTTGTATTTAAGAGACAAACTGTGCACCTACAAGTAGAGAGCCTGGGAAAGTATTTCTTTTCATTAAACCTTTTCACAATTTGTCACTTTCCAGCCACAGATTTTATTCTATTTCATGTGATAGACTAAATCAGGATAGGAAAACATCATCCTGCATGTTTTACAAATAAAACCCTGAAAGCTGTAACATTTCTCAATTGGATTTTTGTCAGACCTTTGACTGAAACATACCAACAGAAATATGCTTTATTCTAAACCAATTAATTGCAGCTTTGGCTGCATGTTTAGGGCCATTGTCTTGCTGAAAGGTGAACCCTAACTCGTTTGCAGGACCGCCCTGAATATAGCTGCCACCACCATGTTTCACCACAGGGATGGTGTGTTCACCATGATATGCAGTATTAGTTTTTAACCACAAACAGTGTCCAGCATGCTGGTCAAAAAGTTGGTATTTGGCATTATCTAACTAGAGCACATTTTCCACATGTTTGCTGTGCCCCCACATGGGTTGTATGTCAGTTTAAATGGATGGACATGTTTTGGAAGATTTACAGTTATGCCATATTTTTCCCTTTTTCACATGATGGATTGAACAGTGCTCTGTGAATGTTCAGAGCTTAGGATATTGTTTTCTGAACTACAATCTATCAAACAATCATGCTCGATAACTGGGGAGGATATCGAGTGCATGAAAATACAGATATAAAAAAGATTTACAAAAGACTGCAAAGAAATCTACCTTGAAGGTCTGAAAAAAGCCCAATCTCAAGTCATTTATGGTTGGACAGCTGACTCTAATGCAGGATGTGTCTGTTTGCCTTTAATGGGTCAGATACCCTCAATCCCTTCGATACACACTGACACACATGCTCACTAATGCACCCAACCCCTTTCAACCTCAGTGCTAAATCCTAAACCTGATTGTCCCTTTTCCCCAAAATCCTTAAACCATCATATTTTCTCCACACACACACACACACACACACACACACACACACACACACACACACACCAGATTCATCCTCAATCCTTTTCCCCATTCTGTCTGCAGTCAGCCCTAATGCATGGGTTAATGGCCCTCTGACCCTCCCTCCATTCTCAGATTACACTCTTCCATGCACAGTCACACACAAATGGGTGCACCACAGGATTTGCGACTGCAAATTCTGGTTCATGAGTTACACACATTGATGCACACACACAAAGGAGGCACTAATGGCCTGCTGGTCCTCAACATGAACCTTCACGAGTGGATTAGGATTACTAATTCACCTGCAGTACCCATACCCACACACACACGCACACACACACACACCCATCAACAATAAAAATAAGCAATCTCTAATGCATATTCAGCTGTTGGTGATTATCTATGTCTCTGTCACACACATCACAGAACCACAAAGACTAAAATACACTTCAAGGTGATTTCCATCTGCACTACTGAGATTCCTTGCATCCATAAGAGATGAGACCATGATTAAAATGAGGGTTTGACTTTCTGCTGTCTTTCTTCTCACTTGTAGATCTTTCTGTCATGATGTCAGTACTCTACATGGCTTGTATCAAACTTTAAACAGGATTTCTAATGGCTTTCTTTGTTCCAATGCTCCACAAAGACAGATTTGAGGCTTGTACAGTTAACAGGTTCCCCCACCTGAGCTGTGGATCTCAGCAGCCCCTTAGAGTCACCATAGGCTGTTGGCTGTGTCTCTGATGGATGATTTCCTTAAACGGCCTGTCAAATTAGGTGGCCATGTCTTGGTAGGTTTGGAGTTGTGCCATACTGTTTCAGAAACCACACCACCCTGGCTCTGGCTGTGTGCTTCAAGTCATTCTAGTGTTGGAAGATGACTCAGTCATCATGTACCCAATATCCTCCCCAGTCATCTCAGGAAGATGACTCTGCCTTAAGGGTAGAACATCGTCATGGTGTGCTGTGAGCAGGGTGGACTCTACACTGTCCATGGACATTTGAGGTTTCATAGTCGAGCATACCAAATTCACACATTTCTGGTAACAAATTCCTACATTACCCACATATTCTACCATGCTGTCATCAGATGGGGAGTGTCGAGGTAGGAAAACTTTACTGGCCGTCCGTTAACTCCTACATCACTCCTCACCTCTCATCGACTCTTTTTATTTGGCACCCCAAAGGACAATCCTCAGTCAGAGATCAGTTGTAGTTTCCACAAGTTTATTAAAACCAATCTGAATTCAGAGAGGAGACACCACACTTACACGAGTACCTGGATACGTCTGTGTGTTGTCTCCTTGGGGGCTGCGTCACATTACATTTTATATCCCACGCTGCTATGCAGTACACATACACAATCATTCTGTCTGTGGATGTCTCCCCAGCAACAGTATCAAAGAAACAGAAACATTTCATCATTTAATTAAAGAATTGTTTCCCACACGTCTTCAGGAATCTTCAGGGAGAGGAGTACCATGCCTCCCCAATACACTGCCGGCTTCTCACGATACAGACAGAAAACACCTGCAAGCTTTAACCTTGAATAATAAACACTCATTGTGTGACCACACTAGAAGCTACTGTTTAAGGATTTTTCTAACTCTCAAAAGCATAACTAAAAACTCCTAATAATAATCAATCTATAAGCAGCAAAGTCCCAAATATATCTTAGTATTAGCTACTAATAATAATGCATTTATATTTCCACAAGAGGCAGAGCTAAGTTGTTGTGTAGCTTTGGAAAAACAAAAAGAAAAGGTTATATATAAGGCCATTAAACCAGACGAGAGACAAAAAAGGGGAATACACCTGTCAGTGCGATGCAGAGAGTGGCAGTGACACTGTGCATACTGGCTACCGGTTGCTTGGAGCAGTGTGTCACATATGAAACAGTCCTATTTGGAGGCTTTTCCCGCCGAGCAGTTCATTGTATTATACCGCGTACGCAGTCATAAAATTAAGCTTTCCACAGATATGTTCTCTTTGAGTCCGCACGTATGTCTACAGAGTCAAGAACATGCGACTATGTTTTGTGCTTTAGTCTTTGGGCCAGAGCTCTATTAAGCAGATTTTCCTGAAGAATCTCTTTATACATGACTGCTATTATATTACCCTCTATGCAGACTAGTCATTCAGTTCCTGCCAAAGTAAAACAGTGTTTCAAAATTGGGATTGTTTTAGCCAGATGATGAGCAGTGTTGTAGAAAAATTGTATTTTCTAAAGAAAGAGAACAATAATAACCATTCGATCAGCTTTATTAATTTAGCCTTAAGGGAGACAGGTCTTTCAGTATCAGACGTGTTACTGAGCAGAGCTGAGACCAAATCCGATGAGACAAAGGCTGACCCCTCCTTATATCAGATTGGCAAAAACCCCATGTGGCCTGGTACCACCTCTAGGAAGAGCAGAGGTGAGAATCAACCTGACTTTCACGCAGACATCTAGGCTCCTCTGCAACAAATTGTTGGACCAGCAGGGGTTCCAGGGACAGGAAGAGAAACGAAACACCTTTTGTTCAGGCACATTTCCCTCTTAGCTTGTAAATGCCGTGGGGATGACCAGTAGGGGTGGCAGAAAGGAAGGTGGATACCATTGCCATTTCAGACTTGGTCATCACCTCCGAAGGACAAAAGAAATTTAAATTATTCCATTACACTAGTTTATCCTGTTTTTCTCCAGACATCAACTTTGGATTTCAGGGTAAAATGTTTCTATTTTGTTTCTCTAGACAAGAGATTGTTGCTTCTCCTGGTCTGAGAATCTCTAAGAAGAGAAGTGAATTTCCTCCATCTGGCCACTATAGAAAGGCCTGATTGGTTAGGGTTGTTTGAACAGTGTTTGTACTTCTAGATAGTTATCTTATTTTCACAAAGTAACACTAGAGTTCAGCCTTAGTAACCGTTGAGTCCTTGGTCACCACTCTGACCAAGGACCTTTATCCCTGATCACTGTCACTGATCACAGGCAGTCAGATGTAGGGAGGATTCTGGTGGTTCCAAACTTCTTCCATTTCTAAATAATGGAGACCACAGTGCATTTTGGTATGTTCAAAGCTGTCAAATCATTATTTGCATCCTTCCCCAGATTTGTGCTCTGACACAATCTGTTCTCAGAGATCTACAAAAAGTCCCTACATCTTCATTGCTTGGTTTCTGCTCTGATACACACTGCCAACTGCGCAACCTTAAATAGACAATTGTGTTCCACTCCAAATCATATTCAGTTATCTGGATTTACTACAGGGGGATGCAAATCAAGTTGCACAAACATCTCAAGAATGATCTGTGAAAACAGGATTCACCTGGGCTCTTTTTCAAAATGATACTTGTGTACCAATTATGTTTAAATGTTTCCTTATATAAATATATTTTCAAATTAATGTAAAAAAACTGCAATGAAATCATTTTAGAATATGTTTGTAATTTAACAAAATGTGGAAAACCTAAAGGGGTGTAAATACTTTCTGATTGCTCTATTTATACTGTCATATATTACCTTCTTAATCTAAAATAAGCAACAACAATATCTCAGTGGTAACTTACCATTTAGAGGTAAGTTTGTGAGTCAGAGCTGGAAAGAACAGATTTACAGAGGTCTGGTTGTTTCCTCTCTCAGGTTGGCTATTTTTGGCTGTAGAAAGAATCTGGCTCCTCTTCGCTCTTGCTCTGCTTACACAAAATATTTTCCATCTTTCTCCGTCTCAGGTCTTTTAATGGATATAACAGACAGAAGATCTCTATTAGCCTGTCTGGATGCCAGGTCTGATAGATTATTGCGCTGTAATGATGGGATTCGCTGCCTTCAAGTTTCCATACCGCATCAAGGGTTAATCCTCTGGAGCTACAGCTCCGACTTTCACATTACACTCTGCTGTATCCAGATGGAGCAGTCAAGACACCCAAACATTTTTACAAGTCTGCGCCAGCTCAGGGCAGCTTCAGTGGCTGACACTTCATATGGCAGCAAGGTTCTGCCGAACATGTACTGAGTGTCTGGGAAAGATGATTTTCTACTGTCTTGGTTGACTTTAATGTTTGAGGATAAAGGAACACCTAATCCAAAGTCTGAAACATTTGCTTGGGAGCAAAGCTTCAAAATGATTAAAATAAATACTATTAAGCTGTGAAAACAACTAGGCAGTGATGAACTTACAAGAAATTATTAAAACTCATGAATTTCTGCTCCCTGTCTTGTTGCGTGGTCCACAGTTCTGTTGTCCTTGTTCTCTCTCACTGCTCTCAAAGTGTAGCATAATGTTCAGCCACAGCAGATGGCCCCCAAACATGGTAACTGCTGGTGGATGTGGCATTTCATTGCCCCATACTTCCTGGTTTGTGGAGAACAAGCTAAAACCTTTCTAAATTAGTACAGCATCAGACCTCAAATGGAAATCCAGTGTTTCCACATTTCTTTAAACAAATTACAAAATACAGTTTTTATAGCAATGGCAATAAAGGGGCTATAGTTTTGATCCAAACTTTGATGTATTATGAGCAAAAAAGTACTTGCCCGTTTATGGATTTCTCCAGTTTTTGTTTTTGTTCATACTTAAATATTTCAGATCATTAAGTATATTCTATTATCAGACAAAGATAACATGAGTAAAAAGAAAAGGAGTTTTCAAATAATGATTTCATTGACTAAGGGAAAAAAGCTTTCTTAAACAACCTGAACCCATAAAAAAAGCAATTGCCCCCCAAAACCTAAAAGAAACTGGTTGTTGTTGGAATAATTGAATATAGAATTATCTTATATTTTCTCCTATTCTTTAACTTGACTATTTGATCTCATAACCTTTCATGATGTATGTGTGAGAAAGGATGTGATGAGTTTGTCTGCAGGCAAAGATCATAAATAGGAGCTGAACTAGCAGAGAAGGAAGCAGTCCAGTTGAGGAGGTCATAAAGATGAAGGAGGTCATAAAGATGAAGGCTGATTACACTCAACAAAAAGTCACAACTGACCCTACCAGTTGGAGGAGACTGTGGGAAATGTGTTGTTAATGTATAAAGCTGTTTATGACCTGTTTACGATGCAGTTGTTGTTTTCCCCCATCCTTTAGAGAACAATGTTTTTGTAAACTAGGGACCCCCGAAAGACAATAAAAAGAGGAGGCGGACAGATGCTGTTCAGAGCGGTGCGAGATCTATAACTGAGCAAATCTTGACCGTTTCTCCTCGCAAAGCGAGTAAAAGGAACTAATACTTTGTCTCTCTTTTCTTTTTGTGTTGTTATAAATATTGTTAGGTTGGTTAAACCTGACATTAATTTGGTCATTCGAGCCGGAGTCCAACTACGCCTGATGGTTCCAGCGGGTCGGTAGACTCCAGGAAAAGACCATGCGCACGGCTGTTTTCAACAGGAAGACACACAGACCCTTTCCGGGACTGGATTTCGGCCCGCCCGCTGGAGTCTGACGGCTGACGGAACTCTGAGAGAGAGAGGAGAGGACAAAGTGGTGAGTTGAATCTGGATTTAAAACAAAAGTGTGACGAATGACTGGGGGTCATTGCGTGAAGTGAAACCCTGTGCATCCTAGGCACTAACAGGTTAACAGCAGTGCGCCGGAGTTCTGCTTGAAGTATTAGTAAAAATACTGAAAATTCCGAGGTTATAGGGGACGACAGAGCCCTCTTAAGTATTAAGAAAGTAATACTAAAATTCCGTGTTTCCAGAACGGCGGAGTCTGCGTTTAAGTATTTTAAACAACAACAAAATACTAAGTAAAAACTGCGTTTAAATGTGTGTATGTGAGAAATGAATGGAGGATTTAAACCACTAGGTTTTGCCTCATACCAAAAACAGTAGGATTGTAAGTGACTAACTTTTGTGGAAGCAAAGGCAAGAATTCTCCACTCGAAAGAGTTGAAGTGAGAATTACCACAAAAGGAGATTTTTCTGTCACCCTACTGAAGAGAAAAATCCAGTATTTAGAATACCCTAGGTATTTATATGCTGGACCAAATTTAAATAAAGGAATTGGGAAAAGGTGGATTTAAATACACTAAAATTAATAATAATGTAAAGATTGGAAATTTATGGAAGCACAGGATCAAATTAAAATATTAAAAATAAAATATTTAGATAAATGGATAACCACATATCATTATGATCGTCGTTTAAACTCTAAAAAAAATTAGGTGATCTATAGGATGCAATAATTAAAAGTACATTAAAAGTAAACGTGATTTAAGAAAAATGGACAAAGAAGGTTATGAGGATGTAGATAATTGCTTAAAAATAACTAAAAAGAGAGATGTGATGCAGGAGATAAGAATGGACGTTTTTGTGGAAAGCAGAAAAGGTCAGAGGGCTAAGAAGTAATTTTTGATAGACTTGTAAAGTGGAATAGCAGGACAGAAGAAAGGGAGTAAAGAGCAGGTGGAAAGTTTTTGTTTTGTACCAAAGATCTGATGAGGTTTGACAGGATAAGATGGGCTAAAATGAGTCCCTTTGGTGAATAAATCCATCCCCACCATGGCTGTACCTCATGTATGTTTTATTTGTGTTTATTTTTTTATTATTATTGTTTTGAGACGCTGAAGGCTGTTGATACAGCGTGTCACGGAGGTTCATGGCATGACATGGGTTTTTTCTGTGTAACCTTAGAAAATATTTTACTTTTTTTAATAGCCAGAGTGAAACAAAAAGAGGAATAACCTTTTGAAGAATATAGGATTAGACTGACAAAAGTGTTTAAAATACATAGTGGTCTACAATAAGCAAGGAGCTTATTGACAGCAGTTAAACAAATACACTACCTGCTGGTTCCAGGGATGCAATTAATACCTGGGTAAGGAGATATTTTATAGGGTTCCCCACAGCAAATCTAGAAGACTATGTAAATCATGCCCTCCATGCAGAAAAAGTTATGAAGGAAAAATAAAAAAAAAGGTAAATAAATAATAAATAGGCAACACCTTTTTTCAGCAAGAAGAAGAAGAAGAGCAGATTTATTAAAAAAACAGAGGTAGAGAAAAAATTTAGAGGAAGAGGACAAAAACCGCAGGGGTCAGAGAGGAGTGAGCAGAGGAGATTACAGACAATACACATCAGGGTGTTGATGTTAAAAAAAGGAGTAGGACCACCTTATTACCACTATTCACTGGATGTTCTGAATAAGCAACCCCTAGACGTAGGGACAGCTTTACTAACAGAAGGAAGAAATGTTATTACTCAACTATCAGATCAGATGACACCAGATGATCTACATATTACCATGTGGCATAAAAATACTCCTGGGCAAGATAAAATTTATGAAGAAGTATTAAATAAAGTAACCCCTATAAAAGTCATGGTAACTTATGTTTATACAGAAAGGAAGAGTACGTCAGTTGCTGAAGTAGTGTTAGAGGAAGACACTAGGAAGCTCTGCAACATGTGGTCACCTCCACAAATATCAAGGATAAAGAACTCAAGTAGCATGATATGGGGAGAATAGTGCAGAGGGGAAAAGATGTCACAGACTGGTTTGTAACAATAATGAATACAGAACCTAGTGCATCCACAGGATTAATTAGAAAATTATTATTATGTACAGTGACGGTGCAGGAAGGGATACATTTGCATACAAAACAACAATGAGAAATATTCCTTACTGAACAGGAGGAACAGTGTTTGAATGAAGTCGCTGATAAATTATGGTCAACAGACCCTACTGATGTGGGTTTAGTAAAGGAGCATTACCTGTTCAAATTAGAGCAAAAACAGAATACAGGCCCAGTGTAAAACAATACCCTTTGAAACATGATGCTCGTGAAGGAATAAAACCAGTAATAAAGGATTTAATAACTGCAGGGGTGATAATAAAATGCGAGGATTCACCATGTAACTCCCCCATTTTTCCAGTTAAAAAACAAGCTCCATCAACAGGAAAGATAGGCAGTTCTGGTTTGCATTTACTTTTGAGGGACAAAGATAAACTTATACCAGACTACCTCAAGGTTACTGTGAAAGTCCAACTATATACTCTCAGGTAATGAGTGCAAGTATGGCCAAGTTTGACCCTCCAGGAGGTAGTCAGGTTTTACTATATGTTGATGATGTGCTATTCCTGATGAGGAGATTTGTAAAAATGATACAATAGCATTATTAAAACATTTAGCAGAAGAAGGACACAAAGTTAGTAAAAAGAAACTTCAGTTGTGTAAAAATGAGGTTAAATACTTAGGTCATAATTTTAGCGCAGGGGGACGCACAATTGTAGAAGAAAGAAAGACTGCAATATTACAAGTTCTAAAACCAGTAACAAAAAAGCAAATAATGTCCTTCCTTGGACTAACTAATTATTGTAGAAACTGGGTGCCAAATTATGCAGAAATAGTAGCTCCATTAAACAAATTAATGTATGAGGAAGAGCTGAAAATGACGTCTGAACTAAGATGGAGTGTAGAAGCTGAAGAAGCATTTACCAACATAAAACAAGTTCTAGTTTCCAGTACTGCTTTAGCATTACCAGATTATAGTAAACCGTTGTTCAGATGGTAGATTGCAAGGGACATTTTATGACTTCAGTTCTGGTTCAACAACATGGAGATAAAATGAAAATAAAAGCCTATTTCTTTTCAAAACTAGATAGTGTTGCGTGTGTGCAACCATATTATGTGAGAGCTGTAATTGCAGCCTGAAATGACAGTTGCAGTGCTGCAATAGTGTTGTTTCAGCTTTTAACCTTAAGAGTTTCCCATGCAGTTTCAGCATTAATACTGCAGAATTAGGAAAAAAAAAAAAGAAGAAAAAAATTAGAAGTGATTTGCAGGATCACGAAATAGTTTATGTGAATGATTTCTCTAAAAAGATGAGAGGGAGAAGACACAAACAGGATATGCATTGGTGACAATGGATATAGTGTTAGAAAAGATGCAACAACAAAGCTCACTACAGGAGATAGAAATGTGGAAAAAACATGGAGCTGAATTAAAAGATGAAAACTATATTTGACCAGATAATAAACCTGTCCTACCAAAGAACCTATAAATGGAAGCAATATTTGAGCCATCGTGTTTCATAATGTCTCAACAGGGGGGAATAGTAGGACAGATATATTAATATTATATAACATATTGATTAAATTCTAAAAATTCTTATTAAAAAAAAAATTTTTTTAAAACATGTTTAGCATGTGTAAAACATTATCCACAAGGGAATTTAAGACAACGAAGGGGACAATTTGCAAAACTAAGATACCCTTTTCAAACAATTCATATGGATTTTATTGAGTTAAAACACAGTGAAGGGAAAAAGTTCTGTTTAGTCATTATAGATGCATTTTCTAAATGGATAGAACTATTTCCAATTAAACATTACAACTACCTCAGGGCTAACACCCTATGAAATGTTATGTGGAAGACCATACAGATTACTACAGTTAAAAAATAAGTGGGAGTTAGATGAAGAAGCTAACCTAGTTGATTATATGAGGAGTATGTTAGAAACCAACAGAAATAAATTTAAACTAATGAGGAATGTTCTATTTCCCAGCAGGAAAACTAACTAGTGAAACCAGGAGACTGGGTGTTAATAAGGAGTGTAGAAAAGAAACATTGGTATTCACCTAAGTGGGAGGATCCATATTAGTTATTATTAACCACTGCCAGGGCAGTAAAATAGCTGAGAGATCAACCTGGATTCACCTTACACATTGTAAAAAGATAATTTCGGTTGAAAGCTCCGTCAGGGGAAGTGATTTATAGAGTGATAATAGGGTGGACCCAGACATTTAGAGGCTGGAGAGACACGAAAGTCAGTGAAGACAATTAAGACACTGGAACCATTTAGAGGAGTTAAAATTTCAGCCAAAATGATTTCTAGATGGATGAGCAAAGCTTTCCGATGCTGGGTGGTTATATATATATATATTTTTTTCTTATATTGATTTTTATTTTTCTGGTATTTCTGGGAACCAGTCAAGATGAATTAGAATGTAACAACATCTGCTATGAGTCATATGAAACAAGTAGCGTTAAATCAAGGTAGGTAAGATAACCTAACTATGTGCACTAAACAAACTTCTTATACTTATGGCATTCAAGTGTGCATGAAATCTAAAACCATAGCTGTGGTGCTGATCCCACTCATTAGCTTGACCAAACGAGGAAGGAAAGGACAGGATTATAGAAGTTATAAATGGTACTTAACTAATGATAGAAGAGACACCTCATGGTCCATGATGGTAGCTGATGAAGGAAATAATTGGACACCAGAGTGGGCACCACTGCTTATGCTAGTTATTAAAAGAAGTTGTTTAAGTTCCATAAAGCTGATAATGTAATCCAGGTAACAAAGCGAAGAGAGTGAAAATTATGTTAGAAAAGTTAACCACAGATGACTAAGTTCCAGGTTATTACTGGAGTATCAGGAACAAATAATAACTGGTTATTGATGGTAGAGCAAGCAGCTAACATGACTAAAAGAGATTGTGTTGTATGTATGGGTCCCAGGCTTTTATTACAAATAATTCCAGCTGTGATACCACAACTCTGTGTGATGGAAGTAATGAATCAAACTAATCCTAATGAAATGTGTCAGCACAAGGATTCTGTTTTTCCTGTAATTAGAGCAGATAAGGATAAATCAGTTTTCCATAAGCGAATCACCACTGGACACTATACATGTTTAAATATGACAGAGAGAGGTAATAAATTGGGAAATCTCATTGCAGTATGGTGTACTACAAATGTAAAAGTAAATAAGTGTTTTAAACTAGTCTCTAGAGGAGATATTTGGTGGTGGTTGTTTGATTGATTACCTTCAAAAGTAACAGGACTCTGTGCTTGATTACTTTATGGTTATATCCTATGTTAGTAGATGAAGTAACAGATGGACTATTTAGTGTTAAATCCACATGATTGGTGTGATAGGAAGTGCAGAGAAGCAGCTTGGCAGACTGAGGGAGACTCTACATACATAGATGCTATAGATGAATATAAATTAACTGATCAAGTAGTTGCAGGATTTGAATCAAGTATCTGTTGGTGGTCTACGTTGAACAGAAACGTAGACAGGATCAATTATATTCACTACAATGTACAAAAACGAGGAAATTGGACACAAAGCGGGTTTGAACTGTCCATGACCGATTGGCTTCAACTTCCCTGATGGCATTCCAGAATAGAATTGCTTTGGACATGTTGTTAGCTGAAAAAGGAAAGGTTTGTGCTATTTTTGGAGAAAAATGTTGCACATTCACACCTAACAACACTGCTGCTGGCTCATGGCAGCCTAACGAAAGCCATAGAAGGTTTGAGATCTCTAAATGGCAAAATGAAAGAGCATTCTGGAGTAGACGCCTCGATGTGGGACTCCTGGCTGGATGTGTTTGGGAAGTATAAAATTTTAGTATCATGAGTAATAATTTCCTTTGCAGTGTTTGCTTCAATTTTGACATTGTGTGGATATTGTTGAATGCCCTGCTTTTGTACTGTTAACCGTCTCATCACCACAGCTATTTCTCCTATGGAAAGCAGAGTTACACAACTCTATCCGTTATTTAAACATCAGGATGATGAAGATGACGAGGATGGTATTGACCAATTTTCTGACCTGTATGCAGATCCATTTCTATATGATTCTGTGATTTAAATGTCAGTAAGTACCTCTTGTCTTTGTACTCATGAAGATAAACTTACAGTTACAAAATTTGACAGAAGTGGCTGTTAAGTGATATGAGAATATGAGCAGATATAAGATATACAGGGGGGAAATGTTGGAATAATTGAATATAGATTTATCTTATATTTTCTCCTATTCTTTAACTTGACTATTTGATCTCATAACCTTTCATGATGTATGTGTGAGAAAGGATGTGATGAGTTTGTCTGCAGGCAAAGATCATAAATAGGAGCTGAACTAGCAGAGAAGGAAGCAGTCCAGTTGAGGAGGTCATAAAGATGAAGGAGGTCATAAAGATGAAGGCTGATTACACTCGACAAAAAGTCACAACTGACCCTACCAGTTGGAGGAGACTGTGGGAAATGTGTTGTTAATGTATAAAGCTGTTTATGACCTGTTTACGATGCAGTTGTTGTTTTCCCCCATCCTTTAGAGAACAATGTTTTTGTAAACTAGGGACCCCCGAAAGACAATAAAAAGAGGAGGCGGACAGATAGGCTTCAGAGCGATGCGAGATCTGTAACTGAGCAAATCTTGACCGTTTCTCCTCGCAAAGCGAGTAAAAGGAACTAATACTTTGTCTCTCTTTTCTTTTTGTGTTGTTATAAATATTGTTAGGTTGGTTAAACCTGACAGTTGTGCCATGCTTGGTGGCAAGAACTGCCATCAGGCGTTGGTGATAGCTGGAAATCAGTCTTTTACATAGCTGTGGAGGAATCTTGACCCACTCCTCTTTGCAGAATTGTTTAAAATTCAGCCACATTAGATGGTTTGTGGATAAATGGTCTTTTTAAGGTCATCCCAAAGCATCTCAGTCGTATTTAGGTCTGGAATTTGACTAGGCCACTTATAGTTGAACTTGTTGGTGTGCTTTAGATCATTGTCCTACTGCATACCCCAATCTAATCTAAAGGTCACAAACTGCTATTCTCCTGCGGGATTTTCAGCTAGAGAGCTGAATTCATGGTCCCATCAATTACAGCAAGGCATCCAGGTTCTAAAGAAGCCAAGTAGCCAAAGACCATCACATTATCACCAACATGATTGACTGTCAGTAGGATGTTATTGCTATTGTAGCAATGTGGAACCTCAAATATCTGACCTTTTTCACTCAGTCATGTGAAAACATTTCACTCGATGATTAAACTATCACATTGTGATTAATGATTAATCATGATGTTAAATTTAGCTGAAACAATCTTTTCCTAAAGCATGCAAGATATAATGTTTTTATAACCTTGCTATCCTGTTATATTTAAATCTGTATATTTAGATGCTGGTCAATACATGTCAAATGATCCTCCTTGAAGTATTGATTCTTTTTACTAGTTTAAAATTCAGGTAGCTTTTAATGTGAAAGCATTCTTGTGAGAGATGCTTCTTAGACCTTGAATAGACCGCAGCTCCAGCCAGTGATGTTCTCTTTATGTATTTTGGAACAATCTGTCCATGAAAACACGTACAATAGTGTTTGAAATAGATAGATCAAGTTTTCTTAAAAGCCATCTAGTGCAACAGGGCTCACTTTCCTAAATTCTTCTGGTGGGACCTGAAAGACCTTTCTCCTTTTGAATTTTCTTCTTTCCTCTTCAAATGTTTTAATAAATAAATCAGGAAAGAGAAATTAAAATCACTTCATCTTAAGTTTACTTTACAAATAGAGACAGAGATAAAGTTATGCCTTTAACTGGCTAATAATAACCTTAACATATATTCCCCTTTCTCTGGAGTTTTCCTTTAAATAGTCAGAATTAGTGTTCATGTGTTCTTTTGTTTACTGAATGAATCATTCAAAAATATATCAGTGTGATTAGTAATAATTTTCTATAAATGATTAGTTCAGTGTCAATATTGTAATTCTCAAAATCTACTTATTTTTATATCATCTAAAATTTAAAGTTTGTAATAAAATGGCTCCTTGATTAATGAAAATAACTTCAGTATGATTATTGATTGATTTGAGACTGATAAGGAAAAATACATTTTATAATTGAGACATGATTAGAATTTTTGGATCAGATGTAACTGGACACACACTCTCCAAAAAAATTCCAAGTTAGTTTCTGTACATCAGCTAGAAACAGCTCACTAACTCCAGACTGATAAAACGTTTGTTGTCTAGTCTAGTCTTGTCTAGTTTGTCTAGTTTGAACGCCTTTAGATGGCATGATGTTGCATTCACGATCTTTTAGCCTGTTTCATGTTGTCTGGCATGTTCTGTTTTAGTTATTCTACAGGTCGGGCAGTAATCATTCTGTACAGATCTAGAGCAATTCAAAATGCTGCCCTGACTAGCTTACAATTCAATTTCATGTTTCGTAATAAATCATCCTACACTTGTTCCAAAAAGCCCATCCTGGTCAAAATGACAATCAAATCACAGGTTCTGGTGACATATCTGCAGGAACGTCTCATGGGTTTCTCAAGATTTTCAATGACAGTAACTTTATCACCGCAACCATTTCAAAAGTCTGCACCAACTTTGGTCGTTCATCATTTCAGTTTGTTGGTGCAGAATGCGCTGATGACTGTAAAGAAGCAAATGTAACATGACAAAATGTGAAAAGATTCAAAGGATGTTAATAATTTTGCAAGTCACTGTAGAGTCCACAGTCTACTTTATTTCAATCTGTTCAGAATTAGTACAGTCCACATTATTCCAGTTCAGGTTATTCTAAAACAGTGTCTTAAAAGATATAAACAGCCAGTTTGTGAAATAATAAAAAAGCCAAGCACCAAACTTCATTTAACTCCATAATCATTTGAACAGACCTGACAGATTCCTGGCTCTCCACAGGGGGCACCATTCTTCTAAAAGCCATACATCTCACATCCTGAGCATGCATTAGGCAACAGTACAGAGAAGAAAAAAATACTTTTGATAGGAACACTCCTCCAGGAGTACACAAAACGTGGCCGTCTACCTGGACAAGCTTGCTCTGGTCATACAGGAAGAGCTGCTTCCAGAAACATGGACAACCTCTCAGGAGTAGTGTTTCATCTCGTGCTGGATCAGACTAGTTAGGCTCAAGGTGAACCTTAAAAGTCATTATCTGAGCAAGGCACCAAGCTCTTTATGTGAATATCATCTAATGAAGTTTGAAGTTGTATTATTGTAAGCCCCACCCAAGCCTCCACACATTGACCCAATAATATTTCTCTACAAGATCAATAATTTGTCATCAAACAACCTCAGTCGCTCAGTTCAGATAAAGCATGAGGTCATGTCATTGGTAAGAGGACTAACAGTAATATTATTTAGGGGTGGCAGGGGTCAGCATGAGCTGGGTTATTGTGGTTATTCTTTAGTGTGTGTTCTGCAAATCTATTATCATTATGTTTAGGAGAACCAAAACCTGCTATGTCCATAAATTGCACAAACTGGAGATGCACAAGAAAGGTACTGGGATCTGTGGTGCATTGCACTGCTTCGTGCATCATCGCCTGCAGTGAAAATAGAAAATGGTGGGTTGATGTATTGAAGATTTGCCAAAGGACAGACATGTCAGCTTTTGTATGTGGTTAATCCATGTAGAAGTGCTGTTGCTCAATGAGGATAATCCATAATATTTTCCCAGGCATCCATATCTGCCTCTAGTATGATCATCTAGGTTAGAATGCAAGCAGTTTGGTTGCTTTTAAACTCTCTACTGTGCTCTGCTGACCCATATGTTGAGCACTGATGAGGCTTTCTGCATAGAGATGTTCAGTTGTATCATGTAGAGTGAAATGCAATATTTCACTTTATATATTATAGGTGGAATTTATTTTTTTAAAGATTAAATGATTTTATTTTCTATGTCCCACTGGGATATGATGCAGCTGAGCCAATCATTATTTCAAATGCAGACTCGGAATCAGGGAAGTCTAATATTGTTAAAGGCTTGCAGGCTTGGGTTCTCCCTCCTCATGTCTGCTGTGCACCTATTGCTCAGATATGAGGCTCCGTGTTCTAAGAAAGGAGGCGTAAACGAAAGGGTACAAGGAACCAGAAAGGAGACCAGGTCTAGATGTGTCTCATTGTCCAACGCTTTTGTTACCCGGTGTTGTGTGGGGCTTCCCCATAACATCTCACTCTTTTTCCTACATCTCCAACCATTTGATCATTTTTACTTGGTGAGCAGTGTAAATGAACTTTTCCTGCTTCTTGGAAGCAGCAGAAAAGATTATATAAACAAAAGTGACATACCTAAAGGTTTTTTTTTTCTGCATCAGCATAATATGTATTTGCATTAGGATATATTGTTGTAAAAACAGTACCTAAAAGTACAGAAGTATCTTTATTCTTTTTGATTATCTCAAAAAACACCATACAAAAAACGTGTTATGTTTGCAGATGTGCTCTGTCCTCTGATTAGTCTGTTTCTGCTGTTACAACAAACTCCGTGATCTTCATCTGCTGTGACAACAGAGGGTGTTTTTCAAGAACCTGTGCTGAAAAACAGTCATATTTTCTGTTATTGCACAGCTACAAGAAAAGCATTTATACTTGAACAATTTTTTAAGTGACTTTCTTTATTCTTAATAACTTAAAAACAAACTTTATTAACCATTAACATGAGAGGTGGAATTATGTTTAAGTGGATGGTGATGTCTAAATGGGACCAGATCTCACTCTAATAGAGCATCTTTGGAATAAGGTGAAGTATCCTGGATGTGCAGCTGACAAATCTACATCAAATTTGTGATACTACTATGTCAATATAGAACAAAATCTCTGAGGAATGTTTCCAAAGCCTTTTTAGGTCTCTGACATTTAAGACATTTCTAAATGCAAAAGAGATCCAGCCTATTGAGGTAATATAGTTCTCTCATTGTGCTCACTGACATGGAATTATTAGTGTATTTTGCAATGGAGGACCCATTATAGACTGTAATATGAGACAGGATCACTACCAGTTGCTTCACAGCTGTCCTGGAAGTATTGCATTTTATGGAGAAGCGAGGAAAGATCTGGTTCATGAAGATCTTCATTAGGGAACTTGACACCAGCGCTGAAGGACTACAACTGGCCTCATTTTTTCCCCTTAGATGGTAAAGTTCAACTCTGACTTGCTCAGTGTACTCATCGCTCATAAACCCTCTCTCTTGTCCAAATCATTTCTCTCCCTCCCTGGCCTCGCTTTGTCACAGTCCCTCATCCTCTGCCTGTTTGACGTTTCTCATGTATAAATGAAAAGATATGGCCCTTCCATGTAGCTTCCGTCGCACCTCCCTCCTGTCTCTTGCCACCAGTGCGTCAGGAGATGTGGGTCACACAGGGGGCAAACTTCATTTCCGCAAATGAGGACAAAAAAAGAAATCTTGACACGCCGGTTAGTTAACAACCCCCTGCCCCTCTCTCACCCCAAACACACACACACATGCTGCAGGAGCAAGCTCAGACCTGTTTGTAGAGCTAATTAACATTAACTTGCTTTGTGTGCGGGTATGCGCACATGTGAGCCCATGCACGTGTATATATTTGCTTTCCTGTGCGCGTAGGTAGGCTCAGTGGCCTAGTTTTGGCTGAATAAGGGAGAATACTGTAGGCCGGATAAGGAGGCAGGGGTTACAAAGGACGGGTATAGATAGAAGTGAGGAAACGAGAGGGTGGGACGGCAGGAGCAGGGGGGAGGCAGCCAAGTAGGAGTCATTAGGAAATCAAGCGCTCGTGTCTCTGGTGGGTTTAATGTGTGTGTTTGTAGCTCGGTTTTTTTTCCTCTGAGGGTGTCATTACTGGTTGTCCCATTCTCAGAGGAGTCCGTGTTTACACAGCATGGTCTCTGAGCTATCAATGTGGGAGTCAAGCATACATAATCACCATGGCAACCAACAGATGCATTGTTTGCATTCACCTTGAGCCTGTTTAGATGGATGCTCAGGAGTTTGTTTTAGGCTGCAGTACTTTGAATGTTCAGGATTTGTTAATAAAATTCCCTGTTTAAGCTTTTGCATTACAAAGCTCCATTTGACACCCGGGATGTTGAACTTCTTAGTAGGACTAAAGCATGTTGCTGGTTGGCAGTAAATCAATTACAGTGCAGTAGCCAGTAAATCTGTATTCGTGCAGTACCCAATAATGTTATGATCCTGGTTTGTGAGTGTGGTTGGTGCATGTGTGAGTCTTCCCTTTGCACTATAGAACCCGGTTTGGGGCACGGCCGGCCGTTCGCAGATGGTGCACTGCAGTCTCCTTTATCAGGTGTTGGAGATTTAAGGAGCTGTAGGACGACTCCTAATGATCAGTTTTGATGGTATAGTCAAGCCTTTGAAAATGATTCTGTTTAACACAAAACCTTCAGGATCTCCTCTCCTTCCCTCAACTCCGTCCTCTCACAACAACTCAGCTGGCCTGAAGAAAGAAAATGTGTTTTTGGTGAGTTGTTCAGAAGGGTCCTACCAGTAACACCTATATTAGGTTCAATTCAATTCAATTCAATTCAATTCAAAAATACTTTATTAATCCCAAAGGGAAATTAAATGTTGTTGTAGCTCAGTATGAAGGTTGGTTACATTACCCCAGTATCATGAGAAAACAACCCAATAGGATTGTTGCTTAGAAATCAGTGGTTCCTGACTTTCATCCATTTTCAAGTATCTCCATGTGGTTGCTGTTGAGCAAAACTGCATTAAAGTTGAATGAGAAACAACATTTTGTAGCCAATAGAGGATAGATCATGTATTTCACAAGTTGGACCTTAATCCCAACCCCTTATGTCCTGCCTTTATATGCAGTACAAACAAAGATATTCGAGCCTAAACATGTAGATACTGAATGAAAAATGTTGTATAAGACAACAGCTGAGAGTAACTGCTTTCTAAAGATATTTTTTCAGCACTAGTGGCCTTTATTTTTATTTTTTGACAGTAGGCAGACAGGAAAGAGGGGCAGAGAGAGGGTGAAACATTTGGCAAATGTCGCCGGGTTCAGGACTCAAACCCGGGACGACCACTTCAAGGACTGTAGCCTCTGCATATGGTCGCGCGCTTAACCCCTACACCATCAGCACCGCGCCAGAGTAACTGCTTTCTGAGTTTAAAAAACCAATAATCTTTCCCCAGGCAAAAATCACAGTATCACAAAAGAACAGAATTTTGCAATAAATAAATAAGTTTTTCATTTTCCTTACAAAATCTCGTTAAGATATTTTTAGTGAAGACCGACGATCTCAATTTCAGTGGATCTATGATCCCTCTAACTGTTTATCATAGCCTTGAAAAAAACCAGGAAAGTTAATGTTTAGAAAATTTAATGGTGTTAGATTATTACTTTCAACAAGCAAAACATTCAGTTGCAAATAAAATACACGAGATTAGATTTAAAATTACTTTGACTGAAATAAGTTTATTTCTGATTGGAAATCACACTCTCTCAAATGAAAAGCAAAGCATGGTAAAATTATTTGATCTTACTTACATTTCATTACATCAATCAAACCCTTCTTATAATTGCTCACCAGTTTTTTACATGTTTCCACTGATGATTTATCTTTGGTAAAGAGCTCCAAGTCTTTGAAGTTGGAAGGCCCTCTTTACCATCACCCTAATCTTATGCTACCTCCACAGATTCAAGTTGGGATTCTGCCCCCAAAACGTTACCTCCACTCAGAAGAAGCATGTTAGTAAAATTTACATACTATTTTAAACCAGGTGTATGAATCATTTTCAGCTTTTATGAGATTGACAGATTCTAACCAGTTACATGTTGTTAGTGTGTGCCTGTGTGTTGGGGGCGAAGGCTTTAGGGACCTCAAATTCTCACATAAAGAAATAGAATCCCTTCGAGGTTGCATAGATGATTCACTCCTTGTACCACCAGCGACACCATCAACATGCAAGCATCCACACAGAGCAGTGTGCCATATCATAGCTATGCAGATGATGGCATGCTGTGTGGGTGTACCTGCAAAAGAATAGAAGGATTTCTCTCAGAGGACACAGACACAAAGGAAAAGAGGAGAAGGAATGACACAGTTAGTAGCTCCTCTGCCAGTTACTCCCCACTTAAACATTTTGTTAAACACAGGCTTTATGTTTCTCCTCCTTGGAACATTTTTGTCTGTCTACTTCTCCCCAATATTTAAATGAATATATCAAAGCTTTCATTTTCACTGGTAACGTTTCATCTTATATCGCTAATGTTGAACATAGTCATAGTTTCAACTTATTGACCAGAATTCTAATTGAATTTCCTCTTTCCAGTTTCCTCCTTCAGCTCATGCAAGAGAAGACCAAGATATTTCAAGCAAGCCATCAGATACAATCTCTCTTGCACAGGGTGGTCTTTCCTGAGGCCTCCTCCCTTGTGGGTCCAATGAGTAAAATAAGTACTAAACATGAATTCACATGACATGTTGGTAATAACCCCAGTACTCCAAGCATACGCAGAAATCAAAATAAATTAGTCCAAAAAATTATGTGTAAGTATTGAAAATGTGAAGAAAATCAGTTGAGAAAAGCACCTTGTGAGAGGTCATAAACATTCCTCGCCAACCAATTTTAGAAGTTCGTCATTCCCTGCGATGTCTGGTTAACAACTATTAAGAATTCTTATTTTTCAATGATTATTGATTTATAATAATGTTTTCTTAAATGTCATTGTATTAAAATAACAATGGCTGTTTGAAGAAATTAAGAATTAATTTCTCAAAACCTAATTGATTTCTAGTTTGGTGAATAATACTTTCAAAAAAATATTTTATTGAAGTAATATCCTATTAACCAATCTGATTTGTTGTTCCTAATTTGGCCTCACTCCAAGACAAGCCTTAGTTCCTACACGGACATATTCACACTGAACTGTGATATCACTGCATAATTTTACCGGATACATTTATTTTTCACTGTTCCTTTAATTTTTATATTTTAGTAGTTATCCTTATTCTTTCATTTTAGCTCAGTCGTTTTAGTTGAGTGTTACTCACCTAGTTAAGGTGTTTGTTGACTAAAATATTTTAAGTCTGAGTTGGATTATTTTTGTTTATACATTTATTTGCTTTGGAAAATCATTATTTGTGTTTATTCTACATTAGTGTGCAGAGCCTACTATTCTAGAGCACCTGAGGTCAAATGACCTATTGTTCTGTAATACCATGCCATACTGGGCGATACTCAAAGGACAACACCTGACAGACTGACTTATTGTTCAGCTAAGGGATTCTGATCAGGTGGTGCCCTGTTTTAACAGTCTGACTGAAAATGTTATATTCTAGCTTTATTAATAATTGTGTTCCTAATTGTTAATTAATAATTATAATTATTAATAGTTGCTAATAGCCAAACCAAACATATTTTTGCACAAAAGATGAGATATGTTGAAGTTGTAGATACCAAGAAAGGTTTTTCCACATATTATGGAATCATATCTGTTGTGAGGACGACAAGGAAGTTTAGCAGTGAGGCTGTGGAGAATCTCCAGGCGTGTTTAGGCTGTACAGACTGGGATGTGTTCAGGACTACTACCAACAGTCTGGACGAGTACACAGAGGCTGTGACTTCCTACATCAGCTTCTGTGAGGACAGCTGTGTACCATCATGCACCAGGGTGAGTTACAACAACGACAAACCCTGGTTCACAGCTAAACTCAGAAGGTTAAGACTGGATAAGGAAGAGGCCTTCAGGAGTGGGGACAAAGACATATACAGAGAGGCAAAGTACAAGTTTGGCAAGGCAGTGAAAGAGGCCAAACGACTGTACTCTGAGAAGCTCCAAAACCAGTTCTCAGCCAACGACTCTGCGTCTGTCTGGAAAGGGCTCAGGCAGATCACCAACTACAAGCCGAAAGCCCCCCACTCCATCAACGACCGACGCCTCGCCAACGACCTGAACGAGTTCTACTGGCGCTTTGAAAGACAAAGGGACAGTCCTGCAACCATCCCCCATGACACCCCCCAACAGCTGCAGCCACAATCCACCACCCCCACCTCCCCAACCTCAAGAGGGGCCTTGGCACCTCCAACCCCCACCCTGAAGTTCCCCCCCACCAGCCCCCTACCCACGCCGAGGACGGCTCTTTCCATCCAGGAGAGGGACGTCAACAAACTCTTCAGGAGACAGAACCCCCGGAAAGCTGATTCTGTCTCACCAGCCAGCCTGAAGCACTGCACTGATCAGCTGTCTCCAGTCTTCACAGACATTTTTAACACCTCACTGGAGACATGTCATGTGCCAGCCTGCTTCAAGTCCTCCACCATCGTCCCTGTTCCCAAGAAGCCAAGGACCACAGGGCTTAATGACTTCAGACCCGTCACCCTGACCTCTGTGGTGATGAAGTCCTTTGAGCGCCTTGTGCTCTCACACCTAAAAGACATCACCGACTCCCTCCTGGACCCCCTGCAGTTTGCCTACAGAGCCAACAGGTCTGTAGATGATGCAGTCAACCTAGCCCTTCACTTCATCCTCTGGCACCTGGACTCCACAGGAACCTACGCCAGGATCCTGTTTGTGGATTTCAGCTCTGCCTTCAACACCATCGTCCCAGTTCTGCTACAGGAGAAGCTCTCCAAGCTGAGTGTGCCCGACTCCACCTGCAGGTGGATCACTGACTTCCTGTCTGACAGGAAGCAGCGCGTGAGGCTGGGGAAGCATGTCTCTGACTCCCTGACCATCAGCACCGGTTCCCCCCAAGGCTGTGTTCTCTCTCCTCTGCTCTTCTCCCTGTACACCAACAGCTGCACCTCCAGTCACCAGTCTGTCAGGCTTCTGAAGTTTGCGGACGACACCACCCTGATCAGACTCATCTCTGATGGTGACGAGTCTGCGTACAGATGGGAGGTGGACCATCTGTTGGACTGGTGCAGCCAGAACAACCTTGAGCTCAACGCTCTAAAGACAGTAGAGATGGTTGTGGACTTCAGGCAGAACCCAGCCCCACCTGCCCCCATCACCCTCTGTGACTCCACAATTGACACTGTGGAATCTTTCCGCTTCCTGGGAACCATCATCTCCCAGGATCTCAAGTGGGAGCCAAACATCAGCTCCCTCATCAAGAAAGCCCAGCAGAGGATGTTCTTCCTGCGGCAGCTGAAGAAATTCAACCTGCCAAAGACTATGATGGTGCACTTCTACACAGCCATCATTGAGTCCATCCTCACCTCCTCCATCACCATCTGGTACGCCGCTGCTACAGCCAAGGATAAGGGCAGGCTGCAGCGTGTCATTCGGTCTGCTGAGAAGGTGATTGGCTGCAGTCTACTGTCGCTCCAGGAACTGTACACCTCCAGGACCCTGAAGCGGGCAGGGAAGATTCTGGCTGATCCCTCCCACCCTGGTCACAGACTCTTTGAAACTCTCCCCTCTGGCAGGAGGCTGCGGTCCATCCGGACCAAAACCTCACGCCACAAGAACAGTTTTTTCCCATCTGCCACCAGCCTGGTTAACAAAGCCCGGAAACCACCCTGACACTCTCCCTTTCCCCCACACCCCCCATTTTTTTGCTGACAGGACACCTGTAACTTGTAACTCTATGCGTTACATTAACGTTCAGCTTGGACTCCTGCTTTACTTGCACAATGATCACCTGCACTGTTGTATTGCTCTTGCATCTTATACTGCTCTATATTTACTCTCACTCACTTAAAACTGTGCACATATATTTATATTATATTGTAGATATGTTTATACTGTTTAATTTGTACTGTATTGCACCGACTACGCCAAAACAAATTCCTTGTATGTCCAAAAACGTACTTGGCAATAAAGCTTTTCTGATTCTGATTCTGATTCTGAAGTGTGTTGTACTGTACTTATTCCCTGTTCCAGTTACAATGTCCATTTATAAAACAGACTTTTGAAGCTAATGGAGCCTAACATAACATGTCTGATAAAGTGGATTGACATTTACTCACATGGACTATTTTACCTAAGTATCATATGCAAAAGCTGGTTGGATGTATAGGTATGCATACTGTGCAGTACATGTCATAATCCTGAAAGTGTTTCACATTACAGCCACAGACTTTAATTAATTTTATGGCAAACTTTTTTCCTAATAGAGTAGCACAACATGATACATAGTTTAAACGTAAAAGGACAGTTTTCAAGGATTTTCACAGATTAAGAACATTTGAAAAGTTAACAAGAGACTCAAATTTGTCTTTGCAAAACACTTTGCAGAACCACATTTTGCTGCATTTAAAGCCACAAGTGTTTTGGGGTACATCTCTAACAGGCTTCCCTGTCCCCTGCTGAAGAAAAGCACCTCCAAATCGTGATGCTGCCCCCGCCATGTTTTACAGTGTGGCCAGGGCAGTGTGCATTTTTGGCCACACAGTGTTTTGCACTTGATCAATTTTTGTCTCATCTGACCAGAGCATTGCCTTCTGCTTCATGTGTCCCATGCTTGTGGCTCGTGGCAAACTGCAAATTGGACTTCTTTTGGCTTCCTCCTTGCCACTTTTCCATACAGGCCAAATTTGTGGAGCCAGTCCTTCATTGTCTAATTGGATCTCTGCAGCTCCCATATAGTTACCATGGGCCTTTTGGCTTATTTTCTGATTAATGCTACATTTAGTGCTTTCCATTCTCAGATGATGTGGTGTGAAATCGGGATATTATTTATTAACCTAAATTTGCTTTAAACTCCTCCACAAGTTTCTCCCTGACTTGTCTGCTATGTTCCTTGGTCTTTCTTTGTGTTTGATCTCTAATGTTGTCAAATAAACCTCTAAAGTCTGCACATTTTCCTTCCACAGGACAATATGCACTACTTTGTGTTGGTCTCATAAAACCCTGTATATTATGTTATATTTACAACCCTTAGAGTATATGAAAGGCGATACACGTTTTATGTCTTTGATCATTTTTGGTACAAATAATTAAATATAGTCTTTACAATGTCTTGGAACAAGCAGCATTTTAAATCTTAGCAACACAAAGTATATTCAATATAATCCCAGGAACCCGCTTACAATCAGAACCAGAATCCAAAGGATCCACTGTGTGTCACTACCACACACTAAAGCACCCCCAGGGGTCCTGTGAGTCCACACATGCATATGTCAGAGCTTTTTTGTTTTGGCAGAGCAAGTGGGTTGCAAACAACATTAAGCATTTAGTTTTAATTTTCCTTATAGCTGTTTGGACCTTTGACAATACTGTAGCTCCTGTTTTTTGTTAGCTTCTGGTTTGTTCCAAAAAATGCATTAGTACCTTTTTGTTTAATATGCGCTGATTCTAAGACAATAGACTAACAGTGTCAAATCCAGGTGTAAATAAACGACTTAAAAAGGCCACTTTTATTAAAGATAGATTTCAGAATTGCAACTCTAGCAAAAAGCAATTTCTACAGCCAGTATGTTGGTTTTGAAAGAAAATAGGTTCTTTTTGCCAGGCCGAAATAAACCCTACGCACAAGAGTATATTTAAGTACGTCTTTGTTTTGAGCCATATGCCTGTGAATGTGGCTTGTCTTAATAAAACATGGTGGTGTGTTGTTAATCTTTAATAGTTCTGTCGTTTAGAATTAACCCAGATGAACACACATTTAGGGCAACATCCTCACTCTTGCTCATATTCTGCAGTTTCCCAGAAAAACTAGATTATCAACAGCAGTTCGGTGGAAAAAGGTATTTATCCTCCTTACAGATTTCCTTTAATTTTGCTTTTTTTTTTTTATGTTTCAGATCCCCAATAAATGCCTTACAAAGATATCCTGAGCTAGTAGAAAATGCAATTTCAATGTTTTCATGTGTAAAAGTAAAAAAGCAATCCAACACATCCTAATTTAATTTGAAAATATAATTGGTGCCTCTTGTTAAATCATAATTAACTTTAATTAACCACATTTTGTTTTTCAGGTTCACTAGCCACACCCAGGCCTGATTACTGCCTGACCAATGGAATCCATAACTTAAACAGAACCTGTCAACATGAAGTAGGTTAAATGATCTCAAACAACAACACATCAAATGTTGCCAGACAACCAAAATTACCACAATTAAGAGTGCATCAACAATTCATCCAAGAGGTCACAAAACGACCCAGGACAACATCTACAGCACTGCAGGCCTCACTTACCTCAGTTGTAATCGGTGTTCGTGATTCAAGACTGGGGGAAATGGGATCAATGGAAGAGTTACAAGGCAAATAACACTGCTGTCCAAAAGGAGCACAAAGACCGGTCCCATTTGCAAACAACATTTTGATGATCAAATTAAGAATTTGGGGAATATATTCTGTGGAATAATGAGACGGTGTGGGTCCTGTTACATCTGACATAAAACTAATCCAGTGTTTCATAAGAAGAACATCATACTAACAGTCTCACATGGTGGTGATAAGTGAAGGGCTGGGTCTGCGTTAGGACTTGGGAAACTTTACGTAATTGATCAAAAGCATGATTTCTGCTCCCATGCAGAAAATCCTCATTGAGAATTTCCGGCCATCAGTACATGACCTTAAGCTCAAGCGCGCTTGGGTTATGCAGTAGGATAATGATCCAAAGCACACCAGAATATCCACCTATGAATGGCTCACAAAGCAAAATGTTTTAGAGTGGCCTAGTCAAAGTCCAGACTTATTTTCTATTGAGATGCTTTTAAAGACCTTACACAGACAGTCTAGGCTGGAAAACCCTCCAGTATAGCTGACTAAAACAATTTTGCAAAAAAATGTGGGCCAATATCCCTCCACGGTGACGGTAAGCAGTCATTGCTAGCTATTGCAAATGCTTCCTGGCAGCTGTTGCTGTTACTTTTTTACACAGGGCCAGGCTGGTTTGGATAGCTCCTTCCTCTTGTATATAAAATCATAATTTACAATTGTATTTATTTAGGTAATATTTGTTTGACACTAACATTGATCTGATTATGTGAAACATTTAAATGGAAAACAAAGAAAAAAATATAAAATAACTGTAAGGTGAAAAATACTTTATTATAAAGAGGGCTAGCTGAACTTGGAGGTGTAACAACAATGACCCAGTAGAAATTAGGAAACCTTCTAGATAAGACATAAAATAACTGAAACAAAATTAGCTGCAGGAAGAAAAGAACCAGCATGGAGGGAGGTTGCAAACCTGGCAACTAGTGATGGATCAGGGGGTGATTCAATGAAACACGTTTGGCTTGGGAGGTTTGACTTGTGTTAACAGAAGGCACAGTGCGTGCGTTAGACATTGTGTGAGAGTAAGCATGAATATGTAGTTTACGAGAGGCTGAACGAAATCATGCAAATAGATTGTTTACTTGGAGTAAATCAGATTATTGTGGCACTCACGCAGCACCTTTTCTATAAGGTTTTAAATCATATATATATATATCTATATATATATAGATATATATATATACAGGTCCTTCTCAAAATATTAGCATATTGTGATAAAGTTCATTATTTTCCATAATGTAATGATGAAAATTTAACATTCATATATTTTAGATTCATTGCACACTAACTGATATATTTCAGGTCTTTTATTGTCTTAATACGGATGATTTTGGCATACAGCTCATGAAAACCCAAAATTCCTATCTCACAAAATTTGCATATCATTAAAAGGGTCTCTAAACGAGCTATGAACCTAATCATCTGAATCAACGAGTTAACTCTAAACACCTGCAAAAGATTCCTGAGGCCTTTAAAACTCCCAGCCTGGTTCATCACTCAAAACCCCAATCATGGGTAAGACTGCCGACCTGACTGCTGTCCAGAAGGCCACTATTGACACCCTCAAGCAAGAGGGTAAGACACAGAAAGAAATTTCTGAACGAATAGGCTGTTCCCAGAGTGCTGTATCAAGGCACCTCAGTGGGAAGTCTGTGGGAAGGAAAAAGTGCGGCAGAAAACGCTGCACAACGAGAAGAGGTGACCGGACCCTGAGGAAGATTGTGGAGAAGGGCCGATTCCAGACCTTGGGGGACCTGCGGAAGCAGTGGACTGAGTCTGGAGTAGAAACATCCAGAGCCACCGTGCACAGGCGTGTACAGGAAATGGGCTACAGGTGCCGCATTCCCAGGTCAAGCCACTTTTGAACCAGAAACAGCAGCAGAAGCGCCTGACCTTGGCTACAGAGAAGCAGTACTGGACTGTTGCTCAGTGGTCCAAAGTACTTTTTTCGGATGAAAGCAAATTCTGCATGTCATTCGGAAATCAAGGTGCCAGAGTCTGGAGGAAGACTGGGGAGAAGGAAATGCCAAAATGCCAGAAGTCCAGTGTCAAGTACCCACTGTCAGTGATGGTCTGGGGTGCCGTGTCAGCTGCTGGTGTTGGTCCACTGTGTTTTATCAAGGGCAGGGTCAATGCAGCTAGCTATCAGGAGATTTTGGAGCACTTCATGCTTCCATTTGCTGAAAAGCTTTATGGAGATGAAGATTTAATTTTTCAGCACGACCTGGCACCTGCTCACAGTGCCAAAACCACTGGTAAATGGTTTACTGACCATGGTATCACTGTGCTCAATTGGCCTGCCAACTCTCCTGACCTGAACCCCATAGAGAATCTGTGGGATATTGTGAAGAGAACGTTGAGAGACTCAAGACCCAACACTCTGGATGAGCTAAAGGCCGCTATCGAAGCATCCTGGGCCTCCATAAGACCTCAGCAGAGCCACAGGCTGATTGCCTCCATGCCACGCCGCATTGAAGCAGTCATTTCTGCCAAAGGATTCCCGACCAAGTATTGAGTGCATAACTGTACATGATTATTTGAAGGTTGTCATTTTTTGTATTAAAAACACTTTTCTTTTATTGGTCTGATGAAATATGCTAATTTTGTGAGATAGGAATTTTGGGTTTTCATGAGCTGTATGCCAAAATCATCCGTATTAAGACAATAAAAGACCTGAAATATTTCAGTTAGTGTGCAATGAATCTAAAATATATGAATGTTAAATTTTCATCATTACATTATGGAAAATAATGAACTTTATCACAATATGCTAATATTTTGAGAAGGACCTGTATATGAGATCTATTTCCTGTCCATGTGTCTCAGTAGGCAAAGTTGCATAAGTTTCATTGAGTCCACCCACTCTCTGATAGAGTTTCCCAGTGTATCCAGTCACATAGTTCTTTACTTTTGAAAAGCTCCATATAAACAACTGAAGTGCTGACACAGACAAACAAGTGGCTTTCATCACTGGAAAATATAAATCATTTTCCACTGTCCCTTCCACCCTGTCTCACTCTCTGTGCATAGTGCAACTCTGCCCCCTGTTGATAGCATTAGAAAGCTGCACTAATTAGGAGAGCTATTGCCATTTATTAATAAAGTTTTCACATTTTCATTATCTTTTTTTCAAGCAAATAGCAACAACAGCTGAGTCCATGTTTGTTTTTAGTTCATATTATCTTGACTTGTTCACAGAATGTATATTATACAGTACATTGCCTTGTAAATATTTAAGATACTTCATCTTTTGGCAGATTACAGCCACTGACTTCAGTATATTTTGTTGGGAGTTTTTGTGACTGACTAACACAGTAGGAGATAAGATGGAAGGCTCAACACTAGAATTATAAAACACATATGGCTACAATAATAACTTCAAGTCTTTTGGAGTATGTCTCTACCACCTTTGCAGATCTAGATTTTCAGATGCATTTAGGTCTGGACTTTGACAGGGCCATTCAAACACAGGAACTTTCTAGAATTGCGCCACTCAAGGTGGCAGCAGGTTGGAGTAGCTCTGTTACTTTTTATTCTTATTGATTCTTTTTAAGAACTCAAATTCCTCTTGCGGTGGATAAAATAGATGTTTTGTGGACGATTATCCTCTCTGGTATCGGATGCTGTACAGCTGGAAGGATTTTTTGCCGATGCTTTTTTTACTTTTGGACATTTGTTATGATGTGTCACCATGGCAACGGGGTTGTTTTTTTTTACAACAGGGAACAGCAAACTCATATCTCAAAAGCTCAAATAATACTTCAACTGCAATCCCAAATCCCTCATGAGTTGAAAAGGAGACGCCATGGATGCAGAGCAGGAGCAAAGAGAAGAGAGAGAAGAAGTTCAAACCATCTCTTCCATCGATTATGGGAAACTTGGGAAACAAGTTGGATGAACTCCAAGCCCTACAAAGGACCCAGCCAGAGTATCGGGAATGCAGTATCATGTGTTTTACTGAGACATGGCTGCAGGATCATATCCCTGACTCCAATGTCTCTCTGCCAGGCTTTCTAACCGTACGAGCAGACAGAGATTTAAAGAGGAGCAGCAAACGTAAAGGAGGTGGACTGGCAGTACTTGTTAACAACAGATGGTGCAATCCAGGACATGTTACTGTGAAGTGTCGTCTCTGCAGTCCAGATATTGAACTGTTAGCAGCACATTTTTGTCCATATTATTTACCCAGAGAGTTCACCAGTGTTATTTTGGCAACAGTATACGTTCCACCTTTAGTTGTTGCCGACACTGCATGTGATGCCATCAGCTCAGTTGTTGCTAAGCTACAGACACAACACCCCAATGCATTTGTGGCAATTTCTGGTGATTTTAACCATGCTTCACTCTCTGCTACACTTCCAATGTTTCAACAGTTTGTCAGCTGCTCTACCAGAGAAAACAAAACATTGGATATGTTTCATGCAAATGTCAAGGACTCATACATCTCTACAGCAAGACCTCCTCTAGCCAAATCAGATCACAATCTTGTTTTTCTCTGCTCGAAATATAAGCACCTTGTTCAGAGGCAACCTGTAATAAAGTAAACTGTGAGAAAATGGTCACAGGAAGCTGAAGAAGCTCTGCGAAGTTACTTTGAGGCTACAGACTGGGATCCACTGTGCCAGCCACATGGAGAGGACATCAGTGTCATGATTGAGTGTGTGACTGACTATATAAACTTCTGTGTGGATAACATCATCCCCACCAGAACGGTGAGATGCTTCCCCAATAAAAAAACCCTGGATCACCGGTGACCTGAAGGACCTGCTTAACAAGAAAAAAAGAGCCTTCTGAGAGGGAGGCTGAGAATTATTGAGGAGTTTACAGAAGCAACTTAAAGTCAAGATAAGAGACAGCAACAAAGCTGCAGGTCCAGATTGTGTCAGCCTTAGAGTCCTGAAGGCCTGTGCAGCGCATCTATCTTGGATTCTGCAGCACCTCTTCAACCTTAGCCTGACCCAGAAGAATGTTCCAGTGTTGTGGAAGATCTCCTGTCTTGTTCCGGTACCAAAGAAAACTCATCCATCAGTCCTCAATGACTATAGACCTGTTGCCCTGACATCCCACATCATGAAGGTCCTAGAGAGACTCCTGTTGGCCCACCTTCAGTTTGCTTATCTCTGTGGAGTTGGAGTTGAAGATACCATCATACACCTGCTTCAACAAACCCACTGTCATCTGGACAAAGCCAGCAGCACTGTGAGGATCATGCTCTTTGATTTCTCAACATGCATTTAACACAATCCAACCTGATTTGCTTTGTCAGAAACTCCAGAAGACTCAGGTGGAGGCCTCAACAATCTCCTGGATCAAAGACTACCTGACAAACAGACCACAGTTTGTGAGACTGAAGGGTTGTGAGTCTAACCAGGTAGTCAGCAGCACAGGAGCACCACAGGGGACTGTACTCTCACCATTCTTTTTCAATCTGTACACACACACATGGTGACTATGATAAGTAACTGTGTCTGTCAGGGAAGGCCACACCAACATGCTGAACTCAGATATTAAAGAGATGCACCGATGAGACAAAGATCAGAACTGCCCATATTTCAATTGATTGATTTTGATCAGCAGACTAAATATGAAGAAATTGAATTTTCTCCTTCTAAATTCAGTAAAACTAAGACCACACACATTTTTTTCAGCCTATAAACAAAAAATCTATCAGCATTGTTATGACTTTTTTAAGTTTCATGCAATAATTTCACCTGATGATAAGATGTGTTCTTCGTTTGACATAAAATGCTTTGTTGCATTAATTGCATTCTCTCTTTTTAGTAAAGCTGTTGCAATTTTCTGTGTTTGGTCTAAGAATTACTTTCTAAAGGAGCAATCCTTAGAAACAGCAGCACATTACATTACATTTGCCCTCAGGAAAAGAAATACTAAGATGTTCATGTTTTACTAAAAACTTTACATGCAGTCTAACATCTTAGCAAGAGTGATATTTCTTAAAGGTAACTACAATGTCTCGTAAATTGGGTTACCTAAGAGGAGCCTGCTTCATTCTGCATAGCGGGAGGTAGAAAGCGCAGCAGTCACTTGCTGCAAATTGAATAAAACACTGGGCTCATTGCTTTCAAAATAAAACATAATTTCTAAACTTAAAGCAGCACATCGAGATTTGCATGTGACTGGGCCACTTAAGGACATTCACATCTGCTCCTGATGCCTGCTTGGTTGTCTTTGCCTTGTGCTTTGGGTGCCTTTCTTTTCCAGTGTAATAAATGGACATGGATAAAGCTGACATACAATGCATGAGTAGCATCAATGTGTAAGTAACTGATAAGCCTCAAAATGATGGCTGATTAACGGAAGCAAGTGACTGACTACTTAATTATATTTATGTATTAGATCTAGTCACTGAAAGAATTAATAGTTAACCTGTTAGTAATAACATTAATATAATAATGAAATAATCATGCAGGATATAAATGAAAATACATGAAATGTAACTATTTGAAAGGACATTCTGGGGGAAATATAAAGAAAGGTTCAGATCATTTCTGTGAATAAAGATTTAACTTTATTAAAAAGTCCCCCTGTCTGAAAGGTAACCATGGCTTCCTTGCATGATTTGGATTTTCCAAATTCCTGTCTTTGGGGAATTCAGGAAGTTTGGGGAATTCAGAAGAGAAGTTTAAACAGAGGACGGCTAGATGTTGGGTAAGTCCTGAAAACAGGACATAGGATGGGAAAGGGTCACCAACCGGTTGGGTGAGATGTTTTTTACTTTTTTGGGAACGGTTTGGGCCTCTGGTCCGGGTTCTGTTAGCCCTCTCTCTTTCTCTCACTTGACTGGAAAGGAATGTCAGCCTTGGCTCACAGCTGCTGTCTGTCCAGGGGGGTTGTTCTGAGGCCTGAAGACTGTGGGACGCTTGGTCAAAACACAATCCTCTATCAATTCCAAAGGAGAATTTGTATTCTTTTCGACCTGTTCCTTTACATTTTAAAGAGAGAGATTCTGATAACATTTAGATATTACTCTCTGGAAGAGAATGTCACTGTTTTTTATTATTATTTTTTCTTTATCACATTATATATTTTTTTGTCTTTGAAAACTGGGATTGTACCAGATCATTTAAAAGTGGCTAAAGTTATTCCTCTATTCAAGGCTAACGTTCCACATTGTTTTAACAACTATTGACCTATATCTATTCTGCCATGTTTTTCAAAAATACTAGAAAAAAGTGTGTACAAAAGTATTCTCTATTACTTAGATTATAATTCAGTTCTTTACAAACACCAATAAGGTTTTAAGAAGGATCACTCAACGCACATGGCTTTGTTTCATCTGGCTGACAATGTTACCTCTGCACTTGAAAATAATGAATTCACTTGTAGTATTTTCATTGATTTAGCGAAAGCATTTGATACCGTGAATCATCATATCTGCAGAAACTTTATAAGTATGAATTTCATGGTATTGTGTACAAAAGGTTAAATAGTTATATTTGTAACAGGCAGCAATTTGTTAGCTTTAAGGCTTACAATTCTAACAGAGTCAAGATACTTTGTGGAGAACGCTAATCTTGGTATGAGTGCCTATGCTTCATGGTTTAAATTAAATAGTTATCTTTAAATAAATAAAAAATGATTTCATGATATTTAGAGGTAAAATGTCATATTCTGGAAAATGTACAAACATTTTTATTAATGGCATTACAATACAACAATAACTCCAGGAAACAACATTTCTTGGAGTTATTGTTGATGAGAGCTTAAGGTGGAAAGATCATACGGATTGGATTTGCTGAAAAATGCATAAATTGGTATAATCTATTGGTATAATAAAGAGAGTTAGTCACTACATCAATGCAGAATGTTTGCTTACATTTTATTATAGACTGATATACCCATATCTATCTTATTGTAATATGGTTTGGGGAAGTACTTTTCCCGTAACTCTGTATAAAATTTTGGCTCTTTAAAAATGCTTTGTTAGAATTGTAAGTCAATCATATTATTATTGTCCTTCTGCTCCTTAAGAATCTACAGATTCTTACTATCTATAACATAAACATTTTTCAAATTAGTATTTTTGTTTATAAGATTTATGAATGTCAAGAGGACATACCAAGGCATTTCACTCATTACTTTGAATCAAATATGCAGTCTCATTCTTATTTAACTCGTCAGAATTCAACACTTCATCTTCCTAAATATCAGACCAGTAGAGGTCAGTTTTCTCTTCTCTTGGTTAAAGGCAGGCCTTCTGTAAGAGAGTTCAAACATTATTTAAAATTGTATTTAATTAAAGAGTTAAGATTGTCATTTCTTTCATTGATATTTTATCTAAATTTCCATTAATTACTTTGTAGGTGTGATCTTTGTTTTTATTTCTCATATGATTGCATTTCACATACTTATGATCAGCTGATGAAGGATGTATTGTTAAATTGTTATTAAATTTTTTTTATACTATTTGGGTGGAGGCTTTATTTAAGCCCTTTGGGCTTTTGCCTCTTCCTGCACCGTTATCATTAATATTTTTCTCTTAATATCTTTGTTCTGTATTTCAATTTTGCAAAATGAACTAAACTAAACTAAACTGTCTGGAGCAACATATTCCTTCAAGGTCTATTACATGCACTTGGAAGAGATACCTTAGATACCTTTAATCTGGTTTTATTAGACCTGTACATTTTGTTTCTTGGCAAAAGGGTGACGGAGGTTTAGGCACTAGGGGTTTGTCCTGTAATCGGTGGTTGCCGGCCTGAACCCCGACTCCGTCTCAGTCGTTGTGTATTCGGGCGAGACACTTCACCCACCTTGTCTGCTGACGGTGGTCAGAGGTGGTACCACTGTATGGCAGCCCTGCTTCTGTCAATCTGCCCTACACAGCAAATTCATCAGTGTTAAAATGCTGGTGTTAGGCTTTTTCAGAGTGAAGTGTTGATGTATTGGTGTTGATTTTGGTAGTATCAACTCTCCACTAATGGAGTTTTTTGTTAACTTTAAGCAGACCTGCCCGAACGTTAGCGTTTATTTCATGTCATGTTAAGACATTGTGGGTTAACGTTAAACTAAATTCCTCTCTAAAATATAGTTTTGAACAATTTAGGTTAAGTAGCCAATTAATTTTAAATGTTTGTTCTAAACGTCCTCGGTCGTGTAGCGGGTGTTAGGGTTAGGGGTTAGGGGTTAGGGTTAGGGGGTTAGGGTTAATATTTAACACTGTAAGAGCTTATTAGATAACACTGTCACAGTGTTAATAATTTTAAGTCATCCTGTAGTGTTAATATTTAACACTGTAAGAGTTTGTTAAGCAACACTGCCTAGTGTTAATAATTTTAACTAAATAAAAAGTGTTAATTTAACACTTTGCCAGTGGTTCCCATATAAACCCTGGGAAAGTGTTCATTTTAACTCTGAGGGTGTTAAATTTGCGATTTCAGATTTGCTGTGTAGGGCAGCTATGGCTACATTATAGCTCACCACTGTCAATGTGTGAATTTGTATGAATGACTAATTGTAGTGTAAAGCGCTTTGGAGTCCTTTGACTTGAAAAAGCGCTACACAAGTGCAGGCCATTTACCAAAATTCAAACAGTCTGCCATGTGGCTTTTAGGAACAGTGGATTCCATCAGGCCAATATACCATAAAAAGCCTGATTAGTGGAGTACATTAGCAATGGTGGTTCTTATCAGTACAACTAAAGACTGGAGCTATGCTTTAGTGACCATTGGGTTAATTGTCACCTCTCTGACCAAGGCCTTTCTTTAATCACTCACTTGCACCAGATTAATGGATGGTCTGTGTGGTTTCCAACTTCTTTCATTTCCAAATAATGGAGACCACAAAGCTATTCAGAACATTCAGGGTGAATTTGTCTGACATCCTTCCCAAAATTTACTTTGACACAATCAGTTATCAGTGGTCTAATATGAACGGTCAACTACGAGGTATTAAATAAGGTCTGCTCCATTCCAAATAATGTCCAATCAACTGACTTTATCACAGGTGGACTTTGGTCAAGTTACGGAAACATGACCATGTTTGGCCACTTTTTGCAGCAAAGAAGGCTTCAGGACATCAAAGAGTGACCAGCAAACTCCCGGACCATGTCCTGTTAAGAAGAACTCAGTCAACACTAGTATGGAGATTGCTTAACACTGGTGGCATGTGCATGTGAGTGCATGAGGACAAGACCTTTGTGATAAGAGAGACAGCAAAGAAGTTGCTTCTCCCCAATGAAATCATCAAGGACAGACTAGAATTATGCAGAAACAAGGATGGACAGACTGTTGTTTTTCTCTATTATGAATCCTCCTTACGAGTGTTTTTTTGAGACATCCAGAAAATCTTTTGTGAGTTAAAAAACAGCCGAGAGCAGCCATAATTCAAGTGTTGTTCCAGTTAAAAAGCATTTTGATACAGTGCATGGGTTGTTTCTCATGCAAAAGAGTTGGCTTCCTGATGATTCTTCCCAAAAACACTGACATGAAGAAAGAAAGGGGCCAATATATCCTCCAAGAGCAACTTCTTACAACAATCCAGGCACAATTTGTTGACGATCTGCACTCTTAACCCAAATACTAATTGTGATTAAACATTTTAGTGATCATTAATTATTATTTTATGTTTAGTTGCAATGCTGTCTCATTGCTAAATCAAATTAGTTGATCGTACTTTTTTACTAAAATATAGAGCGTAATGATTTTGTTAAGCAGAGATAACTAGGATATTTTGATTTTGAAGAGAGGGGGTGGAACCTATTCAAACAGCCCTGCAGCAACATGCACCTGTTCAACCGTGGCTCCTGTGCGGTTTGCGTTTGAAACCACCTAGACTGGTAAGTGTGAGAAACAACTATTTCAAATAGTTGTCGACATTTTTCTACCTAAAAGATAGGTGAGTTCCACATGTAGATGTAACTTAACATTACGGTTACAGCCGATGGCGGCCGTTATCGTTATTTTGGTGAAGAGTTGAGGATTTTGGAAGCGAAGCACCAAGTGGAGATGAGCGCGAATGTTAAAAGAGCGGTTTGCTAGGCTTTAGCATGCTAACCTTTCTCAGTTTCCACTCAGTTTAAAATGGCAAGTTACTTTGGCAGAAATGTAGGTTGCTGAAAACCACCTTTATTATATCAAGTTCATGCCACTTGTATTGTGTCTGTGCGGGGAAATGTATTTTTTAATCGAAAAGGCCGCTCTTATAGAAGACGATGAGCTTTGTGGTTCACATTGTTCGTAACAGCAGGTGCTTGTGTTAACTTAGTTCTCGTTTGTTCTATACGGTTAGGGATTGACTGAAAATGTAAGAGATTAGTTAGCCATAGCTGTAGATAGTTGTTCTTCCCTTCCCATGATCTCCAGACTTTTAAAAATAACGAATTAACAATAACAAGTTCTAAGTTATTAACTCTGTTAATTGTCTGTAGAAAGAAAGGTAAGCCGTTGTTGAAGCCGTCTCTGCTTCCCCGGGTCCGTTGATTTGGGTACAGGTTTCAAAGAGTGAAATAAACACAAGTACAATCTACTTATGTTCGCCTCTGCAGAGTGAGAGATGGAGACTCCAGCCAAGTATCTGTGAGCCCAACTCTGCTCAACTCTTGCTTCCAGCTAGTTTTATTCAGTCTCAAGGGTGTGTTCAACATATACATATATCATGTCCCACATGTATAACATAACATAACAGTCCCTTAGGTCCAAATAAGGAATACTTCTGATTGTAACATGCAACTCATCCTTCGCTGTCTCTGGCCTTCCCTATCCTCTTCTAATTTATGACCTTGCACTCTCTATGCTTCTCACTCCCTAGGCCCCTTCTATGCTTCACTCCTTAAGGTTGACCCCCCCTATTTCCACACATTGCAGTTACACACATAGATAGTTTAAATTTTACAATTCCCCCTTTTGAACTCTTATAAAAGAGTTCACAATCTAAAATGTCCTTCTAAAGATAAGTAGAAATAATATAAAAATATTACTGTACCACCTGTAAAAGAGAAAATCATTAAACAACATGCATGCATTATATTATGTGTCCATGAATTCACACTCTGAGTCCTCATCCTGGTTATAGTCAATATGCAACAGTGGCATCGTTATCTTTGGATCCCTCTGCTCAATTGCAGAGGTGATGAGGCGCACCATCAGAGAACGAATGCATGGGACACAGCAACATCCACAGGTTACCATTATAGCTACAAATACTGTAATAGAAATCATCAAAGACATTATCAAACCCTTCCAGTGTCCAAATATGCCTGTCATCCACTCATCCAGGGGATTATCAATTCCAGAATGTTCATGCATGGTGGCGGAGAGGGGGTCTTAAGTCCCTCTAAGGCCCTTGACACTGAACCGTCCGGTGCAGTGTTATTAGGAATAAAGGTACAACACATATCTCCAAACATGGCACACACGCCCCCTTTTCAGCTAACAACATATCCAATGCCATCCTATTTTGTACTGCCATGAGAGAAGTTGGGGCCAATTGTTCAGATAAACCTTTTACAGCATCTCGAGTTAGATTTGCCAGCCGCAAAACATTATAATGAATATAATTAATGTGGTCTACATTTTTATTGGGAGTTACTGGGAACAAGGCAGCTATAATAGGGATGTTTTCAAATCCAGCTGATATTTGATCTGCAAGTTTATACTCATTTGGGACTCCTCGAGGAACTCCAATTGCATCTATATAGGTGTGGGAACCCTGACTCAGGTCAAAAGTGGTTGAAGTGCTTCTTTTCATAATATGTCTTATCCTCCTGCGAGTGAGTGCCAGTGCCTTATCTTGTTGATATGTCACAGAGGTAATATTAGGGCCAATTAAAATCAACGGGGCCTGCAACCTGACCATTGCACATACTCCTATGGTGTTATTTGGTATATTAGTGAGAAGTCTATATCCTCCACAGTAGTAATATAATCTTGATCGTGCCCAAAGTCCAATCACTTTTCCAGACGTGGTGATATTACACCAGTCCGAGGGAATTTGTCCTACATTCACCTTTGGGGTGTTTGAGGTGAACTCGAAACAAAAATATGTCCCATTCAGCCTTTGAGGAGTGAATGGTCCTGTCTTAGTATTGTTTGGAATGTGTGGAAAGATGCTAGCTAGCGTGGTACAGTTGGCTGGGGTGGCTTCTTTAGTTAGTTGTAACATGCAACTGTAACCCCAAGCATCTTCCGGATATAAAGGGGCTGGGTCAGTGGTTAAGTGTGGCCTTGCAGATGCACATGCAATGCAGTCAGACCTACTTTGTTCCTTTGCGGTTTGTGTCATCCATTGCAGCCAAAGATTATCATCTGCATAACCTGTGGCCATCTGGATTATTTCTAGAGGCTGCAGGGTGGAGTAATCTATTTTCATCACCCCTTCTAGTTGGTCTTCTGGTTCTGGAACTGTAGGAGTGCTGGTGGCCTGCACCTGGGGAGTTGGTTTATTTAAATTGACTTTGATTAGTACCTGGGGGTCGGTCCCTGTTACCTCTACCCCTAGAGTGAAATACATCACCTCGTCCCACTTGTGAGAGGTGCGATGCAAACCTTCTTGTAACGATTTTATGGACAAAAATAGTGTATTGACAACCCCAAGTGTGCTATGCGTCAACGCCCGTACCAGGCTGATTTGTTTGGCTTATTCTTTATTCCGTAAATTTATATATGTCAGGGTGGGTGTCCACATACCCATATACCCCACTGCGTGACCCCAATTTCCGCAAAGCACGTTTCCCCCATTTAAACTCATGGTCCTGCCTGCAGCGCATTGGGTGGACATGTCGACATTGGCACACAAATACACATTATACCCCAACCAGGCAGTCGGATTCTTCCCACACTTTATAACATCACACAGGTCAAACCGAAAAGTGGTAGTTGCTCCTAACATGTAATTGAATTCTAATCCCCCATAACGCTTAAGGCATACGTCCTCGGATGGAGTTACCCTAGACCTTTTGGACACCTTCCCGGAGTGGTTTTCAGAACATATCTGGAATGGAAGTTCACAAAAATACCATAAGATAAACGTAACAATGAATACTGAGATTAACACTCCACCTATGGTAAAACTCCTAGAGAGTCTAATTCCCTTTCTTTGGGTACTCCCTTTCATGTCCTACTCCGTGCGCTTCTTCTAGAGCTACTTTGGTAAGACCTGGTGGCAAGATGGGACGTCCATCTGGGCTTCTCCAGAGACCATTCTGGTCTTGTGAGCCCCCTCGTGCCTTCCAAACTGATTTTTCCTCAGGAGAGGCCCCCTTTTGTAATTTCATTACTTCTTCCAGGGTGGGTCCTGGTGTCCACCCTGCTTCTGAACACAGCATTATGTGCCTGGGCTGATATCCTGCACACTGTTTAGATGCCCGGTCAGTGGCCTGATTACCTTGTGCTACTCTGGTGTTACTGCTGTCATGTCCTCTGCATTTAATGACGGCTACTTCTTGAGGGAGCAACAAAGCTTCACCCAGCCTTTTCATTTCCTGTTCATGCTTAATGGGTTTCTGTCCTGCTGTCCTGAACCCTGTTCTCAACCATTGCTTTAGTTCAACGTGCACTGCCCTTGTAGCATATGCTGAGTCTGTGTAAATGTTTACTTTCTGTCCTTCTCCTAATTCTAGAGCAGCTTTTACTGCCAAAACTTCTGCTCTCTGCGCTGATTGTGCATCTGTCAGTTCTTCTGCCTGTACTGTGACAAAATCTGTCCCTGTGTCTTCCACAACCACGTATGCTGCCTTAAGTCCTTCTGTGTCATGTCTGAAACAGCAACCATCTGTATACAGATTTCTAGCATCTGTCAGAGATGTACTTTGTAGATCTGGTCTGATTTTTTCATTAAACTCCACTTTTTCTGCACAGACATGTGGTTCTCCTGATGTCATTCTGTCTGCCATGTTTATTCCTTCATGTGTGTATGTGATGTTTGGGGCCTCCAGCACCTTTCTCAGCCTCTGTTGTCTCAGTGGTGAGAGTGTGAAAGCCTGAGAGTTCACAAAAGCCACCACGCCATGTGATGTTAATAAAGGTCCTTCTCAAAATATTAGCATATTGTGATAAAGTTTATTATTTTCCATAATGTCATGATGAAAATTTAACATTCATATATTTTAGATTCATTGCACACTAACTGAAATATTTCAGGTCTTTTATTGTCTTAATACGGATGATTTTGGCATACAACTCATGAAAACCCAAAATTCCTATCTCACAAAATTAGCATATTTCATCCGACCAATAAAAGAAAAGTGTTTTTAATACAAAAAACGTCAACCTTCAAATAATCATGTACAGTTATGCACTCAATACTTGGTCGGGAATCCTTTGGCAGAAATGACTGCTTCAATGCGGCGTGGCATGGAGGCAATAAGCCTGTGGCACTGCTGAGGTCTTATGGAGGCCCAGGATGCTTCGATAGCGGCCTTTAGCTCATCCAGAGTGTTGGGTCTTGAGTCTCTCAACGTTCTCTTCACAATATCCCACAGATTCTCTATGGGGTTCAGGTCAGGAGAGTTGGCAGGCAAATTGAGCACAGTGATACCATGGTCAGTAAACCATTTACCAGTGGTTTTGGCACTGTGAGCAGGTGCCAGGTCGTGCTGAAAAATGAAATCTTCATCTCCATAAAGCTTTTCAGCAGATGGAAGCATGAAGTGCTCCAAAATCTCCTGATAGCTAGCTGCATTGACCCTGCCCTTGATAAAACACAGTGGACCAACACCAGCAGTTGACACGGCACCCCAGACCATCACTGACTGTGGGTACTTGACACTGGACTTCTGGCATTTTGGCATTTCCTTCTCCCCAGTCTTCCTCCAGACTCTGGCACCTTGATTTCTGAATGACATGCAGAATTTGCTTTCATCCGAAAAAAGTACTTTGGACCACTGAGCAACAGTCCAGTGCTGCTTCTCTGTAGCCCAGGTCTGTGGAATGCAGCACCTGTAGCCCATTTCCTGCACACGCCTGTGCACGGTGGCTCTGGATATTTCTACTCCAGACTCAGTCCACTGCTTCCGCAGGTCCCCCAAGGTCTGGAATCGGCCCTTCTCCACAATCTTCCTCAGGGTCCGGTCACCTCTTCTCGTTGTGCAGCGTTTTCTGCCACACTTTTTCCTTCCCACAGACTTCCCACTGAGGTGCCTTGATACAGCACTCTGGGAACAGCCTATTTGTACAGAAATTTCTTTCTGTGTCTTACCCTCTTGCTTGAGGGTGTCAATAGTGGCCTTCTGGACAGCAGTCAGGTCGGCAGTCTTACCCATGATTGGGGTTTTGAGTGATGAACCAGGCTGGGAGTTTTAAAGGCCCCAGAAATCTTTTGCAGGTGTTTAGAGTTAACTCGTTGATTCAGATGATTAGGTTCATAGCTCGTTTAGAGACCCTTTTAATGATATGCTAATTTTGTGAGATAGGAATTTTGGGTTTTCATGAGCTGTATGCCAAAATCATCCGTATTAAGACAATAAAAGACCTGAAATATTTCAGTTAGTGTGCAATGAATCTAAAATATATGAATGTTAAATTTTCATCATGACATTATGGAAAATAATGAACTTTATCACAATATGCTAATATTTTGAGAAGGACCAGTATGTTAAGAGGGTGTCCCATCACTACATGAGCTGTTTTTTGGATTATTTTAGCCATCCCTGCTGCATGTCGGGTGCACTCATGATGTCTTTGTTCCATGTTGTCCAACATTACACTTATATACATGAGGACTGTCCTAACCCCCCCCCCCCCCCCCCCCCCCCTTTTTTTTTTTTTGGAACAGCACACCATTGGCTGTGTGTGCTGTGACAGAAACATCCAAGTGGAAGGGCAACATGTAATCTGGATGTGCCAAATGTGTAGCTTGCGAGAGGCTGGTTTTTAAGTTAATGAACGCTTCTTCAGCTTCTCTGGTCCATTCAAGCGGGGCAGTGAGGTTTCTCATGCCCTGTCTTTTGACAAGCTCTCTAAGGGGTGCAGTGAGGTCGGTGTAGCCGGGCACAAAAGATCTGCTATACCCTGTGAATCCTAGGAAAGACAACATGTCCTTAACCAGGAGTGGTTTTGGGTGGGACAAAACTGCAGATTGGTGAGCTGGGGACATCCCCGTGCCAGGCTGGGAAACAACTCTGCCCAAAAAATCAACCTGGCGTCTGCAGATCTGGAGTTTGGCTTTGCTAACCTTGTAGCCTTTTTTAGCCAAATGTGACAGGACAATTGCTGTTGCCTCAAGGCATTCAGCCACAGTGGGCGTTGCGAGGAGAATGTCATCCACGTACTGAATCAGAGTGGTGTTTGGTGGTAATAGGCAATCTTGGAGAGAGTCTTTTAGAACCTGATTGAAAATCCCTGGAGAAAGCGCGAATCCCTGCGGCAAACGAGTGTATCTATACCTATGAGATTTATAGGTAAATGCAAAAATGTCCCTGCGTTCCTCAGCTAACGGAAGGCAGAAAAATGCGTTGGCCAGATCAATGCAGGTAAACCAGCAATGGTCAAGGTTCAGATTTGTCAGAGCCACATAGGGATTGGGCACGGGAACGGTAGGGGTGGCCAAAGCTGCATTTATGGCCCGTAAATCATGTGCCATGCGCCATTTACCTGTCCCTTTTTTCTCCACCGGCAAAATGGGTGTGTTCCATGAAGAGGAATGTACAGACTCTAAAACACCCGAGTTCCAGAGGCCTTCCACTGTATCTTTAATGCCTAGTTCTGCTGCTGGCTTGTGAGGGTATTGGGGCTTCCATATTGGTTGGTCGGTGGTCAACTGAAAAGTAATGGGGGAACATTTAATCAGACCTACATCCGTGGGCCCCTCTGCCCAGAGGGTGGAAGGCATTTTTTCCACAACAGCAGCTGCCAGTGGATGCTCTGTTTTTTCCCTGCCATGGTGTCTGTCTAACTGAACATGCTCCAGTGTGCCCACATCCGTGGAGTGGTTGAATATGCGATAAGTGTTCCCTGAGGGCGAATAAAAAAGGCTAGGGGTTGCCAAAGGCTGCCAATCCTGTAGATTCAGGGAGCGTTTTAACACACCTCCAAGTTCACGTGCTTCATGACCTGGGTGCAGAGCCAAAGAAACATGAGGCACGCCATCAGACCACATCCTAAACCACACTTCCTGCTCTCTAGTCAAATGAACCTCGGCCACCACTCCTTCTGGTGCTACATAAATGTCTGTGGTGGCAATGTCCCAGTGTGTACCCTCTAACTCGTCAGCAAAGCTTTCCTGGTAGCATTCACAATTATTTCTATCATAAAACAAGGTGTCAGGAGGAGGTACATAGGGCGCCAGAGTGGAGACCCAGGATTTCCACCGATGGAAAGCCGAGAGAATGCCTCTGTGCGCGGTGGTTTCAGGTTGCAGCAAAACCCAGTATATATCAGCTATTGAGTCCTGCAGTGGCTGGAGGAGGTACTGTCCATGAGAAAAAGAAGTGTTATTGTCACAAAATAACTGAATGCCATTGGGCAGGTGAACCTGCAGTCCATCAGTCCCACATAAAATGGTTGCTCCCAGTTTTATTAACATGTCTCTACCCAGTACATTTACTGGTGTGTCAGTGGAGACTAGATAACTGTGATTCAGTATTTGTCCACCAATTTCAGTCTTTAAAGGCTTGGTATATGGCAGGACCTGCTTTGCCCCCGAGAACCCCATGACAGTTGTAGTCCTGGTGGAGAGTGTGTTTGGAGGAGCCTGTTTGATGGTTGAAGATGTGGCCACAATGTCCACCAGAAAAGGAAGGCTATTTCCGGACACAGTCACAGACAGCAGGGGGTCCGCAGTCCCGCTGTCTTCTGGGGTCGGTGGGGACCTTCAGTGGTGCTCAGGCCAGCGACTAGGCTCGTCCCAGGCTGGTAATTGGAGTTATGGTCCGTATGCACCGCGTGCTGGGCCACCTCTGCTTCTGTATGGATGGGCCGGAGGAGCTATGGCGGGACCATAACACCCATACCCTCCGGGTGGACCATTCTTATGGGGGCAATCTTGGGCCCAGTGTCCAGGCTCATTGCAGTAATAACACACATCAGCATTACCCAGCCTCCTCTGTGGTCCTCTCTGAAATCCCCTTGCTCTTGGCCCTCCACGTCCCCCAAAACGACCAGCATGTCCCTGATATGGGACCGAGGCCTGATGCCACGGTCCTGCTGTTTCTTGATTTCCAGGAAATGGAGGAGCCTGAGGGGGCTGAGACACTGCACCTTCATACATAATTTTAGATGTTTTACCCTCCTTCTTCTTTTCCCCGACCTTCAGTTTAGCTTCTGCTAATTGCATTTTCTGGAGCTGAGTTTGTAACGTTTTTAATTCACTCTCCTCATCTTGTTTTGCCTCTTTGAGTTAAAATAAATTATGTATCAGGTGGCGATCCCATACTGCAATTTCTGATCCAGGCAGATCTGGGTTATCCTCCATGTTAGTTTTAACCTGCAGCGGTAACTCTCTTAAAACAGCATCACGGAACCAGTCCCTTTGGGGACCAGCTCCGTCTGGATTACTTCCTGTCTGTGTTTGCCACACGGATTTGCACTGATCTAAATATTCTCTAGGATTTGTGTTTGCGTTCCACTCAAATTTTGGAATGGTACGTCCTCTGGATACTGGATACATTTGTCTAAGAGCTGTGCCTATATGAGTGGAATATACAGTAAGTAGGACCTCATCTGGTACTGTTGTTGTACCTGCAGCAAGCTCTATGTCCCGACAGCTGTGTGGCTTCATGCATCGTCCAGCAATGGCCCGATAGTCACCTAGAGCTAACGTGGTACCTGCTGTCAGGGAATCTAGAGTCTGTAACCATATAGACGCTCCTTCTGAGATGGGAGGCAATTTGTCACACAAAGTGGTAAGATCTCCCAGTGCAAAAGGTTTGTATCTATTTGCTCCAAATTGTTGTTGGAACAGTGGACCCATATAAGAAGATTTGGATTGAGTTCGGGGTCTCATGTTATAGCCATGTCCAGCAGGGGGAGGCATAGCCTCAGGTACTAGTGGCATTGGGGTTGAGGAAGATAACATAGCTTCCTCATTTTCAATTGGTGTCTGATTCTGTACTGTAATAGGTGGTGCCTGCATATGATAAGTTACTGCAGTCGGTGGTTCGTCTCTTATCCATTTCCCTGACACTGACATATTAACTGAGCCCTCAATTACATCGGCTTTCAGAGGTGTGACCAATTCCATATCAGTAGGTGAATGGGAAATATACGGGGTGGAACACTTTATTGGGCCAGAAACTGGCCGCAGTTTGTCCCGTAATACCCGGTCAGCAAATGGATCAGTTTGTGGGGCCTGTGATATGAATGATAATACAGACCCATCAGTAGAATGTGAGGAGAGAAGAGAGGCAGGGGCCGAGCAGGGGGGTGAGGAGGAGGCTGAGGAGGAGGCTGAGCAGTTACTGGCGGTAAATCACACATGCTTATTTGTCCCCCAGTTACTTTCAGTGTAGGATATGAGCCAGTAAGAGGAGAGGTGGGGGCCTTGTGGTGTGATAAAGCGGGCTGATCTGCTAAAAGTTCATATGATGGCAGCATTTCAACTGTACTGCTATCCTTAATCTGTTTACTCTTCCAGTCTCTGTTCTCAGTCATAGCATGATCACTACTCTGCCACAAGAATCTCATTTGTAACCAAAACTTTTCGTCTTTTTCTGCTTTATTTGCCAGGTCCTTCCATTTTCCTCTGCTCAAACAACTGCTGTCTCTACACATTTTTTCAGCCAAATCTCTCTCTTTTCTTGCATTTTTTTTCTTCAAACTAAACCACTTGCCCACCGCAATGAGAGAGCTGCTCTCCACAGCTGCTTCTCCACAAATTTTCACTCACTCCTAACAAGCCTGTAACACAGATTATTTCCTCTGCGCACAGCTCATGAGTTTTTTACCAAAAAGCCTGGTCTTGCTGAATTTTATGTCAGCTCACAGTTCATCACTTCACAGGACTTATTCTCAGACTATGTGTTTGTGCTTTTATTACGTCTGTAATCCGATTTTACTGAGGCAGAACTCACGTAAAACACGGCATTCACACCCACGTGTTTGTGCCTGATCTCAGTGTATTTACTTCTCTATAGAATTTGAGGTCTCTCAATTCCTTAGGCCTCAAACCTAGCTAACAGTAGACCTCCGTCGAGGACGTACTCTGAACTGCCACGTTCGAGAAACTACTATATTTTTCCACACAATACCACCACTAAGTCTTGTAATTCTCTTAAAACAACATCTTATTCACCAGTTTAAAACAACCTCCTATTCACCAGTTTAAATCCTAGTCAACATTTATGACACTCTTTTTCTTACGTTTTGGCAGACTCAGACTTACTTAGACATCAGACACAATATTAATTTAGCCTATCGAAAATCCAAAAGCAGAGTTTTGATTAAACAAGTTCTGCTTACCTGTTTTGTAGTTTTGGCTAGCCCGTGTCTGATGCCTGTTGGTCCTCGTCAGTGGTCCGAATTTCTTTCGCCTGTTGTTCCAAATCCCGGACGAGCCACCAATTGTTGAAGCCGTCTCTGCTTCCCCGGGTCCGTTGATTTGGGTACAGGTTTCAAAGAGTGAAATAAACACAAGTGCAATCTACTTATGTTCGCCTCTGCAGAGTGAGAGATGGAGACTCCAGCCATGTATCTGTGAGCCCAACTCTGCTCAACTCTTGCTTCCAGCTAGTTTTATTCAGTCTCAAGGGTGTGTTCAACATATACATATATCATGTCCCACATGTATAACATAACATAACATAACAGTCCCTTAGGTCCAAATAAGGAATACTTCTGATTGTAACATGCAACTCATCCTCCACTGTCTCTGGCCTTCCCTATCCTCTTCTAATTTATGACCTTGCACTCTCTATGCTTCACTCCTTAAGGTTGACCCCCCCTATTTCCACACATTGCAGTTACACACATAGATAGTTTATATTCTACACCGTACTTATTCTGATTTATTCTTTTTTGGGAACTATTCCTCTTGTGGTGGATACAGTTGATATTTTTATTTTTTATTTTTTTGGACAACTGTCCTGTCCGGTGTCAGATGCTGTGCAGCCTGGAGGATTTTTCTTAATACTTTCTATTTTTGGACATTTCTTATGATGCATTGCCATGGCAACGGGGTTGTTTCTTACAACCGGGAGCAGCTGATTAATATCTCAAAAGCTCAAATAATACTTCAACTACAACCCCAAATCCTTGATGAGTTGAAAAGGAGACGCCGTGGATGTAGAGCAGGAGCTAAGAGAACAGAGAGAAGGAGGAAGTTCAAACCATCTCTTCCGTCGATTATGATGGGCAATGTGAGATCGTTGGGAAACAAGTTGGATGAACTCCAAGCCCTACAAAGGACCCGGCCAGAGTACCGGGCATGCAGTATTATGTGTTTTACTGAGACATGGCTGCAGGATCATATCCCCAACTCCAGCGTCTCTCTGCTGGGCTTTTTAACCATACGAGCAGACAGAGATTTAAAGAGGAGCGGCAAATGTAAAGGAGATGGACTGGCAGTACTTGTGAACAACAGATGGTGCAATCCAGGACATGTTACTGTGAAGTGTCGTCTCTGCAGTCCAGATATTGAACTGTTAGCAGCACATTCTCATCCATATCATTTACCCAGAAAGTTCACCAGTGTTATTTTGGCAACAATATACGTTCCACCTTTAGCTGTTGCCGACACTGCATTTGATGCCATCAGCTCAGTTGTTAAGCTACAGACACAACACCCCAATGCATTTGTGGCAATGTCTGGTGATTTTAACCATGCTTCACTTTCTGCTACACTTCCAACGTTTCAACAGTTTGTCAGCTGCTTTACCAGAGAAAACAAAACATTGAATTTGTTTCATGCAAATGTCAAGGACTCATACATCTCTACAGCAAGACCTCCTCTAGGCAAAACAGATCACAATCTTATTTTTCTCTGCTCGAAATATAAGCCCCTTGTTCAGAGACAGCCTGTAATAAAGAGGACTGTGAGAAAATGGTCACAGGAAACTGAAGAAGCCCTGCAAGGTTGCTTTGAGGCTACAAACTGGGACGCACTGTGCCAGCCACATGGAGAGGACATCAATGCCATGACTGAGTGTGTAACCGACTATATAAACTTCTGTGTGGATAACATCATCCCCACCCGAACCGTGAGATGCTTCCCCAATAACAAACCCTGGATCCCCAGTGACCCGAAGGACCTGCTTAATAAGAACAAAAGAGCCTTCAGAGAGGGAGACAGAGAATTATTGAGGAGTATACAGAAGCAACTTAAAGTCAAGATAAGAGACAGCAAGGAGGTGTACAAGAAGAAGCTGGAAAGCAAGCTCCGGCAAAAAAATATCAGAGATGTGTGGACATGGATGAAGAAGATCACAGGCTTCAAGCAGAAGGATGATCAGACCAATGAAGGTCTGGACAGAGCCAATGAACTGAACACATTCTTCAATAGGTTCAGTTCAGAAACAAGCTTTGCATCCTCCTCTCCTGCTCACAGCCAAACAGACATTCCACCCTCCTTTGACCCACAGCTGTCCAGTAACATCTCAAATTTTTTATCTTCCACCTCAGCCCTACACCCTTCTGCTTCTACATGTTTGCCTTCAACCATATCAGAAGATGCTGATGCTTCCTTTGCCTCCACCTTCCACCTGTGTGTCTCAAGAAGTCAGGTGAAGATGCAACTGGAGAGACTGAATCAGAATAAGGCTGCAGGTCCAGATCATGTCAGCCCTAGAGTCCTGAAGGCCTGCGCAGAGCAGCTCTGTGGGATTCTGCATCACCTCTTCAACCTTAGCCTGGCCCAGAAGAATGTTCCGGTTTTGTGGAAGACCTCCTGTCTTGTTCCGGTACCAAAGAAAACTCACCCATCAGTCCTCAATGACTATAGACCTGTTGCCCTGACATCCCACATCATGAAGGTCCCAGAGAGACTCATGTTGGCCCACCTGAGTAAGCAAACAGTAAACCATCAGGACCCCCTTCAGTTTGCTTATCACTGTGGAGTTGGAGTTGAAGATGCCATCATACACCTGCTTCAACAAACCCACTGTCATCTGGACAAAGCCAGCAGCACTGTGAGGATCATGTTCTTTGATTTCTCCAGAACATTTAACACAATCCAACCTGATTTGCTTTGTCAGAAACTCCAGAAGACTCAGGTGGAGGCCTCAACAATCTCCTGGATTAAAGACTACCTGACAAACAGACCGCAGTTTGTGAGACTGAAGGGTTGTGAGTCTAACCAGGTAGTCAGCAGCACAGGAGCAACACAGGGGACTGTACTCTCACCATTCCTTTTTACTCTGTACACCTCAGACTTCCAGTACAAGACAGACTCCTGTCATCTGCAGAAATACTCCAATGACTCTGCAGTCGTGGGGTGGATCAGAGATGGACAAGAACCTGAGTACAGGAAGGTGGTGGACCGCTTTGTGGCATGGTGTGGAAACAATCATCTCATCTTGAACGTGACTAAAACAAAGGAGATGATTGTAGATTTTAAGAGAAACAGGAATAAGTCAAAAACTATTTCTATCATGGGAGAAGAAGTGGAGGTGGTGGAGGAGTATAAATACCTCGGTGTTCACCTGGACAACAGACTAGAGTGGAGATGCAACTGTGAAGCCAGAAATTGCAGAGGCAGACAATATTTCAAAATACCATATTTTTTTTATCTCTGACATAATGATTTTCTTATTTTTTGTTTTTACAGGTCCGTGTGAGGATGCATTGGAAGTGCAAATACTGTGAGTTTATATCAGAGAAAAGGGGTTACGTTTTTACCCAACCAGACTGTCTGCAAAAACAGTCATTTTACCTTGCAGGACATGGGAGTTGCTGCCCACAACTGTCTCTGTATGTTAGGCAAGGGATATTGCAAAGTGAGTTGGTCATTATTGCAAAATTAACCCTTTGCAGGACTTTTCAGTAATGCCCTGTTCACTGTACACTATCCTGCTTCTTAAAAAGTTACTTCCCAACAAATATCCATAGAAGTAACAGACTTTAGAATCATGGAATTGACAATTCAGAATTGAGTAGCAAAGCTATTAATAATGTATAACTAATAATAATGTATAACATGGAATTTCAGTGTTTAAAGTGTCCAATTGGATTCACAGAGGTCACACAATATCACAAAAAAAAATCAAGGCAGTAGACAAGCAACTCCTGTGTTGTGCGAGGTAAAATAACTGCTTTTGTCAAAGAAGTTTGACTTGAAAAATCTAAATTACCCCAGATTTAAATTGATTAAACCATGCCCCTGACTGCACCTGTGCAATTTTTATTGCTGGCCTCACAATGGCACTTCCAGTTTTGGTTATTATTAGCTGTTGAGATGTAATATTGAAGCGTACTCTGTACTTTGCAGGTATACATGAAGTTCAACAGGATTGTTGGCAAGAACCTCAAGCAGGAAATCTATGAGAGCATCGATCGCCACAGTCCTCGTCTTATAAGAGAGGGAATGTTGGCCAAAAGCTGACACAGCTTTTGGCTAACAGACCAAGGTTGGTCCTGTTATGCATTATGGCTTTTAATAGCTCGTGTAATGACATGCTATTTAAGTGCAGCTGTATTCATTTTCATGCTTCCCATAGATTCTTCAAATGTTTGAAAGATTTTGGAATTTAAGGATGGGAAAAACAAGCCTGTGAGCTTTTGCACTCCAGTAAAGCGGTTGGAGACCTTTAGTAAAGCCTGCTAGCTCTTCTCAATGTTGCAACAGTTGGTTATTTAACCATAATGCATGTGTTCTTAAATGTTAGGGAATGTGCATTCAAAGGTCTTTGGTTATGATGCTTAAAAATGTGTAGGAACCTCTAATTGTGTAATGCAATCAACTGTGTTTGGTTGCTCACTTGTCTGTCATTTTACTGTCCAAGAAGACTGCAGAGCCAACTGCTATTGGGACACTAGTTCTCAGAGTGCTTCCTCTTATCCTTGGAGACAACCCCTCAGACATCTACAAACAAGGCTCTGTGAGTATTTTTACTCTCTATAAGACTACCTAAAGGAACAATGATATGGAAGCAAATCGTTACCATATTTCAAATGAAAAAGCATTTTCAGAAATGCTTTTTCATTTTAAGAATGTGGCTGCATTATTTGACCCATAAATAAAATTAGTAATCAATCATCCTATTTGCATTTGCATTTTCTTCTTCACGACTGCACATTTTATGCCATAATCAAAAAGAAAACAAAGCGGACATTGCTTTTTCGTTTTCGTGGTCTGCCCGCAAAGTACTGCCCAGAATTCGAAAACAAAAAAGCATTCCGAGCGGCGGGCGCAGCAGAGTGACGTCAGCAGCCGCTCTTCCTCAGCTCCCTGCTGTCTGAGCTACCCATATTGTTCGGTAGGGGGCGCTGTGCACGTCTGCATTGCATTACATTGCAAACGTGCCGAGAAATTGATTGAATTGCAGCAGGGCCGAACTCAATTTGTGGCAGTGGCAGGCAGAATTGGCAGTTCCGGTGGCAGGCTGTGGCACCCTTGTGGCAGCCTTAGGACCTGGGACATCCAGCGTGTTTTTAAGCATTTATTTATAATTTTCTGTGAGTGACAATTCAGAATAGCTGCTCGTGCTCTATAATAAACAGGCTGTTTGTGCAATAAATCTTCGTCATCCTTTCAACACGTCACACAAACACATAGTGCTATTTAGTTTTCATGTCAAGTAAATACAATCACCTTATGTTATGGGACTAAAGCTGTTTATTAAATAATAATCAATAATGAAATCATTATGTAAAGGTAACAGGCTATAACAACAATGACATCCCGTTTGCCGATAATCAGCATTGGCATCACTTCCGGTGGCCACAAATTGAGCTCGGCCTTGCTGCAATTCAATCAATTTCTTGGCACGTTTGCAATGTAATGCAATGCAGACGTGCACAGCGCCCCCTACCGAACAAGATGGGTAGCTCGGTCAGCAGGGAGCTGAGGAAGAGCGGCTGCTGACGTCACTCAGCTGCGCCCGCAGCTCGGAATGCTTTTTCGTTTTCGCGTTCTGAGCAGTACTTTACGGGCAGACCATGAAAACGAAAAAGCAATGTCTGCTTTGTTTTCTTTTTGATAATGGCATAAAATGTGCAGTCGTGAAGAAGAAAATTAAAATGCAATAGGATGATTGATCACTAATTTCATTTATGAGTCAAATAATGCAGCCACATTCTTAAAATGAAAAAGCATTTCTGGAAATGCTTTTTCATTTGAAATATGGTAACGATTTGCTTCCATACAATGACAGCTCAATCTTGAATTTGTCACTCTTAAACGTTGTTCTCTCCTTGAAAGTCTTTAAGGTTTGTGAGTTTGGGGTGTAGGGGATGATTGCCTTGAAAATTTGAAAATTTTTGAAAATACACATGGATCATTTGAAGTACCTAAATTCATTTTTTGCAGAATGATATTTATTTTGTAATAATTTATTGTTTATATGAGCTATTTATCCAAAGTCGGTGTATTACTTGCAATAAGTGGCATTCGACATATCCCCAGTTTGTAGAAGCAGCAATGGTACTGGTGTAGGAAATAAAGCGATACGCTGCTGTGGACAGTGTCTGCAACAACATTATTTTAGTCACCTAAAAAAATCTATCAGTGAAGTGTACATACCAATATATATATTTATATAAAATCTCAGTTATATTAGCTATATAAATATCGTTTCTGCCAAAACACCCAAACTGCAAAGGCAAAATCAGTCGCTTTACTTTGCTGAACACAGGAGCTGCTCTTCTACTGCTGCCTCAATCTGTTTGCTTATTAATGTTATTTGAATGGTTTAGATTCACAGAAATCACAAAACAGCACAAACTTAACAGTTCAAGGACATTATAGAAAAGCAAACCTTGTGTTCTGAGGTAAAATGACTAAACTTGCCTGTGGTATTTGGTTTCTGTGAAGAGAGCGCTATAACTTAAAATTCTAGTCAGAAATGTCTGATGGACAACGATGTAAAGCACTGAAAAAAATATTAATTATGCGACAACAAAAACCTAAATAGATTTTTTGAGGTTTCTAAAAATGCAAATTGATGCTGACCATGCCCACAAAAGTACATGGCAACACTGATCCTCCTGCTGCTTCTTCAAAGTGGGGAAAGGCTGACCACCATCTACTGTAGGTAACATACTGACCATCTGTAAGCACCTCAAACAACCCCACTTTAAAAAATCCAAACTATCCCTTTAATCCTAATTTATATCTTATTCTATGTTGGATTCATGTCAGGATTTGGGCCTAGACAGTCAGGTGTGGGAACCCTGATGACAGTTTCTATATATGAAGAAATCCTGTGAGCATAGTTTTAAACAATTGAAATAATGAAGTATTGTTGGACTTATCAGTAGCAGCTAATGATGCTGGAAAGGTGGTTTTTTTTGTGGAGCTCAAACTCATTCATAATTTACACCAGGAAACAAGGGCTGCATGGTATGATAAAACACATGATATGACAGATATTGCAATTGGATTGTGGTAATTATTATTTTTGTTCAATTATTGATGGTCACTTAATGAGAAATATCACTGTTGTGGTCTTTATAAAGGACTCGGATGATGATGACTCATTCCGCAACATTGACATTGGGATCTTCCTCATTGAACCTGAAGGTGCTGTCCCATCATCCTCCCTGCATCTCAGTCCATCTTCATTGAAGATCATCAATGAAGGAGAAGTGGTGATGGACCACATTCAAGACTTGCCAAAAGCTATGTGCATTCTCTTTGGACTTTCATACACAAAGCATCTCAACTACCCCAGGTCTATGAAGCTCACGTTCCAGTTTATCCAACAGGTACTTCTAGAGCTGGGCCACGGTGAAATTAAACCAAAGTTACAAACATTGAAAAACCAGCTTGCGATGTAAAGCCATGTTGTCTTGTGTGTTGTGTTACACCTGCAAGTTCTGCCACAGCTTTTACTGTTTAGGAAAGTTTATAATGTTAAGTTTACAATGTTATGAGAGACATGAATGTCCAGCCATTTGTGCTCTATACAGTACCAGATGTAGAGGCGTATGCTCAGGACTACGTAGTAATACTCAGTTGATATAATACAGTTAAAGGAAAATTTTGTACTTTTCATGTAAATGTCCATTGAGTTGAAGCTGTAAATTTGACTGTGTGCTCGATTGACCAAAACATTTTCCTGCTCATTGGGCTGTGCAGTAGTGCCTTCATAAATCCACATCTGTGGCAGAGGGCAATCTAGAAATGTATGTTGAAATAACATGTAGTCATGTTTCCTTAACAGAAACACAACTATATATTTTGCAAAATAAGTTTTCTCAAACAATTTAGCAGCACAGGGATTTATTGCTTGTTGACTACATTTACTAAGACTATATATTCACATAGAACGTGCAAAATCTTCCCTTTAACACAGTTCATTTGTCCTTTTTCAAGTTGAAAATTTAGAAGATTGCGTCGAATTTTAATGTGTAGTTTTTCACAAGCATACATATATTGTTGAATTGATGTCAAGCACTTTTAATGCCTATATTTCTTGCCTTTTAGATAGCAAGCTTTTTTTTTTGTTTTTGGCTACTGTTTCAATGCCATTTTTGTACTTGTGACAAACCTGATTACAAGTTACACCTAAAATGTTCTTTTGCAGAAACTTTCTGTGAAAAATAAATATATTGTAACATTAATGTATTCTTTAATTCTTTCCATTCTGTACAATTTGAAGATTAACGATCTAAAGGGTAATTTAATTAGAGGAAATGTCTTTACTTATATTAACTAAATATTATAAGTAGCTTTAAATAATATTATATTGGTTATTTGCTTCATTTGGCTATGTAAAATTAGCTTAAAATAGTTATTTTATACAACTAGGAAGACATTTTTTGAGCTAATCCGTTTTAGTAAAGACTGCTAAATGTGTTTGTTACATTGTACTATAGTTAGATGTTAACATAACTAAACCTGTTTAGTTTAATCTTTGTGTTAAAACTAGAATGGTTTTAGGCAATGGGTTTCCACGCAATTTTCTTGTAAAATCAACTTATTCGGGTTAAGAGTGTGAGGATTTTCCAGGAAGATGAAGAACCATCTCATAATTCAAAAATGATAACCTTGACCTTTGGTGCATACATCATATCTGAGATTATCTATGAATTTCATTAGGTACTTGTTTTAATCTGTTTGTATATCTCTATGTTAGGAATTTGTTGAGGAGTATTATTGGGTGGTTAATAGCTAAAACTGTATGTGGTTTTGTCTGGTGAACTGGAATAACGTCTTGCTTCATAACAATTAATAGTACATAGTTACAGTTAACCAAGTATTATTAATACTCCTGGCAGACAGAGGATTACAGTAATCTTCTAATCTTACCAACATGTTTCCTTCTTGCTGGAAGTAATGTTAATGTTTAGGATTGGCACCGTCAGACTCCTGGCAAGAATCTAATAGATAATCTGTGAAAAGTAGCTAAAGATTAGGGTGATGGCAAGGAGGTCTTGCAACCTCAAATACTTTGAAGTTCATTACCAAAGATAAATCATCAAAAAATACCAGTGAAAACATGCATTAAAGTGGTGAGCAATTAAAAAGATTTTTAAATTTTTTCCACCGATTATTGAAAGGTCTATAGTTTTCTATATGACATTTTTAATAAAAGGTAAATAAAATGAGAAAATATTTTTTTTTTAAACTGATACTCCTTTAACATGGTTTCATTACTTTTTGAGAGATGCCTGTCTCATTTCATATGAAAAATAAACTCGGAGGCTGAACAAAACCTATTTTAAATACAAATCGGCCAGGGGTATGAATAATTTTGGACTTAGCTGTAGGTGTAATGTGTTTGACAAACTAAAAAAGAAGATCCCAAGGTTAAGGCCACAATTGTTGTAGAGAACTTTGCTGCCAGTCCAATCTGGGTCAGGGGATTTATCTTTTTTCTGGTGAATTACTGCGTTGTCCATTTCTTTCAAACTGAAATATTTTCCACCTTTTTCTTTAAAATTGTTGTCCATTGTAGGAATGTAATGGCTGCTTTTGTTATGGAGGGTGTCACAAGGACTTGGTTAGAAACAATGAATTAAGATTTTTATAATAAGAACTCATTTCATTAATGAGCCCAGATGGATTTTAGCATTTCAGACCATTTATCATTAGGGTTAATACATTTCCTTCTGTCTCCTTTTTATAAATCTTTAGAAATATGCATGTTTTGTTTTTTTCTCATTCTTCTTCTTAACTTAGATCTAGACCCAACATAGGCGCTTTTTCATGTAACATGTCAAGATTGCGTTGTAGAGATAAAAATTACATTTAGTCTGTTTATGATAAATTGGATTTGATTGTAATACGGTTTATTTCTTTTATTTGAATTTCCATAGGAAATATAGAGGTTACAGTTTTACTGTGTGGTAGTTTAAAATCTAAAATTAGTAGAGGTCAAAGTTGAGCAAGTTTATTCTACGTCGTTATTCTAGGTTATTCATTTTATTTCTGAAAACACTCGTGTTTTGATGCTTTTCTATGGAATTGGGACAACCTTAGATGAGGCATGAAACTGCCATACTGTATCAACAAGGGCTAAATTATTTTAATTTAAATTACATATTGTCTAAAACACAGTTTCGATTTAGGAAATCTAAACCCAATTATTAAAATAGTGCCCTATTTTTGTGAATCCAGTGTTGTGTATTGGATTGGTGTTTACAGGACACATACAATGGCCAATGTTTACATGTTTTAATTGTTCAAATCTAATTAATAAATGACTGTTGTTTTATATATTCAGTATATTTCGTTCTGCATGTGTTGTGTCTTCTCCAACTTCATATATACAGGTCCTTCTCAAAATATTAGCATATTGTGATAAAGTTCATTATTTTCCATAATGTCATGATGAAAATTTAACATTCATATATTTTAGATTCATTGCACACTAACTGAAATATTTCAGGTCTTTTATTGTCTTAATACGGATGATTTTGGCATACAGCTCATGAAAACCCAAAATTCCTATCTCACAAAATTAGCATATCATTAAAAGGGTCTCTAAACGAGCTATGAACCTAATCATCTGAATCAACAAGTTAACTCTAAACACCTGCAAAAGATTCCTGAGGCCTTTAAAACTCCCAGCCTGGTTCATCACTCAAAACCCCAATCATGGGTAAGACTGCTGACCTGACTGCTGTCCAGAAGGCCACTATTGACACCCTCAAGCAAGAGGGTAAGACACAGAAAGAAATTTCTGAACGAATAGGCTGTTCCCAGAGTGCTGTATCAAGGCACCTCAGTGGGAAGTCTGTGGGAAGGAAAAAGTGTGGCAGAAAACGCTGCACAACGAGAAGAGGTGACCGGACCCTGAGGAAGATTGTGGAGAAGGGCCGATTCCAGACCTTGGGGGACCTGCGGAAGCAGTGGACTGAGTCTAGAGTAGAAACATCCAGAGCCACCGTGCACAGGCGTGTGCAGGAAATGGGCTACAGGTGCCGCATTCCCCAGACCTGGGTTACAGAGAAGCAGCACTGGACTGTTGCTCAGTGGTCCAAAGTACTTTTTTCGGATGAAAGCAAATTCTGCATGTCATTCGGAAATCAAGGTGCCAGAGTCTGGAGGAAGACTGGGGAGAAGGAAATGCCAAAATGCCAGAAGTCCAGTGTCAAGTACCCACAGTCAGTGATGGTCTGGGGTGCCGTGTCAGCTGCTGGTATTGGTCCACTGTGTTTTATCAAGGGCAATGTCAATGCAGCTAGCTATCAGGAGATTTTGGAGCACTTCATGCTTCCATCTGCTGAAAAGCTTTATGGAGATGAAGATTTCATTTTTCATCACGACCTGGCACCTGCTCACAGTGCCAAAACCACTGGTAAATGGTTTACTGACCATGGTATCACTGTGCTCAATTGGCCTGCAAACTCTCCTGACCTGAACCCCATAGAGAATCTGTGGGATATTGTGAAGAGAACGTTGAGAGACTCAAGACCCAACACTCTGGATGAGCTAAAGGTCGCTATCGAAGCATCCTGGGCCTCCATAAGACCTCATCAGTGCCACAGGCTGATTGCCTCCATGCCACGCCACATTGAAGCAGTCATTTCTGCAAAAGGATTCCTGACCAAGTATTGAGTGCATAACTGTACATGATTATTTGAAGGTTGACGTTTTTTGTATTAAAAACACTTTTCTTTTATTGGTCGGATGAAATATGCTAATTTTGTGAGATAGGAATTTTGGGTTTTCATGAGCTGTATGCCAAAATCATCCGTATTAAGACAATAAAAGACCTGAAATATTTCAGTTAGTGTGCAATGAATCTAAAATATATGAATGTTAAATTTTCATCATGACATAATGGAAAATAATGAACTTTATCACAATATGCTAATTTTTTGAGAAGGACCTGTAATTCCAATACTGAAGCGTTGCCTTCAAAGTCCTGTTTCATAGTCGCGTCGTTCCGCACGAGATCTCGTAGCTTCCAGCACTGCCTCTCTCGCCGCTCCACCAACTTGTCACCAAAGATGGCGATTTGCTGAGTGCTCATGGATACACACATTTGTCGGCTAGCTCTTATCTTACCCGAAACGCCAACTTTAAAAACAAACTAACTGCTAAGCGAGAGCAACTATTTCTCCATTGGAAGGAAATCTGACAGAACGTCAGCCATCGCTACCATGCAGATCACGCTGAAAACACTGCAGCAGCAGACTATTCAGATTGAGATAGACCCCGAACAAACGGTGAGATGCTATTTGCTAACTAGCGCAACTAACATTACTAGCTGCAGGACTTATGTTTTAGTTTTTTGGCGTGAACCCTACAGGTTTGCGTGATGTTTGTAGTTTCGGGGAAAATGGGGCGTATTTACCGCACATTGGCAAAATTCCGAAACAACGCGACACCTCCAATGTATTACGAGCTAACTTTAGCAGGCTAATGCTATCGTTAGCTTAACAGCCCACCAACAAAGTCCCACCGACGCAACTGTAAACTGGTCATTTGACATTCTAACTTTGTCACTCGGGTAGAAGGTGGTTCTTTGTCTTTTATGCCACGACTCGACACAATTAATTACCCTAAAAACCCAAAACTTAAAACACGAACAAGGGGAATGCTAATGCTAATGCTTATGACTCTGCCAATTACGATTAGCTGTGCTGCTAGCACAGTGGGAAGCTGGCTCAGTTTGTTAACATGCTCTCCTATGTGGGGTGTATCATGTGAGCTAAATGTTAAAAGAGCAGTAGGCTTCTTTACTGCAGTATTGCTGACAGATATTCCTAACGAGTCGAAGGGAAATATTCATGCAGAGTTGGAACTCAAACTTCAGCTGTTATTCAATTAAAGCTCAGTCACTGCTTAATCATTTCAGAAATGTAGCTGAGCTGCTTTGAATGAGGAAGACCCCCACGGTAAATCTGGAGGAGCAGCAGAGATCCAAAGCTCAGGCTGGAGAATCTGTTGACAGGACCATTAATCTTGGACCACCTTTCTGTAAGGGTGTGAAGACAAAAGCCATGAGAAGTCCCTTTTGCAAGTTGTCATGAGCTATGTAGGGGACACATAAAACACAGGGAAGATCAGATGAGACTGAAATTAAATGTTTTGGCCTACATGAAAAACATTGTGTGGCAGAAAACTAACAGTGCACCCCACCTTATACCACTTCTGTTTGAGACCCCTCCTAAACCCAAATCCTCACAGGCCAGCGTGGTGCAAAATTAAATGGTTGAATTCCCTTTTCAGCATGCGGTCAAGTTCTACAGTCCTGTGAATGACCTAATTATTTGGTTCAGGTGTGTTGAAGCAAAGAAGCATCTGAAAGTACAGGACTCTAGAGCTGGAGTTTAAGACCCTTGCCCTAAACAACTAATGGTGAGACATGGTGGTGACAGGGTCATGCTGTGGGTCAGGACACAGGATAATAAATGGAGCCCAAGTACAAGGCAGTCTGTCAGAAGCTGCAAAGGACTTGAGATGGCGCAGAGGTTCACCTTCCAGAATGACGGCACATTTTTTGTGTTAGAATGGCTCTAAGTTCAGACCTAAATTACAAGTGAGAAAGTATTGATTAAAGGGGCTGAATACAAATAATGCATCATTTTCCTTTCACTACAGTTATGCATAACCTTCTGTTGGTCAATCACATAAAATCCCAATAAAATACATTAAAGACTGTGTTGAACATGACAAACTATGACAACAAAAAATGGTTTAAACACTTACAGGACACTGTAGAAAAAACAGATTAGATGGTCTGAGAGACCACAGAACTAAAGCGCTAGGAGAACATTTCAAATTTCTGTATACAGCTACACATGATGTCTTCTTCTCCCTTTATCAGGTTAAGGCCTTGAAGGAGAAGATCGAGGCTGAACGGGGAAAGGACAACTTCCCTGTTTCTGGGCAGAAGCTGATTTATGCTGGAAAAATCTTGCAAGATGACACACCCATTAAAGACTACAAAATCGACGAGAAGAATTTTGTTGTAGTGATGGTGTCCAAGGTCAGATTAGGCTTTACTTTGAGGCTAGTCATTTATTATATGCTCCATAGGATGATTAGATATGAACATGGATTTTCTGAAATAATAACTTAAAAGCTGTCAGTTTGGATGTGCTGTGGTATTGCAAAGCCTGGGGGATGAACAGCTGTTTTAACACAGGGTTTCTACACAGTCTTGAAAAGTATGGAATTAGCCTTAATCATTTTCCAGGTCTGGATGAGTATGGGAATATGGAAATTGGCTTTTGGAAGAATGTTAGAATTTTCAGACTTTTTTTCCTTCCTTCTTATTAGACAATAGTCTGATGCAGTAGTTTTTTTTAATCTATGTGATGTTGCATCACACCTTGATTTTTAACACTTGTGTTTTCTTTGATTTACCGACTGGGTGTTTGCTTATGCAAAAATCTGATTTGGGCAATTTCATTACTGTTTGGTCTCTAGGCAACTTTACATTTTAAATTTATAAACCAGTGAACCACTCTGAAAATAAAAAAAAACAACACTAGCGATCTGTCCTCTGATTTGGGGAACCTAAAGGCAAGAAACCAACAAAGATTCAAGGTAGTGTAGGAACCAGTTAGCAGACTACTATTGGTATACTGAGATGTTATTTTCTTTTGTTTTCATTTTAAATAATAATCATTATTTATTTTCTTTACTATTTTTGAATTGATGAAAGGCTAAGGCTGCAGCTCCAGCCTCACCACCAGTCTCAGAAGCCCCCAAGCCCCCTGTACAAGACTCTGGCTCCACTTCAACACCCGCCCCAGCTACAAACCCTGCTCCAGCCCCGGCCTTAGTCCCGGCCCCTGCAGCTGTCCCCATTTCCTCAGAGGAGGCCAAACCGGAGCCAAATACCGCTGCCACAGAACCACAACAGCCAGCCAGGTATAACCTGTTCCAGCATTAGTCATGACTGGTCGCAATTGTAAGAGAGAAAATTGAACCATATCACATTTAATTTTGTTATGAAGAGAAGAACTAATTCAGTTATGTTATAGCTCGGACAACAATATTTCTTCTTTATTATGGTTCCATCAGGTTTGATTATTTTAAAAGGGTCCATTGCAGAAGTTCAGTTCACTGTGTTGCTCAGCTTTGTTTTGGAAGCAGCTGCTAAATTGGTCTGAAATCCAGGAGCAGACCCTCGTCATTGCCAATGGTTTAAATCAGCAAAGTCTTCTGTTGCAGGGAATCCTGTATTTAGTCTGTGCTATATAGAGGTGAACCAGTCTTGTTTTTGTGAATGTGAATAATCTGTGTGAGCGAGGCTCTACAGTAAACATTATTTCCTCATTTAAACCTTGCTTTGCTGCCATTTGAAGCATTTAGAGCAGTTGACTCCTGGTAAATGCAAACTGCCTTGGGTCAGTGTTTTCTTGACCCTGGTTTAGTCTGTAGTTTTGTCTAAGCTTTGTAAAATCTGTTGAAATACTTAGACTGCTTTTTAAAAATACCACTATTTCTTGGTTTTTACACGGACACCATTGCAGTTCAAATTATTTCAACTATAACATGTTTAGTAGGCTATTGTACAAGTACTTATTGCACAGAATATTCTCAGTTTGTCTGCTGTTCTGCTCTGTATAGAGTAACACAAGTCTAACAAGCTGACATGAGCTGGGTATCTGCTCGGTTAGCCAGCCTGCAGTCAGCTGCTCTACAGACGTGCTTCTCATAGCTGGCCATGAGCAGTTTTAAAGCAGCATTGCTTTAAGTAGAGTCCTGGGTGGCTCTTTGGTTTCCATGCCACACCTGTCCCTAGTTTTTTTTAACAGACAGCTGAATTTATCTTCATTGTAAGCAAGGGAAAACTGTGTAAGGGTTCTTTCAGCCAGCTGACGGGCGGTGCACAATAGCAAGTGCAGAAGTGGTGACTTTGTTACGATATTGCTGAACAAGCCATAGAAAACTCATGTCACTTTGTCTGGGATCTAATCAAAAGGTTTTTTTAAGCATAGGATGCTGATACCGGTGGGGCCCCCACTCCTAACTGGGGACCCCTATTCAAAACTTCTGGTAGGACTGGGAGATCCCAAGCTGTAGCCTTAAACTTTGATGCAAGTTTGCAGCCAAAATTATTGCTACAGATTCATCACACCAGATAAAGGCTTTCTATAAATCTCAGTCACTTAGGTCCAACAACTGGAATTGGAAGTGAGGCCAGATCCTGTTCCTGGATCGTGACTTTGCTATTTTGGTTTGAAATCGAGTGAGACACTAGTGAGTGTTTTGAACGCCGTCTCGATCTTCTCTGATCTTCCCAAAGACATCTGGAAGTTTGTGTTTAACGTGTTACTTTCCTGCTGGTCTAAAAATAGCCTGCCATCTCATTCTGGTGTTCTACAGTTATGATCTAAATATGTTCTGGAGTTAGCAAAACCTGAAAGTAAAACAGGCTGCTATCGTTCGCCAAAAATATTCCATGTTCTTTTCTATTGACCTCTGATTTATTGGGGTTAATTTAAATGGTAAACAATATTTACCATCAGTAAATATATGTATTTCAGTGTTAAAGCTTAGAGTAAGTATTAAATAAGTTTAAGTCTTTGTTTTTTAGATGCCACGGTTTCACAGCATTTACACAAAACATTTGAAATAGTATCTGGACTATAATCTAACTGCTACACATACATGATGAGAAGATAGTCATTCCAAGTTTTTCCCAACCAAAAAGCAGGTGAAATATTTACAAAAGCACAATTTGTCCTGAAAGCAAGGCAGTCAACTGACCTGCAGTGTGCAGCAATAGGAAGGGCCGTGTTGTTTAACTGTTATTGCTGCACTTTCATCCTGGTAACCACCCCGTGTCTGTGCTCATTCATCTCATTGTGTTCTGTGAGTAGCAGTACAATAATTCAGTCCAAACAGGAATATTTAGGTTATTTTGTTAACCTGTAGGTTATCATTTGATTTGGTCATATCTGAGTTGATATTGTCTGCTGCCTCCAAACTCAACAGCTTCACCTTTAAAATCAGTCCTGCGATGTAATGTTGTTTCACCTTCATGTTTTGTAGCTCCAGTGGTGGGAGCCAAGGCCTGGATGCCTCCTCAACGCTCGGTAGGTAGTTTACTGGTTTCTTCTCTAGTTTTAGCACTTTTCAGACCTTCTTATTGAAGGTATTGTCACAATGGTTCGTTTTATTTTTACATTGTTAGCCAGCAGCTGTTTCTGCTGTCAGTCGGGGACTTTACAAGCTGCGGCGTGCTGCATACCACTTCAATGTTTAGAGGCTGACAAAGCGAGCCCTTCCTCGTTGTGACGTCTGAGAGTGATGAGGGGGATTCCCATTTCATCCTCTGATAGTATGCACTCAGCTAGTAAAATCTGTCACACTGCTGTTAGGGAAGACTGTCTGTATGACTTAAATTGAATTTGTCACTTTTAGAATCTGCATCCTCAGAGATCTACTGATAAAAACCCTAAGATACGCACAATTCTTATCTACTTTGAACATTTCTGTGTATAATGGTCTATTTAAAGCAATGATAAACTTAGCTTCAGACTAACAGTTGTTCCTAAAGCATCTTTGCTGTGAACAACCTTCCTAACACAGCATTTGTAGCTTTTGATTGACATCTAACCTATTGCTGCTTTCATATATTGCACGGCGGTCTGAAAGCAAATGGCATCCCTGAAAAGTGCCTGGATGTCTGCAGTAAAACATCTGGCTTTGCTGAAACTCCTTTTCTTCTACCTGTCTGGTAACCAATGCAGTCAGTAACAGGCCTTCTGTTTGTTGAACTTATAAAACATCAAATATGTTTCCCCTGTTCAGCATTCAGCTTCGTATGGTTATACCATTGTTAAACATTGGTAGTTTTTTGCTGACTTCGAATGAAGTCAAGTCTGTCATCAGAGTTTCCAGTTCTTATGAATGTTATCCTTGAGACAGCTGTACGGTACCTTGCTAAAGTATTTATTTAGTCATGTGTTTTTAATTGGAACTACATGTGAAAGACCAACTCGGTAGTCTAGTTGCGAAGTGGAAGGAAAAGAAAACATGGTTTATAGCAGGAAGTCTTGTGGGATGTTTCTCTACCAGCTTTTCACACCTAGTGACTGAAATGTTTTTAAGTGTTACCACAAATGCTCAATTGGACCTAGGCTTGAACGTTGACTAGGCCATTCCTACACATGAATAATAATCACATGAAGAAAGTCTGAAGTCTTTTGCAGCGTCTAACAGGTTTTGTTCGAGGATCACCCTTTATTTAGCTCCATTCAACTCCCCAGCATGATGCAGCCACCACCATGTTTCATAATGAGAATGGTGATTCCTTCAACTTTTAAGTTCTGGTGGTTTATATATCCCCATTTCACAAAAAAAGTATCCAAAGGTAACACAAGACAAACAGATCCAATTTGTATATAGAATGTGATGAAATCACAAATTTAAAATAGTTTGTGTTGTTCCATCAAAGAAAACTCCAATAAATACTTTAAAGTGTGTGGTGGAACTGTGGTATGTAAAGAAAACAAAGTTCACAAGAATTAATATGTGTGTAAGGCATTGTATTCAACAGTTCATTTGTTATATTTCAGATAATAATATAACAGTGCAGCTCTGTCCATCTGGCCCTGTGTTTACAGTGACTGGAGCCGAGTATGAGGCCATGCTGACGGAGATCATGTCTATGGGCTATGAAAGGGAGCGGGTTGTAGCTGCACTACGGGCCAGTTTTAACAACCCTCACAGAGCTGTGGAGTACCTCCTTACTGTACGTCACACACACACTACACACTGAACTACTCGTACCTTCTTAGGAAAAACTCCCAATTGTTTTGAATGTGGAAGCTTTTCTGACCTTGCAAGTAGTTCAAAGGCCAGAACTGATCCAGCTGGGCTCTTGTTTTTGTCTCTGTTTTGGATTAGGAGACTTGGACTGTGGAACAACATAAAGCCTTCTAAAATTCGCAGAAATCCAACAGTTTTTTTAATTTAACTTTTAAAATATATTCTCTCAACGGTAACATGTTGGTCTTCCAGTGTTTGTAACCAATATACAAGAAGTGTGTAGCCATGTGTGTGATTGAATGCATTGTTCCATTACCAGGGTATCCCCAGCAGCCCAGTTCAGGAGAGTAATCCACCGGCCCAGGCTCCCACATCTGGCCCCACAGAATCTCCATCTCTAGCAGAAGGTAGGATACAGCCTTGTTTGTCTTCTCACTGGGAAATTAAACACTTTTCTGCTAGTTTGACTACATGGTTGTATTTCAGATGGGTCTTAGAATAAAAAAAAAACCTATTTCAAAAGAATTTGAATCATATCAGTGTTGAAATCCTACAATTTTGCAGAAAATTAACGCACAGACCTAATAGGAAGACACCAGAACCTTTATAGGCCTGTACTGACAGTGCTCAACATTTGTGGTTGGTCCACTAGTCTGAGGAGCTGATGTCCACCTTTCTGTCCTTAGGGTGTTTTCACACCTCTAGTTCTTTTACTTTAGTTCGAATCAGCTGATGAGGTTGTTAACTTGAAACTTTTGTATGTGGTAGTTTTACACAGAGAAACTCGGACTGAACCAAACCCTGTCTCTACGAACCACATGAAAACATTGGGTCTGTTTATTGGTCTGATGAGACCAGTGGAGGAGAACCAAATGTAAATACAGGAAGCAGATGCTGTGTTCTGAGCTAGCAGAAAGAAAACAGAATTTAATCATATCATCAGTTTGTTTCTCAGCACTGTCAGGGAAAATTATCCATCAAGTTTACAGAAGGATTTTGAGATTTCTTGAAAATTGCAAAGGGCTTTATACTCTTGGGAGAAGATGCGCCACCATTGTTTATTAGCTTCTTTACTCTTCTGCATCCCACAATGAAACGCAGACCTGGCTCAAGGTTGCCGCATTTACCTGGTACCTGTCTCGGATCGGGGTCAGATCATGTTCACTCCTCAAATAATCTGCTCTCTAATTCGCTTGGAAGCGTACCGAGACCACCTGTTCAGATCTACGTAAAAAAGAACCACACAAATGGGGGGAACGACCCGCTTTGTTTTAAATGGACTAAACAATTGTGTGAAAACACCCTTAGTCAACTCTTCTCAGCTTAGAAACATCTGCAGATTTGTTAATAAAACCTTCTTATGTGAGAAGTTGACAGTTTTCCAGAAAATCCCTAAGACCTCTCAGCTTGCTTTAAATGCTGGATGACGTCACAGTCATCGCATGCTTGTGTGTTTGCATAATACGGCGGATGAAAACGTTGGGTTTCAAGAAACCCTGCTGGGAAATGTTCAAGATGTTGTGTGTTTCTTCAGTGGGTCAATAAGAGATGGTTGAGTTGATCAGCTAAGCACATTGATCACTGATTCATCAGAAACATCTTAAAGTAATGGTACAATACAGGGAATTCTGGGATTTTTGGGAACTTTAGAAGACGTCAGTGTGGGGGTGTGTTTGTTTGGAAGATTTAATGGGATGCAAATAGTTTAAAGTGCAATTTTTTATTTATTTTTTTTCTTGGTGCTCTTCCCAGGTTTTAGATAAAATGCAGTCATATTGGATTTTCAGGTCCTGGTTCCTCATACACCTCTGACTTTTCCAACTTGAATTATAACTTCAAGGAAACTTTCGGTTTTTCCATCATTAAAGAAGGAAACTTCAACTTTTGAGGTAAAATGAAAGACATAGGTCCTGTCCCAATTCCCACACTACACCCTACGCCCCTCTATGAAGTGTTTACTTTGTACAAGTGCATGTAAGGGTTGAAGTGCGCAGGTTACAAGCGTGCAAAATTGGAGAATTGGAACAGTAGGGGTTACGTCATCGACTTGCACCTCTGCACCGTACCTGCAACATCAAAAAGGGCGAGAACCAGCGCTGTTTTCACAGTCTTGCTGCTAAAACAACTATTTAAAACTGCAACAAGCAATTGTTTTGAGGAGAAAGTGCAGGAAGCGAAGGAGGCTTATACACCAGACTCTCGCTGCGCCAGTGTTTGTTTGAAAGGTAACTTTAGTTTTATGGGGTACTGACTGCCCAGACTCACTCTGAACCCAGTGGTATCTTACAATGTTGAGCCTGGAAAACTAGTATTTGTCGGCTTGCTGTCTAACGTTTATGCAGTTCTTATTATTCTGATTTGATGGCTGGTTACGTTGATGGTTGTGATTGGTTTTTGCTCAGAACGTCATCTGCAGCAGTGAATTGTGGGTAATATACTTCGGCGAAGTCGGCTTAGATGCGGGCTTTGCCGAAGGGCGGATGTGGGGCACAAATGGGGCGGGGCTAAGGACGACTCTGGAGAATTGGGACACACTACGGACTCAAACCCATCAACGGGAACAATTCAGGGACACAAGGGTGGAAGTGCGAGTATTGGGACAGGGCCATAATCGAACGTCCCTCAGCCAAGCATCCATCCCTTGTTTATGCAGGGGGCTGGTACCTGTCTTCAGTGGTTATAGGGTGAGAGTTGGGGTACCCACTGGACAGGTTGCCAGTCCATCACTGGGCAACTATGCAAGCACACACTTATACCTAAGAGTAATTTAGAGAGATCTGTGAACAGTCATGTTTTTGGACTGTGGAAGGAAGCTTGAGAACCTGGAGAAAACCCATACATGCACGGGGAGAACATGCAAACTCCATGCAGAAAGACCCCTGGCTGGGACTCCATTTGAACTGGATTTAAAACTAGTGATGGGACACAAAATGAAATGAAGTAGAGGCTTGGTACCTAATTAATCATGACTTCTTGTCATTTTTTGTCAAATAACTATAGTTTACACAAAAGGAAATTCATAACTGAATTAATAGACACATGATTTGTGTCATGATGAAGTGCAGCAGTTTCTGCTCTGACTCAGTGTCGTACCTCCATGCTGTAGTTTATCTAACCATACTGATCTGGAAGCAGTTGCATGTCTGTGTCTACGCCAGCAGCTTCAGGAATCATACTGTTGTAAATACTGCAGTTGTTAGGGAAACAGTCCAGTGTTTCTACATGTTACAGAAGAGGGTTCCTGCCATGTAAATCTATATCTAAACATGTTACATTCTCACCCATACCTCAGAACAGCGATGCTGCTGCTCTGCTCTCCCCTACCTGACAACACTTGATTCCGATTTTTTTTTCATCTTCAAATTAAAGAAAGAATACGTAATATTTCAGGATCGTTTAATTTAGTTTTATTCCTTTGCCCATCTCTACTGGTCAGCCTTGATTAGAAAGCTTGTTGGCATGGCAACACTGACAGGTTGTAATCACATGTTCAGCCGTTTGTTCCCTCACCTCATTGGGACGTCTGATGTCACCACAGGTATTTTCTTGCGTTAGTGTAGTAGTAATCACCTTTTAAAGTTTCCACTTAAAAACGCTGTTCCAGTCTGCTTATGCTTGTTATCCAGTGCTGTTTATTCCTATAGCAGGATGAAACACGGTGCTGCACATGTTTGATGCGCCCCATTCACACAAACAAGGGAGGGGGGTAGGTGACGCAGCATGCAGATCATTCCGTGCTGCATTTACTCACACTTGGACATCTGATACTTAGTCACCTAAACACCAGTTAACAAGTCATATGTGGTTACATCCACCATACACACACATACACATCACCACTACCCTGGGTGTGATTGGTTTTTGTTAACCAGCTGCACTCCTGTGTTTACGTTTTCAGTTGATGCAATGGTGCGCATTTGACAGGTTTTACAAAAATTGCTTTAGTTGACTTTAAAGCAGTTTTCATTTCTTCGTTTTGTGGCCCACCAGGAGAGAACCCCCTTGCATTCCTGAGAACCCAGCCCCAGTTCCTGCACATGAGACAGGCGATCCAGCAGAACCCTGCTCTGCTCCCAGCCCTGCTCCAGCAACTAGGTCGGGAGAATCCCCAACTTTTACAGGTAACTCTAATCTAGAGTTTTAGGGTTTTAAAGTGCTTTCTAAAAGTATTCATACCCCTTGAGCTTACGACCTTTAGACCTCAGAGTGTTTTATTGAAATGTTATTTCCATTAATCAATTATTGTCAAAAGCATTTCCCGCCCACTTTATAGTTCTTGTAGGTCTGTCACATAAAATCTAGTGAAGTGGTTGGATAGTGCAAGCATCCAAATTAAATGATGAATAATTCCCTCTTCCTGTTGTGTTTCCAGCAAATCAGCCAACATCAGGAGCTGTTCATCCAGATGTTGAATGAGCCAGTGGGAGAAGGGGGAGACCCCCCAGAGGTTGGGGAGATGGGGGCAGCAGGTGAGGAGGGAGCACCTGTCAACTATATCCAGGTTACACCACAAGAGAAGGAAGCCATAGAACGGGTGAGCTTGCAGTAAAAAAACTGGATCACGGATTGGATTTCCGCTTGCTGTTTTTAATGACATCTTTTCCATCTCCTTTGTGTTTCTGTGCGCTGCTCCACCCGAGCAGTTAAAAGCGTTGGGCTTCCCTGAGGCCCTGGTGATCCAGGCCTACTTCGCCTGCGAGAAGAATGAGAATCTGGCAGCCAACTTTCTTCTCAACCAGGGACTGGAAGACGACTGAACGGGAGCAGAGCACTGCCCACCCCCTTGCCCCACCCATCCCACCGCTCCCCCTTCCTCAGCTCAACATAAAGACTGCACCCCCGAATTTTACTGTACAACCTCAACTCAAGCAGACAGTGGCAGGGGGGGGATGCTCGGGGCGGGGGAGTACCTGGGGTTGCATTGGGATGGAGTGAAAGGTTGTGTGCAGGAAGGTCAGATTATGGGAGTTGGGGGGGGTGGGGGATGAAGGAAGTGTGGACAAATAATGAAATCCACGTGAATTCCAATGGAATAAGTGGGGTGAGTTTAGGGGAGATCTATAATTTGATTTTAGATGCGCTTTGTGAACATTAGGGAGGGGAGAGAGAGAGAGAGAGAGGTGGGGGGGACGGGTGTGCGTGCTCGTGTCTGCGTGTGTGAGAGTACGTGTCTGTGTATGCCTGTGCAAGATGGATGCAATTCACTTAGGCTGAAAAAAAAAAAAAGTAATCGATCTCGCATTCTCTAAGTTTGTTAATGCTGTAGCGCGGCCATATGGAAGCACGTTCCCCTCACTGCACTGCGACAACATCATCAGCGTGTGTAAACTGCTTTGCGTGTACCTCTGTAAGCCTCATGTGCATATGTCCATGAATGAAATTAGAAGTGATGGACTGGACTGTGCTGCAGCCTTTTTGATTTTTTCCTGTCTCTGACATGATGTCCTCGTGGTCTTTAAGTCAAAATAGAAACCAAACGTCCAGAACAGAATCTTAATAATCAGCTTAATGTTCTGCTCCAATCACCTGAGCTGGTTGCAAAGAGTCCACACAAGCTGCGCCTGCCTCTCAATCAAACATAAAGCTATTGTTTTTGTTCATCACATGTGGTTCCCAATGACACTACATATTAAATACTGATTACAGGAGTTCCTGTTCTACTTACCTACGACAGCTATGGTTTAACTCTGAGCAGATGTTCATGAAGGCAGCCATCCAACTTTCACCTCAGAATATTTAATCAGAAATTCCCTGTAAACAAAACCATTCACTGTGTCTCAACTGGGCATGGGTCGGTATCAGATTCTCCGGGTATAATGGTGGCGATCATCATGATCGACACCATTATAAAAAAAAAAACCTGAAAGCAAAATATGACCTAATTTTTAAAATAAAAATAGATGCAAAAAAACACATTTTTGATGTTGCTGAGAAGAATAAAACATGTAGTTTATTACAGATAAAATGTTACTGTGAACTTTTTAGTTTGATTTTAATACATAAAAATAATGATTAAAAGCTTGGTAAATCTTACTGTTTAATATGTTTGGGATCTGTTAGAGATGTTCCACTCAGGCCTTTCCTGGCCTATTTAAGGTCTGAAATGCCGATTTTCTTATTTCTCTTAAGTATAGCACACATATAACAGAAAGCAATGGGCTCCAGGCTGTTTGATAGGATGGAGGTTTTGAATCCAGCAGTTAAGGAACTGCAAGACTACCCGTATTTATGCCTCCATTTATCTGACCTTTACCTAAAGGACTTGATATTGGAGATCTTTGTTGTGATGAAATTATACAGCGTTCAACCTGCTGATCAAGGAAAAACCATGATCTCAGCCCAATTTATTTCATTTAATAACAAACGTGCCCATAGTAGCTGGGCAGTTAGCCAGGCTATCTCAGGGGCTAGCCAGCCTGAAATAAGCTGATCTTAGTCTGCAACTGTAGTTATAAAATAGCGTTGCCTTAACAAGAGGGATGGGTGGCACCGTTTATGATTCCATGCCATCATCTTCTCAAGCAGCCATCCTTGATTCTGTTAACTGGCCCATGCCCATTCAGCACACATTTCTGTATACATCTAAATTATGAACTGTATAGTCCACATAAGAAAGGTTAAGTCTTGTGGCTCATAATGCTTTCTCTGCACAGTTTGATTAAATTGTTTACAGGACAGTCTTCAGTTGGCAGCTGCTTTATGGTGATTATCATGATGATCTGGGGGAAAACTCTTAAAAATGAGTTGATCAATCAGACTAATTAAACGATCTCAGCGCTAATCAATGTAAGATGGTCCTGTTCTAAACTTAACCTTCCTTCAGTATGTAGACTCTGACGATTCAAGGTTTAGGACTAACTTCCTTGTGGAATCTGATTGGCTGTTTCATCACTACTGTTTAAATGCTGTGGTTTAATGTTTGACCCAGTCCATTAATAAGACTGGAACTGTCACCTTGATCTGGGATAAATGCAGCAACATAGCTTTAGCTCCAACTGGACACAAAGCTAACCCTGTGAAGATCTCATTTAATTTTGTGTACACGAGTTAGTTATCCTCCAGCGTTTGTTGAATGAAGGTTTAGATAACTACAAGATGACCTGGACCCGATTCTTCCATTAAATGTTAAGGTCTTTATTGTCTGTGAGAAATGCAGACCTTCATTTCTGAAAACTAGCCTATTTATGGTATTTCCACTTTGAAATCACAATCTGGTCCTGACCTAGCGGTCAGTGAGTCTGGACTTGGAACAAATGCCTTTTCATTTTCAAAACCTGAAATATTCAAGCTAACGTAAACTTCTGATTGAAGATTTCTAAGCATGAAGGATGAGGCCCTGGTTTACCTGTGAGGCAACTGTTTTTTAGTTTTATTGGGTTCATGAATAGAGGCTAACTGTTTAAGGTAACACAAGTGGATTCTCTCTGTGGGTGTGTGTGTGTGTGTGTGTGTGTGAAGGCAGTCTTTACTGATTGTTGTCCTACAGCATCAACATGATCTTAGACTATGCTGTGCTACATTAAATATCAGCAGTCTTTCAGCTCCCTGACTCTGTGTGCCTTCACATCATTGTCGTACCCGCCTCACTCTTAATATACAGGTCATCTCAACAAGTTAGAATGTCATCGAAGTTCGTTTTTCTCAGTACTTCAGTTCTGAAAGTGGAACTACATTCATCCCATGGTGAAATATTTCAATTTGTGTTCATTTTGGTGATTGTCTTACAGTTATTAAAAACCCAAAAACTCAGTTACTTTGAGAATTAGAATTTATAATAAAGTCAATAAAAATGTTATTACAGGAGTATGGGCCTTCTGTAAAGTATGTACCGTACAGTGTGTACAGGGCTCCTTTTTATTGGTTAATGCATCAGTGCGGCCTGGCATGGAGGTGATTAACCTGTGGTTCTGCTAAGGTGTACAGGAAGCCCAGGTGGCCCTAATAGAAGCTTTCAGCTCTTCTGCATTGATGGATTTGGTGTCTCCCCTTTCCATCTGGACAGTAGCGCGTAGATTCTCCACAGGGTTTAGGTCGGGCCAGTTTGCAGAGGGATATGATGGCCATGTAATCAGGTACAGTGCTTTGAAAAAGTATATGCCCCCTTTACAGTCTTCTATTTTTGGTTTTTTGATCATTAAACTAATTTTAGTAATGAAATAAAGATAACGAGTAAATACAAAGCCAAACCCAGATCATATTACCTGACCTGAAGATATAATTAAAATCAACCTTACCAGAGGCTGAAAGAACTCAAAAAGCAACACATCTACAAAAAAAAAAAAAAAATCATTGACATTAATCGGTCTAGAAAGGGTTCCAAAGGCATTCCTAAGTTTTTGGAAGGTCAACAAACCAAAGTTAGAGCCATTATCCACAACTCGGCAATGCATGCAGCATTGCTGAACCTTCCCCGGAGAGGGCTGTCAACGATTCAACTGGGAGCTCACTCTAAAGTTTCATTGAAGAGGACAGCTTTGACTTGATAAAATTAAGTGGACCAACAGCTGCAAATTTTAATGTTCCACAAATCATCACTGACTGGAAAAGCTTCAGTCTGGACCAAAACCAGCTTGGATTCTGAGTCTCTAACTGATTAACAAAGGAAATGCAAATATACTTTGAACTGAAAACAGGACATTGGAGCACTGAGCAACAATCCAGTCATTTTCTTTGGCCCAGGTAAACCACTTCTGAAATTTGCCTGTTTCACAAAAAATCGTGGTCATAAACGCGTGAAGGCGACCTGCTTCTGGACTCCCTCTGGCTATTTTATAAATCACATATGAAGATGGTGATCTCTCACACTGCTGGGAGTTTTCAAAATAAAGCTGGAGGTGCGGGAAGACATCGACACTGCGTATATTCTTGTTGGTAATGATTTCTGAGTTTTGTTTTAAATCCTGCAGCTGGATGGTTGCATAACCCATACTTCACCACGCGGTGAAGTATGGGTTGTCACGAACCCTACGCAGGGGTGTGACTGCCTGGGTTGGTGAGTCAGAGGTGTACGGAGCAGGCCGACTTCAACCCCTCGCAGCATCTGCCCTGTCACAAAGCATATAGAGTTGGGAGCAAGGCGCCTTAATCCCACCATGTCCTGGATTAATCTGTGTGGTTAGTCTTGAAGCGCCTGCTCCAGCTGTTGTCCACACCTTGTGAATCCCCCCCCCCTTACTCTTTAATGGGCCTTGCTTCATAATCTTCTCAAGGCTGTGGTTATCTAGCTGCCTGTGAACTTTATTCTACCACAGTTTTAACCCTCCATTAATATGCTTCCATACAGCACTCTGTTGAGAGCCAGCTTCTTTTGCAAAGAGCTTTTGTGACTTGCCCTTCTTGTAGAGTGTCCCAATAAGTGTCTGCTGCAGAACTGTCCAATCAGCAGTCTTCCTCATAATTGTGTAGGCTATAACAGATCAAAATTTAAAATAAATTGTCATATATAATAATGTAAACTGAATTTCATTATCTGTAAACCATATTTACCCAAATTAACAGAAAATAAATTCTTGAAATACCTCACTGTGTGTAATAAAGTGATTAATAAGTTTCACTTTGAATTGAATCAAAGCTCTCTAAACCTCTAGTGGGAAGATCTGGCTCTTGTTTTGAATAATAATTCTTTGTTATGGGTAAAACATATTTTTCCTGGAACCTTCCTCTATGTGATCAAAAACCAACATGAAAGATGAACAGATCACACGTTTTAGGTTTCATTGAACTCAAAATACACTATATAGAGTCTGAAATAACATCGATGCCAGGTACTGGCATATAAGTAGGAAAATAAGAGCTCAGTAAATCCCAAATTTATTTTATGATAGCAAAAGATGAAAGTGTATTTTCATCCAAAAACGTTTAAGATTTAAATTGCATCCTGACTATAGAAAGAACAGTTCAGGAAAATTGTTGGCCAAAAAACACAAATCAGATTTTTACATTTATTTTGTCAAGTTATCTGGAGGAAACTCAGATACCTTGATACCATTATACCTTCACCACCATGCCTCACTGTTGGGACATAAGCCAGGAGACCATTGGCATCTCCTTACATGTCTGCAAATCTCCAGCTCCAGCAGATGATTTGGGTATTTGATCATCCTTATGAACAAAACTAATCATGCTGATTAATGACTTGATTCATGTGGTTTCAGACATTACTCTGATTTAAACTTTGCAGCCATGTGGCCATTTTACCACCTGTTGGACAGATCTCCAAAATCACAAACTGAACCGGATGCACATACAGAAATTCTGCATACCAACAGAGATCAATAGATGGAAAACAATTTACACATGATTTTGTTTCATAACTCAAAACAAAAATTGCATTATCATTATTATTGCGCTTCAGTCCACACGTCAGTCTAGGCTCAACTGTGTCTTTAATGAAGGTAGGTATGCTGGCTGAACTCTGAAGTACCCAAGGAAGGAATTTGATATGACTGACTGTGACAGGTTTGCAAAATAAAAATCATTCACTGTCTGGTGCCCATTAGCAAGTATGCCAAACCCTTGTCTCATCTCAAACAACCAACAGTCATAAAAAGCAGCGGCACCTTCAGTTTCACCCCCTTAAACCACATTTGTCTTTTAGAACATTTAGTGAGGGGCATTAGCATTATAGCAAACATCTCCATTTGTAAACCTGAGTTATACTGCTATGTACTTTTTAGTGAGAAAACTCTCGTACTTGGCTCTTATTTTTCTTTTTAGGAAGTCTGCTGACAACACTGTGACTGGCCTGAACCAGGACAATGATAAGTCTGCATACAGACAGGAGGTGGATAGGCTGGTCCACTGGTGCAGCGAGAACTGCTTGGATTTGAACCCGCTCAGGACTGTTGAGAGGATGGTGGAGAATCCTCAACATTGTCTACTTCAGATCACCTCAAATCTCAGAATCTACCTTTTCCTCATCACACTGTCTGAAATAAGGCCCAGCAGAAATTGTATTTTCCACAGCAACTTAGGATCTACATCCTGCCTCAGGAGCTGCTGGTCATCTTCTACACCACCATCATTCAGTGTGTCTGATCGACCATCACTGTCTTGTTTGGTGCAGCCTTTCTTTTTAAATGTATCTCCTCCGACGTTCTATATTTGTATTTAAATGTCTGAGAGGTGGTGAACTGACTCAGATTTTTAGTCATAAACTTTAATATCCTGAGTCTGAGACTTAAACTTCATGAAATGTCCACTTCTGAGAAATGTAGCTGTTTCAGCTTTACACTTGTTAATATATTCCTGAGTAAGATGAGACCTAGATTATCCAAACATTATGCTGTAATCCAGCAAGTTTAAACAAACTGAACCTTTTCTTTCCTCCACTGCTCCTTGTCTACTGTTGCAAAAGACAGTAATAATGAGAGCCAGAAGACCAGGGGTACAGTCAAGAACATCCTTTTATTCAATCAGGTAAAGGCGTTGCTCTTTTCAAACTGCTTTTTATTATTATTATGGAAAAGAAACTGTAATTAACACATGCATTTCACCACGGGCTCTGGGAGGGGACCTTAGAGGACCGGATGCTGCTCTGTAGGAAGGATGGGGGGAAGGGAGGGACACTCTCGGATGGAACTGGTTAAGAACTGAAAGGATAACCAGGCAGGTTGGAGGGCTCAGTCAAAACCCAGAGTCCTACATAATGTGTTGGAAACAAGCCGTATAAAATAATAAAGACAGAAACAGTGGACGATTAGGGCTGGTGCAGAGGCTGATTGTCCAGACACACTGGTTTAAAAGCACACACACACACATACGTACACATACACTGCTCTCTGCAAACTGTGGATCTCTGAAATGGCTTCTCATTGATAGTAATGTTCCTGGTTTTATTACCTTCATTGTACAAAACAATATATCAAGAAGATATTGAGATATTGCATTTTTTGTGATAGCTCTGCTGGCTGAATTTACCAATAACCGAGTCCACACAGTGACCAGAGTGAGGTTTTGGAACCAGAACACTTCATGCCGATAAGTCAGAATATTGCAAAGCGAGGTGTAACCACTGTGCTAATGCGGCTAAATTTGTGCCTGTCAGTCTTTGACTACACCAGCTGCCATATTTTTCCTGAAGCATTTTTTTTTCCTCAGTTAAGGTACACCAAACTCTAACCTGTAGCTAAACATCTATATCCCAACCATCAGCAGACTCGCTGAAATAGCCTTGAGGTGAGAACACAGACGATAACGCTCCCAATGCTTTGCCTCTGGAGCTGCAGTCTTACCTGGGAATCAAACCCGAGTTGAGCGAGTTCCAGAAAACCAGTGGTATTTGCAAATTGTTGTGGTACTAAAGACAATCAACCTTTTCAAAACAGGTTTCAAATTAAATGGTGAGACTGGTAAACACTTGTCATATGGAAAGTGAGCTGCTCCTTCATTAGCGTTTGAAATCTTTGTTTGGTGAGTCTGAATTTCACTTGAAAAAGTTTCCAGAAGTCACTGTTTTTCCAACCAAAAGAGGCACAGAAAACAAATAATGATATAAAATGTTTGTTAGTGTGGACAGATCCTACTAACCTAACTGGTTTTAAGGTGCTAAAGGTCTTTTTTTCTTTCAGATATCTGTTCTCACGCACCCACTAGAAAGTTGATGAAGTGTAAAATTGGCCTCAGAGATGCACTAACAAAGACATGAAGAACCCATAAAAATCAAAACATTTTTTTTTAAATAACAGGGATCTATCTATGCGAACAGTCCTGCTGGTTATCACAAATGTGTTCTTATCCCTCCACCCTGATTGATTTGCCAGACAAATGACCCCCAAAAACTGCCCCTCCTGGTCCCCCCTCCATGTCCTCGGCCTAGCCCAGAGCCTGGTGGTGTAACTTGTTCACTTACATTAGCTGTTGAATGGAGAAGCTGGAGAAGATGGGTATGGTAATACAATGTGAAGTGTACAGACAAGGATAACATGTGAGCTAATTGCATTCTGCTCAGACAAAAACAAAAATCTTTGCATATTCTTTTTTTTAAAAGTTTTTTTTTTACATTTTTCTTTTTTTTTTTAAACCCCGTTGTAGAGAGAATTAGGAGGAAAGCAAGGGGGAGGAGGAGGAGAGAGCGAAGGATACGCAGCTACAGACTATTCCAGTGTCCAAGATCAACAGACGACAAGATACAGAGGAAGAGAAGCAAGACGGAGATCTTTTTTTTGGACTTTTTTTTCTGATTTTCTAAAGTACTGAACAATAAAAAGAGCAATTAAATCACACCAATTTCCTTTAGTACTATGTATACTGCTTGAAAAAGCTTCAAGAAGAAGAAGAAGAGAAAGATATAGAAATATGAGGGAGGGGACTTATTTTCTTTTGAGATGGGCACTCAGGAATACAAGATGGAATCTGTGAACAAAAGGCACTTTTTAGGGACAACCTTTAAAGATGCTCTGAGTCTATAACACTACATCACCAAACAAATATTTATCATCATTTACAGCTGGTGGGTGTTCGGGGGGGATTTGGGGCTTTCAGGGGAACGGGGTTCTGTGTTGTTGCTGACTCAGATGACTACAACCCCTCTGACCAAAAAAATGGAGGCAACCCTCGAACTGAGTCGCCAACAAAAACATCCTGTCAGACATCATCATTTACACCATGTTTATCTTTAGTCCCTGTTGTCACTCAGGAATCCAGACTTGTTCATCTCCCAGGATCTGGAAAGATCTTGTCTTTGTCCAACGTTTGGATCACTGGTAGGTAGGATAGAGTCCGCAGGAAACAAATTACAATTTTTACAAGAGGATGTGTTTTTTTTTCTTTTTCTTTCTGCTGTGTTGTAAAGGTTTGGGAGAGGAAAAATGCCTTTTGTTACAACAACCCTTTCGTACAGTGAACACCCCCTTCCCTCTCCCCGGTAAATACAAACAAAGAAATAGAGTAATGCATGTTTTCCTAAAAATTAGTTTTTATGATAACACTTAATTTTGTTTATTATTATTTATGTATAATAGAGACTGAATGTACTTTATCCTTAATGAAAGCACCAGTTTTCATAATGATATATATTTAATGAGCTGCGAAATTGTTCCTTTAACTCCCGCATTTTAAAAGACAAGTCAATAAAAATGAATTTGCTTTTTTTTTTTGAAAAAGTGATAAAAGGAAACAATAAGTAATCAAAAACTATGTCCCCCAAACTCCCCCCCCCAAACCCCCACCCCCCCATTTTTTTTTTTTATCTCACCGCCCACGTATTTAGAGTCCCGGAGCACATGGACTTGAAAAACAAACGAACAAACAGAAAAAAACCTTACGAGGGTTTCCCTCCTCTTTTTTTGCATGACCCCCTCAAACAATCTCTAACAAACACAACTCCTCTACCAAGGCATTGCACATGGCTCAATCAACATACATCATTTAGTTTCAAGAACAATACTTCCCATCGAAACAATAAAGAAACAAATCTGTCCTTTGAATTTTTAATCCTTATCTACTTTAACCGATACTCTGTCTACGTCTGCACTGATGGGTTTGCGATGGATTTCCTTTCCTTTCAAACAGTTGTGGGCTTAGACACTGGTACTCGAGCTCCGATTAGCGTTTTCCAGATGCATCCTATGACTGTGCGATGTATGCCATGCTTCAAAAAATAACTAGACTGCCACAGAGCTTATCTTGCAAACAAAAAATATATATATCTATAAATATATATAAAAGTGTATTATATATAAAGATGCTTGAGATTATCTAGTGAGCTGTCATTGTTTCTTTCTGTCCCCTCCTGACATAATTTGTTTTTTTAACCATTCACTATAGCTTATATGTGAGAAAAAACAACCTGAATTCATGTTTGCATAATGAGAATACAGAGGCACTTCCTTTGATTCGAAAAGAAATCAGCCTAACACCTTGTTCAGCCGAGCTAGTCCTCTCTACAAAGCTGATGAGATGGTTGCCAGTCAGTTGGCCAACTACAACTGGTTTCCCTGCAGCGAAGGAACACGGCCAGGCAGTCCAGTTATTTTGTGAGGTTTGGATGGGTGTTTGGACTCAACTTATGATAATGGGAGAATGTGTGCAGGTTTATCTGTGTAAAAGATGAGTGAAACCTTTAAGGCGTCCACAGATTGTCTACATGTAAGACTTTGAAAGTTGTGCACGGGGAGTGGGGGGTGGTTAATACTGAGTGGTTGCCATGAGTCTGAAATGTTTAAAAACATGTCAGTTGATCTGACACTAAGTGTTCAATCTTGTCATGCTTTCAAAAAAAGAGACGTATACGATTGGCTGGCATGATTGTATCAGTGCAGTCATTTGTTCTATAAGGGCTCTTCCATTTACAATGGCTAGGGGGGAGTGCTGGTGTGTGTGTGTGAATGTGCTGGGGTGTAACTGTGACAACTGGTAACTTTTACTCTGTCTAGGCGTTGACAGAATCTTGACCTCGCAGGCCTCCCTTAAAGAAACAGCCAGAAATGTGACATTCATTTTGCTCCGCAGTGTGGCCTCCTTAGCTCTTGGAGCAGCAGCCCGTCTGGGAGTGTAAACAACAGGACAAACTTACAAGAAGCAGAGAAGAGGAGCTACGCTCTCTCCTCATGGTTCATTTAGACCTAGTTGGTTCAGCTTGTCTGTCTCCAGAAATAAATCCTGTGATTGTCGAAACACCACTTGTTTTTCTACAGAAAAGGGCCTTCTGGTAGTAGAATAATTAAACCATGTTAATAAAACAATTATATTTGGGATAATATGCTGCTTTGATTCCTGGATGAGGAAACTGACAACATGAACAGGAAACTACAGCTAGCAGCTAGTAGATAGATATTTAAGTGTGTCCCTTTCACCTTAGAAGTTGCATCACAAAATGAACTCAAATCCAAATTCAAGAATATTTCTGGATTGTTATTGTGGGATCCTGTTTTGGCATCTTTCCTTTAGCATAAATTCAGATTCGTTGTCCCAGAGGCTCAAGGTAATAACTAGTCTGAGAGGAGACAGGACCAAATTGAACTTCTTTCTTAAAACAACTCCTATCTCGGAAATGTCTCAGTGGTTTATGCAAACAGTATTTTATGAACCTTTTAAGCATCAGCACTTTTGCATTGGGTGATTATTTTAACAGAATCTGATGTTTATTTACCTGTGAAGCAGAGGTAGGAGGCAGTCCGCGACCAGTGATCATCCTGTGTTTAATACCTACTGAGAACAGAAGCTTTTCTAGTCAGAGTAACTACCTGACAGGAAAGGCAGTGTAAGAATCACAGTAAAACACAGTTCACTTAAACCACAATAATTACTTTTTAGAATCTTATATCAGTAAAGTCATCCTTTCACATGTTCTGTTCTCAATATCCGATTCACTCAGGAAGATTTTTGGTGGCGCACCGCCTCCTGCCTCCCTTTCCTGAGTAAAACACAGCTTGCATCCGCCTGATGTAAACGTGGCAATGGTTTAAAGGTTCAATAAAAAGTGCATGAATTAACCGTTTATGATGTTTTTGAGATTGGAAGTTTTTTTTTTAAGAAAGTAGAAGTTTGCTTTGGTCCTGGCCCCTTTAAAATTATAAAATAAATGACAAATGTTAAAATAATAAAGGCATTAGCAAAGAATAAGTTAAGCCTATTTCTGGAATGTTTTTAAGTAGGATTTGCATCAAATTTCTAAAACAAAATGACACTAATGTTTTAAGGGTTTTTACTTCATGTTGTTGCTTCCTCATTTTAAGATGGTTACTTATATTTCTTTATTTTCCATAAATATTGCACTTCTTGTTAAGGTTAAACATTTTTGGTAAAATATCCAAATAAAATCCATTTTGATTTATTAATTTTCACAATTAAACAGTTTTATGATTTATATTTAGAAAACTAGTTCAAGACTAGCTTCAGTCTCTGGGGCTAACTTATCTGGATTTATACTACATGAAGATGCAAAGAAAGTTATCGATTCCAGGTAAGATATTAACTGCTTATAAGCTTTGAACAAAACCTCACTTCAAAATTCCTGAACTAGCCTTTATTGGTGTTGTAAATGTTAAATAGCCACTCTGAGGCTAATTACGGTTTATCACTGCAACAATCACTGTATTTGAAATGATTGTCAGCCATGTTGGATTTTGAGATTGGGGTGGGTGAAGACTCAAGTAAATGCTAAGTGAATTACGGTAAATTGCAATAACACCTGTAGACTCTAGGTGCTTGTTCCAAACGACCTGAGCTTTCTACAGACATTAATCAGTCAAGTTCTGACAAATAATAGGTCAAACATCTTTACTGTTCCATTACCTTTATCTCAAGCAAGTGATTGTCATCATTTTCCAGATATTAAAACAAATTAAATCAAAACCAAAGCCTCATGTTCTTATTCAATCTAGCTTCAAACTCATTCTTCATTTCCATCATCTTGTCCAATATAGTCACCTGGCTGCAGAAATCTCATGATAAAAACGGCTAAATGCTCATTAATTTAAAGTGACAATGGAGGAGTTGAATGTGTCTCTGATATACAGTTTTTGTTCCTGATCCTGTAAAATCATCTCATGCTAAACGTGTGTGGCACCTCGACTTGTTTGGATGAAACCCTTTTGAAGAATAACTAAGACATGATTCAGTTTAACTCCTATCTAACTAGCTGCTCACTGTAGCTTCCCGTGGGTTTAATACCAATCTCCACATCTAAAACAGCAGGTGGGCATATTTCCCAAGTTTTTACAAGCACTATTTTCTCCAGGTTAGCCAGCCGCTCCGTGTTCTTCACCCCAACATATAATTTCTCCTTCTTTAACTTTAAGGTGCTGCCATTCAAATACAAAAACAATTAGAAAATAGTACATATCCAAAAAGGAGTCAATTGAAATAAGAAAACACACGAGGGAAAATTAGTCAGCATTCATCTACATTACAAAAATGGCAAACGGGGAACTCATAGCTTCTGCCAATAGCAGTATAATTACTCGGTGTCTGGTACACTGAGTGCATCTTGTGGGGAGGGAGTTTACTGAGCTTATTGGGTAAAAAACGGAAAGCTTTTACATATACATATAGAAATATTATGAGTTGAAAGGTGAGAAACCCTGGAGTCATGGCACACAGACTGAGAACTTTGTGAGCAAGGGGAGATCGATGATTGGCTGAACTGACCCGTGACAGGTCGAGGACATTTGAAGGCTTCTTGTACCTTGTGGTTTGTTTCCTTTCGTAAAACATAATCATAGGCGAGTGTGGTTTACCTGCCACGCCTTGTAGGTAAATAGTGCACATGGTTAGTGTTAACTGATTCAGCTTGTAGTGCAACTTTAAATCAAGATATGGTTTGGCCTGGTCGCTTGCTTATTGGTGGCAGGGTGAGAGGAGCCAATTGGATTTTGTTATGGGCGATGATGACATCACAGGAGCATGGACCGCTGTCCTCACTGGACATACATCGTCTGATTGGGTTTTGGGATCATGGTGGGTTAGGTTGTTGTAGCTTAAATTTGTAATTGCTGGACAGTTGATTTTTTTTTTTTTGCCATATGTTCACAATGCGTTCTTACAAAGCAGGAGAAGCTGACCGCTCCCACATCCTTTTCTTGCTCCTGCATAGCTGCTGTGCTTCGATGGCGTGAGGAGGCCTGCTGCCCTCCTTACTTCCATCCATTCGTCCTTCTCTCTTCACCCAAATCAGGTTCTCCCGCTGACTGTGTGAATATTTCCAGGGTTCCACTAGAAGCATCATGTGACTGTAATTTCCTGCGTCGCTTGGTTATATTTCATATCAGATGAGATGTACTGTCAGGGCTAGTTGGCGGGTTGGTAAGACAATTATTGTCATCCTTCAGGTTGTTTCTCTGTTCTTTTTTTCTTATTCTGAATAGTAAAGAAAGATTTCTATTTGCTGGTTTGTGCACAGATCTTGTCAGAGGAACCAAGACTGGAAGAGAAAAACAGAAGAAGAAAAACGAGATAGGGTTATTTTTGTCTCAAATGATTGTGCGCATGTGCAAAACTCAAGCAAGTTGAAACACCAAACAGCACCTTAGAATAGAGTATGGATCCACAGACTCTAGTGGTATACATACGTCACATTGGGTATGTGGTAGTTTGAGTCCTACAAGTCACAAATAGTCTGTAAGGGGAAACTGGCTGGTGATGGTAGTCTTGCAGCTTTAAGCCGATCATAGACTCAAAAATCCAATCTTTTTCTCAGTTAGTAAACACATCATACTAAAAGCTACTTGGTTACAGTAAAAGCAACACTCTTTAGTGTGGATGTTGTAACTCAGGAAAGGAGACTTGAAGTTTATAATTTTCAGTGTCAGTGAGTTGTTCAAACATGAAGTCAGAGAAGCAAGATGGAAAAAAAGGTATTTAAAGGAAAACCCAATGTTCTTCGACATGTTGAAACAGGCTCATCATTTATTTAGGCTGTGATCGAGAGTGAGACTTTAAGCAGATAACACGAAGCTTAAACAGAATACAATAAAGATTCTCAAATTCTTCATTTTCAGCTTGCCACACCTGTCTGTCACCTGACATATGGGATTTGGATGGTGGCAGCTTTTTGGAAATTTCAGAGTTAGGGTAAAGATGTACATTCTCTATGGAATTTACACAGAGACAAATGTTTCATTTTGTAATCATTTTGTCTTTGTTTTAAATAAAACAGTTTGATAAGACTCCATTCTTACACACATGGAATAATGTTGCCTCTAGTCCTAATATAAACAGATGGATCTTGGCATGACAAAAAAAATTATAATTTGAATAATGTCATTTTATGATAAGTTCTTAAAGAGAAATCAGAATGAGCTAAAATTTGCCTCGACAGGTCAAAGTTTTATGAAAAAGGGGGATCAGAAATCAGGCACAAAAATTCTGAGCGCATTTTTATTTTACTTTGAAGATTTTAAATGCAATGTCCAGTAAAGTTTAAGGAAAGTTCTGATGAATATGAATATGGAAATCACAAATCCTTAAACAAAACGTGTGAAAAAAATGTATATGTAATGTTAAGTTTTCTATATTGTTAAACGGATAGCATGAATTGTTTTGATGGGATTTTTCCATGACACAATTATCAATTGCTCCCTTATCTGTAGTGGAAAGGGCTCCTAGTAAGTTCACCCTTTGCCAGTTTGTAGCCTATTCTGTGCCACACCCACTTCCATCCCACCCATTCCTTTTCTAAAGCCATTCTCATAAACAAGTCATTTCATAGTCTTGTACCACTCCATATGACTTTAGTTTTCTTTGTAGCTCAGGACTTTCATGAATTATCGAGATAAACTGTCTAAAAGATACTTAAATCCGACATAACTTAATCCGCAGCGGTCTTGCATCTGTGACAGCTTGTGGCAAAACCCAAAAGTTTACTTCACTCTTGGCAGGGTTTTAGAGCCGACTGATGAGTTGCAACCCTTCGGGCGGACGGCTGCAGCCCACAGCCTACGGACATCTAATTTAGTGTAGATGTTGTTTGGCAAAGGAAACCTGTGACAGCCTCTTGCTTAAGTGTGGGCATTTATTATCTTCTAATTTACCAACAAGTATGAATATTTTCAATATGCAATGAGTTTCAGCATGATTAGCTGTTGCAAAAAAAAAAAAAAAAAAAGACAGTGTGAAGAAAGAAAAATAAAGTTAAACTTCCAACTCTTAACATAAAACAATTAAACAGTAAACAAAAAATGTTTTTTGTTTACTGTAGAATTGACCAAAACTGACACACTGATTTATGTAACTGGTGTCATTTCAGTCCAGTAATACTAATTTCTCCATAAACCATAAAAGAACAAACATCTATAGTGTTACACTCTGAAAAGAGGAAATGGCAACAAGGCAACCACCACAACAGTTCAGATCCTGTAAGCTTATCCAGCTCTTTTCAGTGGTTCAGGACTCTCCCAGTTACTTTGCAACACTATACCACTTTTTTTTGCATTTAGTCACTTTACAACCACAAACCTCAATGTATTTCAATGGGATTTCATGTGACAGACCAACACAAAGTAGCATACGACACATGGTTTGAAGAAAAGCATCCCCACAGCAGGATGCTGCCACCTAATTTTCCTGTTGTAATGGTGCATTCAAGGTGATGTTTGGTGGGTGTTGCACTTTGCATATAGATCAAAAAGTTACATTTAGTTCTCATCTGACCAGAGCAGCTTCTTTTACATGTGTGCTATGTTTCTAACATGGCTTGTGACTAACTTCAAACAGGACCTCTTACATCTTTCTTCAAACAATGGCTTTCTGTCTGCTCCTCTTCCAGAAAGGCCAGATGTATGAAGGCCACAATTTATAGTGAGGTTAACAAATTCTCCCACCTGAGCTGTTGACCTATCCAGCTCCTCCAGAGTTACCACAGACCTTTTGGCTGATTCTCTGCTCAGGATTCTCCTTGCACGGCCTATCTGTCTAGGTGGCCAGCCATATTTTAATAGATTTGCAGTTGTGCCATACTCTTAGATCAGTGATCTGCTTGATGTTCAAAAGTTGGGATTTTGTCTTATAACCCTAAACTTGCTTTAAATGTCTCCACAACTTTATCTCTTACCTGTCTTTGTGTCCCTTGGTCTTCACGATGCTGTTTGTTCCATAATGTTCTTTAGGAGGCCTTCAAAGAACAACTAGATTTATACTGACAGTTTTTACTGAATTTTATTGAGGGGCATCAGAGTAAAGAAATGGGTGCACACTTTTTTTAGATTTTTATTTGTAAAGATGTTGAAAACCACATATCATTTTATTCCAGTTCACATTTATGTGCTACTTTGTGCTCGTTTATCTCATAAAATCCCAATGAAATACACTGAATTTTGCATTTATAATGTGAATATATCTAAAGAGGTTTAAGGGGTCTGGATTCTTTTGTAAGGCACCATTCTGTTCCTTAATGGGAACAGAAGATAAAATTTCAGGATAGGAATACAGTTCATAATGTTGCTGAGCAGTAAGTGGCTTACTATGAGCAAGCCACTCATACCATCTTCATGTCGGGTGTCTCCTGCTCAGCATGAGCACGGAGCAGAATTGGGTCACTGCTACTGAAGTTGGCTGCCCTGGTTGGCCTGCAGGATCTGGCACTGAGGGCTCAAGTGCCAACATTCTAGAAATCAAGCCTTGGAAACAACTCCACTCCAAGAAAACAGCTTTTTGTTTAGTTTGAATCTAACAGGTCGCATGAATACCCCCCTCCACCTCCACCCCCCACCCTGCCTCCTGCCCTTCTCATCTACCACAGTCCCCTGGGCACCATCCCAGCAGGCCCAAGGGATTGTAACTTCTCCCTTCTTAGTTACTCTCCTTTCCACTCATCTATCTGTTGTAAGCTTTCCCACTAAATCCTTGGCAGCTGACAGTGACCACTCTCTTTTCTTTCCTAGACCCCTCTTGAGCAAGCCCGTCTCAAATTCAAGATCAACTGGCTATGACATCATGTCTGGTTGCCCGGGGTAACGAGACGTCCAAGACGTGACTTTGATATGGGCTGAAACTCTCGTTCTTTTGTTCTCTCGATTACCCAACATTTGCCTGCACTGTGGGATCTAGTTTCCTTTCTCTGCTGCTTGTAAAGCAGCACAATTGCCACTAGAGGGCACAAGAAGACCACTGCTGGCAGTTAAAGCTGTTGCAGCGTGACCTCTGGTCACCACGTAGACACTTTTGTCCAAACTTTTCTGCTGTTTTGTGGAGATGTGAGTTTTGATTCCACATTGAAAAGGAAAGCTAACCACCCCTGAGTGCAAAATGTTTCAGCTTTCTGTGTAAAAACAAGCCTGCATCAAATGTCTTGTAGGTGTCTGTATCTTAGGATGTGCAGTGAATTTAAATAACAATTGGATAAAAAAAACAACAAGCAAATGAGTCAAAATGGGAGTAAGATGAGATCAAGAAACCAGGGAAGCTGAAAGGGGCAGAAATGGAAAGCAAGACAAAGTGAGAGAATGAAGGGCAGATAAATAAGGGAGGGGATTCTGAGATGGTTTCCATGTGTCGAGGTGCGGGGCTGAGCTGGCTCCAGGCGGGTGTGGTTAGACACTAATGAAAAAAGTACTGGTGGTAATGGTGGAGGCACATGGACGAGGCGCAGAGTAGTGGATGGAGGAAGTGAGGAAGGTGAAAGAGGGGAAAAGTAAAAGAGGCAAATTAAATATGATTGAGCAAGGCAAGCAGAGTTTGAAAAATGAAGTAGGTGAGGTGGAAAAGCAGGGGATTGGGTGGAGCAGAGAAAGGAAAGGTAGCATAAAAGAAAGGCAGTGAGGGGAAAAGGGCCGTCTGCCTTGGGGCAGGCAGCATTCATGCCAAATAACCAGTTGAGCACATATGGTGAACCACACATGTACAGTAAAATACAGAAGTACAAATGCACACTCTGATGGTGCGCTGTGGGTTGGTGTAACTGGAGAGGTGGAGGAAACCCTGCAGCAGGTTTCATGGAGTGAGGCAGTTAGGAACTTTGGCTCACATCCACACAGTTAATAAGTTTCCCGAGTTTCACCAGTAATTACAGTCAAGGCAGATGAGATTCCTCCTATTTTATTTTATAAGGAGACTCAGGCTGGGAGTATAGATCCTTGAACTCTTACCTGTGTCTGCTGCGGGATGTTCAGAAAGTTGTTGTCCCGTGATCCGATGCCGACAAACCTGTTGGGAGCTGTGGCGCCTGGCGTGGAGTATGCTACGGAAACAGAGCACACACAATGCTGGACATAAATGACCATCCAATACCTAGCTCTGCAACGTCAAGTTCAATTCAATACAAGTTGGGATTATTTATATGGAGCCAAGTAACAGCAGATGTTATCACCAGGCACTGTACAAACAGGTCAGAATCATAGTATGCGGTTATATAGGATCCAGCTGAAATTCTGCTCAACTCAGTTCAGTCTAATCACATTCAGACACAACTACATACAGTCATTATAATACAATATAATAAAAGTTGATAATATAATGCCAAACAACAGCTGACTGTATTAAGTCAGGGACTAAAGCAACTTTTTACTCTTTATTAGCTGAATTGGTTCACTTCAAAGTTTTTTAGTTCAGAAGACTATTTTCTGTTGAACTACCAGGATTATCAGAAAAATTTTAATTGACAACACCTAAGGGGCCAAATAAATCATGATTTTACATAAAGAAATCCCTCACTTTGGGTGTATAGCTACATATAACAATGAATGCATAGACAATTAGCTTGTTTTAGAACAACAGAAGAGGGATGAAGTTCTATATGTTTTGTTTTTTAATTGGACCTAAATTTCAAGTTCAGTCACCACAGTGTACTTAAATAAAGCTCCTGAAACTCTGTTATGACTTTTGGTTTTGGTGTGCTTCCTGTCCAGCCCCAAACTTTCTAGACTCAAATTTCAAATGTTTACAACTGGGTTTTCAGTAAAATTTTATTACATTCGTCAAGGATGTTATGTTTTGTTTGGTTTGGCGATCCGGACATCTGTCTGTTTATGCAAGTTATGAACGATTTTGGATGCAATTTTCACAAAAGGTGCGTATTAGGACAAGGAACAGATGATTAGATTTTGTTGGTGATGCAGAGCACCATCTGGATCCAGGATTCTTTATCATTGCCAGACCATGGTGCGACAACTTAGAATTCCCACATGGTTCCTCAACCTGTCAGCAGCTGACATGCAGTGGCCTTGGCAGAGGTCTGCGCTCTCTGAGTGCTTTTCTAGTTAACGTTTAAAAACAGAAGTTTATTTTAAATCTAAAGCTGATATTTTTACTGTAGGTTGACATTAAGTATGTTAAATGAAAATAGCTGTGAACTGTTTTAACATGGCTCCATTACCTACTTTAAGTATTGGTTTTAGAGGTTTTATGTTGTGGAAAACTGAGATTTGGATATGTGTGTTTCTTCTGTCCAAATTTGTTATTTTGTAAAGATGTGATTTATTTTTACTATATTTATTGTTAATATATATAATTTTATGTTTCTGTCCTATTACATTTTCACAAATTAAGTTACATTAAACAATACTACTTAAGTACTCAGTACCTAAGTAGCATTTTTCCCAAATAGGTTTTTACTTTTACTGGAGTAATTTTTTCAATGACTACTGTTTGCTTCTACTTGAGTACACATATCTTAAAGTAATGCAACTCTTACTTGAGTACAATTTTTAGCTACTCTACCCACCTCTGGTTCACACACAAACAAAAAACTGGAGGATGAAAAGGATCTTGTCTGACTTTGTATAAAATCAGGGTAAAAAATGATCTGGTTGTCTGAGGTATTTATTTTAGAAATTCATATTTTTATTTCTCTAAAGGTGCTTGGGTTTAGCATTGCATAGCCTAATTCTTTTGCACCTAAGTAACAAACACCACTTTTTGATGTAATCATTTCAGGCAAGAGTGTCATGATTTCTGAGAACTGACTGAGCTTCAGATGGACTGTTGAAGCCTAAGTATTCTAAAACTGACAGTATCAGTAGTAATAGGGGGTAACAGTACTGGTTTTATGGAAAGGCATACAATGAGTCTCTGCCTGTAGTAGGGTGACCAGACGTCCCCGGGGCCAGTCCCCATTTTAGACAACCTGTGCCCGGAAATGTCCCCGAATTTAGCGTTTTGTGAAAGAGAATAAAAAATGTTGCATGTAGACTGTTATTAGTTGGGGGTAGAAAGCACAATTGAGCATGTTGCACACTACTGTTACGGTAGCTGTCCACGCTGCTGTTAATGTTACAGACAGAGCAGAAGAAGAGCTGAGCACGCTGCCTTGAATTGGGCTGATCCTTGCCATCATGAAGGTGTGGTTCACAGTAGGAAACATTACTAGTGTTGTCAACATTCACTGTGTCCAGGTAAGAAATATAAGGCTGGGATGTGTTTAAGTGCTGTCTAAATTAGGGAACTGGAGTGCTACAGTGCCGAAAAAGGTTTGTCCAAAGATGTTTTACAATCGAATGGTGACCTTTAGTTTATATTTTCAGAGCTAGTTGTTTTGTTAATTTATTGTTGTGATATGTGAACATAGACTTTCAGACTGAGGGGTGTTTGACTACCCAGTTTGGACATATGAAAGTTCCCCACAAAAAATAAAGTAGTCAGTAACAGGGAAAGTGAAGGAGGCAAGAACCGCATGAACTGAGAATGATGAGGAGGGACACCTGATTAAATTTGCATTTCCTCTGTTGTATGACCTTGTAGCTCCAAATGAAAATAGTTGTTGTTTTTTGCTAAATATAGCCATTTTGGCATTTCATCACATGATGAAACTAGTCAAATAATAAAAACAAATGTTAATATTTATAAGATTTTATTAGGATTAACCTAGTTTCTCATCTAAAAATAAGCAACTTCTAAAGGGTATCTTAAACAAATATCTTATTTTATTAGTAAAATTAAAATTTTTCAGTATGTTATATGCTCTAATGTTTTTGGAGAGGATTGTGATCATGTCTCTGTTTTAGAATTGTACAAGACCAATAGAAGAGGAGAGAGGAGGAAAATAGACTGATAGAAAGAAGAGCAAAGCAGAAAGAAGAGGGAAAGAAAGAGTGTTAGACAGAAAAGAAGAAGAGGAAAGAAGACAGACATTCCTACCATTACTTTAATCATTTTATTACTTTTAGGAAATGCTAACACAAGGTTGGATAAACACTTTCCTGCTATCACACTTGATTTTTATTGTTTAATTATGAATAAAAACAACAACAAAAATGAAACTGTCAGGATCTGCCATTTTGGGTTTTGCGTTTGTTTAGTTTCTCAGTTAGTGTTTCTGTGCTTGTTTACTGTTAGGTTATTTGTTCTTGTTGCATTCTTCTAGTTTATTAGTTCCCCTTTTCCCTTTGGCCTAAGACACCTTTTTTGTTATTATTTACCCAGTAGCTACTGGGTAAATAATAACTATTACTAGAAGAATGAAACAAGAACAAATAACCTAAAAGTAAACAAGCACAGAAACACTAACTGAGAAACTAAACAAACACAAAACCCAAAATGGCAGATCCTGACAGACACCGTATGTTTTCATTATATCTTGATAACATTTAATTCTTTTAATATTTGAGCTGGAAATGTCCCTGAATTTGATTTGAAATAAGAAATCTGATCATCTTAGCCTGTAGGGATGCTGCTTTCTTGAAAAGTCTTAAAAGAAGACTTTTCTAATGTGTGTATGCTATAAAGCTAATGCTAGGACCTTATAAACATAGCTTAAAATAAAAAGTACAAAAACTACAAAGTTGGTTCAAAGTTTAAAAAATACATCTACCAGCAGCAGTAACTCCTCAATTTATGGTTCTTTTCTTTTGATTTGGCACCGTAGCTGCATGCTACTATTACCTTTGATATGGAAGGTAAAAATTGCATAAATGTGGATGTTTTCTGGTCATATTAAAAGGCTTGTAAGACAAGTGTACATCTCCTATGTTGCCTTGATGTTGAGCTTCACAGGACAGTTTAAATTAAACCTTCTGATTTTCCAGCCATTAGCACTTATAGTAGCTCAACGAGCCTCATTGAGACCTCGGTACACAAAATAACAAACATGGCTGTTTGTAGTGTTCATTTTACACAAGCACCATGTATCCTGAGAAATGACAGTATTTCAGATGTAACGCTGAAGCCAGTAAAATTAATAGCAGATGATGTGAAAACATAAAGAGTGTCCCCGTTGGCTGTCAGGACATGTATGCCTGTGGGAAGACAGACCTAAAGTTTTCTTTTTCATTAATTCAGATGTTAATCTTTTATTAATCTTTTTTTTTACCCTTTTCTTGCTCTGATGACTCCGGCACCATAAAATGCAGAATTGCCTTATTACATAGTGTGTGATACAACTAACAACCCACCAGTTAATCCTTTTGTAGAAAAATCTGTGGTCCATTTAGTACTCCGGTCATAAAATGTCATCTCTGCTTTAGTTTCTTTAAACTCTGATACACCATGGCAAACTTTACAGCACTGTGGACACGACGTTAGCAGTCATTAGCTAGCATCTGGAAGTCATCCGCAAATTGCACAGTTCTCCACTTATTTTCCTCACAACATAAATTTATTTCACTCTGATGAACACTATTTCTCTGAATTCTTGGCCCCCTTTTGTTTTCTCTGACACTTCTTAGAATAACTTTAAAGCTGTGGTCTTCTGTGTGCTCATGCATTTATCTTTCTGATGTCTGTAACAAAAAAATCACACATGGAGACAAACGTGTCCCAGTTTTTCCTGGTCTCAGTAGTACTATAACATTTCCAGCCTATGTTTTTAAGGTGGACAAATGACTGATAAACTTTCTCTACCTAATGAAGATCAGTATTGTCCCACCCAAAATATTATTCTTGTTAAATGTTGTTACACTAGAATTTTAGGGCATCCCAATATTTGGACAAACAATTATGAAAACGTTGACAACATGATCAAACAGTTTTTTAAAACAGCAATTAAACAAATATTCCAACTACTGCCAAAAATACAACATTAATTGAATCATAAAATAGTTTTCTATTACATTTTTTAACTGTTATTTTGACACAAACACGTGTGCAAAAATATAAACACACACCAAATATAGTAGTATTTTTCATGCACTAATTTTATAGATTATTACTTTTTAGCGTTCTGCTCTCTAAAGATTCAAATAAGTACAACATGCTGACATTAGTAGGTTAACCCCTTAATGTCGGAATTTGATTGCAATTATATAGAAATATTCCATATTTCTGTTTTTGCTGTTAATCACAGGGTAAATTAATTAGAGAAGGTAAAGTACAATTTATTCAGTAGTTAGTGTGCAAATTAGCTAAATTAGGCATAACTGGGCAAAACTCCAACTGATAAAAGTAAGTGCTTGCATACAAACATTGATATTCATGTGATATATATAAACTTGCATTAGTGGGATACATAGGGGGATTAAAACAGGAAGAAGTTTGTGAAGAATTTGCAGGAAGGGGTTAACCAGTCAGGCTTTCTGCTCCGGTCTGCAGCAGGTTGATCAGCATATGCATGTCTAGCAGTCTCACAACTGTAGTTTCAAAATGTGTTACGCTATTACCAGTAATGAGTGTCACTTCTTTAGCTTCCACACCATGACTGTCTGTGTTTTTTGGGCTCTGAAGTATTTCCAAGCCCTTAAATTTTGCTTTTTGTAAACAACGACGTTTCAGCCAGCTGACGGTTGTTTTAGCCAGTTGACGGTTTGTGGGCAGCAACATTTTGGAAAGGTGCAGCACATGAAGGTGGGAGATGTATCAGCTGCCAAGAGACCCAACGTGGATCAGAACCAAGCCTCGCTGAAAAAGAAGAGGAAGTCTCTCTATGCTCTATGCAGCTGCAGAGGTTACTCCGGCATTTTTACTAGGATCTTTTAAAAACCACTGTAAACTGTAGGATATGATGGGAAATTCGAGCAGCTTTCAAACTAAAACTTTTTCAAAACCTTGATATACCTTGATACCAGTAACCGACCCCTTCCTAACTTTAACAGTCTATTTTTAATATATCTGACAACACTGATTTTGCACCATTCTAAGAGAAGCCTTTCAAATATTCAACCAATGCAAACATACTTGCAGCAGATCAACAACGACTCAACAGCACCTAAACTATGGAGTTAATGGTTATAAAAATAAATAAAAGTCACTGGCTGTTTCTTCAAATGTTTCTCAAAACAAACTTTCTTGTCTAACTTTACAATACACCATAATCTAAGCTGCTAAAACAAATCCATAAACAAAATAAAACAGACCAATAACCCCAGTAATTTGGTTATTAAGGATGTACTGCTATGCATATTATTGAGGTCAGTAAAACCCATGGAAATGTTTGCCATAATCTGATATACAAACTCAGATCTCCCTAAGTGATTAAATCCAGTTGACAAACTGTGCTAAGAGATTGAACACAGTTGGATCCTGACGCTGAGGATCAGCCTGGAATATTTAAACCCACTGGCATCAACGTCTCTGACAAATTTAGGGCAGTTTGAGGTTCCCCCACGGACTCCAGAGACTTTAACTTACTGAAGGACTCGGGGAAAGCAGTGTGCAGACTTGTGTGGTCTGTTTGTGTGCAGGAAAGGGAGGAAGGACAGTAATGAGAGACACAGGAAGGAAGGTACAGTATACATCCATGTGTTTCTAAGAATTGAAATAACATACAAAAGACATTAAAGACTTGGAGACGCTGACTGGGGGGGGAAAGGAAAACACTAACTTTGAAGAATAGCTAAGTAAACAGAAAATAAAAAAGGTGCTCCATCCAGTGCCCCTCTACTATAAGACAGACAGGCGTATTGCTGTCATCCGTCCCTTAGCTTAAAAACCAGACTTTTTCTTCCTGTTTAACATTCACCAAGCTAAAGGATCCAAACAGAAAGTTATGGAAAAAAATTCCACTAATGTCCCAGTTTCTGTTTTGGAGTCCATATAAAATAACTGCCCTAAATTTGTGTCCTTCTGGAGACGATAAATTAACACATAAAATCTGCCAGTTTGCCGATAAATCCTTTTTGGGAGGAACAAGAAATAGAGCTGTAATGAAGCTTTCGTAGTACAACAAGTGGAGCGGCTTTACTTTGTGGTGTCACAAAAACTCAAGGGGCCTAAAAAAAGCCATGTGGAGTGCCACACATGTCTATAATCACACATCATTAAAACTCTGAGGGCTTCGGACTGCACCTTATTTTCTGTGCTGGTTTCCAAATTCTTCTGGAAGGAAGGGAAAGTGAGATGCTGGATACACAATTATGGCACAAGGTTGGAGGAGGAACAACATGACATTGGTCGTTGTCACTAAAGGGAGTTTTTATTTCTGCGTTACTTTGAAATGGTCTCTGCGGGGTCACTTACACGGTGATGCGGGCGAGGAGAGTCCGCCGTCAGGGGGCGTGCTGTTGGGTTTAGAGTCGGGCATGGGGAGGGGCACTGGGCGGGCCACTGGGGGAGGTGGAGGCAGCAAGAAGGAGCCTGGCATTTTGCTCTGGCCGCTCCCGTTCGGCTGCGGACAACACAAATAGGGTCAAGAGGGCGGCATGCGACAACCCGCAGACACGGAATGGAAAACGGGAGCGGCTCAAGAAGGCCGGGCCCAAAATAAACAAATTCATGACGGAAGGAGGAGAGGGGTAGGGAAAAAAACAACTAAAGGAATGAGGTATGTGGACGTCATCTTTGATGAAGGTGTGAAAAATAATAGTCACCACAAGAAGTGATTTTTGGTGGGACCAGGTTCCACTGAGGTGGTCTGTGTTGGGTGAAAGAGGTTGTGGAGGCAGTGGGAAGTGAAAGAACTATTTGACTGGGCTCATCCAGCAGATGGCAAGAAATTAAAACCATGGGAGAACACTCGTCTACACAATCACAACAACACCACCAACAATAACAAATCCCAAACAACCAAACGGCAACTAAAATCGAAAAAAGCTAGAGATGAAAACAGAAACACGATGACACAACACAGGACTGGTGTGCTTGACTGAAGCGTGCCGTGACTGATTCACTCTCGTGCTGATGATTGTAACTTCTGAGGGGTTGGGTGGGGCAAAAGAAAGAAATTAACAAGAGAAAGAGCAGGAAACGTTGGGGTCTAGAACAGGAAACAGCAAAATGACACTGACAAGACAATACAAAAATGTTTAGACCAGCTGAATGAACAAATGTCTGGTGCCTTGCATTTGTGGGTGTGTCTCTGGTGGTGTAAGTCCTTATAATGTAAGTGGTCACATGACAAGCAATAAGCAGTCTGTTATCAAAATAATCATTATTTTTTTACCTGAAAAGTGTGACACGCATTTGTATTCAGCCTCTTTTACTTTGACACCATGATCTGATTTGAGTCAATCTGTCTTTTATTTAATCCGAGTTTAAATCCAGCTGTTCTGTGAAGATTTGTTAGAGAGCATTAGTGAACAAACATCATAAAGACCAAGGGACACATCAGACAGGTCAGCCGTGAAGAAGTTTACAGCAGGGTTGGTTTCTAAAAACTATCCCATAGAGCACTGCTTAACCCATCATGTAAAAAATAAGAGTATCTCACTACTGCAAACCTACCAAGACATGGCCGTCCAGCTAAAGTCACAGGCTGAACAAAGAGAGCATTAATCAGAGAAGCAGTAAATAGTCCCATAGTAACTCTGGATGAGCTGCAGAGGCCTGACAGAACAACTTTTGGCGATGCACTCCTCAAATTTAGCAAGAATAAAGCTAAAAAAAACCCATATGAAGTTCCATTTGCCACAAGCCATGTAGGGAACATGGTGTGGAAGAAGGTGCTCTGGTCAGATAAGACTTAAATTTTACTTTTTGGCCCACATGAAAACCGTTTAGATGAAAATGAATGCTGCACATTATCCTCTACAAACCATCCACTGTGAAACATGGTGGTGGCAGCAAAATGCTGTGGGAATGCTTTTCTTTACCAAATACAGGAAAGCTGGTCAGAGTTGATGTGAAGATGGAGGAACCTTAAAATCTGCTAGATGCTGCAAAAGACTTGAGACTGGGCGCAGGTTGACCGTTCAGCGGGACAACAACCCTAAACATACAGTCTAAACTACAATGGAATGATTTTGATTGAAGCATATTCATGTGGCTAGTCAAAGGCCAGACCTAAATCCAACCAAGAATCTACTTGAAGATTTTAATTGCAGACACTTGTAGCTGTAAGTGCAGAAAAAGTGGTTCTACAAGGTATTAACTGAATAGGCTGAATACAAATACACGTTACACTTTCGTTTGTGCTGGTCTATCAGAGAAAATCCCACTAAAATGCATTGAAGTTTGTGGTTGTAACGTGGAAAAAATCAACTCATATGAATACTTTTGGAAGGCTCTTTATGTCATATGACTAATATAAACTGCCTTAATTATTTTGATTTTAGTTATCTAATTTCTGTACTATAGATGTACAGTTTTTGTACGTCACTTTTACTCACACAATAAATGTCAAATAAGATAAACAGTTGTTTAACAATTAAATGTTTCTGAGAACTTCCGTTTTCTTCCATACTCAGTCTTTTCACTAACATGGTTTAATTTTTGCTGTCAGATTTCATCTTTTAGATTTTTTTATCAACCTGTCTGCATGCCTTTCTGTGTTTCAGGCAACTGCTTTATGCAGCAGTTTCCTTCCTTGCAGTTTGCAAGCCTTACCTGTCCGGTGGCCTGCCCTGAGCCATCAGCACAGACAAACTGCACAAACTCCTTCAGGGGGTCCTGTCCAGGGTGGTGGTGGTAGCGTATGGTGGGGTGGGTGAAGTAGGGGCTAGACTGCTGGATGATGGAAGGGGACGGGAAGTGTAGGGCCGAAGCTGAAGCACGGGGACTCCCTGCAAACACAGATGTTTGTATTAGATGGACACAGGCTGGGAAGGATAAAAAAGGGAGAGAGAAATATACATTCAACAAAATGAAACAGATTAGGTGATGAAGGAGTGACAGATGGTTTTTTTCACGGAAACATATAAAATGATTTGTTTTTACATTTATTTATGTTGTATGATTTCCTAAATGCACACAAGACAACACATAGAAATTGTTATGGTTTGGTCCACACATTTTAATCCAATCAAACACGCGATCAGGAACGACTTCAGCACATACAGTTACTCCATTAAAATCAGCTTTAAAAGCCTGGATGATGAAAACAAAGAGATATTTGTAGAACTGAATGGTATTGTTATTTAAAAATCACATGATCGCTTGCATTTCGAACTAAACAATTCCCTGTGTACTTCTGAAAACTGAACAGTTTAACAGATATTTGTTAGAATATGTTAATATTTGCAACTCAATGTGTCATGTAGCTGCTAATACATTTAAAAGAAAAGCAGGAAATAAAAATACCAACTTTACAACAAACATTGTACTTTGAAATTATGTATGATCTATAATGAGGCAGGAGTTGGTTTATCTCTGAGCCCTCTAAATCATGCCTATTTACATCACTAACCCTGATGTGTATTAAACCCAACCCATTCCATGCCTTGGAGCTCCTGCCTGCCACCAAGTGAAGTCGTCTTCCTGTACTAATCCCTTTACAAACTGGGTGAAGGCCAAGTGCAGTGTGTGTGTGGGTGGGTTCAAAATAGGATGGGAATGGTTGGGGCAGAAAGGATACTACCTCTGTGATTTTCAACCTAAACTATCAGTTACCCCTATTTAAACCAGCTGTGTTGTACACTATAAGGCTATGTTCAGATCACTACTGAAAGAAGTGACATTGCTTTTTCTTTTTTTTTTTAAAGATATTTTTTCGGCACTAGTGGCCTTATTTATTTTGACAGTAGGCAGACAGGAAAGAGGGATAGAAAGAGGGAGACATTCGGCAAAAGTCGAACCCGGGACAGCCACTTTGAGGACACATGGTCGCGCGCTTAACACCTACACCATCAGCGCCGCGCCCCTAGGCTACGACATTTCTGCCATTAGAGTTAGCAAACTACCATTTATAAATCCCACCTTAAATATTTTTAACATCTTCATTTCTTTTGGCATTCATAGAAAACAATTTAAAGCATTGACCATCATTGGGGACTATTTCACAACACAGCTGTTGTTTTACCTAACTACTTGTGGCTAGCTCACCCTTTACCTGTAATGTTAGCAAACTACAATAACATTCATAAATTACACTTTGTTCTATGTTTCTCTCATTTTTCATTATTTTGTCCATAGTTAGATAACCAAGTAAATTATTCATTCTTCAGATTATAGCTAACAGTAGTTAGCTTTTAGCTCCTTGTTAGCTCAAAAAGCTCAAATTGAAAACAGGTAGGCCTATGGAACAGCTGTTTTTTTATTGTTTGTGTTAGATTTTATGTAACTACTGCAACATATCTAACCATGATTAATTTACCATTCACTCAATAATTGAACATCAAATAAATGTATTCAGGGGAAAGTTGTAACCATGTATCCTGCAGCATCTTCACCGTCCAGGTGTCATGTTATGAACTACAATAACATTTGAACTACTTATATTAGTTAAAACAAAATAACAATTATTTATTGTTTTTAGATCAAAGTTCTAACTGAATATACATAACTTGTAGGTATTAAACATGAAGCTTTATTTCAGCCAAGAACAATTTAGTTAAACGTACAACAGACAACACTGTCTATCGTTTAAACAATGTGAAAATGTGATAAATTAAAAGATCAAAAGACGACAATAAAAAAAGACATATTTTCTCTAAATGTGGTTCAATGGTAGTTTATTTTTTCTGGGCTAAATATAAAGAAAGGCAAATCTCAAAATAGCCCTGAAATATGTCTATGACTGTCCATTGTTTGGAGAAATATCTATGCATTTACCAGCAGTTTACCACCTGAGGTTCATGCTAAATATTTTCACCAACATTCCACTCCTTCTACTTCTTCTGTCTTAACATTTAAAGGCCAATAGGCCTACGTAGTTCACATATAGTGCAATTTATGTTCTTTGAGCTTGTTCTTGATGAATATTCTGGGCAGAACTTTTTTTTCTGTGGGGTGTACGAAATATTTCAAGTAGGTATGCTGCAGAGGGAGAGACATATGAAGACTTCCTGGGAGTTCTGTACTTTAGTTCTTGTAAATTAATGAGATATCCTTGACAGCAAGAACTTTGTTCCTGTTTAATCTAACTAAAGACTTTTTACTTTAAACTATCCATCACTTTTTACAGTGGCTTTGAAAAGTGTTCACAACCCTTTTAAAATACTAGGAAGAAATGAAACTTTAACAAATTATTCCAAACCCTTTTTCCACATATGATATTGCTGTTGTTTAATTCAGTCAGTCAGTCATTTTCTACCCCTTATTCCATAGTGGGTCGCGGGGGAGCTGGTGCCTATCTCCAGCAGTCTATGGGCGAGAGGCAGGATACACCCTGGACAAGTCGCCAGTCCATCGCAGGGCAACACACAAACAACCATGCACACACTCATTCATACACCTAAGGGCAATTTAGAGAGACCAATTAACCTAACAGGCATGTCTTTGGACTGTGGGAGGAAGCCGGAGTACCCGGTGAGAACCCACGCATGCACGGGGAGAACATGCAAAATCCATGCAGAAAGACCCCCGGCCAGGAATCAAACCCAGGACCTTCTTGCTGCAAGGCAACAGTGCTACCAACTGCGCCACCGTATAACCATAAAACTATAAAAAGATATAGATATCTATATGTATATATATATATATATATATATTTATATATATACACACACTTTGAAGTCTAATATACATGTTTTGTTAAATAACAAAATGTATTAGTTATTATCTTCTTGGACACAAGCATCTCAGTTAGGTTTATACTGTGCAAGATGGATCAGGGGTGTGTCAAAACATCAGTGGCAAAAAGTGGAAAAAAAAGACAGTCCCACAAAGTTAAAAAAACTGGCATCTTTAAATGATATATGATTGACTGAGGCACCATGACTGCAACGCGTTCAGCATTTTGCATAATCCCAGTTCTCCTGCCATTGAATTACTGTGGAGCTTGTTTGATACACAGAACAACAACAAAGCTTATGAGGTGGTAAGCACTTTCACACTAGCGAAGCATCAAACTCAATGTTGAAGTCAGCCTGGAAAGAAATCATAACTGTATAAAAACACGGCAGCTCACCACAACAGCGTCGGGATATTGTATACACGACTGCGGGCTGGTGTGAATCTGCGTGGTCCACACGCAACTGTGGAGATCAGATATGCCGTACTTGCATCTCAAGAGGCATGGCATATGTCAACAACCGCAGAGGAGGGTATAATGACACAGTGGTCAACCTCATTGCTTGACATCTGCTCGATGGCTTAAAAATGCTTTGAAGCTAAGCTGCAGAACTAAAGCACATGTGTAATTATCTACAATGAGCTCCTTCAATGGATGAGTTTACAAAAGAAAAGCTGAAAAAGTCTCATAGTTGGTCTGTGCTGTGGTTGTAATAAATTAATAAAAATAGGAGAGCGATGATTTATGTCTATAACCGCTCTGCTATGATAAATATCTGGGTGGTTTCAGCTTGCTCAGGGTCAGAACCTTAACGGACTCTTGCTTTTACCACTATGAATAAAGAGGAGAACTCATGTAAATAACAGACAATTAAAAATGGACACACATTTAAAAGAGACTGAAGAATATTTAGCAGGGATCATTTTCTGGGGTATTTTTATGTTGTAGTTGTTGTTATGTCATCAGTATCAGCAGCAAAACCTGATGAAAAATTGTAGACATTTTGAAGAGTTGTGCCTTTGTTTTTTGCCAAAACAAACAAACAAACAAAAAAAACAACACAAGAATTAGTCAGACAAAATCGCAATATGTTGTATTACCATGTTACCAGTTGCATTGCTGATAATGACTTTGGAGAATTGTGGTTCTGGGAAAACAATCAGTTTGTAAAATTTCTGCTAGAATATTGGGACCAGTGAAGAGGGAGCCAAAGAGAATATGTGAAAATAAATATGCAGGATTCACAAAGGACTAATTAAAAATGAACAGCTTAAATAAAAGCAGCACAAGATTAAATATTCTGACTTTTAGTTCCTCACTGAAAGCAAAGCCATCTAAAGGCTGGATATGTTTGATTTCAGTTTAATCAAAATATTTCTTTCTTACATATCCACTCCAGAGAAATCCCCATTCCCCAGTTCAGTCATGCAAAGATTCTGCTAACAATTTTAGATGTCAAGGTCCGGTTGATACAATGACGGCATTATTATGACATCATCTGGGCCATTTTGATTAATTTGTGGTGAGCTCTCTTTAAAAGCCTCACATATATTACACATCTGTTTTTACAGATTAAGTGTTCATTGTTGAAACTAAACTCTGGTGTAGTAGTGGAGAGTTCTTCAATACTTCAATCACCATTTAGTAACTGTGTATTTACAGGGTTTTTTACTCTGAGTAATAAAATAAAAATGTGCAAACTCTAATTCTATCAGAGTTTATCAAACTACAAAAATCCACTCAACCACTCAAATACAGTACCTTGAAAAAGTCTCGGACTGTTCCACATTTCACATAACAACCACAACCCTACAGGGTTTTCACTTTTATTTAGCAAAAATAAAATCTGATAAAGAGTTGCGTGCATTTGTATTCAGCTCCTCTTACTCTGATACTCATAACAAGTCATGTAAAGAGTAAATAAAGTCCACATAAAAAGTAAATTCCTAACTTTGTGGCAGCATTATGGTCTTGAGATGATTCTTTTACAGAAGCAGGGATCTGGTCAGAGCTGATGAGAAGACGGATGAAGCTTACAACCGGACAATTATGAAAAAAAACCTACAGAGGTGTGTGTGAAAACGGCCGAGTCAGAGTTCAGATCAAAATCCAGGAGAATTTGTGGCAGGATCTGAAATTTCCTAAAAATTCTACAAGGTAGTGACTCAGGAAGCTTATTAAAAGTGGATGCCAAATTCTTCAGAGATTTAATTGTAAGAACTGTTGAAAACCTGTATTATTTTCTTTCTGCTTCACAATTATGCCCTACTAATTATAATTGTGCAGCGATAACAGCATCAACCCTATTGGGTGATGTATTTAGCTGCTTTGCACATGCAGAGTGAACTTTTTACACTATATCTAACAGCTTCTCTGTCTGTGCTTAAGAAAAGCATCCACACAGCATGATGCTGCCACCACTATGCTTCACAGTGGAGATGTTGTGTTGAGACATAATAGCAATGCAGCATTTTACTTCCACTTTACAATTATGCACTACATTGTGCTGCTCTACTACATAAAATTGTAACAACATTTCCTGAGGTTTGTGGTTGTAAAGAATTTATAGAAGTTGAAGAAGATTGAAAATTTGCAAGGCAATGTAATTGAATCTGAAGCAGGTGTGAAGTTAAAGATTCAAAAGAAGAGTAGAATGATGGAAAATACATCAAGAACCACCTCACTCCTCTAAGGAGAAAGAAACTGAGCATCACAGATACCACCACCAACCATCCAGGTCTGAAAGAGTCTCAACAAACGACATCCAGAGACGCTAGAAGCTCTGTCACCAACACAACCTGCATCCTACAGGCTTAAAAGAGGAGACAGAGAAAGAGCCAAAGACCGAAAGTGCAACGTGCCAGCGTCAGATTCCCAAACCCCCTCATCTCCCAAAGACAACAGCCCCACCTCTATACCACAGTAGGAGAGGGGTAGGTGGGGGGGGTCCTGGAAAAGTGTGGAGTGGGTAGGAGGAGATGGTGAAGAGGAAGGGGTTGGAGGGTAGGTGGGGTGGGCGATCAGCGGGATCGGGAGCTGGGTTTGTTGTTTGGTTGGATTGGTCTCACCTGGTCTCACTCCCGCCAGCATTGGCAGTGGGTGGTGGGTGAACGCCGTGCGGGGGGACCTCGTCTGGGAGGACAGGGCGCTGAAATCGAATTTTCCCAGCTTCTTATGAGAACCAGGCGATGAGAGTCCTGGCAAAAAGGGGATCAACAGAATGGCAGAACAGAGACGAGGTTTTAATCAAACATGGCTGCTTTTCTTACTTCGACTCTACTCAATAAAATCAAAAAAAGCAAAAAAGAAAATTCAAGTATTTGATCAGATTTGTTCAATTTGATTAAAAGAATCAAATGATTACGATTGCAATCAATGGATTAATTGATTGACTCATTTCTTCAGTGATTCGAATGTCTATCTTAATACACACAGGGGTTCCTTTAGTTTTTTTTTGTCCATTCATGTACAGTCAGTGGACTGTCCCAGACCTAGGAGGGGTTGAGGGTCCAGTCATAGGGCATGTTTTCAAGCAGCAGTGGTTCAGCGTGAGAGAAGGTGACTGGAGAAAGGCAACAAAAGGTGTGGGTTGGGGTGGGGTGAGGGGTATGAAGAGGCCAGGGGCTTAGCTTCAGGATAGAGGAGAGCTGGAAAATTCTATGGCAATCCAAGTATGCACACCGATGAAGGTATTCATAACACAATATCTACTCTGTAGGGTAATTTCTATACGTTCAAGGCTATTTTTTATTAAAACAGCTTACCAATACAGTGTTTTGGATAATCATGCACACTTCCTGGAACTTTTTCAAATGTCTTCATTTTACAACTACAAATTTTTGTGTTTTCTATTAAGATTTGAAGTGACAGACCAACACAAAGTAGTGCATAATTGTTAAGTGAAAGGAAAATCCTATCCAATTTTCAAAGAAGAATACAGAAATACATATAACCTGAAAAATGTTTGCATTTGTATTCAGGCCCCCCGAGTCAATACTATGTAAAACCTGTGTTGGCCACAATTATAGCTGTAAGTCTTTTGGGGTAGATCTCTACCAGCTTTGCTCATCTGGAAACTGAAATTTTAGCCCATTCTTAAGCTCAATCAGACTGGGTGAAGGTTGTTGGTGAAGATCTATTTTTAAGTATTGCCACCGATTGACAACTGGATTTTAGGCCACTCTAACACATAAATATGCTTTGATCCAAATTATTCCAATGTAGCTCTGGCTGTGTGTTGAGAGTGGTTTTCCTGGTGGAAGGTGAACCTCTGCCACAGTTGAAATTTTTGAAGGCTACACACATTTTCATTCTTGATTACCCTGAATTTATCTCCATCCAAACATTAACCATAACCATCTTCTCTGTCCGTGCTGAAGAAAAGCACCCCCGTAGTATGATGCAGCCTGCACCGTATTTCACAATGTGGGTGACTGTGGATGGTATGTTTAGGCTTTTTTTTTTTTTATTCACTGACTTTTATTTAAAGGTATCAGAATAAAGGGCTGGGGTTGGGGGGCTGACCATAAATGTACTTTACATTTTCTGGTTTTTACTTGTAAAAAGCTATGAAAACCATGTATCATCACCTCACAATTCTGGCCTATTTTGTGTTGATCTGCCACATAAAATCATAATAAAATATTTTCAAGTTGGTACTACAAAAAATGGGGAAAAGTTAAGTAGATGTGGACCTTTTTGCAAGGCACTCCAAAGCCCAGTGCTCTCGGCGTTGCCACAGAGAGCCTCAGGAACTCAGTCAACAAACATGCCAACCAGCCAACTCACTACACTTTAGAAATTAATGGGATCTTAAATGGCCTCATATCTGGGGCAGACTGTGTTTTCTGTCTGGTGCCAGAACAACCTGTGCCGCTACATATAGCTGCTGAGGAGCCTGCCAAAACAAACACAGACAGGTCCTCTGATGCAGCTCTGACTGTCAGGCATTCTGTGCAGCAGCCTGAAGACATGTAGTGTGTCATTAAAAGTGCTTCAGCTCTTTCTTTTAAGTCATCCTCTGCTGCACACCTACACACTCACTCAGTCACACACACAAACACTCACCACTCCAGTGGAGTGGCGAGCACAAGGCATGCTGCCCGTTAACGCGTCGTGGGAGAACTGAAGAAAAATTGAAGAAGTTAAGCGAAGGATGATCAGTGATGGTCGGCACACATAGATAAACACATTAATGTGTCCTCCTGTGTCCATAAATGTCAGAAAGGTTAAATGGCTGTGTAATATATATATATATATATATATATATATGTAAAGAAAATTGGCTCACTGGCAGACCAGAAACATGGCTATAAGTTTGAGGTTCTCTTCTGTGATGAAGGGCTGGTGTGGTGCTTTGTAAGGGAATTCATTTTGATGTATGACAAACCAAGGGCACAATTTAGACTTTCTGGGTTTAAGAGAGAGCTCCAAATGGTGCATTTTGAACCACAATGTTTAATATATGCTGTTATAAAAGTATGAATCAAGAGTAATGCACTTAACAGGGAACTTTTAGGAAAATACAGAAACGTGCATCAGCTCAGAAAAAGAGCTAATTTAACCGTTAAAATATACTGAGCTCATGTTTTTCTTTCTTTTTTGTTTTTGCTTGCTTCAAACTCAGTTGAAAGAATATAGTGATAAACAACAGTGGTAAGAGCCTAGAGGCCCATAAACTACTAAATGGTACAATATTCACACATATAAAAACAAACAAGAGTCAAATAAAGACGTGGGCAACTCCAACATGGCCCAAAGAGATGTGGAAATAGACTTTACAAGCGAAGCATATAAAGTCTAACAGCAGATTTTTGAAAAACTTGAGCTTTTTTAATGCTACGCTGGGAAATGTTTATCACTGTTTACCCAGGGTGTTCGTATGCAGTGCGGGTGCAGCTGTTCTTGTGTGGGCACCAACAAGTATAGAAAAAGGTGGCCGCTAGCACTTATGTTTGGCCACGCGGTTATCTCCACATGTAGGAGGGAGGTGCAGACACAGTTAATGCATCTTATTCACTGGTAGCATGATAAGAAAAAAAAGTGTGATCAGACCTACACACAAAATAACAAAAAATAAGGTGACATCCATCTGGTTAGAATGTTTTAGTTTGGTCAGTGTCATATTAACACGTTATATAACAAATAGTGGGACGATAGTGTGATGATAACTTTTAAAAAGCAACGGGTAAAGGGAAATGTGGGAATCCAAGTTTGCAAGAGTAGGGAAAACAAGTTCACTACATTGTTAAAAATAATTCCAAACTTTAATCAAGACTACAATTCTGGTCAATGGTTTGCATATGCCATCCATGTGTCATGAATTAGGAGACTTTCCATGATGCAACTGTTCTTTTTCTTGGTTGGAATGATAATATAATATACGCTAAACTAAGATTTGGAGGAGCTATCCGGCCTCTGGCCTCTTAGTGGGAGTGTGTGTACATATTTAAGGGTGTATGTATTGAACTGACCCTCCGCTGATAAGAGAAAATCCATAGTAAATTAAAATTTGTGCCCCAAATAATGTATTACTTCTAACCCCTGAAGTTGTATAATCAATCCACTCAGGAAAAAAATGGTTCTATGATTAGGTAAATGTCATTTTCTGAGCAGCACTATATGTAACTACAAATGGATTTTTGGTGTATGTTAATGTATCCAAAACCCAAAAGTATTGTAAGCAAAGTTGTCTGTTTTACTCAATCTATCCATATGTTACATAAAGGTGCTCATCATGAAAACAAACTGGACGAACTAATTCTATCCTGAAAACTGCTCTGGAGCCACTGCAGCTGAATTTGCGAAAGGAATATTAAACAAGATGTCGAGTTTTCAACCTCTGCCAGTGATGGAACATCATGGATCTGGAAATGTTGACAATGTTTTGGAAATCTAAGAGGTGAGGTAAGGATCTAAGCTATTTAGGGAATATACAAGACGACTGCTGGTTTAGTAAGGCTAACCATGCTAATTGTGCTAATTACTCATTTACAGTATCTCACAAAAGTGAGTACACCCCTCACATTTTTACCCCCTTTTCATAGTCATTGTACAGCTTACATAACTGTATACATTTGGTGTCCTCTAACACCCATTAGAATCTAAACCACTGGCAACAAAAGTGGGGTCATGCTTGGCCAGTCCAGCACCTTCATCCTCAGTTTCTGTAACAAGGCAGTGATCATCTTGGAGTTTGTTTGGGGTCGTTATCATGTTGGAATACAGCCCTGCGGCCCAGTTTCCAAAGGGAGGGGATCATGCTCTGCCTCAGTATGTCACAGTACATGTTGGCATTCATAGTTTCCTCAGTTAACTGTAGCTACCCACAGCCAGAAGCACTCATGCAGCCCCAAACCATGACCATCCCATCACTATGCTTGACTGGAAGCAAGACACACGTGTCTTTGTACTCCTCACCTGGTTGCCGCCACAACACGCTTAACACCATCTGAACCCAATAGATTTATCTTGGTCTCATCAGACCACAGGAAATGGTTCCAGTATTCCATGTCCTTAGTGTGCTTGCCTTCAGCAAACTGCTTGCAGGCTTTCTTGTGCATCATCTTTAGAAGAGGCTTCCTCCTGGGACAAAATCTTTGCAGACCAATTTGATGCAGTGTGTGGTGTATGGTCTGAGCACTGACAGGATGACCCACCACCCCTTCAACCTCTGCAGCAATGATGGCAGCACTCATACGTCTATTTTGAAAAAAACAGGTTGTCGACAATCTTCTTCTTGCCTAGGCCATCTTTATTTAGAGCAACAGTTCTTTTCCCTTAAATCCTCAGAGTTCTTTGCCTTGAGGTGCCAGGTCGAACTTCAAGTGAACTACCAGTTTGAGAGCGTGTGAGAACGAAAAACACCAAATTTAACACATCTCCTCCCCATCCACACCTGAGACCTTGTAACGCTAACAAGTCACAAGAAGGTACAATTTAGACATTTTAACTCAAGGGTGTACTCACTTTTGTTGCCAGAGGTTTACACATTAATTGGCTATGCTTTTATTTATTTTGAGGAGATAGCAAATTTAAGTGTAGTATCTTTAGTGTTGTCCTATGAAAAGATATAATAAAATATTTACAAAAATGTCAGGGGTGTACTCACTTTTGTGAGATACTGTAAGATGCATAACAGTCTAAAATGTCAAATTGATTACCATTTAGTAATTCTGCTGTTTATGATGTAATGTCACATCATAAATGAATAATGGCCACTCGTGGGAGAACGGGTCTGAAAATGTATCCTGTTCTAATTTCTGCTCATGTTATATAATTATAATTTATTATATAATTATAATTTGGAAAAAGAATTTGGAAACTGCCAGGATTGGTATAGGCAGGTCAAAGTAAAAAAACACAAACAAACTGGAGATTGAAGATCTAAAGCTTCACAACCCCTTATATCTATCAGTAAACAAAACACACATCTGATTTTATGTTTTGTGCATCATTGACACAAATCAGTATTTATCTGTTTCTTTTAAAGAACATGGCTATCTGCATTACAGTTTATTGGAAACGTTCTTCTCTGCTGTTTAATGCATTCTGTATGTAAAAGTATGTAAACTAATGATGTAAAAGTGATGCCATCAGAGTTGGCTGGTCTTGGATTTGAGACATGAAAAAAAGGCTTCTTCTCTAACTGGAGGAGTGAGGATTATACTGTTGCATCATGGGAAATGTAAGGTACAGTGTTTTATGCAGCTCAGGCCAAACCAGACATCCTAAATACTGGTGGAATATGCTATAACTCTAACTTTCTTTCAAACAACCATCATCACACAGAATCATGCAAAAATGAAAAGTTTCCAGATGCATCTAGTGGATTTCATCAAACAAATAGAAAAACTAAATCCCACGCACCCAACAGAATTGCCCGAGGTTTCCGCATGCCAGTGCCAATTATAAGCCTATTATTCATAAATAACTTTAAATTATACATACCGTTTTTAGACCCTGTAATATCTCCTAATTAGTCACTATGTCAAAATATCTGGTGGTATATCAGCGAAGAACAGCAAATGAGGCCCAGATGCCCAGTGAAAGCTTTGTCTAATAAAGCTAATAGAAGTTACTCTGATCTCTCTCCTCTTATAGTGTGTACGTTACAGTGTCTTTGCACACATACAAAACAGTTGTTTGTTCTTCATTATTTCTGTGTCCTGCTCCTGGCACGCTGCACAGGCAGCCTGGCAGCCAATTGCTCCCATGACCCTGCAGTCTTGCCACGCTAACAAGCTAGCGACCACCCAAACCGCCACTGAACTGGAAGGCTAGCGCGCGCACACAGACACAGATTTATAAAACAGCGAAACAAATAGCTTGTGTAGTCATCCAGGTGCATAAAAACAACAGCGTGTGTTGGATAGCCGCCATTCCTTAACTGAAGGGCACACATTGGTAGCAGGCATACACACTATAGGATAACAGTACAGTGGTAAAAAAACATCACGTTCTCTGCAAAAAACACAAAAAAAAAACAACATATTTGCTTCAACTCAATATCACAAATACATGGGAAACCTGACCCACTCCTTCTTTACCCAAATGTTCGTTTTCATACCACAGATCAGCAAGAGCGAGCAGGCAGAAGGACAAGCAGAGCAGAGCTGAGCAGGGCACAACAGACTTAATGATGAATTACATGATCACCTGCTATGCCTCAGAGCTTTTCATTCAGGTAAAGATTCACTTCTGGAGCAGGCAGAGGCAGAGGCAGAGGCAGAGGCAGAGGCCCTCCCCTTCCCTCCTCTAGTCCTCCTCCCCTCTTCTGCTTTTCCACATCTCTCACTCCCAACACCACCACCACCATCTCCAGAACAGATGTCTGCTGTAACCCAGTAGCTCCCTTTGCTGTAGACACGTGGAGGTGCCATCTGGACCGTAACGCTGTTCCTCTCCAGACTGGGTGGGGGGAGGTTGAGGGTGTTTATATGTGTGTGAGAATGTAAATCAGTTAAAGAGCTCTAATGTAATTTTTCAGTGTGTGCATGTGCGTGTCTGTGTGACATTTGTGAGGGTGTGTGTTAGTGAGTAAACATGGCTTGGAGACAGAAGGCTCCTTGTGCACTGATGACACACCTGAGTACCTTCGGTTTGGTTTGTTTGAATCTTATGTTGTTTTTTTGCCGTGCTGCCTATCCCAGACAGATGAGCCAGGCCTAGGGCAGGTGGCTGCAGCCCTCAACAGCTCTGTCTAAACAACCAGCTGGATAAGGTGCTGCAGAAACCTCATTCACATCCTCCCTACCTTTCTGACGCCTCTTACTGAGCACTTGAGCTTTTTCACATTTTCTCAGGTTGCAACCACAAACTTAAGTGTAGCTTTATGTTTTACTTCATGTGCATTTTTGATAGGCCCCTTTTACTCAAACACCCTGAATAAAATCCAGTGCACCAAACTGCCTTCAGTCTTAGTGAATAGAGTCCACCTCTGTGTAATTTAATTTCAGTATCAATCCAGCTGTTCTCTGAAGGCCTCAGAAGTTGATTAGAGAACATTAGTTTAATTAAGCAGCGTCATGGACCAAGGAACACAGCAGATAGGCCAGCGAGAAAGTTCTGGAGATGTTTCAAGCAGTGTTAGTTTTTAAAATAATATTCCTTACTTTATAAAACCCTCAGAGAGATCTGTTCAATGCATCATCTAAAAATGACAAAAAGATGTCAAAACTGCACACCTAACAAGACCTGTCACCTAAACTGAAAGGCCAGACAAGGAGAGCATTAACCAGAGAAGCAGCCAAGAGGCCTATGGTGACCTTGGAGGAGCTGCAGAGATCCACACGGGTGAACCTGTTGATGGGACAACTGTTAGTCATGCGCTCCACAAATCTGGTAACAGTAGAAAGAAGAAAACTGTTGTTGAAAGAAAGACATGAGAAATCCTGCTTGCAGTTCATTTGAGACCAAAATAAAACCTTTCAATCTACAAAACCCGATATGTGACAGAAAACTAACAGCGCACATTAATCTGAATCAACCATTGCCACGATGAAACACTGAGGTGGCTGCATCCTGCTGTGGGGAGGCTTTATGTAGCTGCAACAAGAGAGCCGGTCAGAGACGATGGGAAAATGGATGAAGCTAAAACCTGAGACTAGGACAGAGGTTCACCTTCCAGCAGGACAACCCTAAACACAGCCAGAGATACAGTGGTGATGCTTTAGATCAAAACATATTCATGTGTTGGAATGAGTCAGTCAAAGAATAGTCGAGAATCCAAATTCAGAATCTGTGGCAAGACTGGATTTTCAGAGATGTTCTCCATCCAACCTGAATGAGCTTGAGCTATTTTGTTAAGAACCAAAATGCGTCATGTAAAATCATTTCAAAACACATTGAAATTGTGGTTGTAAAGTGACTAAATGTGAAAAAGCTTTAGGTGAATGAAAACTTGCAGAACACTATTTACGTGTTCTTTAATTTCCTCAAATAAAAAAAACTAAACCACTTTGCCCAATGGTCTTGGCTGCTTTAGATCACAAACATGTGGTGTCATAACAATGTGCTCTTTGGTCATAATAAAACAAATACCAATAAAATAAAGTTTGCATAAGCATCAGAGCACTCACATATGTTTTATATTGGCTGGAGATACATGCATCCAGCTACACATTTGATTTCTAATCCAGCATCACAGCTACATCTTTGAGGCAAACAGGTGGTGGAAGTCATGGAGCTACTGGGCTACCAGAAGACTTTGGTGAACCCACAATGGACAGCAGCAGACATCTGGTAGAAACACAACCCCACCCAACAGCAACAGAGCCAGAGAACAGGACGCGTAAAAGAAGGGAGCGGAGAGAAAGAGGAGCGGAAAATAGAAGGGAAAGGAAAAGACAGATGAAAGAACGCAGCAGGGCTCTGAGAGCTCACAGAAAAGGCAAACAGACGGAGATGCACACACAAGCTGAGGGTGGTGTGAGCGGAAGGAGAGCAACTTATGCATGTACACAGTAGAGTGTTTAATGTTGTTCTAACCATGGTAAGGAAACTGCACTCCATCGCTCTCATGCTTAATCTTCCTCTCCTGCACACTGGCCAAATGGTGCTGCACTGAAAGGCCAAACAGGGGAGAAGGTAAGAGTTAACAATGGCAGAAGGGAGGAAAGATCATGATAGAGACACAGAGAGAGGTGGAAAGAAACAGGGCTGGTTAAATAATTAGCAATATGGGATTTAATGCCATAGAGTGCAGCAAACGTTTATAAAATAGTGACATCATGACTGCTAGCAGTATCAAAAAGGAAGCATATAAGAGGGAGTTTCCTTAAGCAAATCCCTCAAGTCAAATACTACACCAATGAAGTCACATTGCAAATACATTTCATTAGATAGCCATCATAACGGTTAACAGTGCTGTAAGAAAAAGGAGTGAGAGGTTAGAGTTTCGCAAGAAAATGGATAGTTAAACAGAACATAGGAGATAGTTATGAGTGGTGAGATTCAGAGGGCATTTGGAATATTGTGATAGAGTTGATTTATGTGGAAGTAAGAATAAAGGAATAAAGTTGGCTGAGGTTAAATAAAAAACTACCTAAAATGGATAACAATTTAATCCGTGTCATATATGTTTTTAGATGATACAGAACATTCTATTTCTATTCTAGATTTTAGGATAAGATGTTTAAACTGAGAACATCTCTTGAAGTACAAGATGGACAAATCTGGCTGATTGGAAATATTTTTGTTTGTGAATAGAACTGACAGGCTTGATGTGGAAACTATAGCAGCAAGCCAACCCCCCAATTAAGGAAACGCTGTTCTAAAACTAAGAGTGACCACAATGAGCTGGCCTCCTGAGCAAAAACCAGCACTCATTAACCAGCTATTATCTGCCTGAGATCCTCATGAAAGAGGAGAACCGCAAAAAGGTAAACTAGGTACTAGATATACTACCAGTAAATACAGCAGGGGTTTATTCTAGAAATTTGCTGATGTCTTTGTATCAAAATCCAAATAATAAATATTACAGATAACGTAGTTATAACTTTAATACCTAATATATGTTTTTGCCATAATAGGAATAATTTGTTGCTTTTCTATAATAATCATGAAATAGAATTTATTTTAAATGTTTTCATGAAACCATCCAATTTTTACTCAATGTTATCATACTGTAAAAATCTCAGACCAGCCCATGCTTAATCCTGACAATGACAATATTGTGTAATAAACATCTTAGAGTAGAAGAAGTATTAAATGAAGGAAAACCAGGTATGAACAGCCTTGTCAGCTTTGCCTAGTTAGCTCTTCTAGCACATCTAACTTTGACGTTCTGTCTCATTTGATGTTGTCAACGTAAATGTTGTTAGCTTAGCATGACAGAATAAATTAGAAAACAAAATATAGCTTGGTTGTGACAAAAATATGCTTATAATTTTGTTTGTTACTGAAATCATAACATCTAACAATTATTTTGCATCTCATGTATGTTGACCAGAGAAAATGTTGCGTTCTATTTTAGACTAGTTGTTTCACATTACTTTGTCATGGACATATTTTGGGGTACAATATCTAGCACAATGGGAATAGATATTTACATAAAAGAGAACATGCCGATTTTGTGGTTTAGCGTTAGTTCTGCCGTATACAATGGTGTGAAAAACTATTTGCTCCCAACATGTTTCTACTGTTTTTTGCATGACTCATTTAAATATTTCATAAACAGCTGTTAAAGGAGTATTTGATTTATTAAAGTAGAAACAGTTATCCAAATGACCCCTATGTGAAAAGTGATTGCTCTCCAACCTTAACAACTGATCCTTCCACCCTTGACAGCAATAACTACCGTCAGGAATTTGCAATTAGCAGCATTTAATCTTTTACATTGCTGTGGATAATTTTTAGCCCACCACTCCTTGCAGAATGTTTCTGTAAAATTTGTAAGATACTACTATTTGTACTTTTAATACTTTTGCTCTGTATGTTTCTTAACCATTAAATATACAGGTCCTTCTCAAAATATTAGCATATTGTGATAAAGTTCATTATTTTCCATAATGTAATGATGAAAATTTAACATTCATATATTTTAGATTCATTGCACACTAACTGAAATATTTCAGGTCTTTTATTGTCTTAATACGGATGATTTTGGCATACAGCTCATGAAAACCCAAAATTCCTATCTCACAAAATTAGCATATTTCATCCAACCAATAAAATAAAAGTGTTTTTAATACAAAAAACATCAACCTTCAAATAATCATGTACAGTTATGCACTCAATACTTGGTCGGGAATCCTTTGGCAGAAATGACTGCTTCAATGCGGCGTGGCATGGAGGCAATCAGCCTGTGGCACTGCTGAGGTCTTATGGAGGCCCAGGATGCTTCGATAGCGGCCTTTAGCTCATCCAGAGTGTTGGGTCTTGAGTCTCTCAACGTTCTCTTCACAATATCCCACAGATTCTCTATGGGGTTCAGGTCAGGAGAGTTGGCAGGCCAATTGAGCACAGTGATACCATGGTCAGTAAACCATTTACTAGTGGTTTTGGCACTGTGAGCAGGTGCCATGTTGTGCTGAAAAATGAAATCTTCATCTCCATAAAGCTTTTCAGCAGATGGAAGCATGAAGTGCTCCAAAATCTCCTGATAGCTAGCTGCATTGACCCTGCCCTTGATAAAACACAGTGGACCAACACCAGCAGCTGACACGCCACCCCAGACCATCACTGACTGTGGGTACTTGACACTGGACTTCTGGCATTTTGGCATTTCCTTCTCCCCAGTCTTCCTCCAGACTCTAGCACCTTGATTTCCGAATGACATGCAGAATTTGCTTTCATCCGAAAAAAGTACTTTGGACCACTGAGCAACAGTCCAGTGCTGCTTCTCTGTAGCCCAGGTCAGGCGCTTCTGCCGCTGTTTCTGGTTCAAAAGTGGCTTGACCTGGGGAATGCGGCACCTGTAGCCCATTTCCTGCACACGCCTGTGCACGGTGGCTCTGGATGTTTCTACTCCAGACTCAGTCCACTGCTTCCGCAGGTCCCCCAAGGTCTGGAATCGGTCCTTCTCCACAATCTTCCTCAGGGTCCGGTCACCTCTTCTCGTTGTGCAGCGCTTTCTGCCACACTTTTTCCTTCCCACAGACTTCCCACTGAGGTGCCTTGATACAGCACTCTGGGAACAGCCTATTTGTTCAGAAATGTCTTTCTGTGTCTTACCCTCTTGCTTGAGGGTGTCAATAGTGGCCTTCTGGACAGCAGTCAGGTCGGCAGTCTTACCCATGATTGGGGTTTTGAGTGATGAACCAGGCTGGGAGTTTTAAAGGCCTCAGAAATCTTTTGCAGGTGTTTAGAGTTAACTCGTTGATTCAGATGATTAGGTTCATAGCTCGTTTAGAGGCCCTTTTAATGATATGCTAATTTTGTGAGATAGGAATTTTGGGTTTTCATGAGCTGTATGCCAAAATCATCCGTATTAAGACAATAAAAGACCTGAAATATATCAGTTAGTGTGCAATGAATCTAAAATATATTAATGTTAAATTTTCATCATTACATTATGGAAAATAATGAACTTTATCACAATATGCTAATATTTTGAGAATGACCTGTATGTCCCATTTTAAAATGCCACGCTGGACAAATTTCCAGATATTTCAAATACTTTTGAAAATTATGTTTTATAGAAACTTGTATTTTGTTTTAGAATTGTGGCATATCTCTCAGCTGACAAAATCAATTATTTTAAAAATATCTTCCAAAATTCTCCAAATATCTCCATGAATTTTAGAAAAGCTAGTGTGAGTGCCAGTGTAACTAGATGTATCATGGAGGAAACTGTGGAAAACAGACTGTGGCTCTGCCTCTGTGTGGTGCAGGGTCATTGAGAAAAATTTTTAGTGGAGTAGAAACTGTGATTTGAAGAGGTCGAGAATGGAGATGATGGGGAAGTAAAAGGAAGAAGAGCAGGGGGTCAGTGCAACACAAATGCAAAAAGGAGATTTGTGATAGCAGAAGGTGAGTTGCGGCTTCTGTTTCATGACAGTTTCATGGTTAGAAGAAAATATTTCCACTGAGATTTATGGAAATGTTTGACATTTCTGGAAGATGCTTTTTTCCCCCAAAATAAATATGTAAGAAGATCAAAACTAACTGCAAGAAGTAAGAAGGAAGCTGTCGCGGTCAGAAGTTTACATACACTCATTACGGAGAAGAATGTCATCTTAATTTTCGCCTTTTGATGATTTCTCAGAACTACACTTTCTCCAGGATGGAATAATAATACAACACACAGGGTCATAATTCTAAAAACTGATTTAATACCTTCACATAAACCTTTTAGCAGGCAGTACTGAAGATTCTCAAATGTCTTTCAACCTGGCAAGCTCAAAGCACTGCAACTTATTCTTCCTGATCATGAATGACTGTAGCTGGCAAATTCTCTTTGCCAGCATAAAAGACGTTGTAGAACCATCTTTAAACATCTGCATATGCTCAAATTGGCAGTGCAAGTACCACTTTGGCATGTTCTGAAGGAAAACCCAATCTGTCACCTCCAGGTGAAAAGAAGTTGTTTAGGTTCTTCAAAAACAGCCCAGGAACCATGATGACTGCTGGTTGCGATGAATCCACCACCTATAGTGTTTAATCACCTTTGCTGAGAGGGTGCTAACCAAGAAAAGGGCTTCATCTCAGCTCGACTGAAATTTCCAGCTATCATATGGACAAACCAAATGGCTTCTGGAGGAAAGCTTTGTTTTCGAACAAGGCAAAGGTTGAGCTATCTTCTCACCAAGACAAAATAAAGTCTGTCTGGAGGAGTCAAGTTAAGGCTTTTAAACCTACAAACTCTGTACCAACTGTCAAGCATGGTGGTGGCAGCATGATCCTGTGGGATTGTTTCATAGCCAGTGCAAAAAATGGGCGGAATAATGAAGACGGAAAGCCAACTACAGATTCTTAAATGTCACCTCAACAGCTAGATGGCTAAATCTAGACACAAAATGATCTTCTGACAGGACATTGTTTCCAAACACACACTAGATCTGGTTTTGGAATGTAAAATGCTGGCTAACATTAAGCGTTTGGTCTAGTCTTCCCAAAGTCACGACCTGAACCCTACTTAAACTTGTGGACTATACTTAAAAGTTTGTTCCATCCCAGAGAAACCTAACAGTTAAAATAAACTCTGCCGAGACAAGATGTCAAACAGCCGTTCAGAATTTTCCTGAAAGTTTGTTGGTGGCAAGAAAAACTGCGTGGTTGAAGCACATTTAACAAATATTAGATGGAGTGTATATATAATTTTGACCGTATGTGGACTGAACAAAATCCACCATAAATTCCCGATCCTAAAGATCCTTCCGGTTGTGTGCTGCATAAAATGAAGATCATTTCTATCCCTTCCTGTATGCCGATGTGTGATTTTTACAGTAAAATTAGCACATTTATGACTGGTAGGCACAGCCAGAATAGATGTCTCCTTTTATGAGGAGAATGTACAGAAAAGGACGATCCATAATTTGAAAAATCAAATTTCCAAAAATGTCAAATAATTCCTTTCAATCCAAAGAAAACCCCTTTGAACTGAAAAATGATTAGGGAAGCTAAAACTAAAACTATCCATAATAATCTAATGATAAACCTTTTCTGGATCTCTCATAACAGTTTGTATTCTTCTTATTGTTCTACTAATACCTCAGCCCATCTCCTGTAGAGGCCTTTGGTGGCACTTAGGACAACATACTTTCAGCAACAATACCTGCGTCCACATCGTTAGGCCAACCGCTGGACTGAGAGCTGCTGCCAGCTGCAGGGGAACGGCCTGAGTAAAACACATCATCCACAGGGCTCTCCATCTCGCTGTCATCAATAGACTTGCGCTTGTTGGAGCTGAAAGAGACGGAAAGAGGAGAGAAACATGAGAACGGCTGTTTTCAAAGTGTTCAGGATGGAAAGAGGAAGGAATTAAGGGGTGCTTTGTTTGTGATTTTGATTTAGGACCAGGTCATTGCAAATTACCTCCTACAGTGCCTTGCAAAAGTTTATACCCTTTGAACTTGTGCACATTTTGTCACATTACAACCACAAATGATAGACCAACACACAGAAGTGCAGAATTGTGAAGTGTTCGGAGAATAATACATGGTTTTCATAGTTATTTATTACTAATAAAAATCTGAAAAGTGTGGCATGCATTTGTAATCAGCCCCTCTGAGTTAACCACCTTTGGCTGAGATTATTGCTGCAGGTTTTGTCAGGTACATCTCTACCACCCTTGCACATCTACCTTCTGAAATTTGTTGCCTATTCTAAACCATTCAGTTGTCGCTTTGGCTGATTGACAACTGAAGCTACAACTGAGCGACAACTTTGCAGCCTCTAACAGGTTTTAGAGCTCCATCCATCGTCCCATCAGTTCTAACCAGTTTCCCTGACCCAGATGAAGAAAGCATCCCCACACAATGATGCTGCCACCATTGTGTTTCATTCTGGGAAGTGCCTGTTCAGGGTGCAGTGTTAGTTTTTTGCCACACACTGTTTTGCATGTTGACCAGTCTTCATGAAAGGTCAGATGTACGGAATAGGAAGGCACTAACAGATTTCCACCTAAGTCATGGATCTATGCAGCTCCTCTAAAGTTACCTTTTGGCTGCTTCTTTGATGAGTGCTCTTTATATAAATTTAGAAGGTTGGCCCAGTCTTATTAGGTTTGCAGTTGTACCTTACTCTTTTCATTTTTAGAAGTTCAAAGCTAAAGGATATTGATGTATTACCTGGCCCTGCTTCTTCTCAACTTTCTACCTGACACGTCTGCCGTGTGCCTTTGGCTTCATGATGCTGTTTGCTCACTAATGTTCTCTAATAATATAATTTTCTTTTCTCTTTAAATTTAAACACTAGTATATGTCGATCTGTTCAACAAAATCCCAATAAAATATATTCCAGTGTGTGGTTGTAATTTAATAAAATGTAAAAAAAAAAACCCCTAACCTCCAAGCGTATGAATGCGCAAGGCGTATGTATTTGAGATTCTAAGAAATGTACATGCATATTTCCTGTGACCTTTGAGGGCTTATGTGGCTGCATAATTCCCTTGGAGTTATAGTAGAACAGGGGTCTACATAAAAATCGAAAATAATAAAAATTCCTTATGTCAAGATTTGCGTTTAGTGTGTTGTTTTAATATCATGTTACACCCAGGGGGACAAAGAAAGCCAGCTGGAGACAGCATGACAAGAACGGGGCTAGAATATTAACAATGTGCTGACCCAAAGCGGCCTCACATTACAAACATAGAAGTGGTTGATCCTAAAACGCATTGTTGTGCAAGTTGGTGGATTCTTATACATCTGTGACCAATAAAATAACAAGGAGCTCTGAATGTACAGCATGCACATATATGAGGGACGGCGTGTGTGTGTTGGTTTTGTTCGAGTATGATGGAGGGATCTGTGTTACATTAGTATCGAGGGAGAGTGTAACTACCTCCGTGGGAGACTTGCATAAAGCTCCATTTCAGTCCTGCAGCGTAAGACAAACGGGAGGAGAAAGCAGAAAGGGCGAGAAGTGAAAACAGACAAAAACACAGACAGGGCAGCAGTCAGATTGGCGGAAAAATGGGAGGCAATGAGTTGGAATTAGTAAGGAGGAAGGAAAAGGGAAATGAAAGACCACAATCAGAAACAAAGCAGGAAAAATATTAACAACATACTAAGGAACTTAATGATATTAGTGCTAGAAATGCAGCAATAAATCAGCTAATGACATGTGGCTGGCTGGTTGGAAACTCATGAATACAATCTTTTCTCTTTACAAGCAGTCCTTTCCAATAGGGATATTGGGCACATTGATACTGTGATTTGTTATATTGCTTTAGTGAGGTGAAAAGTTAATGAATTCACATAAGAAGAAACTTTTTAAGAGGAAATTGTGTTTTTGGCATGTCTGTGGTTCATTAATTCCTTGTGTGTGTGTGTGTGTGTGTGAGAAAGAGAGCAAGACTTGCAACACATAACAGGAAGGGTGAACAGAGTACACAGGTGCTCTGTTTTGTCCTTTTAAGCTTTCAACCTCTTTCTGTCATAAAATATCCTGCATGTGGGAATGCTGGTGGCATTTTGTAAATCTCAGGATCTAAATCCATGTTAGCCGCACTAACTGCTAATGTGATATACTAAATCCTGCTTAAAATTTCACATAGGTGTTCATTTTGTCTTTACCAGTTCTGAAAGAGAAACTTGAATTGGCCAAAAAAATGTTTTTTGGCAAATCTAAACAGTGCATCTCTAATTAGTACATATTATGCAATGAACAGGAATGTTTTGTATATGCATGTACCTGGTGGAGGGGGTGGAGGTGATGGAACGACGTCCCAGGGTGACCTGGTTGATGTTGTAATAGCCTGGGCTGTCCAGGTCTGCCAGAGAGAAGTTTGGGCCTGTCGCTGTGGCCACTGGAGCTAAGACATGCAGACATAGAGACCCATCACACAGAAGAATAATGCACAGTTTATTTATTTTGCTAAATAAATTTAGGTAAGCTTTTAATGCATAAGCCAATGCATGTATTGTTATGCCCCTTGTTGAGGTCAGCATGCCCACAAAGGTTCATTAAGATCTAACAAATGGTTACAAACCACATATGCCCCTGTGTATCGAATCTATGTGTGACGTTGGCATACTGCACCCAGTGGTAGCTGGGGTTGTAAGTCTTTGCCACTGATACTTTGCGGATGGGAAGCATAAGAGCTTGGTAACCACTGCTGACAGGAAAGCTCATAAGGGCTCTGTGAAGTGGCCATCTCTGCCTTTTTAACTAGCAGTCTTAAAGTTCAGACACACCATACGTCTTCTTCAGTAACTTTGAAAACCTGCCCTGGTAGCAGGCTGCATAAAAATCACAAAGAAAGCTTGATGGGATATTTTGGAGCTTTTTGAAGTAAGGTTCTGTGGGGATGTTATGTGGAGTCAATATTTTACCTGACTTACCAAACTTCCTGAAGTTATTTATTGTGGATAAACACAAATTTGCCCCAATTTGTTTTTCCCAACCTCTTCCCAAGTCTCAAGTGTTCTGCAGTCTCTAACTAGTTTTCTAAGACTGCCCTGCATTTGGCTCCACCCATCTTCCCATTAACTCAACCTGTCCGTGCCGAAGAAAAGCATGATTGCTGCCACCATGGGGGTCGTGTGTCCAGGTGATACACAGAGTTAGGTTTATGCCACACATATCATTTTGCATCTTCAACTGTTAGCTTTAGTCAATGGGAACAACTGATTAGCATTTCTCAAAAACAAAATTGCACAGAGAGTTACCTACTGCAGGTAAGATATTAACAGCCCTTAACCTGTCCACAGAACCTCACTTTACAAAAATTCTGAATTAAACCTTTAGAGACTGCAGCCAAACACAGAGTATGCCTTTTTAAGATAGGTTAGCTTACTAAGTAGGTTACCTTTACATAGCAAAAATTTCATTTTAAGAGAGGGGAAACAAATATATTTTCTGTATCACAGGGACACACATTGTGCAGATGTTTTTTCTTATTTTATCAATTTTCTAACAGTATAAGATAATGTATGGGGCTGCTTTATTTTGAAATATGATTTTCTTCAACTGCAACTAGTTCCCATACCTAGGTTTTACATTAAAATGCTCAAATGTTCTGAGTAACTTTTGATCAGAAACAGAGACAACGGCTGATACTAGAAATTGCAGCGTTGACTCACTCTGTGACACGCGGACCAGCTCAGCCACGTTCCACACCCCTGAAGTCACAAAGCAGTCCTGGAAACTCAAGTGGCCTGGGTAAAAGGTGGAGAGAAAAGTGTACATCAGTGCGGATTGTCTGGTAGATACAAAACTCCAAACATGGATGAAATTTCAGGAACATATGCGATGACACCTTTGGTACAAAAGGAAATGCTGTACAGGCTGTAGTCCAGTGGGGAACAAGTGTTTTCTATAAGGTGGTTTCAGAAGTGTAATTTTCTTCAATGTTAACGTTTTAACGCACATATCTAAGCAGGTCCAGTCCGGGGCTATAATCTCCAAACATACATCTATATACCGCATGACATATTTTGCATTTAGAGCTTTATCTACAACGCCTTACAAAAGTATTCACACACTTACTTTAAAATACTTCTGTTAGTCTATAAATCACTGAATGGCTTAGCACCAAAATACATTACAGACTTGTTGTCAGTGTATCAACCACCCAGACCTCTCAGGTCTTCTGGATCAAATCTACTCTGCATACCCAGAACCAGAACCAAACATGGAGAAGCAGCTTTTAGTTCTTATGCTCCACAAATCTGGAATAAACTGCCAGAAAACTGTAAAAGCGCCAAAACCCTAAGTTGCTTTAAATCAAGATTAAAAACTTATTTGTTTAGAGTGGCCTTTGACTGTGCCATCTAGGCATGATTAGTTGCGTTTTCAGTCCAATTTTCCTTTCATTTTCTTGTCCATCATTTTATTCTCTGTATTTTAATTTATTTAACTTTTTTAAATTACCTCTGTTGTTTGATTTTATTATTTGATTTGTTTTTCTGTGTCTGTATTTGTGTTTATTTGCTTTGTGATTGTATTGTAATTGTATGTACAGCGCTTTGAGTGTCTCGTTGCTGAAAAGCGCTATATAAATAAACTTACCTTACCTTACCTTACATTTTGTCACTATTATAACCAGAAACCTAAGTAGATTTTACTGACACAAAATGGTGCATATTTTGTGAAGTGGAAGCAAGATGACACGTTTTCAGTAATTTTCACAAAAAAATGGCTGGGCCATTCTAACACATGAATATGCTTTTTGCAAACCTTGGTTGGTTGCACTGAATTTTATTGTTGTGTTTCAGAGGAAAGGGGTCTGAATAAAAAATCCACATATGGTAATACAAATGCTATCTTATTTCCCATTATCTATGACGACTATGCCAAGATTCTGCAAAAGACTATTCCTTTACTCTAACAAAGTTACCTTCCTCTTCCACCAAGAATTGCCTGTTTTCCACTTTTGTAACATCTGTATGAACTCCTTTAATTTTTCTTTCTCTTGTTAACTGTTTAATCATTTTGAAACTTCCTACTTTACTGTCAATCATAGGGTCTCCCTCTGTAGTACTTGCTCTGTAGTTTGAAGCTGCATATGAGACAGTGTTGATGTTCACTTCAGATTTGATTAAAATTACATAGTAATTATCAACTAGGATTTGCATTTAAACACAGTAAAATATTGATCTGCATGAGATTTGCAGTTTAGCAAGAGGTACATAAAATACATAAAATAACAGGAATGGAAAACAAGCCTCACCTGTTAATCAACACACCCTCTTCTTTTTATTTCATCCTTCACTTCTACTCTCCAACACCCCCCACCCTTCTCATTTCCTATTCAGTCCCTCCATTCCCCCTGCCTTGCCCCATTTCTTAGCACATTGTCCGGGGGTTAACTGTAGCAGGGACAACGCATGAAGTCAGTGCTCAGCTCAGCAGCGTACATGTGGTTCGAATCTTCCAATAACGTCAGTGTGATTTATGAGCGCCACCACAAACTGAGCTCGGCCCCTCCACAGTACAGTACCATCAACTTCCTTACCATAATAAACGTAGCCCCAAATCTGCCCGAACACACTAACACACTGACAGGACTGCATGGTGGGGAGGTGTGTGAAAATGTACTTGCCTTCGGAATTGTTTGTCAGTGCTTTATGAATGCATGTGAAGGTATGCACGCATGGGATTAAGTAAAGTAAGCTTACCATTTGCTGGGGGTTTGACGTCTGTATCGCCTTGCTGGTTTGAACTGTCTGATTGTCCTGATTGTTCTGAAAAATAGAAAGAGAGAGGGGAAAAAACATGCGGTTAGTTCATCGGTCGTTTTTAAGATTAAGAGTATAGGTTCTCTTCAAAGACTTGTCGGGAAATAGCATCCTCAGATCTGACATTAAAAATAAAGACAGACACAGGTTTCCACCTGAGCTGAATCTAATTTCAAAATCAACAGATGCCAAAGCTATATCACTCTCTGCTTCTGGAATCCGTCTAAGCAGAAAGGGACTTTTTATAGAAGTGTTTTAGCACAATTTTCTCACATTATAGGGGAGAAAAAAACACTTATGAAAATCTGGACACACTGTCTCAGTTAAGGCCTTGGGTAGGACGGACAAGATGCTTAAAATATGAAACAACATTACATTTTTACATGGAAGTTGACTGATCTTTGGGGGGTTAAGATATGGGTACACCTACGCCCTCAGCGTTGACCTCTCACAAGACACAAGAAAGGCCTCTTACTTTCTGGGTATTGCTTAGACTTACACTCATACCAGTCATTTGTCCACTTGGTCTAATTAACAGCAATTTGTCTAGAGTCACAAAATCTCCACCACCTGTTAAAAGTCATAGCTTGGCATGTAGTATAAACACCTGCTTTATGAGATGAGTTTTTTCCATGGTTACAGAAGCAAGATTTTTTTCTATGTTAAGGTTTTAAAACCTATAGTATCAAACTTTTTGGACAATTATTATTCATGGAAAAGGAAGAAAAAAATATGAACTTTAATACCTAATGATCCATTACTGTCAGAGATTGAATAAAAATACACAGAAAACCTGCTAAAATCACCCTTTTTAGTACTTGTATACACTGATGAGTTCTACACTCTAAACGGAGGATGTCCACGGCCACCGTCTTTATGGCTACTTCAGCCAAGCGCTGCAGGCCCCTTTGTTTTATGTTTCTGATAAAGTGAAAACACTTTTCAGTCAGTTTATCTTTAGAATGTAGATTCTGCTAAGATTGAACAGCGTTCTGTGGCTCTGACACAAACCTTTTCACTAAAGGCCTTCAGAGTTCTGCTGCTGACTTGTAAAGTATGCATTTTTATATTTAGCATCTAATTTAGTACGAATCTCCTGTGTGAGTTGACCACAACATCTCTATGTGGCATACAGGAGTACATGAACTGCCTACTTCAGTGGGTTTTTCTTGGCCTGAGGGTTGCCATTCTTCCTCAGGTGTGTGATGCAGCCTTGTTGAGTTTTATGGTTTTTATCATATATACTATATAGGCTAATTACCCTACAGTGCTTAGCTTTTAAGAGCGCCTTGAGCCGACACTTCTTAGGCAGAACGTTAGCCCGTTACAGCCTGCATCAGGCCCATCAATCTCAACATCTCCTAAGCGCAAATCAGAGTCCCAATCTTGGGTGGCAGCAGCACATTGCAGCAAACTGCTGCACCATTCAGCCCGTCTGCCCATTGCCAAAACCAAAACAAAAACAAAACAAAAGGGGACATGAAATCACCTTATCATTTGCTGGCCAATTAGGAAAGGAAGAATGTCTTGAGGACTGGGGTTTCTTTTTTTTTTTTACAAAAAACTCCTGCCTCATTCTGTGAGAGTAATAGTCCAACTTCAGGTCTTTCTCCCACAATGTCTCTCACACTCGTCGTGTCTCTGATCCTGTGTCTCTCCCCGCGCCGTCGCTCCGTGGAATCCTGGCAGCCATCTTAGCGCTTGGCAGCCATTTTAGATTTGGCGGTACCCGTGCATTCCTCCTAGCTGACAGCACACTCACACATACACACAAACACACACACACGCTTAGCTCACTCTCTCTCTCGCACAAAGCCCCAATGGTCTTAAAGATAAAAAGACCTACAGAGGATATGCAATGTTAATGGAGTGAGGATAAAAACCGCTGGGATGTTATTCTGCAGTCCTCTGAGTATCCTCTGCACTTATAGCGTGTTATAGAAGGCAATCAAGTTGATCAGAGCAACAAGATCTACTTTAACAGTAGAAAGAAGTGTGGAAAAAAACAGCAAGGAGCAATAATTTGTCTCCATGAAGTTAATCTTGTACGATAATCAAATAAATTCTAACCCCAACCTCAACCCCAACTAAAATCTGATGGAGTATCTCTCTACAACAGAATACGTTGAAACCCAATGAAACCCCCTGGCTTTTAAATGATCTTCGTTACACTTTGTGACAGCTCCCAAGCCAAAATGCAGTGCCCAGTTGTCATGACAACTCAGATGGCACTGTACACTTAAAGTCCCTGATGATGAGTGGTTGTTGAAGCTTGTGTGTGCATATGTGTCACTGTTTGGCCTTGCAATTAGTTGAAATGGTGATAATAATATAGCTTACTGGCACAAACTCAACGTGTTGTTTTGTTTAAGATCTCTTGGCACCAAACAGACCTGGAGCTTTGTGTGCTACACTATCACAGGCCAGACTTTATTACTATATGAGCTGTTTTCCATTGGAGGGTTTTAAAACTGCTCCTGTTATAAATCAAACATCTTAACTAGGCTTTCTGAAGTTTTCTGCCTCCCTTGGCAACATGTTAGAAGACTAAAACATAACTGTGCTCAAGTGAGGATTATATTCATAAGCTGTTTGAGACGTGTTGTATCAAAGTTTGAGAAATGTTCTTGGTTTGATCAATGATGCAGATTATTTACAATTTCAGTGATCCAAACTTGACATTGGTTTTCAGGCTTTAACTGTTTCTCAATTTTTAAATGATAGAATTACTTATTTTGTTTTCATTTCAAGAAAAAAAATCACAATTGACAAAAGTAAATCATTCAGTTGAAGGGTTGAAGGGAGATCCAGATATGTTACGTAAACTGTTACTTTGCAGAGCAAAATATGAGTCCTAATTCTCTTAAATATTAGAGAAAAGTGTTATCTGACAGACCCGGGACCATGTGCTGAAGCTACTCAAAAGACCCATAAGGGAAAACAAATTATGTAAAAAGTTTTTAAAGATGAGTTACAACAGATCAGAAAATAAGGAAAACTTCCTGTTGTGGTTCATATTTCACTCTTACAACATGTTACGGCATGCTAATCAAATATCTGTCAGATGCTTTGTTTAAAATATTGCAAGATTACAACTATTGTCCAACCTGTCTTTTAGAGCTCTTTTCTTTGCAGTTAATTTATTGAGTATAGTGAGCCACTCGATTCCACATATCTTAAGTGTGGGGTATGTGGGAATTTCAAAATGCTGTATTATTTGAAGGTAAAGATGGGAGGTGATATACTGTTAGGTTGTTGGAATAATGTAGTTCGAGATAGTTTCATACCTGAGGGGGATAACATAAAGTACTACAGTTGTGTTTTTCTGAGTTTCTAAGTTAGTAGTGACATTGGAAACCCACATATATACTCTTATGGACGAAAACATGGAGAATTTGCACAACATGCCATCTAAGAGTGTTTCGCTGTTCTTTTAAACCCCGGACTAACAACAACTGGATCTTAATCAGGACTTACCCTAAATAGAGTGTTTCTCTAGATCCAGATTGGTTGGAGGAGTCGCATGGAGGTACTGTATGTTCTGTTCAACCTATTCAGGGTGTACCCCGATCAGTTGATTTTAGGCAGCACTGTCTGCCCCTTTTTGTATTTCTGTTGATTGCACTCACTTGTTTTTCAGAATCAGAATCAGAATCAGCTTTATTGCCAAGTTTGTACAAACAAACAAAGAATTTGACTCCGGTACACTTTGCTCTTTTGTTCTGTTTTTGCATTACAGAATATACAAATTTACAATGTACAATATACACATATATAATAAAAAGGTGCATTTGCAACATCTGTATGCTGTTGTTCTGTACTCTATTAAATGTTCAACAGAGAAACAGCCTGGGTGAAGAAACTGTCTCTGTGGCGGCTGGTTTTAGTGAACAGTGCTCTGTAGCAGCAGCCTGAAGGTAAAACTCTGAAATGTTTATGTGCAGAGTGTGTGGGGTCTGCAGAGATTTTTGCAGCTCTTTTCCTGACTCTAGACCTGTACAGGTCCTTCTCAAAATATTAGCATATTGTGATAAAGTTCATTATTTTCCATAATGTAATGAAGAAAATTTAACATTCATATATTTTAGATTCATTGCACACTAACTGAAATATTTCAGGTCTTTTATTGTCTTAATACGGATAATTGTGGCATACAGCTCATGAAAACCCAAAATTCCTATCTCACAAAATTAGCATATTTCATCCGACCAATAAAAGAAAAGTGTTTTTAATACAAAAAACGTCAACCTTCAAATAATCATGTACAGTTATGCACTCAATACTTGGTCGGGAATCCTTTGGCAGAAATGACTGCTTCAATGCGGCGTGGCATGAAGGCAATCAGCCTGTGGCACTGCTGAGGTCTTATGGAGGCCCAGGATGCTTCGATAGCGGCCTTTAGCTCATCCAGAGTGTTGGGTCTTGAGTCTCTCAGCGTTCTCTTCACAATATCCCACAGATTCTCTATGGGGTTCAGGTCAGGAGAGTTGGCAGGCCAATTGAGCACAGTGATACCATGGTCAGTAAACCATTTACCAGTGGTTTTGGCACTGTGAGCAGGTGCCAGGTCATGCTGAAAAATGAAATCTTCATCTCCATAAAGCTTTTCAGCAGATGGAAGCATGAAGTGCTCCAAAATCTCCTGATAGCTAGCTGCATTGACCCTGCCCTTGATAAAACACAGTGGACCAACACCAGCAGCTGACACGGCACCCCAGACCATCACTGACTGTGGATACTTGACACTGGACTTCTGGCATTTTGGCATTTCCTTCTCCCCAGTCTTCCTCCAGACTCTGGCACCTTGATTTCCGAATGACATGCAGAATTTGCTTTCATCCGAAAAAAGTACTTTGGACCACTGAGCAACAGTCCAGTACTGCTTCTCTGTAGCCAAGGTCAGGCGCTTCTGCTGCTGTTTCTGGTTCAAAAGTGGCTTGACCTGGGAATGCGGCACCTGTAGCCCATTTCCTGTACACGCCTGTGCACGGTGGCTCTGGATGTTTCTACTCCAGACTCAGTCCACTGCTTCCGCAGGTCCCCCAAGGTCTGGAATCGGCCCTTCTCCACAATCTTCCTCAGGGTCCGGTCACCTCTTCTCGTTGTGCAGCGTTTTCTGCCGCACTTTTTCCTTCCCACAGACTTCCCACTGAGGTGCCTTGATACAGCACTCTGGAAACAGCCTATTCGTTCAGAAATGTCTTTCTGTGTCTTACCCTCTTGCTTGAGGGTGTCAATAGTGGCCTTCTGGACAGCAGTCAGGTCGGCAGTCTTACCCATGATTGGGGTTTTGAGTGATGAACCAGGCTGGGAGTTTTAAAGGCCTCAGGAATCTTTTGCAGGTGTTTAGAGTTAACTCGTTGATTCAGCTATGATTAGGTTCATAGCTCGTTTAGAGACCCTTTTAATGATATGCAAATTTTGTGAGATAGGAATTTTGGGTTTTCATGAGCTGTATGCCAAAATCATCCGTATTAAGACAATAAAAGACCTGAAATATATCAGTTAGTGTGCAATGAATCTAAAATATATGAATGTTAAATTTTCATCATTACATTATGGAAAATAATGAACTTTATCAAAATATGCTAATATTTTGAGAAGGACCTGTATAAGTCCTGGATGGAGGGAAGGTCAGCCCTGATTATTCTCTCTGCATTCCTGATTATTCGTTGCAGTCTGGACCTGTCCTGCTTGGTGGATGAGCCAAACCACACTGAGATGGATGAAGACAGGACAGACTGAATGATGGCAGTGTAGAAGATGACCAGCAGCTCCTGTGGAAGGTTGAACTTCTTGAGTTGCCTCAGGAAGTACAGTCTCTGCTGGGCCTTCTTTCGAACAGTGTCTATGTGTGAAGACCATCTCAGGTCCTCAGAGATGGTGGTTCCTAAGAACCGATACAGTGTTGTTGAGGATGGTGAGGGGGGTGTATGGGGGTGGTGTTCTCCGAAAGTCCACCACCATTTCCACAGTCTTGAGTGGGTTCAGTTCAAGGTAGTTCTGACCGCACCAGTGTACCAGCCGATCCACCTGCTGTCTGTATGCAGACTCATCACCGTCCTGGATCAGTCCAATGACAGTGGTGTCATTTGCAAACTTAAGGAGTTTCACGGACGAGTCCGATGAGGTGCAGTCATTTGTGTACAGGGAGAAGAGGAGTGGGGATAGAACACACCCCTGGGGGGCACCAGTACTTATTGATCTGGATCGGGAGAAGATGCTCCCCAGTCTCACCTGCTGCTGTCTGTCCGTCAGGAAGCTGTTGATCCACTGACAGGTGGAGGCTGGGACGTTGAGCTGGGTGAGCTTCTGGTGGAGGATGTCCGGTATGATGGTGTTGAAGGCCGAGCTGAAGTCTACAAACAGGATCCTGGCGTACGTCCCTGGATGGTCGAGGTGTTGCAGGATGTAGTGTAGACCTAAGTTGACAGTATCATCTGCCGACCTGTTTGCTCGGTAACCAAACTGCAGGGGGTCCAGCAGGGGGCCTGTGATGTCTTTCAGGTGTCTTTCAGGTGCTTCAACACCAGCCGCTCAAAGGATTTCATGTAGTTCTTTTGACCTCAGTGAATTTAGGTTCTTGTTTTCTGTCCCTTCAATGCCGAGTGGTCTGTTGTCAATGTCACTGTTGTCATTGCCATTCCTGTCTTCCTGGTTCCTGTGTTTCTTTCATGTTCTGTAAGTTCATCATCTTCTATTAAAATATATCCATCCATGATGCGCCTGCCTATGTCCTTTTGCTGCCTAGGTCCTCCACCAACCAAAAATATGACAGGCACAGCTTTTCCAGCTGTTGTTTGACGGCTGCTGTACAACAACAATGCTCCGCTCTTTCTTTGCACACCCTTTCTCTTTATTTTTTCTTTATTCATTCTTATGTCTGACATGATTAAACAAAGCATCTAAAACATTTTCTGTGCAAAGTCTTGAGCAGTCATACCCGAAAAGAGAAAGACCGCAGAGAAGGTTCAGGGATTGTGCAGATATGGAGATGCTATGCAGAGGGTTGGTGTGACAGTCGCTAGGGACAAGGTAAGATGGAGCCAGATGATTAGCTGTGCCGAAACCGAAAGGCAGCAGCTGAAAGAGGAAAAACAAGACCAACTGGCATCAGAACTGGAAGCACAGAACCTGGTTCAGCACATCCACCAGGGGTTACATTTTCATCCAACTCTATGATATTTCTTGCTGAAGTAATAGACGGTCTTTCAAATCACAATTGACAATGTGATATCAGGACAAATAAGTGTAACCCACTGTCGTAGGGCACGAACAGGAAGGTGAGAGCTAGGAGCTTGACACCTTGTAGCTGTCGCTTTAAAACCTTTATTAGCGAAAAGACTTTCATGTTTAGTTTTGTAAAAAATATTCCCAAAATCCTGTTGTAATTGACATAATGTTAATTTAACTTTTATAAACTTATTCCATTTTACTTAACGGTAGAAAATGTAAATTAATTTATTTTACAAATCCTTCGGTTACAACCCTAAGTTAAAAAAGAAATAAAACTTTTACCTTCTGACTGGTTGGACACATGTATAATTAATATTTATAAAATGTTGAAAACAGAGGTTCGCGAACACTTTCTCTTTAGTGTCAGAGGTTTGCATTAAACTACTTAATATTTGGTAGCATTGGCTTTAAAATGTATAAACTGGTTCAAACACTTACTTGTACAAGCTTGTCCCAGTACTTTGCTGGCCCATTCCTCCTGACAGAACTTGGGTAACGGAGTCATGTTCGTAGGTTGCCTTACACACTCATCTTTTCAGTTCTACCATCAAAACTTCTATAAGGCTGAGATGCTTTGTGATGGCCACTCCAAAAGACTGATTGTGTTGTCCTTAAACCACCTTGCTGAGGCTCAGTATCTATTTGGAAAGCCCATTTCGCCCACTCTTTATTGTCCTAGCTAATGTATTGAGATGTTAATTCAGTGCTATAAATTCAGAGGCCATGACCTCATCATCTGGACTTTTTCAAATCATTTAAAGGCATCGTCAGACGGTTTAAGTTTGATGCTTTTTTCCTCCTTCCTAATGATATTCATTTCTACTTGCACGTGTATGAAACATTTCCTGTGCGTGTAATCCTTGGCACGGTTACAAATATATAAATATATATTGTGGCTGAGCTCAAAAGGTGCCTGTACAGCAGTAATTGTGAGCATGGAGCATGACGGTTCCAATAAACTGAGGTGCTTCACTCTCATGGCAAACAATAGAGAAGCTGTGTATTATTATATTATTTTATATGCTCTATAGACCACCTGCTGGGAGAAATCACCGCCAGCAGGCCTCAATCCCCACAAAATCCTTTTGTGCACGCCCACACCGGCAACGCACGCATGACACCGGCTGAGGCACGTGTAACCACAGTTATTTAACGTGTACGTTCAAGTGCTCGCTCGAGCACATGCTAAACATGCGTACACATGCCTACAAAGCACAAACCTGCTCACACACACGCACGCACGCACGCACGCACAGAAAATGTTCAAATACAGATGAATCACTCTTATCTCCTGCACACAGTCGCCCCAAGGCCCCCTGTACATGCCCCACCAGAGATAATGCAACACAGACACACACACACACAAGCACACACTCACCCAAGCCATCAAATACACCATACAACCTCTCTAATCACACACACATTCATACACAACGTGAGTTCATTTTGTTGCCTGGTCAATATACTACATAGTAACTGCTGATGTAGTCCAGGTCTGTGCACACAGAAGTCACCAGTAAGCACACATTTATCACACTGAGGATGCAGACAGAGGATAATAACTCACACCCAAGCTAATGTACACACACTTGAAAGTTAAAGTTATGGAATCGCTTCGCTCACCTAACACACGCGAGAGGGACAACACTCAAATAAATACACATTTACACTAGCGTCAATCATTAAGAGACACTTCAATGTAAAATCACAAACACACGCTTACTTAGAGCACTGCCGGCCTGTGCCAGTGAGCTAATGGACTCATTTACTGCGTGTGCATTCGCATACATAAGCACAAAGTAGACGTTTTACTGATTTACCGAGCAGTCTGGAGTGTTTGTATGGGCATCACAGGCTCACGCAAGCAAACAGGCCTCGTGTAATTTCATGTGCACAAAGAGCGAGAGCTTCTGCAGACTGTTGACAGCCAATAAAAATCCCTATCACCATTGTAAGACTGAAGATTAACCATAACAGCTTATGAGGTGAAACTTGACGGCAGTTGGAAGGACAGAAATGACTGAAGCAATGTTTTTCAACGTTTTTAATGCTGGTATCTATTATAACCATTTTATTCAATCAGAATCAACTTCATATTGCTGTAATTTGCCTGTGCCTGTACTAAAATACAGCATATGACCCCCCACCACCCACTCAGATTAATTCAATAAAAAAAATAAACTTAGACACACTATTTTTAGCAAGGACAGAAGGTGCATAAAATACACGGAGCAGCTGTCCAGATGTAGCTAAAACATCCATGACTTATGCATGTGATTATATCTGTGTGTGTGTGTGTGTGTGTGTGTGTGGGTGTGGGTGTGTGTGTGTGTGTGTGTGTGTGTGTGATAGCAGATGAATGGTAGAGGGGGATTGGTCTGTTTAATAGATTGCTTCACTTTAATAAAGTAGATGACTTATGGATTTAACTGTTATTTAGGCAATAAAAAATTGAGAAGAGCTAAGCACGAAGAGATCATCAAACAGTAATTAGCTTGAGAAGCTTCACAATGAACTGCTTCAAAGAGAATGAAACACAAGACAGAGGTGCATACTGATTTGTTGTATGTTTTATATCTTTTAAAGAGTTATGTTTGTGTGGTTTTACAATTTAAAAATATAATGCCCTCTGAATTTGGAATTAGTCAGATTTTTATCACCAACCCCAACCACAAAATTCCGACACAAAACCTTGGGAAAGTTGAAGGAATAAATAGAGATGCAGTGAGAAACCGGATAGTGACCGAACTAGAATCAGCTTGACCAGCCTTGATGGGCGAACCTCTATTTTCAGTGAAGCCGCTATATGTAAACAACACTCTTCAGTGTAGAAGTTGTTACTGCGTGAAGGAGACTATTTGCTGTTCTTAGTTAGTCAGTTATGTGTTTAAGAATACAGGCGGAGAAAGAACAAAAGGTGGAAGCAGTTAAATAAAGGTTTTGTGTATTTACAGAAGCATTTTGGTGGTTTCATCCCCTTCATTATTTTGTATGTTTACAGTTTTGGTTGTTCCATTCGAATGATGGCTACAGAGGAGTACCTTCTTAATTCATAGTTCTTTAAAGAGGAATTGGAATCAGAATTTAAATAGATTCTTGCACCGTTTGAGCTCCCTCTGTCTTCATTTTTAAACACCTTACTGCTCCTGAAAGTAGTTGACCTCGAGTGTTCTGCACTCAGTGACAACTTTCACAATGAAGATTGTTGTGGTTAGTGCCACCTGGTAGCGCTTGGTATGGTCCGTTCACTGATCGGAAAAAGGTCACATTTATACGGTCACGACCAATCAAACATAAAACCGTCAGATTTCAGTCACCAGCGAATTTCTTGGAGCATGCTTAACACAACTAACTAAGACTTCTGATGGAACCTAAATGCAGCAATTCTAAATGAACTTGAAGGCAACCTCTAGGCCTATAAACAAACTTCAATTGAAACAGGATGAACACATTGAGTTTTAGGGTTTCCAAATTCTTTCATGTTTCTGTTTCATGTAGGATGCCAACAATCCATAAACTTTCTAAAAAAAAGAATGAGTACATCTGCCCAGATTTGATGGGTAAGGTATTTGCAGCCTCCAGCTGGTGACCCTTTGGACTCGCGCTCTGTCTCCACCCCCCGTCTGTGGTGTCATTTAAGGATACCTACTCCAGACATGGTTCAGTTCACAGTTAAATGATAAGGGCCTCTTCCAGGGACTGCTCTAGAAGTCAGCATACAGTTCTACTACTGTTCTCTTTCTCTCCTTCATCTCCACCTTGCTTCTGACTGACTCTCTAATGTTGTAACCCTCAGCTTCATTTCCTTCATTTGCCTTTTTCTCCTCTTCTGTTTCCTTGTATGAAAAGAAGCATTCAGGCCCGTATGTCCAAACCCTGCCATTCCTTCTGCCATATGAGGGAACCAAAGGCCTCAGGCTCGGCCTCAAAGTGGAAATGCAGCGGAGGTGTTACATTCATTCATCTCCACCCAAGTGAGCAGCCATCGGACAGGGGAACAGATCACAGAGACATAAAAATAGGCATGGGCCGATATGAGATTCTCATGGTATGATAATCTTGAGTAAAAACACCAAATATTTTCTGGTATTTATATGAAAGCAAGATATATTACATGATCTTGTTGCTTTGATTTAAATCTGAAAACCAACAATTATTCTTACAACTGCTAAAGTAATATAGAAAAAACAAATCTCATCATTTTAAGATAAAAAGTAAATTATTATTTGCATTTTGAATAAACAACCAGCAAAGTTAGCAGTAGTTATTTATTGCCAACACTATTACTTTATCAGGAGTTATGGGTGGAACTAATTTACCATGTTTTTCACAACCAGAATTTTTTTCAAAATGCCAAAATTAATTTGGCTGCATGGTGGTGCAGTTGGTAGCACTGTTGCCTTGCAGCAAGAAGGTCCTGGGTTCAATTCCCAACCGGGCATCTTTCTGCATGGAGTTTGCATGTTCTCCTTGTGCATGCGTGGGTTCTCACTGGGTACTCCAGCTTCCTCCCACAGTCCAAAGACATGCCTGTTAGCTTAGTTGGTCACTCTAAATTGCCCTTAGGTGTATGAATGAATGAGTGTGTGCATGGTTGTTTGTGTGTTGCCCTGTGATGGACTGGTGACCTGTCCAGGGTGTACCCTGCCTCTTGCCCATAGACTGCTGGAGATAGGCACCAGCTCCCCTGCGACCCACTATGGAATAAGCGGTAGAAAATGACTGACAAAATTATTTTTTTATGTGAGAGAAAATTGTTGTGGCCTTCTTTTAGCCAGCTGACTGGCAGTGTGAAGCACCATTCAGGTGGTGAAAACTAATAATTTTCTCTAGCACTTCAAAAAATTTAAACCATAGGAACAATGAGACGGAAAATTGTAGCAATTATAAAACTGTGAACTTTCTAAAGCCTCGGTATACCCTGATGCCAGCCCATGCCTTGAATTACTACTCATAATGTCTAATCCCAGACTTAAATTTTGATATCAGACAGGTGTATAGCAGAAAGCAGCCAGCACTTTCTGCTAACTGTGTGTGACTTTAAGGATACATGAGGATGTCTACATCCTCTTTCCACCCGCTCCTCCACCCATCCAGCTGCCTCTGAATACCGAAACCCAACAGCCTCCCCAATTGGGTTTCGCTTAAGAGGTTTATCGGTATGTTGCTAAACATTCTGACCTTTTTTTTTTAATCTTTAATGCGCTTAAAATGTTCCAAACCCTCCTAATCCCCACGGCTATCCCTCACAGATGTTCACCCAGCTCTTTTATTGGACTTCATGTCAACCTCTTTTTTTCTCCCTACTCCCCGCCCCTTACATTTAGCAATTCGTTTTTTAAAACTACCCATCACCCTCTGATTACTCCACTATCAAGCCCCTCCCTGTGCCTTTCAATCTTCTACGAGTAAACCTTGATGAGAGCCTGGCCTTTGTGTCGCAGAGGGTTCTCATTGGAAACTGTAGCTCTGGTGTGTGTGTGTGTGTGTGTGTGTGTGTGTGTGTGCGTGTGTGTGTGTATAGTGATAGCGTGTGACCACTTCTTTGCCAGTGGTGCTGGATGTTTCATAGGAATTTGTGTCATTAGATAATGCCCAGTTAAGTGTAACAAGATAATAACAGGGATGGGGAGACCATTGTGGTTATTCTTGCTGAGCTAGTTGGACATCTGGAACAGTGACTTAAGTCTCTACACACTGAGTCATCCACTGTGGCAGTTTACAAAGCTGTACAACTGTGCCTGAGATTGTGTTTTGGAACTTTCATTGAGACGATTCAACCCTCTATTTTTAAACAGGTTTCCACATGGACTAGGGTCATGTCCAAAAACATTCATGTTAGGTTATTTGGAGATTCTAAGTTGCCCTGTGAATGATAATGTCAGTTGCCAGTCTTGCCTCGGATCCCAGAAACTGGCTCCAATAACCCCTGCAACCCAGAGCAGGATTAGGCAAGTATTTAAAATTAAGACAATATGCTGGGTTAATTTGAATTAGAAAATATATGATTTTAGCCATATTTATTCAGACTTACAATCCCTAAGAACCAATATTTTTTGCTTCCAGAATAGTAAAGGTTTCACAAATCACACACAACTGTGTTTTAAACAATCTCTAAACAGTAGGGGTTTATCGATAAACAAAAATCACGGTTTGATACGTACTTTGGTTTTAAAGTCATGGTTCGGTTCGTTTTCGGTTTGCTTCAGTGAAGACAAAAAGGCGGGTAGGGACATTTAAGTTGTTTTGATATTTACCAGTGTACCAGTTGTACTTGAATGCACCATAAAATCGCAGCTGCTGGAAAATCCCCTTTGGTCAGAGGGGACTCGTCGCAACAGTATTGTGCTGTCCATCTCCTTTGCTGTGCAGCGTTTTAGATAGGTTGAATGCAAATTATGTACATTATTGATCTTGTAAAATGCATACGCTAACTAAATGTTTTGGATCAGTACACCTAGTTTTGGTTCGGTGCACCTGTAGCTGCATGAGAAACCTCAATATTCCCAAAAAGCGGAGTTAGGTGTTAGCTGGGAGTCCTTGCTTTTTTGCTTTGGTGTCAGTTTTTGAAGTTGTGTTACAGAACATTACATTGTGCACTTTGTTCTGCACATTCTGCATATGTTCAGTTATAAAACAACACTGTATTTGTTTGGTATACATGTGCGGGCCAAACCAACAGGGCTGCATCAGATATATTTGGCACCGTTACACCCCAAAAAATTAATGTAGCTTAGTTCACTGTCACTGTTCGACTTGTCTATTTGCTGCATTATTTTTCTTGTCTGCTTGCCTAATTCTATGGTGCACCTAATACCAATAAAAGCAATGATAAAGCTTCCTTTTTATGTTTTTACAAATTGCATAAAGATTTTATAAATCTGTTAAGTGTAGAATACTTCAGGTCAGGTTTAATCAGTATAGGTTTTTTATATTTAAATCTACAGAAGATCCATTGTCATTGCAAAATGGTGAAATAGCCCTTTAGCTTAGCACCAGAAGAAAGCTACATAGCAGATGTCAGCTTTAGACTTTAGCCTTCTTGTCAGCTACAATTGGCTAGTCAAAGTATTTTTAGTGTTTAGAAAAACAATTTCTTTGAAATTTCAAATTTTTTTTTTTTTTGCCAACACACTTCTTCTACCAACAAGGAATTATTTTGGGGTTCTTTGGTGCAGGAAACAGCAAACATATATATAACACACACTAAAACAAAAACAACAAAGAAACAGTAAAATAGCCCTTTAGTGTAGTGCCAATAGATGGCTACATATCAGATGTCCACTTTAGCATTGGGACTAGCTAGCGGCTAGCAAGTCATGGTATTCCCAAAGTGCATATAAGTTGTTTCTTAGTTGTTTCTCATTCTGTTACAGTTCTTTTTTTCTACCCAGTACCCACAATGCTGAATCCATGCAAACTTTTTAAAATTGGTAGATTCTTCTTCAAGACGATGAGAAATCTTTGTAAGTCAACACTATGATCACAAAGGGAATACTGAAGACCTACTTTCTTTCTTCCATTAGAATAAGAGTTTGAAGCATAGAGACAAGGTGTCAAACTTAAAAGTATAGTTTGGAGTTTTAAATGTCAGGTTCTGTGAAGCTATTATCAGTAATGGTTCCCTCATTTGTAGTAGAAAGATTTTGTATCACATAAGCTTGTTGAAAAGTAAGTCAATCCTCTGAGTTGTGGGAGGCAAACAGCTAGTTAAAGGGATCCCCGTTTCAGTTAATTTAAGCAATCTAAAACAACTCAAACTGAAAATGATCAAACCAATTGGATACAAACCTACATTAGTGAATATTAGCTGTCTACACTTTAACAGCAGACAGTTATATTTCTTGCTGTTTCTCTGCTAAATAATTTCAGTGTTTCTCCCCTGACATGACGTAGTCATCTTAGATGCCTTAGTCACAGCTGATAAGGTGGACTGATTGACAGCATCAGCCAATATAACATTAGTGTCACGGTGTGACATGTTGGTTTTTGTTGTATGGTCTCTTGTGGTTTATTTTGTCTAGATGTTTTTATTTTGGTTTGTGTATTCAGTCTTATTAGGTTCACCTGCTCCCTCTGTCTCCCTGCGTCCATGTCACGCCTGTTCCCTGTTTCTTTGATTGTCTGCCCTTTGTTTCCCTCTCATGTCTCTCAGTATATTAGTTGGTCTGTGTTCTTTGTTCCCCGCTGGTTCCTCCATCACTATCCCTGGTTCTGTTTTCTCTACAATTTCCTGCAGAGTACTCTCATGTAAGTTTTTGTCTGGATTCTTTGTAGTACCTGCAGTTACTCTCTACGTGTTTGTAAATACCTCTGGAAATAAAATCTGAAGACTCTTACAAGCATGCTGCTCCCAAGCTCTTGTCTGCGCTTTGGTCCGATCCGAACACAGAACCTGACAGTAGGAACCAGCCAGTACCAGGACCAAGCGGACAAACAAAATGAGCTGAAGAAGTGGGTACGACAGCAGAGGGAGGATTTAAAGAAGATGTACGTCGATGAGGTGGAGATTGTACATTCACCCATGTTGCTCCAGGAAATGGAGGAAGCTGAGGGACGCCAACCGACGCCGGTATCTCCAGTCTCCATACCGGGTCGGATCTGCTCCAGTTTGCCTCTAACAGTCTCAGCCACCCCCGCCTCTTCACACCGTCGTCGTCATCGCCACAAGCCCTCCTCATCACCCACAGTAACAGCAGCTGCCCCAGAGTCATTCACGTCAGCAGCAACTTCTGCTGCAGCCGATGTTCCCGCTGGGTTCGGCTCCCGCCCCGGACGACGTCGTCGCCGCAGAGCAGTCGCCATTGGGGAGGTACAGATGGGCGCTTCCAACCCTTCCTTGGAGGGTCCGTCCTCCATGATCTCCTCGCATATATTTTCCCCAGAGTTGGTGGATAGTCACCCAGTGCCCTCTGCAGTTCTCCAGCCGTCAGTGCAACCTCCAGCCCATAATTGGCTGCAAACCAAGCTGGAGAAAATAAAGAAAGACTTCATGAGGCAACGTTGCTTCAGTTTTGGACGCCATTTAGTGGCACATCCCAAGGATCTGGACAAGGTGCACTCTGTTTTACAGGCTGAATTCATTAAGGAGGGATGGCTCGATGCTCCAGCTCCTGTTTCCACAGGTGGTCCTTTCGACCCTCTCCTTGTGGCCATTAGAACAACACAGATCCCCAAAGATCCTGGGCCACTGCCGGGTGTCGCCAAGCTTTATGAGGCTCTACTTCCTGAGTTTACTGAGGGGTCTGAGGACAGACCACCTCAGCCCCAAGTTTCTGAGGGGTCCGAGGACGGACCGCCTCTACCTCCTGAGTTTCCAGACGGGTTCGAGGATGAACCACCTCTACTTCCTGTGCCGGAGGGGTTCGAGAACGAACCGCCTCTACTTCCTGTGTCAGAGGGGTTCAAGGACGAACCGCCTCTGATCCTGGCTCCAGGGCCAGACACACCAGAGCCAGACACGCCACAGCTAGACACACCACAGCAAGACACGCCAAAGCCGGACGGCATGCCCTGCCTAGGCCCAAGTCTACGCCGCGGTTCTGGCTTCGCCGCAGACCTCCGAGGCACCTGCTTCTGAGTCGCAGACCGCCTGACTCCGCGCTTCGTGGGGTTGCATGGCATCTCCGCTGCCGGCCTCCGGGCAGCCTCCATCCTCGCCGCTGGCTGCTGCACCGCAGATCTCCTGGACGCCTGCATCTCTGTCGTCGCCGGCCTCCTGGACGCCGGCATCTCTGTTGCCGCCAGCCTCCGGATCATCGGCCTTTTCGCTGGCTTCTTCGCCACAGGCCTCCGGATCTTCTCCCTCTTCGCTGGCTTCTACGTCGTAGGTCTCCGGATCATTGGCCTCTTCGCTGGCTACTTCGCCGCGGGCCTCCGGATCATCAGCCTCTTCGCTGGCTACTTTGCTGCAGGCCTCCTGACCGTCAGCTCCTTCATCATCGGCCTTTGTTTTTCTCCTGGTTGGATTATTTTTTTTTTTTGTGTGTGGACTCGTGCCCTCCTTCCCAGGTCCCCCTCCGCCCACCCTGGTTGGAATATTTTTGTGTTTTGGACTCTTATTATTATGTCACGGTGTGACATGTTGGTTTTTGTTGTATGGTCTCTTGTGGTTTATTTTGTCTAGATGTTTTTTTTTTGGTTTGTGTATTCAGTCTTATTAGGTTCACCTGCTCCCTCTGTCTCCCTGCGTCCATGTCACACCTGTTCCCTGTTTCTTTGATTGTCTGCCCTTTGTTTCCCTCTCATGTCTCTCAGTATATTAGTTGGTCTGTGTTCTTTGTTCCCCGCTGGTTCCTCCATCACTATCCCTGGTTCTGTTTTCTCTACAATTTCCTGCAGAGTACTCTCATGTAAGTTTTTGTCTGGATTCTTTGTAGTACCTGCAATTACTCGCTACTTGTTTGTAAATACCTCTGGAAATAAAATCTGAAGACTCTTACAAACATGCTGCTCCCAAGCTCTTGTCTGCGCTTTGGTCCGATCCGAACACAGAACCTGACAATTAGCTTACTAACATGCACATTGTTAGGTTGAAAAAACAGCAACAAACTTCATAACAGTCTCTTGTAGAAGCATAGATTTATGATATGTGCTTGTATAGTGTTGTTTCCCATGGATATGAACCTTTTTTAGTTTGAGTTATCTTAAATAGCCAAAAATCCTCCAAAATGGGTAGGGTGACTGTTTGCTTTGCACTACTATTTACTGTGAAATTACATCTTTCTACTACAAATAAGGGACCTATTACTGATAACTGAACATTACCTCAAAAATGTCAAACTTTTCCTTTAAACCACTCACCTTCTTATCCAGGACCAACAGTACTAGAACAGCATACACTTAATTCACTAAAGTCCCATCACTGTAAGATAGATTTCTCTTTAAGAAGGCGTCTTATTAAAAACAAAATGAAATGCCATGAGATTTCTAAAGGACCAACTAAAATTACAGATGAAACAGAGAAGCACTGTTTTATCAAGTTTTCTACAAGAAAAGGATGAAAAACTGAGAAAAAAGGGAAAAGAAAATTTGAGTAGACCCAAAAGAGCACAAATTACAAAATTAATGTCTGGTGAAAAAAAATAAAAGATGCACAAAAAGCTCCCAGAGTTTCACTAAAACTACCCTGTGTTCATGACAGCAAGCGCCTCATTTTTTCTTCCAAACTGAGGCTGAGCTCTCACAAATGGAAGAAATAACATTGGGGGTTTTCTGTTTTAAAATGGATTTTCCTTTCAGCTATTTTTGGCGTCTTCCTGGGAAGTTTATTTGGCTTCCCTCCCCACACCCTACCTATTAAAACCGGTAGCTCCGGAAAAACCTGGCACTTTCTCTGGCATGGTGGCAGCAGTCCTCAACAAAATAGCAGTTACAGGCAAGTGGGCCTTGCAGTTTAACTTCTTTTTCTCTCGCTTTCTTCTAGGATGCGCTCGAATGCCTTTACCAAGTATGTGCGAATCAATCTTTGTGCCCACATTCGGCCATAAACGTGACAACGTCGCATCTCTGCGTCTCTTCGTGAATGTCTGGCATGTAACTCCATGTGACAGCCCAGCACGGGGCGACGTGATTAATTGTGAAATGTGTTTCTGTGCTAGTAGTCCCGAAGTGTGAATGTGTGAGATTGTGTCTTATATATGTTTATGATCGTCTGTGTGTGAAAAAATGTTTCTGGAGAGCACATGTTGAGCCACATTTGGAGATAAGCGTGCAAACATCTGTGACTGACAGGCTGAGTAGCACAGTGTGGGAGGGAGACGGTATTCTTTCATTAAAGCACATAAGCATGTATGTGTACCATCTATAGTAGCCTGTGGGAGTGTTTGCATGTGTACCCCCTCTTCTCCCCCTCTTCTCCTGAATTCTGTCTATATGTGGGAAAGTTCAATAAATTGAGAGAGATAAATCTGCGTCGGGTCCACATCTGTGTTTGTGTGTGTGAGTGTGCGTGTGTGTTGCGTGGCAGCCTGCCCCGAACCCCGTGCCAGCAAGGAGCAGGTGTGGGGAGGCAGTCCTGCATTGCCCGTTGCCCATCTGCGTGGCCGTCTGTGTTCCGCCTGCGCCCTATCCATGCCAATGTTGCACAGAGCCGGGGAGCCAGGGGGTGAGAAGGGGTGAGTGGGGGGCCTAAAGGGAATCAACCATGGGAGAGAGAAAAGGGCAGGGGGTAGAAGGATGGAGGAGCTGGCTGGCTGCCCATGCATACCCACCAACCCCTCCTCTCTCCCTCTGCCCTCTTTCTTTTATCTCTAGCTTTGCTGATGAGCTGTGATGTTCAGGGAGAAGACTGGCACAGGGTTGGGGTGAAAGTTCTCAGGGTAGAACCAAGAGCTCATGCGAGGAAAACTTTCAAAGTGTCGACTGCTTATTTATTTGAAAATATTGCTTGTATCTGAAATTCCCTCTTTGAATCTTTAAATCCAGCATTGAGCTAAAAAGGCTTATGGGGAGGTGTCATTCCTCCATTTGGCCTGCAGATGTCACTTGTTGGAAGTAGGGTGGGGGAGTGGTGGGGAATATCACAGCAGCAACACATGCTAAAGAAATCTGCCTTTCTTTGGGGGGAAAGGTTTCGGTGGGCCTTCTGGGGCTTCGACCAGAAGGGAAGGAGCAGGCTCTCCGCCTTCAGTAGAATATTCCTACTGACAAATGGAATATATGTGAGGACTGACCTTCAAACAAAAACCCTGCAGCACTTTCACACTGAAAACCGTCCCTTTTATACCTCATATTAGGTTTCATGCAACCATATATAGCTGAGCTAAACAGCTATGAATGAAAGACGTGAGCCACCCAGCTGCACCTCCATGTTGTTAATATATACATGTAAGAACTGTGTGTGTGTGTGTCTGAGCCGCAGGGTCCGGGCACAAGTGGGAATTTAGTGGATCATGCGATGCCTGTCTCTGCCAGGGAATTGGAGTGTTGGGGGACAGACAAGTGAGGAGGAGGTGGGGAGATGGATGTATAGGTCAAAATAAAGGGAAGGGAGGAGAGAGGTTAAGACAAGACAAGAAAAAAAGACCTGAATGAAAGAGAGGAAGAAAGGGCGAGCAGAAAGGAGGGTGAGGAGAGAAATAAAGTGGAGATGACTGTGCGGGGGTTTTTGGGCGGTGGTGGCTGGGGGTTGAGGGGTGGGACTGTGAGAGCTGTGGGAACGTTTTGCCTCGCCGAGAAAGACGTGAGCGAAGATAAGAAAAGGAGGAATGAGAGAGGGAGAAAGAGGGAGTTGTTGGCAGAGCAGAAGAGGGCACAAAAGGAGGCACCAGGCAGGGAGCGGACATGATCAAACCCCTGCACTGCAAGGGGTCGGGGGGGGGGGGAGAAGCAAACACACAGCACGCCATGGCCCATGCCAGGCAGTGCAATCACACTGCCAAAAAGTCAATAGTGCAAAACTATCCTCACTGTATACCCAAATAATATACATGTCCTCAGGGTGACTGAAGGTACCTTTACTCGCATGGGACCTCCTGCTTACCTCCCACTCATATCTCAACACCTGGATGAGTGAGAGGCAGAAGCTATACTGGAAGGAGAAAGAGTGACCTTGTGAACTACTGACTTGGCACTATATTTTCAATCCCTGTTGTGCCAGATTTCCTGAGGATGAAGTCAGTGAATCCACACTGGTTACGGAAAAAGACATGCCAAACAAAAGCAGAAAAACAAAGCCAGACAACCCAGATGACTTGGGTGACCACAAAAAGCCCTACATGATTTAATAAAAGAGATGTGCATGATGATAATGACATGTCAGAATCAGAATCAGAATCAGCTTTATTGCCAAGTTCGTACATACAAAGAAGGTATTTCACTCCGGTACACTTTGCTCTTTGGTTTTTCTTTTTTTTTTTAATGCGTTATAAGATATATTTATACATATATCTTTATGTCCTTAAATACATATATACAAATATACACATATACAAGGGTGCATTTGCAACTTCAGTATGCAATTGTTTGGTACTCTATTAAATGTTCAACAGAGAAACAGCCTGGGGGAAGAAACTGTCGTTGTAGCGGCTGGTTTTAGTGAACGGTGCTCTGTAGCGACGGCCTGAAGGTAAAACTCTGAACAGTTTATGTGCAGGTTGTGTGGGGTCTGCAGAGATTTTAGCAGCTCTTTTCTTGACCCTAGACCTGTATAAGTCCTGGATGGAGGGAAGGTCAGCTCTGAAGATTCTCTCTGCAGTCCTGATGTTGGAAGTATTGTAGCTATGGTTGTAGCAAGAATAATAATCATTGTACACTGCCTTACAAATTTATGAACTTTTTCACCCTTTTCTGTCACAAGCACAACCTTTAGGGCAATTTAATGGACTTTACATGGAAGTGCACAATTGGGAATAGAAAGAAAATTAACTTTCAGTTTTTTAGATGTTTTTTTTCTGTCAAGATTTTCCTGTATTCAGTTGCATCCATCTTCGCATCAGCTTTGAGCAGCTTCCCTGACCCTGCTGTAAAAAAGCAAAATGCTGCCGCCATCATGTTTCACCACAGGGATTGTGTGTTCAGGGTAAGATGCACTGTAATTTTTCTGCCACGTATAGTTTGTTAAATGCAGTTTAAAAAGTTTTATTTTGCGCTCATCAGACTAGTTAATCTAATTTCAAAAGTTTGCTGTGTCTCCTATATGGCCTCTGGCAAACGTCTTATGGTCTTATACAATGGAGTGCATACACGTGTCTATATGATCATGGATCATATCAGCTGTGGGTTTCTGCAACTCCTCCACAGTAACCTTAGGAATCTTGGCTGGTTCTCTGTTAACTGCTCTCCTTCCTGGTCCCTCAGTTCATACTCTATTTCCGGATGATGGATTGAACTATGTGAGATGCTCGAAGCTTGGGTTATTATTTCTACCTTCCTATCAATGTGTTCCTTGGTCCTCAGCATCATTGGTCCTATGATGCTCTTTGTTCAGTAATGTTCTCTCACAAAAACAGCTGGATTTGTACAAAGAGTCAATCACCCACAGGTGGACTTTACTTAATAAATTGATGCCTTCTGAAGCCACCAGCCACTGGATTTTATTTAGGGTTATTGGGTAAAGTGGGGTGAATTTCATTATTATTCTTTGTATCCTTCCACCTTGGAATTATGTGATACTTGTGTTGATCTATCATACAATCCAGTAACGTTTGTGGTTTATAACAAGACAAAATGTAAAAATTATATTTTTAGTATTTAACCAAACCATGACTGTACGTGCTGCGTAACATTACAATTTTGGCTAAAGTCGGTCTTCAGGATTTAAACTTTACATAGTGACATTCCACTAACACTAATACAATGAGAAGAGAATGTCATTGAAATTACAGAATGATTTACACAAACAGTCTGATGTAGCACAGGCCAGAAAACATTGAGGCTTTTTTGGGGTTTGCGAACTATGCAAATAAACGTGTATTATGAGGGCTGTAAAACTCCACACAAACACATAAAGCCTGCCTATAAAAATAATGTGTGCTCTGCGTAACTGCTCATTTGGGCTAATGAATTAGGAGCAAGCGATGAATGACTGCGTAAAACTCCACATCCTCCCTGGATGAGGCCAGTGCCGGCATGCTGTGCATGATTTGTGGATTGTATCTACTTTGCACTCGGCTGTATTGCAGCACGTTCTGCTTATGTTTGTGGTCATTTCAGTAGCACCACATGAAGCTGTCTATCTTTGACCTTTAGACCCTCATACACACACACAGACACACGCACGCAAGCGCAGGCACGCACACACACACACACACACACGCACAAACGCACACACACATGTATGACTCTTGTTTTGTGTACTTATAACATACTGATTGCACCACAACTAAATAGACACTGCAACCAGCTGATTTCACAAAATGGTAAAAGTGCTGCTTCCCGTTTCGTCTCTGTGTAAGAAGTCATATCAGTGTCAGGATGCAGCAAAGCCTTTTTGCACAAATAAAAAAAATATATTTTGTTCTTTTTTTTTTTTCAGCAGATGGAACCTTAAGAAATGTATTTGGGCCACACATAGAGGTGATCAGCAGACAACCAGATGTCTAGCACAAATTATTCTAAAAATATGCTTGAGGAATGCTGGTCTGACCGTGCATTTTTTATCATTAATGAGACCATTTGAATTTGTTTTTATTAACTATGATGCTGAGTAGTAGTTATGAGTAGTCAAAATCTTATCGGGCGTAGGCTGCAGTAACTGCAGTCTCAGTTTACAGAATCAGAATGATAACATTACTTTTGTTTTAAACTAAGAGTTACTTAGAGAGAATTTAAGAGCACAACTCCACCATCTAAAACTGAGAGCCTAACATTCCTATACACACAACGGCAATTTTGGATATTTTTGGATGGAGACTGGAATTGGCTAATTTTAAGCTTGATCTGCCCAGACTGTTGACAAGCTGGATGGAAACTGAACAACACTCTTTGATGTGATTGCTGTTGACGTACGAGTATTAGGGCCAAAGAGATTTATTTATCTTTATTACGAGAATAAAGTTGTAAAGTAATGACAGCTCATCTTCCACAAAATAAGCAATTTCTCCATATGGTTTTTTCTTCAAAACAGATACAATCACATGCACAATTGTGTCAAAGTCCAGATAATAGTAATCATTTGGTGCTGATGTGCTAAAAGATTAGAAACCTCACCTGAATTCAATGTCATTCTCCACTCTTCCCTCAGTATAAAAGATCACTTGTTCTCATTGTTCATCACTGGATCTTTCTGTTATACTGCCTGTTAATCTGTCCATGCTCCATGTCCTGTTCTCCTTGTGCTGTGCTCTAGGTTTTTTATACTATATTAATAAATCCTTTCTCTTATCCTGCTGCTTCCACATTCCTGTCTGTGTTTTGGCCTAGCTTCTAACTCACAAAACATGACAAGAAGGTGTTATTCTTTTCTCAAAAACGTTTTGGTAAATTTTTAGCTTCATCAGCACTAATGAGAGAAATCGAGAGAGAGTAAGAACTAAAGCAGTTAACAGGAAGGTTGAATGTAGAGCAGTAAAGTTGGTTTGTTTCAGTGTTTCAGAACTTTTAACCTCTGTCTGTAATGTTAGTTGTGCTAATCTTGCTATTCACTAATATATCAGACATACCACCTTTGTCTGAAGGTTTTAGGAAACCCATTTTCAGCAACTGCTCTCTCACAAGCAGTGGAATGTCGCTTCTTCTTCTAGTATTATTGATTAATGGCACGTAAAACAGTAAGGCTTATATGGTATTTTATGGTTCTTAAAGAGAAATCAGAATCAATCAACATTAATAAATGTTTCCAAACAGAGATCACACAGCTGTTACCAAATTCTGATCAGAGCATCTCTAGTCTATTTTGTCACCAAACCAACAATGTTTGTGCTGCTACACAAAGTTACACTAACACGATGCGAGTTCAAAATGGACTGTTTTAGCTGCCACAGAGCATAGTTGGCAATACATAAACAGATGAAAACACAGTGAAAACGGCTGTCTCTAAAAATGAATTAGTAGTTAATTTAACTTCCCCGTTAAAGTCTCTTCCTGATTCTCCCAGGTGAGCTGATCTAATGCAGCTTAGACACTGTCCATTCTCTAGCCAACCATATTTAAGAAAACATGGGCTATCCCTTTAAATATCTGTTTGTGTTGGAAAAAGGTTTGAACATGTGTACAAACTGGACGAGCTGTTTGAACACATCCTCCAAAGGTCGTGAGGGCTTTTGCCACGTGGACCTGAAGGGCCCAAATAAATAAATAAATAAATCTGTAGAACAAATTAATAAATCTTAAGAAGAATCAACAATGAAGAATGATGAAATGAGGATCTATTCTCTCAGCTGCCAGTGAGAGAAAGGATGAGGAAGAAGAGATGGGAAGACAGAAAGAAGCAGATGATGCCTGAGAAAAAACAATCAGCTCAGTGAGGGCACAGATAGCAAGGGAACCTTTGACCACCAGATGTCTGGGAGTCACCGCCCTGCCGCATTTGTCAGTCTGTGTCCCTGTATAAACGGACCCTGAGGTCAGTGCCTCCGAGCTGGAACGTGCATGTGCAAACTTTGTTCCCGTGCACGCATCCAGACAGCTGCAGTCTTGCACACAGTTAAACTAATGAGTCTTACAGTGTTTGTGTGCTTGACCAAACGTTCAAGCTGCCGTCTGTGTCAAAGCTGGCTTTATCTGTCGGGCTGATAAGGTGAGTAAACAACTGTCCTGGTCTTCCTGTCTCTGACATGCCGGCTGATAAACACACCAGCCTCTTATCTTCACCAGCGTCACGGGCACTAGTACAAAAGATTCACCCCGTAGATCCGTAAAAATGTAAAACATCCACTGTTGTATAATGTGAGAATAACTGTGCTGTAACCATCAGAAGGAGGCAGATGCTTCAACAGCCTTGTGTGTAATGATATACAGCCTGCATGCATTAGTCCTAACAGATCAGCATCCAATGGCATGCCCATACATGTCAGACACAGAGGATTAGCCTAATTCAGACAGCTTACGGCTCTACTCAGGCTCTCCTTCGGTAAAGCTGATAATTGTTGATTTATTCGTAAAATCTATCAATCCATCTATTAACTTATTAACCCACATAACAGCTGTAAAACCTTCCTTCAATCCTCTGAATAGAATCAACACGATGAAGCGAGATTAAACTGGGCAAAAATCCACTTAGCTAAAAGCATACTCATCAATAAGCATCACTGACTTCTGCCTCATTATCTGCAAGTAAAGCACTTGTACAGTTTTTCACATTTTCTATCACTTTACAGCCACAAACATCAATGTATTTAATGTGATACACAAGTAAGTGTGGCACGTATTTGTATTCGGCACCCTATTACTATGAGAGCTGTTGGGAAGATGGATTGGACTCAATACAGGTTGTTCCTGGAAGAAAACCTGTTAAAAGACTGAGACTGGGACGGAGGGTCAACTTCCAGTAGAACAATGATTCTAAACATACGGTCAGAGCTAAAATGAAATGATTTAGATCAATGCATTGAGATCGAATCACAAGGTGAAAGAATGAATGAGATATTTTTGTGGGTATACCATTGAGGATGTTCAACTAAATGAGAGCTTCTGTCAAATACAGGTCCTTCTCAAAATATTAGCATATTGTGATAAAGTTCATTATTTTCCATAATGTCATGATGAAAATTGAACATTCATATATTTTAGATTCATTGCACACTAACTGAAATATTTCAGGTCTTTTATTGTCTTAATACGGATGATTTTGGCATACAGCTCATGAAAACCCAAAATTCCTATCTCACAAAATTAGCATATCATTAAAAGGGTCTCTAAACGAGCTATGAACCTAATCATCTGAATCAACGGGTTAACTCTAAACACCTGCAAAAGATTCCTGAGGCCTTTAAAACTCCCAGCCAGGTTCATCACTCAAAACCCCAATCATGGGTAAGACTGCCGACCTGACTGCTGTCCAGAAGGCCACTATTGACACCCTCAAGCAAGAGGGTAAGACACAGAAAGAAATTTCTGAATGAATAGGCTGTTCCCAGAGTGCTATATCAAGGCACCTCAGTGGGAAGTCTGTGGGAAGGAAAAAGTGTGGCAGAAAACGCTGCACAACGATAAGAGGTGACCGGACCCTGAGGAAGATTGTGGAGAAGGGCCGATTCCAGACCTTGGGGGACCTGTGGAAGCAGTGGACTGAGTCTGGAGTAGAAACATCCAGAGCCACCGTGCACAGGCGTGTGCAGGAAATGGGCTACAGGTGCCGCATTCCCCAGGTCAAGCCACTTTTGAACCAGAAACAGCGACAGAAGCGCCTGACCTGGGCTACAGAGAAGCAGCACTGGACTGTTGCTCAGTGGTCCAAAGTACTTTTTTCGAATGAAAGCAAATTCTGTATGTCATTCGGAAATCAAGGTGCCAGAGTCTGGAGGAAGACTGGGGAGAAGGAAATGCCAAAATGCCAGAAGTCCAGTGTCAAGTACCCACAGTCAGTGATGGTCTGGGGTGCCGTGTCAGCTGCTGGTGTTGGTCCACTGTGTTTTATCAAGGGCAGTGTCAATGCAGCTACCTATCAGGAGATTTTGGAGCAGTTCATGCTTCCATCTGCTGAAAAGCTTTATGGAGATGAAGATTTCATTTTTCAGCACGACCTGGCACCTGCTCACAGTGCCAAAACCACTGGTAAATGGTTTACTGACCATGGTATCACTGTGCTCAATTGGCCTGCCAACTTTCCTGACCTGAACCCCATCGAGAATCTGTGGGATATTGTGAAGAGAACGTACAGAGACTCAAGACCCAACACTCTGGATGAGCTAAAGGCCGCTATCGAAGCATCCTGGGCCTCCATAAGACCTCAGCAGTGCCACAGGCTGATTGCCTCCATGCCACGCCGCATTGAAGCAGTCATTTCTGCCAAAGGATTCCCGACCAAGTATTGAGTGCATAACTGTACATGATTATTTGAAGGTTGACGTTTTTTGTATTAAAAACACTTTTCTTTTATTGGTCGGATGAAATATGCTAATTTTGTGAGATAGGAATTTTGGGTTTTCATGAGCTGTATGCCAAAATCATCCGTATTAAGACAATAAAAGACCTGAAATATTTCAGTTAGTGTGCAATGAATCTAAAATATATGAATGTTAAATTTTCATCATTACATTATGGAAAATAATGAACTTCATCACAATATGCTAATATTTTGAGAAGGACCTGTATCTATGCCTAAGTTGTGAAAAATCGGTGGTTGCCCTGCTGCGTAGGTCTTCGTGGCATTTAGTGGAGAAGATGTTCATGTTGAGGGGAAGGCCAGATGAGCCTGCATCTGTCTGGCCGTTGCTTATAAATGTCTAGCATTTCACCCATACGCCTCTGGGATCGCTGGTTCAGGCCCAGCCAGGGGTTTATGAAAAACAGAGAGAACGGGGGGAAAGCAGGACAGAGGAAAAAGAGCACAAAAAACTGGGGGCGGGCTTCAGGAAAAGAAAGATGAGCTGGATGACATGAGAAGACAGGGAGAGATATAGCAGAGAGGGGGAGGTTGGACAGCTGAAATGAAAAAGCAAGCCGTTTTAGATGATGATGTGATGTTTTCCACTCTGACAGCAGCGCTTGTGTGTGTGACTGCGTGCAAGGGTTCTCCTGACGCCCCTGAGGAGCCTCAGGGCCCCCTGTCGGATCTATGAGCAGATTCAGGTGAATAACAGGTGCAAGTACAGTTTCTAACACATTCAAACTGCAACTTATGGCCAAAGGGCAATGTTGTATATAAATGAGCTTGGAAAACTTTAAACTATAAGCGTAATGCTGCTTGACTCTACATGTATTTTTAACATGTGACAGCCTTTAGTGAGCCAGGTTCCACACAACAAACCTGCTCTCTGGAACCTAGTCCGCAGTTTGGTCTCCATCTCAGCTGTCTGACAGCTTCACTGAAATAAAATACTTCAAATTATACTGAGAACATAGGTTTCTACATGTGCAGCCCTACAAACACATTCACATGTATCTAGGCCATTTTTTATCTTTCTTTAACAGGTTGACTAGAGACATGGGTTTTGGGAATTCATTGTGCATTTAAAGGGTAGTTACTTTGAAAAGTTAGGGGTGCAGCAAGAGTACATAAAAGGTGATTTAAAAGGTTTTTAAAAACGTAATTAGAGTTCTATCAAAATACTTTGACTTGTGTGAGGACAGAGATATGGTATTACTGCACACTTAGATCAATCATAACTTTTGATATGTTGCTTCAAGTGAGCCAGACTCTTTCTGATCTTTCAAAGAGGTTGTGTTCAGAAGCTTCGCAGGTTTTCAGAAGGTCCTTTGAAGTTGTTCTTTGGACTTTGGCAGCTCCTTCCCTCAATTTTAGTCCCATCTTCACAAAAACATTTACTTAGTTTGTTAGGTTACATCACAAGATTTTGAAAAATTTCTATTTTTTGACCATATTTATTTCATTTTATCTATAAAACAAAATACATTTCACAAGCATACAATGCAATTTTAGCTCCAATAGGGTGAACCCAGTGAGCTGTTGGCTATAGAGTCTTAGAATTTACCTGAATGGATAGTCCGGTGCTTGTTAAGTAGGGGTTCTGCTGAGAAAATATGAGCAGGTAATAACTCAATTATAGCAATTAACTTTATTAGCATCTTTATTTTGTCTAATTACTCATTCATGGAGGCTAATGCTAATGGCTAGTGCAAGGTGGGCTTAACCTCATCAGTGAGTCATTTTAGCATAAAAAGCTTTTAAAATGAAAGGAACTATGTTGATGCAACAACATATTAAAGACAACTTTTTATAGAACCAATACTGAATTATGTCACAGAGGCCAATATTTTGTTCACATTTATTTAGTTTTCTCTATGAAGATAACAAATCAAGTTTGACAGCGATTTATTTTAGCTCTGATAAGGTGAACGTCAATAAGCTATTGGCTAACAACTTAGCATAAAATGTGTGATATTCCTTTGAACTTACATGGAACCTGTTTGATATTTAAATTGAGGTTCTGCTGAGAAGGTAGACACAGTTCATAACTAGTGTACAGCAGTGAGCTTACTTTCATCGTTTTGTATAAACATTTTTTGCTGGAGGCTGAAGCTATTAGCTAATCCAAATTGGGCTAAGAGTGAACTGTATTTCTACCGTCTTTAAGAAACTCTCAAACATGTTATAGAGGTTACTTGCTAAATCTTTTGAAGTTGTTTTTTCCAGCTCCTCCACTCCTTTCCTTGGTTTTCTCTTTTCTTTAAAGAAACATTTGTTTCATTGTTAAGGCACTTCACAGTTTGTCATTAAAACATGAGAAGCATCAAACAATTAAAGGATGAATTAATGCTACATGTAAATATTATGAACAACCTTGATGCACCATTTTATATTATTGAAAAAAAGGGAGTCAATTCAATTCAATACTGTTAATTTCAATAGCATCAATTCACAACAACTATTGTGTCAAGCCACAGTGACATCAACTGGTGACTAAAATTGGGAAATTTTCAGCTTGATCGGCCCTGACCGGTGACTGGTCACTCAGAAACTAAATAATCTCATCTTTTTCTAATCAGCAAATGCTGAAACTATGCCTATCTACTGCCAGTTCGTGCTGGCAACGCTCTGGTTGGAAGTTCTAACCAACTTCTATTTTCACCATTAGGGAGGTGTTTAAAATTAAGCCAGAGAAGGCACGACGTAAGAAGCTATTTAAAAGAAAAACTGTATTTTATATGATACAGTGATACATGTCTGTTTCTCTTTCAGTCACCCAGAAAGCAAGAGAGAGCTAGATTTTTAGCAGAAAACAGAAAGGATAAACAGAGTAGTGCAAATCTGCTCCTTTTTAACTTTAGCTATCAACCTCTCTCAGGAAACTTGCTGGATTTGGAAATGTTGGCAGCTTTTAGAAAATCTCAGGATCAAAGTATGGTTCTATATTTTCTGAACAATGCACACAGACAATGTTTTGCAAACCATGGAGTTTTGGAATTGATTGAAATCGGTATCGGCAGGTCAAAGTTTCATAAAAACTGGAACTCTGCCACAAAGTTAAGATCTTTAATTCAACTGTGTTTTCTTCAGCATTTTCTGGATGCAACTAATATTGCTGTGTGCTAAGTGCCTGACATTCTTTGTTAAATATTGTCAGGTCAAGATGTGTTACATTGCTACTAAGGCTGAAATGATTCCTCGAATAATTCCAGTTACTCACATTACTAAAATAATCGTTAGCTGCAGCTGCTACTATATGTCTAAATGAGTCCTATCAGGCAACTGATATATCATTTGTCAGATAATTGCGTCATGGAAGAGATAGCTGACCTGTGACTTGCACTGTTCATTCTACTATGCACAAAAACAGACCCAAGCCCAGAAAAAAGTGTTGGGTTTTGGAGATAAATGAGTTTTAGAACCTTTGGAGCCTAAACTGCAATACCAGAACGATTAGGCAACCACTGGAAATAATTTCACATGCAATTTGTTTTGGTTTCCTATGAACCTTCTTGACCCAAAGCGGATGCAGTAATCGCCATCCATCTGGCAGTATCTGAAGCGGGTCATCCTTATGTCTGTAAACGACCTTCTTCCAGTTGTTTTACATTCACATAATATTCCACCCAGCTTGGACTCACATCACGTCACTCTGGCATCTTCCCGCGTGTGTTCTGCCGACCCACGCTCTTCCAATAATAACAGTAAAGGCAACATATTTGGGAACGCCGCTAGGGCCTCTTAGGTTTGGAGCTGCTGCTAGACCCTCCGCAGCGAGGCGGTGCGCGAATTTGGGCCTGCAGGAGGGAGGTGGCAACGTGTTTATTTAACTGTGGGCTGTATCTGGCCATCATTATCTCACACTGCAGAAGGAGCACTGTAACCAGATGCTTGCGGCCCACTCAGCTGCAGTGTGTCTGGCTGAGGCGGCAGCAGCAGCGGGAAAGAGAGGGAGAAATCTAAAGTGATGCTGAGGTCAGAGGCAGAAGAGTGGGAACAGAGTGTGGCAAAAATATGCAAGAAGAACATGAGTCAAAGTTGTTCAGCTACACTATAAAAAGGAATTTAAGGACTGTAGTTAATTTTAGACATTAAAATTAGGAATATTGATTTGTAAAGGTAATGTTCAACATTGTTTAAACTCAAACATTACCTACATTATTTTGGTAAGAAATGAAGCAAAAATTTAAGTTTGTATCCAGCTTCAACTAATTTAGCGACAAAGCTTATGCTAAAGTTCAACTTGCTAATAAGCTGAGCTTCTTCACCCTAAGGCAGCTGTTGCCAATAAGCAACACATGTTAGCTGTGTTTCCAGGGAAAAGATTTACAGGCCACCTTGTTAAAATAGATTCAAAACGTTTCTTATGATTTTGCAAACCGAACAGAGTCTTGTTTTTCTTTTTTTTTAACGCAGAAGAAACCCGGCAAACAAAATAATTGAAATAAATGAAATTATTTAGTCAGTCAGTCATTTTCTACCGCTTATTCCATAGTGGGTTGCGGGGAAGCTGGTGCCTATCTCCAGCAGTCTATGGGCAAGAGGCGGGGTACACCCTGGACAGGTCGCCAGTCCATCGCAGGGCAGCGAGAGGTGGGGTACACCTGAAATTATTTAGAATAAATAATAATTTTCCAGTAAATTTTTTTTTTAAAAAAAACCAAAAACTCATGTATTTAAACTAAATTCAACTCTTAACTATTAATTAAAATCAACACAAATAAAGTGCATGAAAATTGTTATACTTATTTAGTTGGTCAAATTCTACCGGCTTGTGTTATCAGTGTAGTTCTGCGGCAGGCGTTCGTGCCTAAACATAGGGCATGGCACTGTGGGATTCAGGCAGGGGTTTACCCTTTAGCCCGCTTTCACACTGAAGAGAAAGAGTCCCTTTGTAGTGGTCAGAAACCAGGAGGAGAACAGCATGAGTTCAAGATGCTCCTGCCGGAAAGCTCAACAAACAGTTTCCAGAGCTGCGTGGCCTAAACAAACGGCTGCAGAAAGCAGGATGAAAAAATGGGTGGAGGGCGGAGGGAGAAAAATGAAATGGCATCTCAGTTAGTTACAGTGGAGAGCGGGTGAGAGCCAGGTCTGCTGCTTTTTCAAACCTTAATCAAAAGCAGAGGCGCCCGGCGGTGGAAAGAGCGTGATGAAAAACAAAGTTTACATGAGCTAAAAGCTTAGAGAGAGGGGGGACACGGCATCGGGGGAGAGGAGGGGGTGGACAGAGACATACAAACAGACAACTGCTGATGAACAGCTGCAAAGTGCACTTCAGCGACACAAAGAAGGATACGAGGAGAGAGAGGACCCAAAAATGGAAGGACCGCGTTTCCGTGCAGTATGGAAATATGGTTCTCATTTCATGATTCAATTCCCACTCCTTCCCCTTTTTCCCGCCCTCTCTAAATACCCCTTTCCCAACGTTACTCTCTTCTGCAGCTGTGGTCGGTTTATAAAAGCCTGTTAAAGCACAAGGAGAGCAGTAATAAAAGGATTGAAAAAATAGCAGCAACTACAAAAAGTGAGATGTGAAAAAGCTTGCAGATTTAAATCAGAACTTTACGAGTTGCTTCCATTGCTTGTTTGGCCTTACTTAAGAACACTTAACTCAGACTTCATCAGCCTTCACATCCATCCTACACTGTAATCTCCAACTTATCTTCCCTTCATCCCCTTCTTCATCCCCGACTTGCCACAAAGTCTCTTCTGGACCGCCTAAAAAAAGCGACAAGCTACCCGGTCAGTCGTCGTCTCTCCAAGCCTCATCTCCTGTGTCATCCCCTCATTCGAGCCTTAATCCCAGCAGCTTTACATTTTAAAACTCTCCCCCTTCCCCATGTGACTCCTGCTAAGGATCTGCGCCAGGGACAAATGAAAAACTTTCCTTAAGAAGCTAAAGAAGCAAGCTTTTCTACTGTACATCATATATTGTGGAGGACTTTATTCTCCTCCTCTGTCCTGAGATGACATCCTAAAGTGTTTTTGTTTGCTCCTCTTATCCATCAAGGCTGTTTTCGCTCCTTACTCTCCCGACGTCAGGCCGTACCCAGCTCGTCCCCACAATTCACCTCCCTCTCCGCTCAACCCGCCAAGTCCAGCCAAGGCAGTTCATTATTTTAAATTTACGGCCTGTCCGCCTGGCTTGCCTTCAGAAGTAAAAAAAAGAATAAAAATGAGGCTTCGTTTAGCATGGAACAAATCCAAATCTCTCATTTTACTCTTTAACAGTTTAATATAAAGTTGTATCAAAATAAACTCCATTTAAAAAAATGTCTCTAGAGCCAAAAGCAAAAAAAAATAAAAAGTCAGAAAAAATAAAAAGAAATGAAATACATGCACCACAAGTTGGTGAATAAACATCGACAGACCTGCAACATTTAACAGCCCTCGGCTCGCTTTGGGGGAACTAACTGATTTTGGCAAGAATTTGTGTTTGCATGTACAAATTGGCATGCATTGCATAAAAAACTTGCAGGATACATTGGAAAAATATGCACAAGAAATATCACATTACAAAAACATACATGCAGTGCTTTGCAAAAGTTTTCTTTAGATGAACTTTTCAGTCTTTTCACGTTACAACCAAAAATATCTGTTTTTTATTGGATAGACCAACATAAACTAGCACATATATTTAAAAAGAAATGGAAAAAATCGGAAAAATGTCGTCTGTATTTGCATTCAGGCCACTTTGACTCGATTATGTCAAAATTAAAGTTTAACCCATTCCCTTTAGAAGTCAGCTAATTAGTAACCGTTAGTAACCACCTAAACTGACAGGCTAGGCAGGCAGAGTGTTTAGACAGGCAGCCAATGGTAACACTGGAAGAGCAGCAGAGATCCACTGCTCGGGTAGGAGAATTTGTCGACAGGACAAGAGGGGGCCACATGTAAAGCGCTATGTGTGTGTGGCAGCATTATGCTGTTGGGATGCTTCTCCTCTACAGGAACAGGGAAGCAGATCAGAGATGAGCTAAATGAAGTCCAATTCCAGAAGAAAACCTGTTAGAGGCTTCAAAAGACTTGAGATTTGGTAAACATACAGAATCTGTGATGAGATTTGAAAACTGATGTTCACAAACCTGAATAAACTTGTGCTATTTTGCAAGACAAATTGGCAAACATTGCATTAATTAAATGTGCAAAACCTGTAACAACATAGCCCGAAAGACTTGCAATGAAAAGTGGTTTCATATGTAAAAAAAAAATGGAAACTAGACATTCTTTTTCCACCATTCCATAATTATGAACTACTTTGTGTTGGGCTATTACATAAAGTCTAAATAAAACACATTGAAGTTTGTGGTTGTAACCAGTAAGTGCTTTTGAAAGTCAATGTCACCAAAGGTGTACCGGAGGTGTGTGTGTGATCGTGTGTGTAAAGGTGCATTTTGGCCTAGTTCTATTAACACATGCCTAGCAAGCAGAAAAGACTGGCTGCATTATAAAATGGATCAGGCTCCATGTTAATACAAAATAATGATGCTAGTGCTTTATCAAGGCCCTCAAACCCTTCCTATCCCTACATGCTCATTGGCCCTTTGGGAATTTCAGCTATTTGAAAATATTTTAAAGAGGCCCGATTGCCCCCAGCTCAGCGGCTCAGAGAAGCCTTAAAACCCTGCAGCTAAATCTTAGGGTTATGTAAGGTAAAGCCCTAAAGCTCACCATGCCTGATGTTACATATTACTGTAATTGCAAATGAAAAGAGGAAAGAAAAGAGAGGGATAGAGACAAAACACAGGGTAGGGTGGGATAAAGAAATGTGGAGAAAAAGGGGACTTTAGTAGCATGTGGAGGGTTGAAAAGAAGGGGAAGAGAAAGGAAATGAGGGAAGTGTGACAGGATGGATGGAGTTATTGAAGGGGGGAAATGGAATCAGGTTCTGATCAAGTAAATAATGAGAAGAGTACTACTTTGATACACCAGGTACGTTTAGTCTCTTCCAAGATCTTGGCTCTTTTTTGACACTTGTCCCTTTTAGCAGACAGCTGGAAAGAAATAATGAGTAATGTCCACAATTCTGGGCATGCAAGAAATACAGTAAAATATAGTCTGCATAAATCATTTGTTCATCTTATATTCCACATCTAAGGGGCTGATAAAAGCAGAAACACATATGTAAGCTCATAAAGATATTCCTGCATTAAAATAAACACTACATGTACATATTTTCCATTGCAAAAACAGTATTTTTGTGTATGAGTGTGCTTAGCGAGGGATCATCACTGAATACATGCATTTTAAGTACAGCATATTGGAGGAGGTTAGGACAGTTAGCATGATGATGATCCTCCATGATGCAATCCATCATCTGAAGATGTAAGCGGGATTAAATTACTCTAAGCAGTTGTTGTGAAGTGAAAAAAACAAGTTTGTGCTTCAACATCTGGAGATATTCTTGGTTTAAAGCACCAACTTCCAGCTTTGCAAAATAGAGTATCAGCTCTGAGTGTTTTTATTTTGCTCACATGTGACAATAATATGAGCAAAGAGAGATCCTAATATTCATATTTAAAAGCTACATGCTAAACAACACACATGATAATTAAGCCAACAATGATGTTAAGTGATGTCACACCAATTTTACTATTTTAAAAGAAAACCAAAATTATTATGAAGTTCACATTTTAAGGAGACTTTAGCCTTTTTAGGAGCAATAAATGTGGTTTACGTAGTTGATGACTAACTATGTAAATGGGTAACCCCTAGAGAATGTGGACCCTGAACTTCACACTAATATTTCTGAAAGGCTGCCATTATACCCATAATCCTACATTTTTCATGAGGCAACTGATATTGATAATAGCTAACTCTGATGCTTCTTCACTTAGGAATAGCATCCACCCTGAAGAGTGTTGTTAGCATGATCAGGTAGCATGCATTGTACTTTATTTGATAAGAACTTGATCTGATTCCAGTGAAAGGTTGATTTCTCTGTGTATCGTGAATCTTTAGCACTAGAGACCATTAAAATTCAAGCTCCTGACTAAAAGACATTTTCCTTTATGTCAATTAAAAAAGGGGAGACCAACAAATTGGGCACATGGGGCAAAAATTTAAACCACAGCTGGAACAACAGGTCTTAACAAAAAAGGGTAAATAATTGTTTAAGGCTGTGAGAACCTTCTGGGAACCTGCCTGAAAGGGGGACCCACACGGTATCGCAGCCATGTAACCCAGTCTGCTGGTATGCCCATTAAACACTATAATGAAATTAAGCCCGCATTATCACTGACACCAGGGACTGGATTATACCTCACTGTGGATTAGTCCCGTTGGGGTTGCTAACTCAAGGAAGGGTAAAAGTGAGCGAGTTAGGAATAAGGTTAAAGGAAGGAAAACAAAATGCCGCTCACGTAGATCACTTGCACTGTCTGTGTTGTTGGCTGCCGTCCAAGAGGAGGGCAACAAAGAGGCTCTGAAAAGAGGGGAGATTGCAATGTGTGCTGGCTGAGTCTGTCAGGTAGAATGAGCTGCAGGGTTGTGTTTCAGCAGTGCAGAAGTTGGAAGATCAATGGAGGTTTCTGTTAGATGCCACAGTTACAGTTGAGGACAAGCTGACAACAGACAGATTGCTATAAAATGTCTAAGGGATAAGTAATGACAGGGTGATTACTATGTAGAATTCCCTCAGTTAGCTGAGAAAATGTCAAGCGAACAAGAAATCTCCCATAAACATTGAACGTACATGCAACATATGGAGACAAACGTTAGCTCAGGAAGTGGGGGGATTCATCCCTTCCCTTGTTGTGGCTGGAGGAACCTGGCTCAACAGAAACTTTGCACTTTAAAATAAAGCAACAGAAAAGACCATCATTTTTCATAAATTGATTTTCTAAGTGGAAGGAACGGCAACAAAATCTGCAGTTTCAAAACAACAGTTTTTCCATCATCCTACATCATGCTACATTTTAACTTAATTTTAAGATATTTTTCTTTTCTCCAGCTTCCCTACCTGTTGCTGTGCACTGCCTACCAACTGGCTGAAATAGAAGTATTATATTTTTCCTTTGCTTAGGAGAAATTAAAATTCTGGTCACAAAAGCACAGACAGTCATGGTGTGAAAACTAAAGGAGCGACCATCCATCATTCTTAATCATGTAATTCTGATTTGCTACATTTAGCAAACTGTGAGCAGATTGCACTGATGACCTAACAACTAATAATAAACTAATTAAGCAGCTAGTATGAGCATACCACCAAAATGTTTACAAATACGTTTATTTTATGTATATTTTTAATGTATATTTCAACCTGGAAAGACTCACATAATGGAGAAACAACAAGATGACGGTTAGAGAGTTTATTAATGAAAGATAATTTTTTTGGCGCTCGGACCCCGGAGGAAGACGTAAATGCTGAGGATGAAGTGGGTTTGAATAAACATCTTAGGATTGTGATTAGGTACGTCTCCCCCCCGGTGTCCGATCTAGGTGGTGGCATAGGCCTTGGTATATTGGAAGGAGTTGGGAGCCTATGGTGGAGAAGGGGTGGAGGAGGGTCGAAGCTCAGCAGAAGAGTGGCGTCTTCCATGCAGAAGGTCTTTAAAAGTGATGGCCTAGGAGATAATTGGCCAAGGAGAAGTGCGGCCCTGCCGTTGATTGGAGCAGCCAGTGAAGAGTGATTGGACGTGGCGGGGGTGGTGAGTCTTCCATGTTGAATTTTCATTTAAACTCCATTTTTGGTTTAACGTCAATAACAGTGATAAAAACGAAACTGCACTTCCTATTTATGTACAAGCTAATATTAGAAGTCTAGCTAGCCGCTTCAGGTAGATGTGATGCGTTCCATTTATAGTTGAAAGTTGGAATTTCTGAGTTCTGAAAAATCAACTGGATCTCTCAGAAGTTGGAATTACACCTTCAAAACATGCAGGGAAAAATAAACAAGCGAACTCGTATTCAAAATCCAATGTGGCAACTGTTGTTTTATGGAGCAAAGTTAAAGTTACAGGGATAAACTGACAATGTGTATCTCATTTTAGAAGTCAGATACATACAGGTCCTTCTCAAAATATTAGCATATTGTGATAAAGTTCATTATTTTCCATAATGTCATGATGAAAATTTAACATTCATATATTTTAGATTCATTGAACACTAACTGAAATATTTCAGGTCTTTTATTGTCTTAATACGGATGATTTTGGCATACAGCTCATGAAAACCCAAAATTCCTATCTCACAAAATTAGCATATTTCATCCGACCAATAAAAGAAAAGTGTTTTTAATACAAAAAACGTCAACCTTCAAATAATCATGTACAGTTATGCACTCAATACTTGGTTGGGAATCCTTTGGCAGAAATGACTGCTTCAATGCGGCGTGGCATGGAGGCAATCAGCCTGTGGCACTGCTGAGGTCTTATGGAGGCCCAGGATGCTTCGATAGCGGCCTTTAGCTCATCCAGAGTGTTGGGTCTTGAGTCTCTCAACGTTCTCTTCACAATATCCTACAGATTCTCTATGGGGTTCAGGTCAGGAGAGTTGGCAGGCCAATTGAGCACAGTGATACCATGGTCAGTAAACCATTTACCAGTGGTTTTGGCACTGTGAGCAGGTGCCAGGTCGTGCTGAAAAATTAAATCTTCATCTCCATAAAGCTTTTCAGCAGATGGAAGCATGAAGTGCTCCAAAATCTCCTGAGAGCTAGCTGCATTGACCCTGCCCTTGATAAAACACAGTGGACCAACACCAGCAGCTGACATGGCACCCCAGACCATCACTGACTGTGGGTACTTGACACTGGACTTCTGGCATTTTGGCATTTCCTTCTCCCCAGTCTTCCTCCAGACTCTGGCACCCTGATTTCCGAATGACATGCAGAATTTGCTTTCATCTGAAAAAAGTACTTTGGACCATTGAGCAACAGTCCAGTGCTGCTTCTCTGTAGCCCAGGTCAGGCGCTTCTGTCGCTGTTTCTGGTTCAAAAGTGGCTTGACCTGGGGAATGCGGCACCTGTAGCCCATTTCCTGCACACGCCTGTGCACGGTGGCTCTGGATGTTTCTACTCCAGACTCAGTCCACTGCTTCCGCAGGTCCCCCAAGGTCTGGAATCGGCCCTTCTCCACAATCTTCCTCAGGGTCCGGTCACCTCTTCTCGTTGTGCAGCGTTTTCTGCCACACTTTTTCCTTCCCACAGACTTCCCACTGAGGTGCCTTGATACAGCACTCTGGGAACAGCCTATTTGTTCAGAAATTTCTTTCTGTGTCTTACCCTCTTGCTTGAGGGTGTCAATAGTGGCCTTCTGGACAGCAGTCAGGTCGGCAGTCTTACCCATGATTGGGGTTTTGAGTGATGAACCAGGCTGGGAGTTTTAAAGGCCTCAGGAATCTTTTGCAGGTGTTTAGAGTTAACTCGTTGATTCAGATGATTAGGTTCATAGCTCGTTTAGAGACCCTTTTAATGATATGCTAATTTTGTGAGATAGGAATTTTGGGTTTTCATGAGCTGTATGCCAAAATCATCCGTATTAAGACAATGAAAGACCTGAAATATTTCAGTTAGTGTGTAATGAATCTAAAATATATGAATGTTAAATTTTCATCATGACATTATGGAAAATAATGAACTTTATCACAATATGCTAATATTTTGAGAAGGACCTGTATACAGGGGTTGGACAGTGAAACTGAAACACCTGTCATTTTAGTGTGGGAGATTTCATGGCTAAATTGGACCATCCTGGTAGCCAGTCTTCATTGATTGCACATTGCACCAGTAAGAGCAGAGTGTGAAGGTTCAATTAGCAGGGTAAGAGCACAGTTTTGCTCAAAATATTGAAATGCACACAACATTATGGGTGACATACCAGAGTTCAAAAGAGGACAAATTGTTGGTGCACGTCTTGCTAGCACATCTGTGACCAAGACAGCAAGTCTTTGTGATGTATCAAGAGCCACGGTATCCAGGGTAATGTCAGCATACCACCAAGAAGGACGAACCACATCCAACAGGATTAACTGTGGACCCAAGAGGAAGCTGTCTGAAAGGGATGTTCGGGTGCTAACCCGGATTGTATCCAAAAAACATAAAACCACGGCTGCCCATATCACGGCAGAATTAAATGTGCACCTCAACTCTCCTGTTTCCACCAGAACTGTCTGTCGGGAGCTCCACAGGGTCAATATACACGGCTGGGCTGCTATAGCCAAACCTTTGGTCACTCATGCCAATGCCAAACGTCGGTTTCAATGGTGCAAGGAGCGCAAATCTTGGGCTGTGGACAATGTGAAACATGTATTGTTCTCTGATGAGTCCACCTTTACTGTTTTCCCCACATCTGGGAGAGTTACAGTGTGGAGAAGCCCCAAAGAAGCGTACCACCCAGACTATTGCATGCCCAGAGTGAAGCATGGGGGTGGATCAGTGATGGTTTGGGCTGCCATATCATGGCATTCCCTTGACCCAATACTTGCGCTAGATGAGCGTGTCACTGCCAAAGACTACCGGACCATTCTTGAGCACCATGTGCATCTAATGGTTCAAACATTGTATCCTGAAGGCGGTGCCGTGTATCAGGATGACAATGCACCAATACACACAGCAAGACTGGTGAAAGATTGGTTTGATGAACATGAAAGTGAAGTTGAACATCTCCCATGGCCTGCACAGTCACCAGATCTAAATATTATTGAGCCACTTTGGGGTGTTTTGGGGGAGCGAGTCAGGAAACGTTTTCCTCCACCAGTATCACGTAGTGACCTGGCCACTATCCTGCAAGAAGAATGGCTTAAAATCCCTGTGACCACTGTGCAGGACTTGTATATGTCATTCCCAAGACGAATTGACGCTGTATTGGCCGCAAAAGGAGGCCCTACACCATACTAATAAATTATTGTGGTCTAAAACCCGGTGTTTCAGTTTCATGGTCCAACCCCTGTACATACTATGTCATCTGTTAGTGAACATCTACCAGTAATGTTTAAATGAATAAACAAATGAACACATTTTGAAGGCTGGTACTGCTAACAGTAGTGAGATGATTATTATTAGTGTAACATGATCTTGTGCCATAGGACCTTGGTATATAAAAACGGCACAATGTCTCTTGTTAAAGTAACGTCTGCTTTGTGAAGCACTAAGCAGCTGCTGCGAAGAAAGTAAACTGTTATTATGAGAGAAATTCTTAGTTTAAAGTAAGAAAGGAAGCAGTTCTTGGGTTCCTGTTGTGTTGACAAGAGTCGATTATTAAAGACTATCAGCACTGAAGAAGGCTTCCTCATTTTTGAGTTGTTTATGTGCAGGTATTTGGTACATGGCAGAATAAAAAAACAGCAACAGACAAGATGTGAACTATTTGTAAACAGGTGCTAACAACGTTTTGTGGCTGTTTCCTTTCATTGTTAAAGTAAAGGGATATTTCTCAGTGTTTTGAGGAGTCTGGTCTGCATTTGATCAGCTTTGGCTCAAAATCTGGAATACTTTCACCATTACATAATTATTACTTTGAAAAAAGACTCCCTAAAACTTAGTTTTAGCATGCTAGCATGTCAAGCACTTGTAGTTAGCTATGGAAAAGTTGTGTTCCCATGTGCCTGGACAAAAAAAAAACATTCCACTACTGCAAAAAGTAACTGCTACGTATTAACAACAAAACACTCTGAAACCTAAAATTGGGCCACTTATGAAACAACCTAAAACTGTGTTCCAAAATAATCTACCAAAAGCACAAAGTTAATAAAGATGCTCCTGGATAACTGTCTCATTTACTTCTTAAGTTTGAGTACCAACTTTTATTTGTTCTCTGCTCTGTTTTGTTCTGCCTGAATCTTTCTTTGCTCTCTTATTGCTCCTCTGTATATTTTCTCCTGGAATGGCTGCCAACATGTGATTTCACTTATCTTCGGGAGAAATTAAAGCGGAGAAGAACAGACTAATGGTCATTCCCTGTCTCTACCTCTTTTCCTCCTCTCCTTCCTCGCTCTGACAGGGCTTAATGAAGGAACCTGTATATTTTACTTTAGTTTCAAATTCCGCTACCCTAAAAGAAGAGAGGAAAAACCCCAGATGTGGTCTGTTAACCACACCTACATAAAAATGCCGAGGCCCGACAAAGACAAAAGGGTTACTTAGCACAGAAAAAAAGAAACGTCAGTTTCTCTATTTTTCCTGTAAAAAGAAGAAGAGCTTTTGTCTTTTTCATGATCTTATTTTTTTATGTCTCCTGAAGAAATGACTGCGTCTGCTGGAGTCATCAACTGGACCGGTACTGAGCAGATCACAGGCAGGAGACGGGTCTTTCTTCATCCCACTGACTCTAAGGCTTGCTCATGTAAGCCTTTAAAGCCTGAATGGCTGCAGTAAAACTTGTCCTATGTAACTACACCCCCCCCCCAAGTAACAAATTAAGTCATCAGAGTCAATCAGCACCTCTGTGGCCACTGCAGATGTAGTTGCAGTACTCCCAGATGTGCATGCAAACATGCTGAGCCAGCAGTTAACTTGGTACTTGAGAGCTAAGACTAACAGGGGGCCGTCATCTTGGTCCTTCGGTTTTCTCCTGTTCCAAAATCTGTCCATTTTGCTAATCTTATGTAGTAGTCATCAGTAATACTCAGTAGTACTTACATCAGTTCTGTAGCATTGGTGCATATGCGCATTATACATGTTGTCTTTAGATTGTGATGCTCTTTGTACAAAATCATTTGACATGTCCAACAAACCTGCAGCAGCCTGGCTTAGTTGGAGAACCACATCTGTATACTAACAGTATCAGATGAGCAGGAAAACAATGCTGGAGACTGATCTACTTAAGGCAGCATATATCATACAATATTAACACGCAAGACAGATTCACGATAATGTGATGGGAGTAAAACATTTTGCCACAAGCACAAAGCTTTTGATTCAATCTTTGAGGCATCCCTTACGCTAATAAAACCGAACAATTTTAATTTTAAGTCTGATTGCTAAAATAAATGAATCCTTGAATGCTTCAGTTCTCCATCACAGTCTGAGAGAAATCTGATACACTGTAGGAGAACTTATTCCAGGAAGTACCTCACCAAGAGAAACCCCTCTGGTATCATAACAGAAAATGGAAAAAAGTAAAGGACAGAAAGCAAAGAATAAAGCCAGAAAAAGCGTGGAAGATGACTGAGGAATGATTGCTAATGTCTTCTGCAGAACCTGGCTCCCCAAATGTTCCTGTAATTGGTGGGATCTAAGAAGCTGGATCTTTCCACTTCACTTCTCTATTTATTTTCCTTCTACTCAGTCTCATCCTTCAACCAACAGGGAACCCGCAGCCTGTTTTTCTGCCTTTAAATTCTTCTATCGCCTTCATTCAGCAGAGGCAAGTCAAAGAGGGATGACACGATGGTAATAGTCGCACTGAATGAGAACTGAAAACAACTTTAGTGTTGAGGGAAGGCCTTGATTTTTCAAGTCAAAATGTTAAGTCAGCAGAGTCCTAAATGAACGCAGCAGAGCCAAGATCAATGTCAGTGAAAAAATGCAGGTGGTAATTTCATGACCACTGCCTGCCAGACTTTCCACATCAAGTCTTCCATTGTACTCAATGTGCTGCTTATTTAGCCAAAGCCAATGGGGTGAGCCTGCTGCAGTAGCTTTTGTCATTTTCATGTGCATACAACTGCAGCATTGTTTAATGTGCAGTGACTGACCTGCTCTGGCAGTAGTTATAAGCTCTCTGAACATTCCTAACATATATATAAATATATTGTCACGAACATTCAGTTTTTTTCCGCTTTGTTTTCACCAGTTTAACAAACTACACATCTTGCAGTATTAGAACAGCTCTGAAAGTCCTCCGGCATTAGGCTTTGAATGCTTCTGAGGCATGGGCACCTTTAAGACCTATAGATTTACAGCTGAAAGAGAAGAGATAAGCTTGCTTAGCAGCACATAAAGACTACCTACAGGAGGAGAGGACACTTAGACGGATTATTCGCCAGCTATACGATCCATTCATGGACGTCTGTGTAGCAGCAAGGCCCATTCACCTTCCTACACTGTAAGGGTTGCACAGAAGGGTGGGCTTTTATTGTTGGAGGTTGTTGTTTTTGTGGCAATAGTGGCCTTTATTATTGTTATTTCAAAGTAGGAAGACAGGAAGTAGGGGGAAGAGAGGAGGAAGACATGCAGCACAGGTTCCAGGGGTCAGGACTCGAACCAGGGATAGCTACCAGGTTCACGCACTTTACCCCTACACCACGCATTGCGCCCTTTTTGGAGGTATTTGAACACCAGAGCTAATTTAGTGGCTGGGTTTGTGTAAGGACACATATAGAGTAGGCATGCACCACTATGAAACATGGACTAAATACCATATTTGCAACAAGCATTTTAAACATACATGTAAAACATGATCTACTTGTTTTATTCTTAAAGCAGAAAAGCTGAAATAATAAAAATGGGCAGTGTTACAACACATTTGTCATGTAACAATTTCAGACATTTCCACACTAAGAATACCAGTGTATTCAATCTTTGTTACTAATGTTAAAACACATCTTTATACATTTATTGCAGATATTTCTATAACAGGGAGGCTTTTAAATGTGCAAAAACCACAAACTGGATGGATGGACGGACGGAAGGAAGGAAGGACGGACAGAAGGAAGGAAGGAAGCAGGGCACCTCATTGCTCTTTTAAGATAACCATGTTTTAAACTCTACCTCACTCTGTTAAGCATCTGACTGTAGCCTCCTGCCCTGAGCAGATCACAGATTAACCACCTAAAAGCATGTTATTCTCCCAATGTTTACAAAGAGCAGAACAGGTATACTATTCTGTATTATAATATATAGCATCTTTAATGCGAGTTTACTTCAATTTTAGCTTGAGTCTAAAATCAAAATATGAGGTTTTTAGGGTAAGGCAGTAAAATCTAGATAGTAACAGTAAATACCTTTAGAAATACAGTTCTTAGGGTTTGGAGTCAAATTTGCAAAAACATTAAGGTCCATGAATAAATAACCCAAAAATAAAAAAAACCAAAAATAAAACATTTTAAGATTTAATATCAAGGCCTCTTTTAGATTGTGTGTAGAAGCAACTGAAATACTTTAGGTTGGATGATTGTAAGTTTAAGTGGATTCCATAAAGGATCATGAAATGCCAAACTCTGGCTCTGATTCTGTCCATAATCAAAAAAGCACAGCCTCGTCTTTTTTAATCAAGCTCCATAATCACAATTTTGCATCAGCCTGCCCTTGTTGGCCTTCAGAGCCCTGTGCAACATTCAGAGTGAAGAGCATTACAGCAAATAAATATCTCTGCTGATTAAATCATTAAGAAGCTTTTATTGACAAGCCCAACTAAAACCCTCTCCACTACATTTGCCACATTTCCTCTTACTATGGAATTAGCAAAAGGATGTGGTGGGACAAGGGAGGTTAGGGTGGGGATTAACTCGTTTGGGCTGTCCGCAGGCTCAAACACTAAGCGCTCAATCAGTCAATCATCAGGATCCACACACTCACTGGGACTTAGCCTTACAGATCCCCCTGACACTGAACGAGGCTGGGCCAATAAATCTATCTGCTCTCAAGCTGACCCATGCAGCTGCTGATGATCCTGTATCTCTGACTGTACTGACCGACTCTTTCATCACCAAAAGCAGCTTGAGGTGGATGATGATATCCAATGTAAAGGGAGGGGGCAGAGCACAAATACACAATCAGAGGCTGGCTTTGCTTTTTACATTTTTTTTATTATTTAAAGCACATGTTCTACAACTGAGGAAATACTCAAGTTAGGGAGTGTTTTCAAAGCGTAGCTGCACAATTTCTTACCAGTACCGGCAGCAGTAGCCACACTGAGACAAGTCTGAAACCCCAGGCCGAACAGCACGGGGCTCTTAGGTGGAGGAATTGAAAGTTGGCCTGAGAGCAGGTCAATTTTCATGAGGCCTTATAGTTTACCAATTGGACCCAAAGAGTAATCACTTTAAACCTGGTCCAAATGCAAGTTTCATACTGGAAAGTCACATTTCCATTACTTTAAGACAAATTCAAATAAAAACAAGTAAGCCACAACATCACTGGTTTAAGTTTGGTTTCAGATGCTTGTTGGATCCCTTCTTCCTAGTTTGTCCTGCCATCTCTCTTTCCTGCATATAATATAGAAATATCCATTTGTTAATGTGGTTAAGAATCTGTGTGTCCAGTAGGGCTGCAACTAACAGTTATTTAAATAGTTGACTCATCTCTAGATTATTTTTTTGATTAGTCACGATTATTTTTTTATAACCTTCATCATAACTTTTTGTGACTGAAATTAACTCTTCAGTCGCTTGTGAAAACGTTTTAAGTCCCTTGTTCTAGTCTACACACCTGTGAATGTCTGCCTTTAAATGTCTTTTTGCCACTCTCCTTTATTTAACACATCTAAAAATGATAACCCATAAAATTTTATTTTGAAATTTAACTGACTTTATTTATTCTTAAGAATATCATTATCATCCTTTTATTCATCCTTTTATATTTATTTTCAACTGCTAAAAAATCAAAAAAAGATCCAAATGTACTTCATAGCAAAAATATTTGACCTTCAAGCTTTTGACAATGCTTCATGTTTACAAGGATTTTAAATGACAGTGTAAAAGGGTGAGCATATCAACATGCTCTGCAGTCAGGCTTGCTCTCTTTTTAGAGGCAATGTTTCCAGCGTCAACATCCAGGAATAAAGATAAAGGAATTATCCATTTCCAGATCTATTCCCCAGCTCTCCAGTAAGACATTGAAGTTAAATAGAACTATCCCTTTATGCAGCTTAACTTTAATTTCAACCAAACCCATTTGCTCAGTAAGAAATGAAACACTGCAATAAACCAAACATTAACCGTTAGATATCGTCTGACTGAGTTATATCTGTGTTTCACTCAGAGGTGAAACCCAGCGTTGAGTTTGAAAACAATGTGCCGGGAGTCTGGCGTTGTCTCCAGGTATAGAGAGTCTCAGCTGCCTGACAGCTGCCTGCTGACAAGGCGATCCGACTGTTAACGCAGCAGGAGCGGATATCTCCGAAAACGTCAGAGAACTTTTGCAATTAAGCGATATCTTGATAAACTGAGGAGATATTTCAGGTTTAAACAGCTATATTCTTAGCTCGTAAAAGTTCTTTCTGTGTCACAGAACTGATAATTTATCAAACTTTATTTACAGTTTTTGCCGCTCTCCTACGCCATTGGCATTTCTGTATGAACAATTTGCCTTGACGCAATTTATCGTGGGATAGGGTAGGCATTACCAGGCAATATAGGCTATATTGCCCTCGGCAGTCCCATTAGTGAACTGCATGTTATATATAGTGCTTATAGCTGAGAGTGAATTATTGAGGCACAGCAATGTTTTCTTTATAGTTTTTGAAACAATGCTTCGGCACATGAATTTTGCATCGACTATTTTTCATAAACGGTGTGATTGATTACGTCGACGAATCGTTGCAGTCCTACTGTCCATATGCTGCCACCACATTCACCTGTCGGGATTGTGAGTATTTTTCAAAGGCATATTGACACAGAACTTCAGTTTTCTGTCAGACATTTTCTGAAATTATTCATATGTGTTGCTTGACAATGTTGTCCTTGTAAAAGGCTCCTTGTCATTGATAAACATCCCTCAACACCATGCTCCAGCACCTACTGTGAAAACCCAATCTAACCTTATGTGCTGTGGGTCATTGCACAACACACACACACACACACACACACACACACACACACACACACACACACACACATACACACATACAGGCTATAGGAACCATACGGCAATGATTAGGCTAATGTAGCTGTCTTACAAGCAATGAAAAACTGAAAGCATTTCAACAGTATGATGGGAGTTTTTACTGTCCAAAGCGTAAGGAAAAATTGCCGTGATGCGAGCAAACTGTTGCCTCAGGGCTGAAGCCAACCATGCAGTGGAAATTCAGCCAATTCAGACAAACCTGCTTTAATTTATTTTTCTATTAGAATCAAGACTATTATGTTTTTTGTCAACACTACCTTGATGTTTTGCAACGTCTTTAATACATATACAATTTTATTTATAATTATCAAAACCTTCTCTCTATTAGTCCATAAACAGTGTTGACTGGGGCTACTTCTGCTGATGTGGGGTGTTATCTTATTTTTGCAGTTTGCAGCCAGTTAGAATTAATGAATTTAAGGATAAGTAATGAGCGAGAAGAAGAGATAAATAAAGGGAAAACATGTGCAAGAGAGAAACAAAATCCCATAAAGACTAAGGTGAGAAAAGATCACATCGAGGCCGAAGGTTTCTGGAGGAGAACGATTGAGCTGGAGAGCAAACGGAGCGATGCTGCTGTCTGTTTTCCCTCTGGCTGGTGATGGGCGGCTGCAGCCAGCATAAACGCATGCCTTCATGGCTCACACATTTCCTGCTTCACTCTGCATCCCAGCACTGGGCCACACAGGCTCAGGACACCACAGCGAGCTGTCTATGTGTGTCCGGGTATGTGTGTATCTATCAGCATGCATGCATGTTCGACATGCATGCTCGCTGACTTTGTGGTAAACTCAAGAATGTTTCTGTTTATGTCAAAACACATGAGCACACAGGATTAAAATACTTAATGCAATGAAAGATATATTCGGACATTGAGGATGGAAACAATTAGCCATTTTCCCATTGGGTTCCAACATATGTGGTTTGGAAGCATTAACGCTATTCACTTCCTTGCTTGTTAGCAAACTGCCTCTCCTACAGGCAGATCTCTTAATGCAACATCTTTTTCTTTCTTTTAAAGCCACATATGTGTGTGTCATAGAGAATTTGTTGCACCTCTTTGTTACTTTAAGGGAAGCGAAGCAGCAACATTGTCTAATGTGTTGATTCTATGCAGCATCTTTCATCTATACAAAGTCTCTTTTCATCCACAAGGCAAATCTCTTATGAAAAATCTGGCAGAAGAAAAGGTTTAAGACACAATGTGATGGGTAGACAGGAACAGGGGAGTGTTTTGTTGACCAGGAAGAAGGAGATAAATAGCTTAAAACGGAAGACGATGGAGTTGGTGATGTATTACCCTAGAAAGAATCTTTCAAAGAAGGGACGGCATTTTCTAGTCACAGTTTTGTCTTATATGGGTTAACTCCAGCTGCGCTGTCTAGAACTGATTGGTAGATTTCCAGGCTTATTGACTGACTTGGGGAATTAATTTGAGTGATGGTTCATCCATTTTAGGGGAAGCATTCTCCCTCTTGTCCTGACACACATGACGTACAAAAGGTGCAGATGAAAATGATCCAAAGCTAGTTTCACAGATAGTGGGGCATTGAGTATCCATTAAGGATAATTTCAGCCACTAAAAACAACAGAAAACTGAATGACAGTTGTTATGATAACAGGCCTCGATCTTGGCATCCAACACTGAAGGAATAATGGACCTTATCGTTTATAACGTTAGGCAGAAATTACAGTGTTGGAGCTATATTGTTATATGTAAAATAAGCTTTTAACACTGTAAATCATTAAGTGCTTCTATCCAAGCTACCTTGCTTCATCTTTTCTATTCATGTCCTCAACTGGTATCCCTCAAGGATTTGTCCTTGGGCAATGTCTATTTTTTTATTCATTAACATCCTACTAAACTTATGTCAGAATCGACATACTCTGATGTATGCAGACAATGGTGTGATCTTTACACCAGCTATAAACACTAGTGAAGCTTTTTGAATTGTCGCATCCTACTTATCTAAAACCAAGGTCTGTCTCACTGAATCTTACATTTCCAACATGATGTAAGTTCTCTGTTATGTTCTTTGAAAGCAATAAGAGGCCTTTGAAAGCCCTCTTATTGCTTTACTAATTATTTTAGGATATCCAGCCAGTGCACCATATGGCAGGGAACTGCCAGATGGTGTGAGTGCTAGTTTTACCATGGTTTATAAAAAAGCCACAACCAGCTAGCTTAATGTTAGCAATAGTGAGTACAAACAATCCCTTGAAAATAAATTGAAAGAAACCTTAACCGAAGGGGGGGGTTTAAGCAAAAAAAAATAAATAAATAAATCTTCCCAACAACAAAATGAAATTGAAAATTACTGTGAGGTCATCTTACTTTGAATTATCAATCTTATTATATCACCAGTTTTACGATTCACATGAGTAGAAGTTTAAAATATGATTGTATACAATTGAAGAATTTCTGGCCTTTTCTTTGATTTCGGAGGATAACAAGTTAGGACCAAAAATAAAAGGCTTAAAAGAATGTCTCTTAATGCAGCGGTATTTTGCAAGAATAACGAACACGAGTCTATGACTTGAAGTTGCTATGAAAAATGTAGCTGTCTCCTTCATCTCAGGATGAAACATTTAGTCATATTTTTCCAATTTTTAAAGCATGTCTCCTCAACAGACTTCTGACAGCCGTAACTACAGAACTTACTGACCTAGCAGAGAAAACTTATAAAAAATGTTATTATAAAAACTTTAGATGTAAAAATGTAAGGTGTGAAAGGGACAGATGTGAAATGAAAAGCTATACATATGTGCAGTTACGAGGGGCACATATAAACCAGTGTTACACATTTCCCCTCTTGTGTAAAGCTAACCCAACTCACACCTCCACTGAATTGAATCTTTACCCAAAGGTTATTTAGAAAAACATTTGGTTTCCAGTAACTTGGTGAGACATCGGCTGGACAAAAACAACCTGATCAAACTGTTGGCTTTTGGTAAACACCCATGCAGGAAAAGACAGAGTCCCCCAGCCTGTGCAATCATGTGTAACAACATGTGGTAAGTATGTTTACTAAGGTCATTATTGTACACAAGATGAAAGCTGATCATCAGCGATCCTATCAGCTTACAAGTAAATTAATATGCGTGACAAACTCTCATGTGACATTTTGTCTTTTTTCCTCCCATCATCCCTCTCTCTGCCTGTCTGCTTTTCATTCAGCCTGCACTCTTCAAATGGCTCAAGTGAGGTCATTCTTTTTGGAGAATGCAACGAGTAACCCTTCCCAGGGTGTATGGCTTTGCATATGTATCTGTGCATGTCTATCTTTATATATGGTATAAGCGTGAGCCTGCATGGCAGTGTATAAATATGTCTGTTTTTCTTGTTCAAAGCCCAGAGCAATTCTGTGCTGCTCTGTGCTTAGCAGTGGCCTGTTTCAAGCTGCGGTCTAAGTTCAATAAGCCAGCTTTGACATATGCTAGCATTCTGTACAAACTGTCCAGTGGTTGGCCCTGCACTCTAACCCATCTATTATTACTGCATGTGTGTGTTCCTGCTGGAGAAAGATGAACAGTAACAGAAACTGAGGTAAAACAAAAATACAGGAGGGACAATGTGCCGCCTGAACCAAATTACATTTCTGGAGCTACAAGGTTGAAATACGTACCGTAGGATGAATTAAATCACCTTAACGAAAGACAACAGTGTCCGCCAAGACCAACAACAACCTAAAGATGCACTAAGAAATCAGCTGGTGAGTTGGCCCATTTTAAGTTTGACAAGTTCTGACAAACTAGTCATAAACTCAAAAATTCAACATTTCTTTTCAGTTAGTGAACACGCCATACCATCATTCTTTGGTGTGGATGTTGTTAATGTTGGAGGACGACTGAAACTTTTTGATCAGTGAGGTGTTTAAAAGGAAGTAAGAGGAAACAAGCTTTAAGAAGCTATCAGAAAATAAAACTGTGTTTTCAATGTAGAAGTATGGGCCATTCATTCAGGTTGTTACAACAGAAAGAGAGATTTTAGTGGGTTCTGGTTATTTCACTATTTTGCCTGTCGGGGTCAGGGATTTTCTGTTTGGTTTTGCCTGCTATTTACACTACCTTACCACTAGCTGCAGCCTGAGCTCCGGAGGTGAGAGGGAGACAGGTGTTTGCAATCTTCATCAAACTGGAGGAGTACAGGAGAGCAGTCGGCCAACACGTCTACGCCTGAGTGTTTGCCTAATGTGGTAACAAATACCGGCCATCCAGCTATAGGTTTTTCAATGCTTCGGAAAACTATAGTAACCCTCGTAGTTTCTGTGTTCCTCTCTAGGCTCCGCTGCAAATTTGTTCTGTTTCAACTAACTCCTCGTTTGAACTGCTTCCCAAGCTTCAAGATTTCAAGGAAAGTTTTGGATTCCATTCCAGGTGGCTGCTACTAGCTCTCCTACCTCCTGGCTTCAAGCTCAAGCGAACCCTGTCCACCCTCCAACATTTACTCACCTCAAAGCCCGGCATCTGGACCTCACCACCTCAGTAAGTGCACACTTAGTGAAGGATCAAGAGGAAAATCAATTCAGGCACCTCTGTGGGCATCTTCCGTCCCAGCTCCGACCCCCTCCATGCAAGATCATCAACATCACTCAGTAAGCCTGAAGATACCTTCTTAAGAAAGTCTGCTTTTGTTCTCCATCAACTCACCCAACCTTCTCTCCATACAGTCGGTGTATCCAGTTCCAGTTCCCAGTCCACATTCACCTTCTGTAAATAAATTCATTAACTTTTCCTATGTCCTAAATTTGTTAATAAAACGATGACATTGCCATGTTGTACTTTTGCGGTTTTGGCCGTTTCAACCCTGAAGTTTTTGTATAAAAACAAGTAACTATCTACGAGATGGTGTCAATTTGTACCTGCCCGGAGGACATTTCATTGAAGCGGCGAAGCAGTAAACTGACCCTGAGGCTATGTCAGTGAATAGCAGGAAGGCTCATCGTATTACAGCAAAGTGCTTGCTGGCTTTTGGACATTTCCATTTTAAGGTAGGGTTCTTGAGGGATTAAACATGGGGACTGGTGTTAATAATTACAAATGTACACTTTGCTAATCACTTTAAAGAATAAACTTAAAATCAGTTTGCCTTTCTTTCAAATAAGTGAAACCTAGTTTTACAGCTGCTGCTCTTTAATACACAGTGTGATGTCACCTCTGCTTCCTAAGATATACATAATAAATGACAGCTGTTAGTTATAGTTATTAAAGAGAAATCTGAATAAATTTGGCTAAAATCTGTATCAGCAGGTCAAACCTTTAACAAATGCAAAGTCTCACATCGGTGCATGTCTATCAATTATGTGTTTTGCCTGCATAGAGATCCCTGCATGAAATCCGTGTGGAGCTAGATAATCTGGACAATCAACAAAGCAATGTTACTGCCATGGATGCTTCCACTAAAGCTTGTCACAGAAGAAAATTGGCCATGGTGAAGCCTGTAATGAATTTCACCAGATGGAAAAAGGGACCGGTTTAGTGGTCCGAGAAACCAGCAATGAGTTAATCTCGAGAATTAACAGAATTTTGCTGGACGGCGCACAAATCTATTTGACCAGTGAGGGACTCTGTGACATCCTACATGCCTTGCAGCAACCTTATCTCCTTCGGTCCTGAATCTTTACCAGCTTGTGCCAACTTAATGCTTGTTCTACTGACTCATTTAACTGTCTGAAGAACAACTGTCTGCAAATAAAAACCTTCCTCTATGCCACTACACTTGTCTCAGGCTGCACTCTGTTTTACTGGTGGGTCTCTCAAAAGAGCTGCCAGCTTGCAGCTTCCATAAAATGGCAGGAATGAGGGACCAATCTCATTAGGGGAAGATTAGGCCAACATCTGTTTTCTGTCCCGATGCTGCTGTTGTTGCTGCAGCTGTGGAGCAATGACAGGTGGCAATGCCACAGCCAGAATACTGTACCAGTTAAACATGCACACAAACACACCCTCTTTCCGCAAAGTCTGACAAGTGTTTCGAGATACTAAGCACTGCTGTCATTGGCTTGGAGTGGAGGAGTTACTCGTGGCCTGACCAAGTTTGTTTGTGTCATCGTTGTTCTAGTGTACAGTCCAAGCCCACAAACAAGTCCCAAATCACCCAAGGGATATGAGCAACAGACTGAAGTCAGAACCCAAACAGCTATGAGGCAGATATAGCAAACAACAAGTAAGTAACAGACAGAACAGGGGAGGGGTGAAGAGAGCGGCTGAGGGAGAAAGGGGGACACGTGAGGAGGTTCACTGTAACAGAGGCTTTATTGTTTGAGGTTCTTCAGGGAGGGAACTAACTGAGCGAAGGAGGGAAAGAAAACAGGACAAGGGGAGGAGAAGAGTAGGAGACAGACGGTGGGGAATATGCACAGACAGAGGCCAGAGCATCAGCCTGCATAACGGAGCCTCCCTGACAAACAGGCAGCGAGATAATCAGCTGAATGCTGCTCAGGAAACATTCAACACACTGCGAATCAAACAGCAATGGTACATGATTAGATACTCTGCAATAAGAAGGTCAAATCTGAAGGGTCAGGTGTTTTGCAGACTAAACATCGCTGTCACAAAATAGTTTTATCTCAACAAAGAACTTCCACATTTTAGTGGGTGTTTCAGAGATCTGATAAATGAAGTAAATAAAAAACATTCCAAATTAAATTAAAAGTACTGATTTGTACCTTTAATCCCCTGAGAAATTATTTGGCATTGCTGGAAAGACTGGAATCAGATAACCTCTAGGTATTTGTTTTGGGTGCTGGTGATTTGTCTCTTAAATTCTACTTGTAGTGGACTGTAAAGAAATATGGATATAATCACAAAAGATATCTATATTGATTTCATCAGGGTCCTAATATGTCCATTTTTATAAAACCAACTGGCCCAAATAAGGATCAGAACCAAAATTAATACAACAGAAACAGAATCCAATAGAAGGTTTTTGCAAAATGATATAGAAATGAATTGATTTATATGTTATATTTCAGCAGTTTAATTACCGAAAAAATTGTCAAATGCAGTCCAGACTCTGAAAAAAAGCATCATTAAGCAGTAATTAGTAATTTCTCCATTGTTCCCCAAAGAAGGTTTTTTGATTTCTGTTTTGCAAATAAAAACATTTTCTAATTTCAGAATTTTTTCTTGAATGAATCACCACATGTATCAGTGATTGGAATTTAGTCTTCGTAAAAAGCCTAAGTAAAAAAGGTCACATTTGTTACTGTAGGTTATATTTTTACCATCTGAAAACAGTGAACATCAATATTGGTTTAATTTAAGACATTCTGCAGGCATTGTTTTTCAAAGTGAACATTATATTTCAAGTCTGAAATTAGGATATATATATATATATATATATATATATATATATATATATATATACATATATATACATGTGTCTGGAGAGTAGATCTGGTAGGAAGAGTAAGACTGTAGTTGGCTAGTCAGGTGGCCAATTTAAAACTAATTCATTGTCACACTATCTTTTCTGATAATCATTTTCCAAATAGTTGGCAGATTGGACAGATTTATTCAACACCTTGTTGTAACTAAAGATCCAAATTTACAGACACAATGACTGCAAAGCTGTTGTTAGCAAGGTTGTCGAACTCTCTTTCTTCGGATATAGATCAGCAACATTTTAACTTCTACTGACTCATACCTTAGTGCAGCGACTCCCAAACTTTCTAGCTTCTGGTTCACAAAATACAAATGTAACAGGTTTGTGACCCTGACTTTTGGTTGAGTATACAAGCAATTTTACCAAGTCAGTTAGGAAGTGCTACAATGGCAACAAGCAGCATCAACAACCTACATGATGCTTTTATTTACTGAAGTCTTGTTTTTGTCTCTTTCACAACATTTATAAAATGCATATGCTTTCTTGTTGCTATTTTCTCTTCAGGTATGCTGCAACATTTTGCTTTCTAAATTATTTTGGTTGCACATTCTGACATTTTTCATATAACCTCCATTCATGCACACCACACACCACTGCTTAAACTCACTTCCACCCTTCATATTAGGAACTTTTGATTTTAAACCTTAGTTTTGTTGAATACATTTAAATTTGAGAACTTTTATACATGATGTGTTTCCCTTTTTGTTCTCGCCTTTGAGCCAGGTCATTATACCTCTAATAAAAAACAAAATAGATTTCACATCCTTAAACTGAAAAACTACTTCCTTTCTTATTTCAAAATAAGAGGCTCAAACACTGAGACAACAAGATTTCACCTTCACTATCAGGGTTCATAATCATAACTTTCCACTCGCCAGACGAAGTCACATGCTCTCTCATTTCTTTCACTTCTTACTTTTTTTCAAGCTCTTATGCATTTGCTGTCTTCTTCTTTGACAGATTTTACAAAATACCAGCAAAACAAGCAATTATTTCTGGCAGGCCAGGCCCCTACTCCCTTCCAAAAGACATGGAGCAGAGGGAGAGGGGGATGAAATCATCCAAACAGATGTTATTTAAATCAATATTACATTCTATGTCTATATTAAAAAAAAAAAAAAACACAACGCAGGGAACCGAACGAGAAAGGGCCCAATGACGACTGCTGCCCCTCGCTTGACAGAATAATTGCTTTTGATACATCAGGGTTTTTCATATTTTAATTTCCTTTATACCCCCTGCTTGTCCTTCATCTGCGTTCTCTGGTCTGAGCAATTCCCCAGCATCAAAATAATATCAGGGAAAAAAAGTGAAAAAAAAATCCAAGCGGTCAAATGTTGAGTTTTAACACAAACCATCTGGTGGAACGATCGAGGTAAACAGGCCCAAACAGAACTGGGGTGGGGGGGTGGGGTGGGGGGGGGGGCTGTAAAGGAAGGGAGATGAGGGAAAGAAAAAGAAGCAGAGCTCTTGAGAGCAGAGAAGGAGCAGGATTAAGCAAATGCTACAGAGGGGTAGTCATGGAAGACAAAGTTGGAAGGCAAGATAAAAAAGGAAAGAAACTCAATGTAGAAAAGGTATGAAGTGGAGGTGGAGAGAGAGGTGATGGGGTGGGGTGATAAAAATATGAAGTGATGGTAAATTAAGAGGCAGTTGTTATGACTTGACAGAAGGAGTGGAGCAATAAGCTTAGACCATAGAGAACAGGACAATGTCAAAGGTTTATCCAAAGTCTTTCAAACTATTCTAAGTTTAGTTTATTTTCTCCATCTGCATCATTACATCTCAAAATGACGAGCATCTCCCTGCTACAAGTTACATAACTCATTCCATGATAAAAATATTGTATTTAAAAACAAAAGGAGATGATCAAGTTTCCTTCCAGGTCTCTGAAGGACGTTGAAGCTTTATTGATCCTACAATAAATATTTAGTCCCTTTTGTTTCTTAACTTTGTTGCAGCAAGAGTCATGTCCTTCAGTGAGAAACGCAAAAATTAAACCATTTTCTGTATAGCATATATATATATGCTACGAGCTAACACTCTTCAGAGTGGAAGTTGTTACTGTTGGGGGAAGACTCAAAGTTAACTATTTTCAGTATCAGTGAGATGTTCAAACTGGGAGTCAGAGGAAGCACAATGGTGGAAAAGTGCACTGCATTACCTAAGGAAAAATGTCAGACAGGCTGCGACAATGAGCAGCTACACTGTAGAGGGTTTTGGTCATTTTGTACCTGAGTTTTTCATGTGATGAATCTGTTGTCTGCATGACATCAATTTGCACCCGCCTCAGGGACAATTCATCAAAAGAACAAAGAATCAAACTGTCACAGTGCTGATTTCATTAGATATCAGAAAGATGAACATATTACAACAAAGAAAGCTATTGTGCTTCGACCGAAGAAGAATAATAGAGAGGAGTTGACTTATTGGAAACCCAGATTGCAAGTCCAACAGCACTTTTAGAGTAAGATTCTACCAGTCGAGCACTACTTGTGGGTGGGACTGAAAATCAAGTCTTAAATGACAAACTATTGCACTAAAGTCACGACAGAGAGATGGCGAACGGAGCTAGGAGGCTATCGAACATTCAGCTTCTCTGCCTCTTCTAACTGGTGATAAATCACAGTAAAAAAAAAAAAAAAACACTCATGAAAGCTTTAATAAATATAAAATTGAGGATAAATATCTAATCTTTGTATCAAGTTAGGAAATCCTGACCAATAAGGTAGAAAGATAGTAGCTTCTGTCACATGCGAATAAGTGCTGAAAACCTCCAGACTAGAGATTCTCCTCCTCATGGACATCATTCTTTCCATCAACGTTGATCCACAGCAAAACAGAATCCTCCAAATCACAAACCAACATGGTCATAAGTTATAAAACACTTAAACTATTTAATGAAGGTAGCTGTAACTCAGTAACACCGCTTCTTCCATAGTGGGTGGTGGGAAGCTGGTTGACAGATCGCCAGTCCATCGCAGGGCAACACACAAACAGCCATGCACACACTAATTCACACACCTAAAGGCAATTTAGAGTGACCAATTAACCTAACAGGCATGTCTTTGGACTGTGGGAGGAAGCCAGAGTACCCAGTGAGAACCCACACATGCACAGGGAGAACATGCAAACTAAATGCAGAAATGCCCCTGGCCGGGAGTCAAACCCAGGACCTTCTTGCTGCAAGGCAACAGTGCTACCCACTGCGGCACCGTGCAGCCCATCATTAAAAGTTAGTTATAAAATAAAATATTTACGTCCCAAACTATGTGAACACAAAAATCATCCCAGTACAACAATATAAATGGTAAATATTGTGTTCTTTAAAGCAAGTGTACACCACAAAAATCCTTAATATACACCATTTGTTTTACAACTCCTTAGAAAGTCGAATCACTTACTGAGAAAACAGGAATGATTAAAAATCCAAAACTGGATGTATGCGAACAGAAAAATCTTACCTGTTGTTGAAAAAGTAGTGGGTCAGCAGCAGAGACATGGAAAAAAAGGCAAAAGAAAACCATCAAAATCATGGTGTAAACCCAGCAGTCTGTTCAAGCAGTAAAGTTAGCAAATATCACATTACTATCGTAGACATTTTACCTTACAGTATAACACTAACCAAAAAAAACATCATACATCCATAAGGAATGGACAGAATTCGCTACAAGTGTTTAATAAGAATGTAACAATACATTCAGGACACGAGATGAAAGAACAACACAAGATTTTAGGTATTTGTTTTTGAGAAACCTATAAATCCTAATTTGTTTGTGAATTGTAATTCTAAAGTTTTTCCTAATGCCAAATAAAATCATTAAAAATGTTACTTTTCTGTGTTTTCACAAATAGTATAAAAATTACACAAATACATTTTTAAAACATTTGAGGTTTGGTCGGCCTAACTATTTTAGAATTGAACTGAAGACTATCAAATGCAGTACAGATCCATTAAAAAACAATGAAATATTCCTTTAGTTTAGCAAACATAGGAAGCTACAAAGCAAATTCCCATTATAGCATTGCTAACAACTAATGGATAACCAGTCTCAATGGTCCCACAGTGCTTACAAATTATTTTTTATCTCGTCTGTCACTCTGACAACTCAACAATTTCCTAGTTTACTTCGAAATAAGAGTCTCAAACATCAAAACAACATGTTGTCTAGCTTACGCATCTAACAAGGTAAGGACAAATCTTAATATTCGGGCTCAAAATAAAATCTTGCTTCACCAAACGAGGTCACATACAGACAGTAACTGGATAGATCTTTACGAGACAGATTTCACATTGACAATACATTCCATGGCATTTTAATATCGGAAGATCTCGGGCCTTAAGATCTTTTTTATCTATGATGCCATAGAACTGGCAGCTGAGGATGTCTCATGGATGCATTAGGCAGGACTGTCAGTAAAGTCAGTATTAGTGTGTATTTTGGGTTTGGATTTTTGTACCTGCTGGTTGCAACATCATGCCAGTGTGACATTTTACAACCTACAATGTTTACAACCAATTACTTGACAGGCATTTGTACCAAACGATCAGTTGCTGAAATACATCCGAATGGGACCATTCCTTCTGGGATCTTAACTGTTAGTTTTACCAGATATATCAGTGAGTTTACTTTGACAAAAAACAAATTCATTGAAGGAATGAAAACAAAAATGGGAAATTTGTTGCTGCTTGTGCATACTGTATCAGTTCATGATTGCTTGTCTATTCAGTGGCTCAACACAAAATCTTGCACCCTCATCCAGAATATCATTAAAAATACACAGATATTTGTTTATTTGTCTATGTAATATATACGTACATGACGTAAAAAACTCTTCCTAACCATGTACTCAGAATGAGAATCAGAATCAGCTTTATTGCCAAGTTCGTAGATACAAACAAGGAATTTGACTGTGGTACACTTTGCTCTTTGGTTTTGTTTTTGTATTACAGAATATACAAATTTACAATGTACAATATACACATATATAATAAAAATTTGCATTTGCAACATCTGTATGCTGTTGTTTTGTACTCTATTGAATGTTCATCAGAGAAACAGCCTGGGGGAAGAAACTGTCTCTGTGGCGGCTGGTTTTAGTAAACAGTGCTCTGTAGCGGCAGCCTGAAGGTAAAGCTCTGAACAGTTTATGTGCAGGGTGTGTGGGGTCTGCAGAGATTTTAGCAGCTCTTTTCTTGACACTAGACCTGTATAAGTCCTGGATGGAGGGAAGGTCAGCTCTGATTATTCTCTCTGCAGACCTGATTATTCGTTGCAGTCTGGACCTGTCCTGTTTTGTGGATGAGCCAAACCACACTGAGATGGATGAAGACAGGACAGACTGAATGATGGCAGTGTAGAAGATGACCAGCAGCTCCTGTGGAAGGTTGAACTTCTTGAGTTGCCTCAGGAAGTACAGTCTCTGCTGGGCCTTCTTTCGAACAGTGTCTATGTGTGAAGACCATCTCAGGTCCTCAGAGATGGTGGTTCCTAAGAACCTGAAGATGCTCCCCGGTCTCACCTGCTGCTGTCGGTCCGTCAGGAAGCTGTTGATCCACTGACAGGTGGAGGCTGGGATGTTGAGCTGGGTGAGCTTCTGGTGGAGGATGTCTGGTATGATGGTGTTGAAGGCCGAGCTGAAGTCTACAAACAGGATCCTGGCGTACGTCCCTGGGTGGTCGAGGTGTTGCAGGATGAAGTGTAGACCTACGTTAACAGCATCATCTGCTGACCTGTTTGCTCGGTAAGCAAATTGCAGGGGGTCCAGCAGGGGGCCTGTGATGTCTTTCAGGTGCTCCAACACCAGCCGCTCAAAGGATTTCATGACCACAGACATCAGGGCTACAGGCCTGTAGTCATTTAATCCTAGGATTGTGGGTTTCTTTGGCACCAGGATGATGGTGGATTGTTTGAGGCAGGAGGGAACCTCACATTTCTCCAGTGACTTGTTGAAGATCCTTGTGAACATCGGAGCAAGTTGATGTGCGCAGGCTTTCAGGCATGATGGGGAGACGTTATCAGGTCCTCCAGCTTTCTTTGTTTTCATGCGCTGAAAGAGCCTGTTTACATCTTCCTCGGAGATCTTTAGTGCAGGCAGAGGATCTGAAGGTGGGGGTTGGTTGTTTTATGGGAGGAATTTGTTCCTGAATGGGATGTAGAGGGGATGATTTGAGGTGTGAATGGCTTCTTGTCATGTCTGCAGTAGAAGCCATTCAGGTTGGCCAGGAGACGACTCTGTTCAGGATGGGTGGAGGGGCTCTTGTAGGCAGTCAGGTTTCTCAGACCAGTCCATACAGCTGAAGTGTCACCAGTAGAAAGGTTGTTCTTAAGCTTCTCCCTGTAGCTTCTCTTGGCTGCTTTGATCTCTTTTGTTAGTTCGTTCCTACATGTTTTCTTTTGTTAGTCCTGTACCACGCCCAATCTCCACTGGTGTGAGCTTCTTCCTTTTCCCTGCGCAGATTCCTGAGGTGTGGAGTAAACCATGGTTTATTGTTCCCAAAGGTGCAGAAGGTCTTGGTCTGCACACACATGTCCTCACAGAAACTGATGTATGATGTCACCACATCAGTTAGTTGGTTTAGGTCAGTGGCTGAAGTTTCAAAAACAGTCCAGTCTGTGCATTCAAAGCAGGCCTGTAGCATCTGCTTTGATTCCTCAGTCCACTTCTTAACAGTGTGAACCTTGGGTTTGGAAGCTCTTAGTCTCTGTCTGTAGGTTGGGATGAGGTGGATTAGATAATGATCCGAAAAGCCCAGAGCAGCCCTGGTAACAGCATGACATGAGTCCTTTAAAGCTGTGTAACAATGGTCCAGTGTGTTTTTGTCTCTGGTGGGACACTTAATATGCTGTCTGTATTTGGGGAGTTCATTTGAGAGGTTTGCTCTGTTAAAATCTCCCAGTATTATGATGAAAGAGTCCGTGTATTTTTTCTCCAGGTCTGTAATCAGCTCAGCAAGATGTTTTTCCGCGGCAGAAGTGCAGCCATGCGGTGGAAAATATGAGCCAATTATTATAAACGAGGAAAACTCTCTCGGTGAATAAAACGGTTTACAGATTATGGAAAATGACTCCAGATCCAGACTACATGTTTTCCCAGCACTTTTATGTCTCTGCACCAACCTATGTATTGCACACTAACTGAAATATTTCAGTTAGTGTGCAATGAATCTAAAATATATGAATGTTAAATTTTCATCATGACATTATGGAAAATAATTAACATTATCACAATATGCTAATATTTTGAGAAGGACCTGTATATAAAAGCAGATTCCGCCTCTTCCCCGATAGCTCCGCGCTGCGATCCGCTCTGAGCAGCTGGAAGTCCAGCAACAGCAGTGCTTGATCCGGGATGTTTTCACTCAGCCATGTCTCGGTGAAGCAGAGAACCGCTGATCCGCGGAGGTCCGTGTTTTTATCGGTGAGAAGAAGCAGCTCGTCCATCTTGTTGCTTAGAGAGCTGACATTTGCCAGGTGGATTGAAGGCAGTGGTGTGCGAAGTCCTCTTTTGCGGAGCTTTGAGGACTTACTTTGAGAAGTAAGGATAAATGGCTTTAATGTGCTGTGAATGCAACTCATCTGAGAGCTCAGAGAATACATTAAAGCTGTATTGAAATGGTTCACAATGGTTGAATGATAAATATAATTGTGACTAAGTTTACAAGAGGCTGCTTGCTAGAGTAAGACCACTGAGGCCATGCCACAAAGTCATTCCACTCACTCAGGTTTCACTTTTGGTCCAGGCCGTTGCTTAGAGAACTAACACATTTTAGGCATGTAAAGCCAGCGGGTATTGGTTCGCAAAGCTTCTAGCCCATCATAGGATTAGAATCTTTGGCTTTCCGTTCAGTTTATATTCTGGCCGGTTGCTGTTGTTTACACTGCTTAATGCTCTGCATAAATTAAGAGAAAAGAAGCAAGGTAAAAATAAAAATGGTGAACCTGAGTAGCTATTACTGTAACACATCATCAGCATGTTGTCATTATTTGGCTTATTGTTGAATGTGGACCTTTGGCTCATTAAATCTGAAGGAAAATGGAGGCAAGTATTAGATGTCAGTCAAGGGTGATGGCATAGTTAGTTCTTATAAGAGAACCTAAACATTAGATATCCTTAAATAAGTTTGACTAGGAAAGGCTCCAACAGGAACACCACTTGAACAAAAAAGAAATAATAATAACAGGGATCCCACATATTTTGCATCCCAAAATTCCCTTCTTCTCCACAGTCAAATTTCCAGAGATTGCAGTTCTGTTTAGTCCATTTCTAAAGTAAAACTAAAGTTTCTTGTATGTAACCTGTATGGGTGATAAATGGATGGATGGATGGATGGAAGGATGGAGGGATGGATGGAAGGATGGATGGAGGGATGGAAGGATGGAGGGATGGATGGATGGAAGGATGGAGGGATGGATGGATGGAGGAATGGATGGATGGATGGATGGAGGGATGGATGGAAGGATGGAGGGATGGATGGAAGGATGGAGGGATGGATGGATGGATGGAAGTATGGATGGATGGAGGAATGGATGGATGGATGGATGGAGGAATGGATGGATGGATGGATGGATGGAGGGATGGATGGAAGGATGGAGGAATGGATGGATGGAGGGATGGATGGAAGGATGGGGACATGAAGAAAGAAGATTTAAGAGTACCTTCCAGCCCTACCTAAATGCCCCTGTCTCTGTATATTCTCATCATTGCATGGCCCCCGTCAGGTTATATGGGAGCTTATGAGGCCTGACGGTGGGTCAGCGACCTTACATCCTGCTCTAATTGGTCCTCTAAGCAGTCCCCAGGGACGTGGAGGGCTGAGGGCTTGGTGAAGCAGGAAGACGCAAGAAGGGGTTCAGTGAGGCGAGCTAACAGGGGTGAATGGGGGAGTTAAACAGGCCTCTTCTAACTCAAGCATTTGGTAATGTGCTAATTAATTTTAAGAGTTCGACATTCCCTTTTTGGCCCTCACTCAAAACAGATGTTAAACTTGGAGAGGGAAGAGGTGGAGGGTGATGTGGCAAACGCTGCACAGCCAAACCCAGATACAGATCTGTGGAGTAGCAAAGAAACAAGCAGAATGTGTGTAGCAGATAATCAGATTCAGCGAGTGTTTCAGAGGATCTGAGTCATTTGGCCTCTGCTAGGTGAAGTGGATGGCAGTGTAATTTCACACCTCACTGAACGAATGACAGATCCTTGTGTGTTAGTCGGGAGGAGAACAAAAACATCCTCCTGAACAAAACGCAATGCAGCAGGAAACACAATGGCCTATTCAAAAACTATGGGTGTACAGTGACACGATGGTGATGATGATGGTTTGGCGTTTCTAAGTTAAGATGTCAGCAGGGATGATGGAGCTAACAGGGGAAAATGTCTGCTTGTGCCTGGTGTGTCAGGGTTGATGTGGAAGTGATCTGTACCACCATATGAAAACAGGAGTAAGCGCGTGGGTTAGCAGGATTTAAGAGGGTGACGGTGTGGGGTCTTGGGAGGCCCAGTTGTTGTAACCTCTGACCCCACAGCATGCTCCGGGGCCTCCCAGAAGCCACTTCAAATGCACCCTGCATGGAAGCCCCTCGTGCCACACAGAAATATAAAAGGATATGAGCAGCGTGGAATGGGAGGGCTGAATGGGGAGGACCAGTCACCGCTGGGATTACTGACACAAAGCTGCCTGTACACTAAAACCTACAAACACTACAGGAGTACTCCTGCATCAGGATCACCATGAATACAGAGCAGCATGTTGCTTTTGTTGCCAGACAATAAGCAGTAAAAGTGCTGTACAGTATGTGTAACTTAGGGGTCAACACATAGGAGATGTATTCATATTGGAACTTTGCAATTGTTGTAGACCTTGTTCAAAATCCTAATATTTATTCAAACTGGTTTTTTTTATTGACATTTAGCAATCAATACATCATCCTTTTTCTCTTGCCCTCTTACATATGAATAAAAAACAAAACAAACCAAAAAAAAAATGGAACATTCATTTTTGGGATAATGAACATTATTAATGGTTTATGTCATTGATCAACAAAAAGTAGAGTATAATTGTAAAATGAAAGACAAATGTTACATCATTTTGAAACATTTTTACACATAAGCATGAAAAGGTGCCCTTTGTTTTCAGCCGACCTGAGTCAATACTTTGTAGAACCACCTTTCTACCAGTCATTGGGGCCTTTCTCTACCAGCTTTGCAGATCTAGGGAATTAAATTTTTTTACCCAATTACAATTTTTACAAAACAACTGAAGCTCAGTCAGACTGGATGGGGAGCATCTGCAAATACAAAATTTTAATAAATCCAGTGTATGTTGGAGATTTTACTTTGGTTGTGTATAGTTTCTCTAGTCTCACAATCTGCCTTTGGAGGAACATTCAGTTTTCCACCACCTTTTTTGATCAAATTCTGGTGGTCAGAGGAGATTTAGAGGATATTTTCCATTGAACGTCTCCTGCTGTGCTTTTTCCTTAAATTCAAAGTCCTAATTAGCCCCATTGGTCTTGTTATGTTGCCTTCTTCCTCCAGCTCTATTTTTATTTCTCCTCCCGGATCTCAAAGAACTCCATCCATACGCCAGGCGCTCTCACCCGAGACCACGGCTCAGCTCCCCTGTCCTGCTTGCTGCCCTACAGTGTTAGACTCCTGTATTAACCGCCATCCTCCTCTCCATTTGTGTGTGGTCCGATCACTCAAGCTCCTGCGGTTTAGTTTTTTTTTTTTTTTGGGGGGGGGGGTTCTGCAGTTTGATGAGCCAGGATAAGGAAATGTAATGTCATCTGTAGGTTGTCAGCCTCCAGTCACCAAGCTGGCCAATGGATTTATTACACCAGCCTTTTTCTACCCCACTTGATTCCTCAGTTGGGTAGAGGGGTTTCCATAAGTCATCTATTTCTGAACCTTGACAAGAATCTGTCATCAGATATGCTAACTTGTGCAAACATAAAAACACAGGTAAATCAAGAGCAGTGCGTATTAACCCGGCAAAAACAAAGGAATTCCCTTTCAACTTTGGCCCATGACTGCTTTAGATTCCATCCAAGAGAGTGGGTGGGAGCAGGGAGCAGCCATCCTGGGTAGACTCATTCTTCCTGGGTCTCTGCTCATCCCAATAGTTGTAACTTCAACAAAGACAGGGAGGTGAAGAAAATGGGAAGGACAACCTAGATCAGATTGAGAATGTCTAATAAATCATGTTGTAGTCTAAGAAGCATTACACTAGCAACAACAGGCAACAGGCTAAAGAATACTAAAGAATACTAAGTAAAACATAATTTAACCTTTGTAGAAAGCAGAAAGTACGAGTATGTTTGTAATCTTGTACTTTCACCTGCATGAATCTATGTCTTACAAACCAGATGAGGATTAAGTTGCAAAAATGGCTCCTCACCTAATCACTTTTGTTTACATGTTTACAAGAACTAAGAGTACATTATGCATTTAACAGTGTCAAGGTATAGAGCAGGGGTTTTCAATCTTCATGTTCAAAATCTAAATCCAATTGCCTCGCTGTTCGTTCCGGATCTGGATTAGAGTCTGAACTTTGAGAACCGCTGATAGGGAAAACGATTAAACGGACTCATGTGGGACTGTCCGGGATCTGCTTGACAAATGACAAAAAATATTCCTGGTTTAAAACTTAGCTGTGGCCTCTTCTGATTATACTCCTAAGGTTCAAAACAAATGTTCCATGTTCCATATTAGGTACGAGTGTGAATGGGAATTCCCAATGGGGACGTTTTTCTACCAGAACATAAAGATAGAATGTTTTCTCCAAACGTTGGGAATTGTTCTTTGGACAGGACAGCGAAGAGGTACAAAAATGTACCCACCTTCAGGGTAAAGTGTTTCCATCATACTAGTTTTACCATGTGAGGAATAGGCATGATTTCAATATTAAGCTTTGTGGTGAATCTTACTAAAGAACCTTATCTCTGTCGAACCACAAACTTCAATGTCATTTTATTTACGTTTTTTAGCCTACATGCAAAACCCAGCGTGCATGTTAGAAAACTTCACCCACAACACACAATCATGTGTTAGAGTGGCCCAGTCAAAGTCTAGACCAAAACCTAGTTAAGAATCTGTTGCATGGCCAGAACATTGCTTTGCACCCAATCTGACTGAGGTTGAACTTTTTAACAAAAACGGGAGAACCAAATTTAGCAGCTGTAAATGTAGCAAATGATGGTTCTACAAAGTATTGACCAGAGTCTATGAATGCACGCTGTACTTTCAGATACTTTTAAAATATTTTGAAAATTATGTATATTTTCATTTCCACAACAATAATGAACCATTTTGTATTGGTCTATCACATTAAATCTCAATGAAATCCTTGAAGTTTGAAGTTGTAATGTTACAAAATGTTAATAATTCCACAATGCACTGAAGTCCAAACTGATCCTAACAGGATTTTATCTTGACAGGATTTATCTTGGTTAAGATTTTGGCGGACAATTAAATTCCACTTGGTACATTGTGACCATATGCGCAGGTTCTTTGAATGGATTAGAAATTCTGTGATTGTCTCTGAGTTTCTTTGGTTCTGACACTGAAGTTAAACTGATTATCCAGGCAAAGGGCAAAAATACATGCACAACTTCACTGATATAGACAAGAAAGGAGGATCTCAGCTTCTTTAGTTTGATAAAGTTATGACCGTCCAGCTGAGGGGTATATAAACAAGCAGTGACAAACCATCTAAGAACAAAGGAGTTTCATCACTCAGTTCTTCATTTCTTGCGACAGCACACTTAAGTATTCAGTGATGTGCTGCAAATGCTTAACAAACAACTGTCAGCCATTTTGGTAATCACAACTGGTAAGTGCCACCATCACCCTCGCCACCACCCTCCAGGCTCCTTCCTCCAGCTGGGTTGATGCGGGCTCTCGACACTCAGCACATTGAGCTGTGTGTCTTTGTGTGCTCATCATCGCACATGTTCTAACTGTCATATCAGTTATCTGCTCGGAGTTCTCTGCGTACACATCCACTGAGAGAAATATTGACACGAGCTGCTGGAAACTGGCTTATTTTGTGCAGCAGGATGCAGATAAGGCCTTGTCTTTCAATCATTTCAATCTCTCCATCTATGGATATGTGATGTCAAAACGTGTCTATGGGGTAGCCTAAATGTAGGCCCAATGAGATTTAGTGGAAGCAGGTCTTCAGCTCGACCTCCAGATTATCAGTTTCTCTGTAAGTGCGGGCCCTGGAGAATGTCCCAGCAACCTATAATGACAGACACTATGAATTCTGGAGTCAATGAGCCTAACAAATGTTAACAATGCAGCCCCCTCTCGCCGTCAGACCCTTTTTCAGCCCCCAACCACTGGGACCATTGTAGCAATTAGTATAATGAATGTGGTATTGCTGGCAGGTAATCACATATTGTATTGGGCTTCCCCCTCTTCACCCACCCAAAGGCGCTCTGCTTTAAAAGCTCTAGTTTCAGCACAGTCCTACCCAAATAAAAAAAGAGAAGCTCCCTCACTCCCACTCTTTCTCCTCCCTGAAAAGCTCGCCTCCTGACTCCTACACCCTTCCTTTCCGCTTAGTTCAAATCTAAACAAAAGACACATCTGGTCTATCTCCTCCCCCCCCACACTCTTTAACTCCCTACTTGTTTCGAACCCCAACTTTCTATCGACAAAGGAACGTTGCGTTATGGACGAGAAGACCAGTGTAAAGGAGCATTGTTAGCCACTTGACTCAAAAAGCTAATCCAGTCTGCAGTGAAGGACTGCTGCGATGTCCTTGGTGTATGGAGAAACGTTTAGCTCTATGTTAGAACGTTTGACATTTGTCATGTTACAGCTACAAACTTTGATATTATTTATTGGGATTTTACTTGACAGACCAATACAAAATAGTCTATAGTGGAAGGAAGATCACATAAGAATTTGAAAAATAAAATAAAAACCTGAATGGAATGTACTTGTATTTAGCCCCCTGAGTTACTATTTTGTAGAACCCTCTTTCATTGCCATTACAGCTATGAGTCTTTTGTGGTGAACTGCAAATGGGACTTCTTATGGGTTTCTTTAACGGCGTTCTTCTTCTTCAGGCCAGATTTCTACCAGTTGTCCTGTTGTAAGATTGTCCCACCTGAGCTATGGATCATTGCAGCTCCTCCAGAGTTACCATAGTCCTCTTGGCGGTCTTCATGATGGACATTAAATAACATACAGATAGGCTATGAATTTAACTGGTTGCTCTGGATTTTATTAAAGGGCATCAGAGAAAAACGGACTGAGTAAATATTTACGATACACTTTTTAGAGCTTTACTGGTAAAAACCAAAAAAAATTGTCCTTTAACTGTTATAGACTACTGTGTATGTTCTGTAATAAAATAAAATACAATAAAACATTCTAAAAAGTGTAAGTGACAATTTTTGAACTTTTGCAATTTGACATTATAGGAAAGAATAAATGAAATATTTTAAACTTTTTTTTTTTGAAGTAGCACATTTGCCTACATCTGTTAAATCCGTGTCCCAGGCAGTCAAAGGGCCAAGTTGCTGCTCAAATTTAGAGCTATTGATTATTTTCTCAAAAGATAACCCCCACCTTTCTCATCCGTTGTGCCTAGTCAGCCCGCTTTGGGAGTCTCCAATCTCCACCAAGCCCACTTACACCGTTATACACACCCAAGTGGAGCGTCAAGTATGCAGAGCATGTTATGAAAAACCCTGACAACTACATGCAGGTGACTGCAGTTCCTCTGCAGATGTGTGCAGATGCACATGTTAAGGCTTTTTTTCACTGTAGAAATGTCAGATCCTAAACCACCCATGATTACAATCGAAACACACTTCCAGCTCAGGAACCAGTTGTCAAACTGTCTGTCTGTCCCTCTGAAAAAGGTCATGCGGTCACCATGACTCACAGTCTGCTTCACTTTTGGCCCATGAGCTGTCAAAAAAACAGCCGTTTTACATCTAGTGCCAAGGTGCTGTTGTCGACCAGCCACACTGCTCTCTGGGTATTTTTGTTTTTCTGCTTTGTCGAACTTTTTGAACCCAACTTACTAAACATATTGAGATTTTTTTCTCTCTATCTTTCCACCCCCTCACCTCTCTAGTTTTATATAGAAAAACATTCCTGGTGTTCTGCTCAGCTCCAGTGAAACCTGGCGCTTATTTTCAGTGCCCTAAATTGATAGCAAATGTGAGGACAGATCCCTCCTTTCCCTCCTCTCCGCCCCAACCACCTCCCCTTTTTGGCATTAAAAGCGAAGAATACATGGAACATTTTCATGACCATATTGAACCCTTGGGTTTTATGTTTTTGAAGGTGTTCTCCTTCATATTCAATGGCATGTGTTTTTGTTGAATTTCTGAGGTGAGAGAGAGAAAGTCGACTGGCTGAGTCTCCTTGAGAGCAGGGCTGAGTCATAGACTTTCTGTTTTCCAATAATCCCCCCACCGCACTGAGGAAACCAAACCTGGTTAGCCTCAGCTGTCTATACCCATAATTCAACAAGCCCCACGAGTTTGTTTTCTCCCTTCAACTGTCTCTCCCTCCTTTGCTCACTTTCTCTTACTCTGGAAGTGAAACTCTAACTGCTCCCTTTATTTTGAGCACAGTTGGACCAAAATGCCCTCTATTGTTATGAATGCGTGCCCGGGAGAGAAACTAAGCCTCCAAGAGAGACAGCGCTGAAGGTGAAGTTCATAAGGAGAAAAGTAAACCGAGTCAGTTCCTCCTTAAGCCAGATTTTCTTGCAAAATTATATTGTTTTATTTTAAAAAAGAAAATATTGCAATCTGTAACCTAAATCCCCAAAACTAACAACAGGACGGTTGTACCCCCACCTGTTCCTTCCAAAAATGTACATCTGATTTATTTAAGGTGTACCTTAAGTGTAGATATATACAATTTAGGTTTCATCAGCCTAAGTATTTTAGATTTTAAACTTAACCTGATGGAATTCAAGATACCTTTGACTGGACACTCAGAAGCAGATGCTAACTTTAGTGCAAATGGTTTTGCCAGTTGCACTACTCTCACAGTGCTTGCAAATAATTCGTACTCACTTGTTGCCTCTGTCAATAGGTGAACTCAAGAACAACTTCCTGTTTTACTTCAAAACAAAAACCTCAAGGTTTCAAATTCAAAGGCTTTACATTCATTCCGTGGCTCATAATACCGATAAAATTCCACAGGACAAAGTCACATGCTAAGAGCAACTATTTAGCTGTTCGAGAGACAGGTTTGACTCTTGGCTTTTTATTATTTTAAGATACACCACATTATCTTATATACCCATGTACTTTTATGGAAACCATGTGGTGTTTATGGAGATGGTCATAAAAATGCCAACATTCTGTGTATAATTAAATTCAGTTGTGTATTATAATCCAAAAACTCTATTAACTCTATTTCCCCTAATTTTGGTTGTGATAGCTCAGTGTGACATCCAGGGGGGTAGATATGTATTACAAGAGCTATATAATTTAATTTTCTCACAGTAAACTATGACTAGAATATAAAAGTTACTCAAAGTTGTTGATTGTCAAAGTGGGAGCAAAACAAACACTAGAGAAAACACAGAATTACAGAGTTATAGGTTTGTTTTTAGATGAGTTCAGCAACCAGTTCGCAAATACCCATATAATGTGAAGCTAATATGGTAGTAACTTTAAACAAGGTTGAGTAATCTTTGGGACAAATATCCTAAGCATGAAGGTCATAAGATATAGATGAAGCATTGTTGGTTGTATGAAGCTAGGCCACGATGTTGGTTATTCTCTTTACAGTGGGGCGGCGGTGGCGACTGTGGTTTCAGTTGTTGTGTCCTTGGGCAAGACCCTTGGATCGCCTTGTCTACTAATGGTGGTCAGAGGGCCCGATGGTGCTGTTTGTATGGCAACCTCGTTTCTGACAGTCTGCCCCAGGGCAGCTGTGGCTACTTTGTAGCTCACAACTGTTAGTGTGTGAGTATGTGTATGAATAGGTGGATGACTGATTGAATGTAAAGCGCTTTGGTGTCCTGGGACTTGATAAGGAGCTATGCAAGTGCAGGCTTTACCATTTACCACTGTGCTGGATGGAGTGAATCAGATCATTTACATACCTATCACTGGTCTGCATGTGTACCAAGTAATCAGATCATTTCTAACTTGGTGCCAGGAGGTAGGATAAGAGGTATTTGTTAGTCAGTGTTCTTATTCTAGCTTACAGTAACTACCATAATAACTTATCAAATGTACATTTGTTGATTTGTTTTTAAACTAACTCAAAGAATTTTCCAACCTAAAGCAATTGATGGAAGTTCAATATTTTATCAACTTTTCATCAAAGAGCCTTGGTTATGTCTACCCTTCATGTTAGTATGTCAGTCAGATTATTTGAATTACCTACCTAGAATCCTACATCTATGTGCTAACTTTGTTTTTCTGTTGTACGTTTAGTAAAGAGGTGAGAGTAAATGAACAAAGATATGTGTTGATATTTTTGTTTGATGGTCAAACTTCTGATACTGCAGCTTTTTGTTGCATTCCAGCCTTGTAAAAAGAAAGCAGTAGGCTAGTTCAGTGGTTATTGAGCTCTGTATGGATGGAAAGCCAGCCTGCGTGTTTGGATTGGCCAACTTTCAACATTCCACATGTCTTTGTGATTTTCAGCTTTCTGACCTCAGGAGACCCTCCACGCTACTGTAAGTTATACGCACACCAGGAGCACAGATGGATCAGGAAGGAATGCCAGAGTCCTATTGGTTCTTAGCACCGTAATAAATACAGTTGTAATGAGAAGTACTGGGAAAAACACCAGCTCCCACAGCCGCATGGACATATGCGGCGAATATTCCTGTAAATGTTCTGATCACTAACATCTGCCTCTTTGTAAGAGTCTGCTGTAGTCTGAAGTAGAAGACATTTTTACCAGCTTGTTTGTTAGTAATGATCAACTGTTTCAGAAGTGAGAATGAATCCAGCAGATATGACCCACAGTTACTTTTAGTCCATGCCTACAAGTTTAGTTGAGAATATGGAGATGCTTTAAGGGAGCAACAGGTCCAAGCCAACAGGGTTTCAGCGTGCACTCTGTTATCTGTGTATATTTTGCTATAATACATTGTTAGTCCTGTCCAGGGTGTACCCCGCCTCTCGCCCATAGACTGCTGGAGATAGGCACCAGCTCCCCCGCAACCCATTATGGAATAAGCGGTAGAAAATGACTGACTGACTGACATTGTTAGTAAGGCTAGTCATGGGTTACCAGTGAAAATGAAATTAGAAGCACTAACAAAAATAACGATGCTAATCACAAACCCGCAATAACTGTTTGGTCACTGAGGGGGAAAGACTATTTCGTTTTACCTACGCCCATAAATAAAGTAGTTGATTTATTTCAGCTACCACTGTGTATTCACACCACCTTAACCTTTTCCCATTTTGTCATATTATAAGGAAATCAACATATAAATGCATCTTCTGTTAAATGACAACATAGAATAAAAAGGATGCATGGTATTTACATGTTTACACAAAAATCTGAAAACTGTGGTGTGTACTTGAATTTAGGCCCTTTAATCTGATTCGCACAAAAACATATAGTGCAACTTGAGGCCTTCATTAGAAAATATCTGGGTGTGTATAATTTAATCTCAGTGTTAATATGGGTTTTCTATGAAGGCCTCAGAGGTTTGTTAAAAACACAAGAATACCTAATGCATCAGGAAAACTAGGTAAAACAGCAGATATGTCAGGTAGAAAGGTTAAAGCAGCACAAGATTATAAAACAATATCCCAAGCTTTGAACATCTCACTGTGCTCAATTCATCATCTCAAATCAGCCAAGGGGTCCATGGCAACTCTGGAGGAGCTGCAGCGGTCCACAGCTCTGCTAAGTTCCTGAATGGGTAACCACTAGTCATGCTCTCCACATATCCGGTCTTTATGGAGGAGTGACAAAGAAAGCCATTGTTGAAAAATGTTATAAGAAGTCCAGTTGAGGACCATGAGCCATGTAGGGGACACAGCAAACAAGTGGTCGGATGGGAACAAAACTGAAGTTTTTGGCCAACATGCAAAATGGCATGTGCTGAGGAAAACACAGCACTTAATCCTGAACACCCTATCCCCAGTGATATGTTGTTGTTTGTTCACCAAAAAAGCTCTGAATCTGTGGCTAAACATACAACTCTTAACACAATGGAATGGTTTATATTCAAGCATATTCAAAAGTTAGAATGGTTTAGTCTAAATCCAATTGAGAATCTGTGGCAGTACTTGAAAAAGTGCATATTCTATTGAGCTACACGTGTGATAAGATAAAGACAGGATTTAGCAAGTAAAAAAAAATAATAACCTCCTAAAAGCAGGGAGCAAGTGCACACAGAGATTACAGCTGAGGTGATTAAGGTGACATGAGGGAGGAGAGAGTGTGTTTGGAGCCAAATTAAGGAACAAGTGGCACCTTGGGGCTGATATAAACAAGATTTACTTGCTGCTGTCCCGAGGTGACTCGCTTCACTCATTTACCCCACACCGCTGCAGGGCCTAAACCCCTAAAGACTTCGTTAATTAAGGTGCAGACAGGCAAGACACTCTGAGTGTGTGACTGTGTGTGTTTGTTCCGTGTGCATGTGTGGCAGAGTGGATACATACATACACAAAATCTTCATGTCAGTGTGGAAACTCTTAATATTTCTGCAGAATTATGAGACCCTGTCACCTCAAATCAGTTTCTCATATAAACATAAAGTTGATTTCCCAAACATTCGCAAATGTAAATGATTGGACCGTTCTCTAACAGAGATGTCTCTGTCCATAATGGAGCCTCCTGCCTGACAAGAAATGCTGGATTGTTAATCACTTTATTTTTTTCAACCCGAGTCAGTAGAATAAATACATTACTGTGCAACCTACATTAAACAAATCAAAAGATCCTCAATTAACAAAGTAAAACAGGAACGTGGCAGACGGAGAAAACGGTGTGCAAATATTAAAAAGCAACGTGAGAAAATTTCAAATTAACCCCCAGATAAGCTAATCTTTTTGAATTTGTGTGTAACATATACAAAGCCTAATTGACAGCAGTCATCGACACAATTATTAAAAGAACTAGGAAAAATAACTGTCAGCCACAATCAACAAAACCTGCCTGGTTTCGCATCCATCTCCCAATTTAAAACGGTGAAATTCCAAACTTTGCCATAAGGGGGCCAAAGTGTCTGCTGTCCCACCGCCTCGAAAGAAAATATTCCGATCACCGCCCTTTGCCCCAGGTGGAGGAGTGCCAGAAACCTTTACACTCTTAAAACAAAGAGGCATCCCATTGCAACAGCCAGGGAAATAGATGTGGGTTGGGGCGAGCTGGGAGATTAAAAAAGGAGGGACAGAGGCAGGAAGGTTGGACTAAATGAGACAAGTGGAGGGAGGGAAAGCCGATGGAGGAGAGTGAAAGTTGTCATAAAACAACAATAATAGGAGGCCTCAGTGCCACCCAGTGACCACATCAAGGGGTCTCTGATGACAGGCTGTGCACAGTGCATGTGTGCCCCAGGGTGTGTGTGTGCATGTGTGTGTGTGTGTGTGTGTGCCCTTTCCTTGGTTAACCAAGTAATAGTGATCACAACATAAACACTTGTTTGGTACATTATATATCCCACAAAGGATGTGTATAACTGCGACATAATTACTTCACTGAAGAGTACATCCTGAAATATGGAAGAACTATTAGCAGTTCGGCCAATGAGTGAGGGTTTTTTTTTTTTTTTTACATAGAGCAGTTATGAATTTATATATTTACTAGCAATGTTTGTCACACTGTGGGTCATGGTTTTCTTTGACCTACTGGTTGTGTACAGCTGCATATAAAGATGTAATATAGATTGCCAAAAACCACATTTTGTTTTTCTAATACCCTCCACCTCTATATTTTTGGTCTAATAACATGAGCTTGTGTTTTATTTTTCTTACTGGAGACAATTTGACAAACATTTGCTGTGATATCAAACCTTTTGTTTCAGTTTAGCAGTGTTGGAAGAAACCCAGAAGTCCTGTTTGCAGTTTTCAGAAGCCATGCTTTTCTGAACCTAAAATTCTAACACTGCACATAACCCACTGTGAAACATGGTGGCAGTGTCATGCTGTGGGTTGCTTTCCTTCGGCAGGGACACAAAAAGTTCTGAGAGTTAATAAAAGATAGATAAAGCTAAATACTAAGAGGACACCCTGTTTGAGGCTGCTAGATTAGAGCGTCAGTTGTAAATTTTGCCATCTGTTCCCGCCCACTAGAGTCCGGTAGGACTCACCACGGACGTCCGCTTGCAGCCCAAATTTTTGCGAGTGTATGCCAACAGCAGCAATAAGACTCCCAGTCAAATGGTGGCACTAAACACTCAGCAGATAAAGAAAATAGAGTCATTAGAATCATTTATCTTTTTAGGGACAACATGGATACAAAAAACACACTAATATTCTGTTGAGAAATCACTATTCTTTCTTTTCACAGCTCTCTTCTTCTTCCCTTTTGAGCAGATAGGGTATCAACCAGCAAATTATTGCCCTCTAAGAAACTGCAGTGAATATTCTGTACCTAAAATAGAAATTCACACAGTAACTGCATTTAATAATGTTTTCAAATTTACTGATGCACCAGTGGTACAAACTGGAGAAATAGTAAAAAAATTCCCACAACAGTTTGTGGGGTTGTCAAGAACTTCAATTGAAATGTATAGCTCTCATCATGAGTCCAAATATAATAAGAAATTATTGATGATAACTATAAAAATACGATAAATGCCCACCCAGGCCTTTTTTGTGTAAATATGACAACCCCACATTTCCTGAATTATTTACCACAAAAAATATGTGGTGGTTAATATTTAACACACAAATATCAGTTTAGACAGATGTTTTCAGGCTAGTGAGAACTCTACTTTGAAAGGGGGTCTAGCTGTCATTTAGCTGCTAGCATTTAGCTTAATTATTGCCAAACTAAAGATGCATTTAAGAGCTGTTCTAACTTCTCTGTAATCTTAGCTTTTTAACAGCTGGTTTCAGCATAGGCACCATCTCTATTTACTTTGTAATGTTTCCCCTTAAAGTTTGTGACAGGTTAACCCTCTAAATATTTCTTAATAATGCTAACATGTTAGCAAAAAGAAGGCTAAATGAAAGCAACAGGGCTACAGTGAAAGACTCTTTAGAAATGCTTTTCATTGTTCGGGAATTCCACTTGACTCATGAGTGGAATACATGAGCAGGGTCCAAAAATCACTTCCTAATGACAGCACACTTGATGAGTGCTTAGTTAGGAGCACCTGTGAACGTTAATGTAATCTCAAGTGCAATTCTGCCATTAGCTTGTTTTTTAGTGAGGACTATGACTTTTATATTTTTGTTGACATTTTGGAAAAAGGGTGTTAATTCTGTATTCTATTCTACTAAGGTAGTAGGCTGTGGTACTGCATTAGGATATTTTTAAAAACCTTTCTTATTGTAAAGTAAGGTTGTGCATATTTGAGTGAACAACCAGGTTGTTGCAGCTTTTTATTTTAGAATTATTTTGCCCATAAAAGGTTTGAATGTTTGTCAGTTAGAAAATACAGGACATATGTCACATTTAATGTGTTATTTTTAACAACATTTTAAGAAGGGTGTGTAGACCTTCTATATCCACTGCACATTTGAACCCTATGTGCATTATAAAGTGTAAGGAGTGTTTGCCAGAGCAAACCTGAACCAAGAGAGTGAAACCATGTTAAGACAGGAGCACGGGAGAGAATGTTTTGTTGTTTCTCACAAACACCTTTGAGAAAGAAAAAAAAAACGTTGACCACAAAATGAGTTCTGTGCTTGGAGCTATTTTAGTTCGGAGTTCTTCCCAGGGAAGTCCACTGAGAACACAAGTAGATGGAAAGAGAGAAAAAAACTAAGCTGAATCAGTAATGGGGAAGAATGTGTGTAATTTGGCTCTGTTTGGTTTTAATTAGGATACAGAATATGTTGGAATTTCCTCATCACACATCTAAAGACCAATGACATAGAGATGGGTTAGAGACTGGAAGCTGTGGGAACCACAGTTTTGTCTTGGGTAATGTTTTAAATGTACCTCTCGGGAGATGAGGGTGTTGGCACGGCAAAAATAAATACATCAGCATGCTGTTAGAGCCCCAAAAGCACAACCTCAATCAACATCAGTTAACAGCTATAGTACACTATTTGACAAGAAAATGATGATGTACAGCAGTGGTGCTTAAGCTTTTTTTATACACAAACTCAAATGCATCTCAATCAACACCACCATTTATTTTTACTGTAGGGTTGAACAATGCTTTTAGCTATTTCAATTGCTTAGTCATTGCTTGTAGAAGCCTACAAACACTCTATTTAAATTATTTAACAGGCAGAAGTGGTGGTCCAAGGTGGTCATTTATCAAGGGATCCAAGTTCTCAGTCATCCTGGGAACGTGTACTCTGGGGTGTTGCAAATGAGGCTTCAAACGACTGCCAGACCTTGGATTTAGGAAGAGCAGTGGACCAGATATTACTCTTGCAGAATTTTTGAGTCATTGGAGTATGGTTGTCCACTCAACATGTATTTTGTGGATCTGGGGAAAGTGTATGAAAGCGTGTCTCCTGGTATTTTGTGTTGAGTGCAACAAGAGTGGCTTTTAAGATCTATCTGTCCTTGAATACCCGAAGCAAGAACTGTGTCCATATTCTTGCCACAAAATCATGACTGTTCCTCTGCCTCTTATCACCGATCTTGTTTGTGGTGATCATAGATGGCATCTCAAGGCGTAGTCGTGAAGAGAAAGGGGTCTGGTTTTGGAACTTCAGGGACTCATCTTTTTTTCCGCAGATGATGTGGTTCTGTTGTGTTTCACAGCTGAATGTGAAGTTACTGGGATGAGAGATGGTGTCAGTTCCTCGAGGTCTGAGGCCATTGTTCTCCACTAGAAAAAGGAAGACTGCTCCCTTTTGGTTGGGTGTCAGTCTCTGCCTCAAGTGAAGGAGTCCAGGAATCTTGGTATTTTGTTCATGAATGATAGAAGGATAGAGCAAGGAACAGATGGACTGATTGGACCCATGTGAAGAACAGCCAAGCCAAAAAGGAAAGCTCTTGATTTACTAGTCTGCCTATGTTGCGACCCTTTAGGGTTTACATGAATATGGGTGGATGTATCATTCAGTTGCCCAGCATGTGAGGTAGAGCAACCAGAATTGGCTGATTTATGGTGCAAACAGTGTTAACTGGTCAGAAAATAAAAAAATCTGGTCTTTTTCTGATAAATGAATACACCATGCTAACCGTTTGCAGAAACAAAAACACTCTTCAGTGTAGATGTTGTTACTACTAGAATAAAACAGCTGTCCCACACGATATCAGTTCATACCATTCATACCTTGGGCATGTTTCATCAAAGTGGTGAAGAGGCTTTCGAGCTTTCAACTTCTCTTTGTTATATATCATGCGAGATTTAGAAATGTTGCCAGCCTTTTGGAAATCCCGGAGTTAAGGTAATGCAAGATTCTAAAGAAAATGTAAAACCTCTGTACTGATTTTGGGATCTGAAATCACTCACAATAGCCCAATTTCGGTACCAGTGGGTGCTTGAAGGCACCCAAACACATTGCGAGGGATTCAATCATCCAAGACAGACCACACCAAGCCAAAACATTTTTGATTTAGACAAAGCAATACAGTTTGTCAGATATTAGTCATTTACTTTAATGTTGTTGACCACATATGAGATAACAGAAATATTTTTCAAGGATCTCAGTAAAAGTTCAAAATTTGTAGTAATACTGATCTTTTTTTAACGGTAATTTGGCCTTTTTTATAATTTGTCTAGATTTTAATTTTCACTTTGTGGATTACCAGGATAATTTCGGATTTATCTCACCCAAGGATACAATGCCTTGCCAAAGTATTCATACCCTTTGAACTTTTAAATATTTAGTCATGTTACAACCCCACACTTTAAACTGGTCAAATGTATGACCAGCTTCCCTGTCGTAGCTGAAGAAAAACATCTCCACAGCATGATGCCTCCCCCACCGTGTTTCACAGTGTCATGGTGTTTTTTAGTTGATATGCAATGTCATTTCACCGCTACAATAACACTGTGGAAAATGGTTAGTGTAGGCCAAAAAGCTAAGTGACAAGAGCACCTTCTTCCACATGCTGTGTCCCCTACATGGCTTTAAACAAACAGCAAATGGAACATCTTCTGGCTTTCTTTCAATAATAGCCTCTTGTAGACACTTTTTCACAGAGGTCAGAGAACTATCAGTTATTGGGTCAGTACACTCTTCCACCTGAGCTGTGAATCTTTGCAGCTCCTCCAGGATTAAATATGGAAAGTAAACGCTCATGGCAGCAAAGGCAATTCTGTCCTAAACCTATGAGGAAAGAAGTTTGCCCGAAGTCTCTGTGGGAGACATTCTTAGTTTAATGATTGAAACATATTATTCTCCTCAAACTGTGAAGCTTTTGAGGATATGTCCTTTCTGTCTTCGCCAAAAACTTTTATATTTCAGTTTATGTGACAGAGCAAAGCTTGTACAGACCTTACAACAATCATACTTGTTTGATTGCTTGCCTCGGTGGTGTGAACAGAACTCTGTGCAATGCCATTCGGTGTGAGCCGTATCTTGTTAAGGTCTGTTTTACGGCCCAGCCAGAGGGGAATGCTTACCCAAATGAAAAGAGCAGGAACAACAATAAAAGAACAGACAGGGAGGGAAAAATGGAGCAGAGATGCTCTCAGGGCCAAAACCGCAGATAGAAATCTAACCACAGGATGAAGGCCAGATTGCTCTTATTCACTGTTGTCTGAAGACTGGGAAGCAAGATCCCTCCACATCTACCCACTCTTCTTCACTTTTCAGATTTACTGCTCTTAAATTGTTTACCCTCTGCTTTTAATGGTCATCTCTAGATCATCAGGTCTTGAAAATAAACTGAATCTGTTTTTCTATTACCGTTCAGCTGAAAGCCCAGCATGCTCCAGCGACTGTGCCTTTACATTCGCTCTGTCTGCGTGCTCTCCTGTATGTTTGGGTTGCTGGAGGAGTGCCCGATGCTATAGCCAAGCAGCAGAAGAATGGAAATTGATGTGGGGGGGCAGAAGCCGGGTGGTCTCAGCCTAATAATACACCAATCAAATGTAACTGCACAAAGGGGACAATAACAGAGCAGATCAGCCCCATGATATAAGAGACTTTCAAATCCTGAATAATAAGCAGAATTTTAATACTCTGCACCTTGGAGTCATTTGCAGATTGCTTCCCTCTGGATGAATTTTCAGGAGATCATGTGGCTCTAAAACTTTCCAGCTCTGCGGTGACAGATTGCACCCAGTCAAAGACCAGCGAACATGGACCCAGTTGGGTCTGGTTTGTTTCCAATCTCTCCCAACCCGCCTCAAACCCAGCCTCCGGCTGGGTCATATCGTTGTGCATGCAACCCTGCGGATCCTTTCTCTTCTCCCTTTTGCTTTTCACGTGTTCATCCAGGTAGCACAGGCATCAGGTGTAGGGAGGAGCTCAGGTGCGTGGCGAGTCCAGAGAGGGCTCTCTTATGTTCCTGTTTGTTGTCACTCACCTTGTTTTTACTTGCACACATGAGGATCTGTTTGAGAGCATATGCAAACACTTGAAAGGGTTCTTCACACACTTCACCTCTACAGGCTTTAGAGTCCCTGGGGATCTGAGCTTAATCTTTCAAATGTGAAAATCAGGCTACACTAAAATGTGCTCACCAATAATGGTGTTAATACTGTAAAAATACAGTGAGAACAATAAAAAAGTGCAGTATTCATACGCCTTGCTACTTTTTCATAAAGATTTGCTCATTCTTCATTGCAAACTAGCTCAAGCTCAGACAGATTGAGTGGGGTCATTTGTGAACAGCAGTCTTGAAGCCTTGCAACAGATTCTCAATTTGATATTGCTCTGGACTTTGACTGGGCAATAATCTACACTCCAATATGCTTTAATCTAAAATAAAACTGATAATTTATTCAATTGTAGCTCTGCATAACAACTCCAAACACTGTATGTTTAGGGTCATTATCCTGTTAAGACTCAGAACTTTTTCTCCAGGAACTTTCGTTTTGCCCTGGTTTTTTGTGAAAGTTTCCACTGTGCAGTGAAACACAAGGCCAGGCGAGGAGCGGTAACTCTGCCCACTTCAGTGACCTCACTCCCTCAGTGTGGGAGTGAGGTTCCTGTCACAAAAATAAAAGCTTCGTTTTTCAACAATAAAACTGTAACCTACGATGTTGTCACAGGACACTTATTTTACACAATACATTTTTACTCATGTAAAGGTGCAACTGTAACAAATTTAAATGATTTTCACTGCCGCAAACTGTAGTGGTCTATCGCTATAAACCTGTAGCAAACAGGTGAACAGAAATTATGAGATTTAAGATGCATTCACAGATGGAAGAAAGTTCACACCTTGTGTATACACCATATTATATATATATATATATATATATATATATATATATATATATATATACACACACACAAACACACACACACACACACTCCCGGTCAAAAGTAGTGATACAAAAGTAAGATACACTTTCTCACTTAATGGGTTTCTATTTTCATGACTATTTAAATTGTAGATTCTCACGAAAGGTAACAACACTGTGACTGAACACGCATGGAATTATGTAGTAAAGAAAATGTGTGAAATAATATTTTTATATTTTAGATTCTTCAAAATAGCCATCCTTTGCTTTGATTACTGCTTTCCTCTCTTGGCATTCTCTCCCTTAGCTTCACGAGGAGCTGAAACCTGAAATGGTTTTCCATCAGTCTTGAAAGAACTTCCCAGAGGTTCACTGAAAGACGGCCCAAGACTAATATTTCAGTCATCACAGCAAAAGGCAGCTACTTTAAGGAATCTAAAATATAAAACATATTTAAAGTTCTTTTACAATTTTTTGTTTGCTACATATTTCCATGTGTTCATTCACTGTTTTGATGCCTTCAATGAGAATCTACGTAAAATGTAAATAGTCATAAACATAAAGAAAACCATTAAATGAGAAAGGAGTTCTTTTCACAGGTAGTATGTATATATATATATATATATATATATATGTATACATATATATAGCAGTAGGGAGTAACTGACCACAATGACAAGTAACTGTAAGAGTCGGCAGTTTTACTTGTCTGTAAATGACACTCAGGCAGAGTACAGGCATGTATGTTTTCTTGTAAAATTTTATTACCACACATTAAACAGGAAATATTTCCCAAATTGGGGTAAAATCCTGATTTATGCATTCTGAGAACATCCAAGTGCTCTCTCCAAGAGTAAACCACTTTAAGTTTACGAGTAACAAAGCGCAACGTTAAGGCAAAAACGACATCGACCCATTTCTGTGAAAAAGAAATATTACGACTTCAGTACTTAAATGCATACTAATACTTTTATGCACCTAAATAAACAAAAGGTTAAAATTGTAGATATTATTTCGACATATACAAGGTAACATCCCAACAAGGAGGTTAAGCCAATGTCAACACAGCCTGTAGGTTAAAACTTCTCTGTTCCCTGCTTGTATTTGGTTCTTACTGCAGGGAAGCTATATCTGAGCAGCCATGTTAGAATGCACTTATTGCTTCTTAGAGGAATAAAAAGCCCGCTGGGCCACGCAGCCTATAACCAAATGTGTGAATAACATTTAAGCTCTAAAGTTACAGTGACATTTTTATATGTCTCACTTGGTCCACATCCAATGATAAGTGTTTAAGTTGTTCAGAAATATCGTATCATCACAGGGAAAAAATGTATATCCTTCCTTTTCTCGAAGGAAAACGCATCTTTATTGCCCGTGATGAATGTTGTTTTTACAACCCATTCCCCCTCCCGTTGCCTCCCTCTAATTCGACTGTATAGGCAGAGCGTTACCCATTTGCATGCATGCGGGGGATGCCCTCTATACAGTGAAAGTGATCTGAGTGGATTCCTCTGGCAGAGCTTCGTGCTCCGGTTGCCCACACAGTGGCCACGGAAACAGCCCAGCACTGTGAGGCCACTAACTGTGCCGAGCAGGCCAGTCACTGACACTCCTTGGATGAAACCTAGGAAAGGTGCAGGGAGGGGAGGGAAAAAATGCAATGTGGCCATGGAAACGCTGTTCAGATGTCCTTCTGAATCTGCATGTACAGATCTTTAATGTATTTTACACTGAACTTGGTCCAAATGTTAAAACTGTTTGCTGGACCTTTGTTTATTCCGATAAATAAAAAAAATCGGAACCCTGTTGTTTCAAAAATGACCCCTCTGTGTTTATTGCTCATCAGAAAGGGGGTAAAAAAAAAAAAAAGCCTTTTTCCCCACCTTTATAGGAAATGTATGCTTTGAAGCAGTCAAAGAAAATTCAAATGAGACTGAAATTATAGACAGCAGAGTTTAGCACAGTCAGCCGAAGAGTATAATGAGAAGGTTACCATCCAAAGGGAACCTTGTGAAATGGGCCTGGGTCGTCTAGAGGAAAGTCAGGTTAGTAAGGTGATTTGGTGAGTTTTTTCCCAGCAGTGGACACTAACCTGTCATAAACATTGTCCTCAAGGGAAGCACCATGAAAAAGGAGTCGAATGAAAAAGGTGGATGATTAGAAAAAGCTATGTTCAGATATGGTCCCTTAAAAAAACTTGAAATCCACAGAATGTTTTTGCATTTTGTCACTCTACCACAAAAAAGTATTGTCTTTTGTTTGGATTGTATGTGACAGATCAACACTCCACCGTCAAATTTAAATCCAGCTGTTCTTTGAAGGCCTCAGAGGTTTTTTGACGAACAAACAGCATCATGAAGACCATGGAACATGGCAGACAGGTCAGGGTGAAAGTTGTGGAGAGGTTTAAAGCAGGATAAGGTTCTAAAACTGTATTCCAAGATTTGAGCATCTCACAGAGCTTTGTTCAATCCATCATCTGAGAGAGGATGGAATAACTGCAAAACCTACTAAGAAGTGGCCATAAGTAAAGGCATGTTAGGAAAGAATGTCAAACAAATTGCGAAATTCTGGACTTGCATACAAAAAAAACAAAAAAAAACTGTAAAATTGCTATTGTGTAGTATTATTAATGCAAAAGGAGGTCAATGCTTGGATGGGATGTGAGGGGGGAAAAGAAAGGAAGAAAGAGGAACACAGCCCCTTTTATTCTCTCGACCAGCTTGCGGAGCATAAATCCCTCTCTATTTCTTTGTACCCCCACCTTCCATCTGAGCTCCGCATTTGTCATTCCGTTGTTCAGAGACAACTTTATTTATTTATCAGTTTACCTCTAATTAGAACGTTTGCACCAACGAGCACGAAAACTGCTGCCACATTAGCACACAGTTTGCACCCGCCGTCCCCCGAATGCCGACTCTACGGATATGGAAAGTAAAGGAGTGTGGCGCTTTAAGTGACGATAATTGAAAAAGAAAAAAAAGATGGACGCCCAGGTGCACTTGGAGAAACACTTTAAAACACACTGCCAGCGTGTCTGAACTTAGCCACGCCATCTTATGTAAATACATCAAACAGCTAATTAGGCGAAGTAGAGTGCAGGCAAACGAAAGAAAGCCAGCTTGTTTGCAGGTGAAATAAATAGGAAGTAATGCTCATGTGAAGTACAGTCAGGAGCTATATTCCATACTGTGCTCATCAAAGGGAGCAGGACCCCCACCTTGGCAGGCCCATATATTCATTCTGTTATTTCAGGGAACAAAAAGGAGGGCTCTTGAGGCCATGGGTGGATCCATGAAAGGAAGAAAGCAACCCTGCTCCAGGTCCTGGCTGAATAGAGGCCGTTCACACGTAAAGAGGCCTGTTTACTCTCCCTTAATAATGGCTCTAATTTTCTGATCATTATTGGGTAATTCCATCCACCCCCACACCCAGTGTTTAAAGCTTTCTCCCATCACTCACAGCCCTGTGTCCTCGTCTTGAAGGGGCCCCGGGTCTCTGTCCACTCCGCATTCCCTACATTAACCAACTCAGCCGTTTCTTGAAAATATTTAGCCAAAGTTAAAATGAGGAAACTCGAGAAATGAATCCTAATCGCTTAGTTGGATTTAATGTTTCTTGTCCACATGTGGAACCGCTCCTTGCTCTGATTGGAGAAGAGCTGTGCCTTATCCTCCATTTTGTTTTTTGGAACTGAATCCACCATCAGAGCAAGTAACAATATTTGCTCTGCTAAAATTCACAGGAAAAGACTTTGGAAGGAAAGAAAAAAAGGAGCACGTCTGGTAACATGATGGCCATTTTTTTCCGAACTCGCAAAAAAACCCCAAAAAAACCAAACATATATATTTATATTCTGTATAAAAGACACGCTGAAGGTGGTTTGTGGCATCCGTAAGGACACGAGGGGACACATACAGGGGAAGGAGCGTTTGGCGAAAATGTAGGGGAGAGAAAATGTTCAAATGAGTGAGGGAGAAAAGGAGCAGAAGAGGAGAAGTTGGCAGGGGTTGTGTGTCGGTTTGAAAAGCTGGCACCTTCTAAACAGAGCTGCAGCTCCGGGTGCCAAACGCTGCCAAGCAGCCCCACTAGCCTGAATGTGTGCCCTCCCTCTGTCTTTGTTTCCTGCATGGCATTTTGCATTATTTTCATTCTATGCTTTTCTTTTTATTTTATATCAGAGCTCAGCATCATCCGAACAGAAATGAGTGGCATCTAATACCAGTGAATGAGAACATAACTAAAGCCCAGAGAAAATGAAGAGACATATTTATTCATCTGAGATTTTATTCCGGTTTCGTGTTTTAAGAGGATTTTATAAGTGTTTAATCATCTGTTTTAAATACAGGTTTTTACCCTACGGCATTGCCTTGTTCCAGTTTTCCAAAGGCGCTAACCCAGTTACAGGGCAGCCTCCTTGTGCTCCGCTCCGCCGGACCGCGGGAACAAGGCACGAGGCGGACTGTTCGGGATCTTGCTGGAAATCACCCCAAAAAAAAAAGAATAAATAAAAAATGTCTGCTCTTCTTGCTTCCTTTTCTCTCCTTCTCCTTCTTTTCGGCTTGTCGGCTCACCTCTCCGCTCCTGCTGCTGCTCTCTGCCCCTCGGCTTGGCTCTCTGAGCCAAGCCGCCCCTCCTGCACAGGGGACACGTATGTTTTTAGCAGACAGACAGATTTCAGGGCTGGCGCCTGTACAGAGGAAGGAGAGGAGCCATTGCAGAGAGATTTAACATTGTTAAGGCAGTAAAAATAATATGATGGGGAGAATATTGGAGGAAAAACAAGCTTGCTATTTTAGGAGGGCAGAAAAAGTTTTATGCAGATTTATTTCATTTGTTTATTGCAGTTTCTATGATATTAAATAACTTGAGAAACAAATATATTCCTGTACTTTTAAGATTAGTTAAAGTGAAATTAGATAATCTGCTAAAGAGAGAAAATATTAATTATTACTCTTAATTGAACAAATAATTAAAAATCACTGTACAGTGAAATTAGGAAATAAATCTGCTCCTTATTGCCACCATGAAACACTTTCTGCTACAAAGAATTTTTCAATTTCCTAAACCAAGACTTTTGTTTGAAATTTTGACCTAATTCAATCATTCGCTTAGTCTTTTGTGTTTCTTTCCCAACATTATTCACTAAACTGGATAATTACAGTGAATATGAAGCAAGTTGGCCTGATCCCAAGCTCGAGCTCAGCCGCTGGATCCAGAGAGCAATGGAAAGTTCTGAAAGAACGGTCAGCGGAGGTCGGAGGAATGGACTGAGCACTGTTTGAGTCCATTCAGATTCACACAAAACTCATCGGTATATTCTACATGAGACCCCTATATGTCTTTTTTCTACTCCTCTCTATGTAGCACACACACACACATCACACACTGGCGACTGAAGGAAACTGAGGATGTTGAGAGAGGGCCAAGTGGTGGCTGTCAGAGGCCTCTACATGCCTCGGTGCGTATATTAAAAGCCCGTGGTGTCACTGACGCCGTCCCATCACTTGAGGACCCCCTGATTAAGCTCAAATTTTATTGCCCACATAAAATGGAACAACAACGAAGCGACAGAAAGTTTAAGGATGTACGGACCGGTGCCAGAACACAGGAGAACTCGATACAGAATCCCCTGCTCTGCAGAACCCAATCAGTTGAGAAAAAAACTTTTTCAAAATTTTATTTTAGCTCCTTCTGTGGAGCTATTTTCTTCTTCTTCGGAGAGTACGGGGACTCCAGCCTCTGCTTTTGCAGCTACAATCTGCTACAAGAAAACAACAATCTAAGATTTGGTGTGAAAAAAAACCCTCTCTGTCCTATTTGGTCTCTTCTTTATGTAACCACCAGCCTGATTATGGTATCTCCGTTTGAAGCTCAGGATATTGAGCAATGCAGATAAGATGTGTTTGATGGATTAGCGTGACGTGAGAAGGCGCTAAGTCTATCAGTCTCGCTGTCCATTTCCAAGTCCCTCCCTGTGTTTGTCTCTTTTAAAAGAGATTCTCTCAGTCATTTGTAATGTCGGCACCATGCACAAAGACACCCTGATGGGTAAATGAACGTCTGCACTGCAGCATTGTGGAAATAAAGTGCACACGGTTGGCTTTCAGACCTGGCCAGGGCACCTCTGCGGTCTGTCTGTCTCCAGTGCCGAGAGCAAACATCGAGGCTGCGCTCTCAGAAACAGCTTTTCATCCCAACAGCCCGACATAATGAAAGCCGTATGAGGCGGACTGCGCTCCAAACATGACTAATGCTGGAACTGTGCAGCTGTATCAGTACAGGCATATACAGAACGCTTTGAATAACATAAACTGAGCTGGGGTCTGTGAGCAAAGGGGGACCCATGCCTACATGATGTCAGGCCTGATCCCCTCTTTTCTCTCTACATCTCTGACTTCCTTTACAAACTTGAAGATTCAATGGGAAGAAAATGGACCACGATTCAGACTGACTCTCATTTACTTGGGTAAAGGTAATTGTCAAAGTGATTTGAAAGAGGGACCTTGATCTGCAGTGTCAGAAAATGCCCCTCATTTTAAGCTGCACACTGCTGGTCAGCTGACGGAAAGACTTTCACAAGTTTCACTTGCACACAAGAAAGACAAATTCGGCTAATTGAAAATATTTCCAGTTGTAAAAAGCCAACAGTCATGGTGTGGAAAATGAATGAGTGCCAAAACATGCTTTAATTAGGGTAACACTGTATACAACTACTGTTTTACCAGAGCAGACAGCCCGACTAATTAACCAGCTAATATTAGTTTGTTATGCCTGTGGTACTTTATGAAGGGCACAAACAAAAAAGGATAATATTCTGCCCATTAAGCAAACTTGAATGTAGAGGATGTTTAGTCAACAATAAATATGTTCCATAAGTGCATTATTCGCAACAGTAGAAATAATTACTGCTTTTCTGTTTTACATAAATGCAATTAGATCAGGGTATACATTTTTGCTATGAATATTTATGTGAAAACCGTGATACCGTAGTATTTTTAATCAAGGCTATCATACCGTATAAATCACACACAAGCCCAAGCTTTCTTGGAAGGGGCTGTGGACGCGTACTGTGGAGGTGAGGGGGTGGTATCTCCTGATATGGAAGTCACATCCTAACCTCTGATCGGCGGCAACAGTGACATCAGCAGAGTGGGGGGACGGGTGAGGACAGGAACACAGCGGCAGGTGAGGCAGCCACGGGCCAATCATTGGGCCATGGTAACTGACAGCTTCCACCAAACACAGTCAGACACCCCGGAATGGTGAGCTAAGAATAAAACTGTAACACTGCCACACAAAAGGTCAGAGTGAAGCCACTGTCTGCCCGTCCTCTTTAAACTCTGTTTAACCCCGACGTGTCTCAGGGAATGAAGCCGAGCAGCTTGCAAACTCTGATGTATATCCTGCTTTCTGGAAACCTGTTCAGCTCTGGCTGTAAGGGTGGGACGACTAAGCACAGTCGGAGCAGGAAGCACTCCCTCTCCTGAACAAATACACTTAATGATCGAAGTTTAAAAACTGAAAACGATATTTACAAGATATTTTATTTATGTGCTGAGGAAGCAACAAAGTAAAGAACGCTGGTGTGTTTTGGAATCAGTGGATACTGCCACAAAACAGAGGGGGGAAAAAAAGGCTTTACTCGAAGGAGGCACCAGCCTGTGCCCAGCACTGATCTGAGCGGCGCTTCGCCACAATGCATTGTGGAACAGGAAGAGACGCTTTACAAAGGCACCACAAACTCAAACAGTTACACAATTGCCTGAAAGGAGACTGGGGTTGGGGGGGCTATATAACTCTCTGGGAGTTCCCCACCTTCCTGCCAAAAAAAGAACTGAAACCCAGCGGCTATAAAAGCAAAGCAAAGCAGCGATGTTTAGGATTCACACCTGATCTTCTGCTAGGCAGCTAGAGCGATGCTAGAGTGGACCAATGACGACGGTGCAGAAGCTACTCCCATAGATGCTAACATACTAAGCTAAAAGCAAGATCAATTTTAAATATCTGTTCAGAGAAAACTGCTTCAGACTGACTTTATTTGCAAAAACAAAACTGTTCAGAAATAATAATTATGTTAATAATTAAAATGTCCTGTAAATTACTGTAGGATTGTTTTTACTGCTGCCAATTGAAATTTTATAAAATAAATTTGATTCCAATTTGGATTAGCTTTGTAATTTTAGATTACAGTCTGTTTAACACATAATTTGAAATTGAAAAACAGATTTCAAAAAAATAAATATGAATTGTTAAATTGTATTTTTGAATACCTCCCTGCCAAATGATTCCCTGCTGGTTTGTATATATTATTAACTTTCAAGTTGCATCAGGAAAAATAAAATGTGTAAACAATGAGAACTCTTTGATCCATACAATCCAGTAAATAGCGAGCGGAGCATCCGGGTGTTACAAGGTAGAGCGCCGGGGTGCAAGGGTGCACAAAAGTGTGTGTGTGTGTGTGTCTATGTGGAGAGTGTTGATAGGCTGAGGCAACTGGGGGGCTGCAGCCTGCCTGCCTCCTAAACTACCTGGGAGTTGGCCAGCTGTCACTGCACTCTCCAGACCACCACCACCCCACACACACACACACACACACACACACACACACACACACACAAACAAACACCAATCTCCCACCCATTCGCAAGGATTACAGACACATGACAAACGCGAGCACATGCACATCAGGGATAAACCCGCTTGCAGATGTTTTTGTTTACTGACGGCGTCACAAAACATGCACGTTTGGATTTAGATAAATTTGCACACAAATGCTTCTACAAATGTACCAGTGCAAACATATCTGTTAGTAAACACAGAGTTTAAGTATGATCATTCAAACTGTCAGAATATCTTCTAAGCAAAAAGAAACATCTATCAGCAAAGAAGCTGTTTCTCTTTTTTTCTGCGGGGGGACTGTAAAACACACACTGTCCCTTTAAATATTAAAATGTGGCATTTGTCTTGGCATCAGGACCATTTGGCACACATTGTAGAGTGGGAGGCTAAATCCCAAAACCTATGGTGACCCCTGTGCCAAATAGGGTGCTCTCAATGAACAAAAAAAACTCACTCTGCACTACATGGGTAACACATACCTGGTGTGTGGACGAAGTAGGCAAGGTAGAGATCCAGCTCCTTTACTGTCACCCCGATGTGGTGCGGCTGGACGCACAGGCCATGGTTGGAGCACTGGGGCGACTTGACCAGCCGCTCTCCGTCTGTGCTCTCCAGGGGGCTGCCCTTGAATAGGATGACCATCACCAGGTCCAGCCGCCACACCTTGTCGGCCTGGCGGAGGCAGTCGATGCGGCGGATCTTCCCCTTCTGGTCGGGGTTGGACAGCACGCAGCAGGGAGGCTTCTTTCCTGTGATGGTGAGCACAAAGTCCTCGCGGAACTCTGGCCTGATGTCCTTGCGGAGCTTGGCCAGCAGGCGCGAGGCCCACTTCTGCTTGATCTCCGGCTTCTCACCCAGCAGCTCATCCTTCACGGCGCGCTCCTCGTCCTTGCTCATTCTCTTCTCATGCTTCTTGAAGTACTTGCGCTTGCGGGCCTGCAGGTTGAACCAAGTGTAGGAGAAGGCACGGACATGGGGGAGGAGGGCCTCGATGAAGGGGTGAAATTCATCCTGAGCACAGAAGAATGAAGGATTAAGCAGCTAGAACGGACATTTAATTTAAAAGAAAAAAAGGAACTGTTAAACAGTGGTTTGACATTTTATTTTAATATGCAATTTTACGCCAAAGAGCTTTATACAGTATTAAATTGTATTTCTATTTTAATCGCACATATTTTCTTCATGTATGGTTCAATAATAAATTCCAACAACAATACCTATTTAATTTTGGTAAGAAATCCTACCTACGGATATTGTTTAAAATTTAAGAAAGTTTCTATTGTTAGAGCAATAATTAAAGTTTGTATCCATAAGAACAAGATTAGCAACATCGCTCATGCTAAAGTCAAGCAAGCTAGCTAACACTGAGGCAATGGTTGCTAATGAACAGCACACTAGCCGTGGCTGTAAGAGAAATGTCTCCATGTTTCAATAAATGAAACAAGTTTGCTACTGTAGGAGTAGGTAATTATACCTTAATCACAAACCAATTCTTATTTTTGCTTCTTTTTAACATGGGGGACAACCAGTTAAGTAGATAGTTTGACTTTGGCATTAGCGCTGCAGCTAAACGAGCTCAAAGTGCATATGAACAAATCTTCGTTGCAAAACAAAAACTGTCTCAACTACAAATCTTCTGACAGTTTTTAACTTTTACTCAGCCAATGTAGTCCTTTAAAACACAATCCATATAAACCAATCAGCTTTACCATTCACCGGTGGACACCATACTTAATGGATTACTGAACGATAATCTGTTAAATCCTTATTAAATTGTTTAGGCAGGATTTGTTAACAAACTGAAGCAGCTAATGATTTCAAAAATGTACCATTAAAGAACGTCAATTTACAATTGATTACAATTTTAAGTATTTTATTTACTAATATTGAACACTCCAAAATCCCTTTATTTAGCGCTTGCTTCCTAATCCTTAAGCAGTCACTGCCAATGAACAACACATCTTAGCTGTGGTTGTCAGGGAGAAGGTTAACCAATCTCCTTGTCAGAAAGAAGGAAAAATAACTTTTTTCTGTATCAGTAATGTTATATGCCTTAATTACAAACCAAGTGTTCTTTTTGTTGTTGTTTTTTTTTTTTTTTTTAACATGCGAAGACAAACCTCTTAATGTCTTGTTACAATTTAAGCAGTTTAGTAAACTAAGTACATTTTTGGGTTTGGTTAGAATTTACCAAATTTTTTTACATGTCTCTAAGGTGTAATTTTAATAAAATCTAGCCATAATAAAACAAATGGATTTTATTTCAACAATTTATGTACATCCTAAAAAGAAAAATATTACATCTGAAACATTAAAATGTTTGTTTTAATTTGTTGTCACACAATCACAAACACACGTGTATATATATATATATATATATATATATATATATATATCAACAAATATAAGCATGCACACATGCAAAAACACAGACAGTTGAATCTTAGTAAAATACAAAAATGCAATAAATGATCTTGCTCGTTTCAGCAAAACAACAGCAAATATGCACAGGTAGAAATAAAAATCAGAAGAAAAACTGCGCCAAGCTGCGTTCCCGGTTGTCTGCTGTTTAAAGGGGGGGGGGGGGGGGTTGGAAGGAAGGGTGGCACAAGGTATTCTAATACCTTCACTACATATCTCTGGGCAACAAAGCCCAGATCTCGCCACAGCGCTCCCGTGCCAGGGTTGCCACACACCGGCCGCTCACCGCCGCCAAGCTTTGCCGCCACAAGCCCGCTGCTGAAATGCGCCGCTAAAAGCTCAGCCATTGCATTCCCTATCTGCGCTATACACACACCATGCAGGGGAGGGAAAAAATAAAAAAAAAAACCAAGGGGAGCTCCAACCAGAGTCACATTTCCACAACAAACTGAAACCAAACTCAAATCACCACAGATAACCACACTGCAAGAGGAAGACAGACGGCCTGGTAGTTACCATTTTGCACTCTCATCATAAATTTGGCACAGCGTTTAAAGTGAAAAAAAAATCTCCTGCACCAGTTTTTTTTTTTTTTTTCTTTTGCGCTCCCCAATGTAAAGCAAAGGCTGGTTTGGCAAGTGGAGGACAATTAGGAGATAAAAAAAAAACACTTGGAGGGGAGTGTAAACAAAAAATAATAATAGCCTCAGAAAATTTTTAAAGAATAAAAATAGAAATAAAAAAATGGGGAGAATAAATAATATTCAGAACTTCATTAGAGGCAAATATTTAGAAATATTAAAAAATATTTAGATGAAATACTAACAGCTTTGCACTGTTAGAAAATTAATAAAAATGCACCTTTGTGCTTTGCAAAAAATAAAAAGCCTTGAAAAAAATCCTTGGCAAAGTGCACCCTAATTGGTAGCGGTGTCTGTTCTGATCCCTTGGCCCGCCTCACACACACAGACACACACACACACGCACACACACTCTCTCTCTCTCTCTCTCTCTCACACACACATACACACGCGGAGATGGGGGGGCCGGGGAGACCAAAGCGCAGAGTCGAGGAGGAAAAAAACCGAGAGCCGAATCAATGTTGGACGAGCGCATAAGACCGCTGGCAAAGCCGAGTGCTGCCTCTTCTTTTTTCTCCTTTTCTCTCCCTCTCCCTCTTTCTCTCTTTCTGTGTCTCGCTGGCCGTCTCTCGTCCTCTCCGCGTTCTCTCCCTAACCATCGCTTGAGCCTCTGCCAGCGCGACGAGAAGGCCCACCTATTTGGCAACGAGATGCCCGCAGCCCAGCCAATGCGTTCGCTTCGAGAGCCGAGAGGGAGGGGAGGAGAGAGAGAGAGAGAGAGAGAGAATGAGATAGTAGCGAGGGGGAGGAGGAGGAGGCCAGGTTAGGTTAGAGTGGGCTGGGGGTGGGTGGGTGGTGGGAGAGCCAAGACCTCAAGTTCCAACCCTGACACGGAGGCAAAGTTCAGGAGAAGGAGCCTAAAAGTCTTCTCCTGCACCTCCTCCATCTTTACTATGTCCCCCCTCACCGCGCCTCCCCCCTCCCGCTTGCATTATGCCACCTTGGCAGAGGATGGCAAAGAGAGGACGCGCAGCACCAAAGTCCCTCCAGACCCCACCACCACCACCACCACAGCCGGCAGCTGCTATGAGGTTCAGTGCAACAAACAAAGAAGAGGGTGGGGGGAACAAGCTTCACTCTCCTCTGTCTGTGCAAACAGGGGCGATGGATGGAGAGGAACCACAAAATGGTTACAGGAATTAAAGGTAGACTGTTTAAAAACAGCAAAGCAATCAACGATAGGATCCTAAAATTTGTCTCCTCTAAGAAGGAAGTGTTGCCGTGATGATGCCACTATGAAGGCTGCACCTGCTCTGGCACAAGTGCATGACAGCCAGAGCTGGTCCAAGGCTGAATGGGGCCCCTGACAGCATTTGATTTGGGGGGTTTCCAACTACCCTCAAACACCACACCTCAACAAATACTCTCTTTAGGCTCCAGTTCACCCCTGAACAATTCGTACCCAAATGCCTCCCCTTTATTAATTCCTACTTCTGTTTCATACCCATGTACTAAAACAGCTGCTGGTCATTTCACCCATTCACCATTTTGTACTTCTGTAGTTTTGCTTTGGAGTTCAGTTCACAACCATTCTTCAGAACGATGTTTTATACCTGCTTTGACAACCAGAATGTAAAGTATATTTTCTTCATTTTACTCATTGTACTGCAAAAAAATGTGGCAGATTAAATCCAATAAATAACATCCACCAGCAGGAGGTCACTCAGAATTGTTGTGACTTGATCTGTTCTATTTCTTACAATCAAAACTGGCCCAAACAGGGATCAGAGCCATAATAAATGGAACAAGTGTGTGATACAACATTTTCTGAAAATAATAAACAATTAGAACAAAGTATAACAAAAGCAGAATTTTTAAAGCTGTCCTGGGCACAGAAAGAGTGGAACCATCTCTGAAAAGTAGATATTTTCTTAGTAAAAACGATCATCAAGCCTTCCACAGAGAAACTGCTCTAATAAAAATAGAATAAGTTGAAGTTACAACACCCAATTCACTTTTTGCATTCTATTTATTTCTTTATTTTTGCAAAAGTAATAACTTTATTCAAGCCTCATTGATCCCATCTTAAAGCTTGCCAAAAAATATATCTGCATTTTTTATTGACCAAAAACCATGCCAGGAAAGAAGGTTTTACAAAATGGTAGCAATAAATATAAGCAACACATTTCAGCTTATATGTCATGCATAAATGCTACACTGTAAACATTGTTTTGTTGTTTTCGCCAGTAAAACTACTAAATTCGCAACTATTCTTTACCACTGGACCTTGTACAATATATTAATGAATAGTTTTCACAGTAAATCCACCATAATCTCACTAGTTCCCAACAACATGAATGGTCCACAGCACATTACTGTAGATTTACTATCCAATCTGGGAATATTCAAATCTACTGTCATTTAATTTACAGTAAAATAAATTAGGAGGGAAAATAATAGTGCAGGTGTCCATCTTGAATTACTGTTCTCGGTTTAAGTGGAATATTTTTTGTTCTGGCGCTTTTAACTACAGGTCTGAGTTGTAATTTTCTTGATATTTTCTATAAGAGCTTCCAGAAACTAATGTTCTGATTTTAATGCAGATTCCACACTGTAATATCTTATTTAGCTTGCGTTAGCATTGAATAGCTATTCCGTTAGCTAGGAAGTAAGCTGGAAGCTAACAATATAGATGTTAACTGCACTGTATTAGGAACAAATATACACTTTAAGTATATATATGATTAAAATGAACAATATATAGGCGGTTGATGGGGAAACTATACATTTTGTGTGTACATGTAAAATATAACATCAAGGGAAGGCCATCGCTAAAATGAACCACAACCACAATAAATGTAACCTTTATATTGAGCATTATTTCTTATAAAAATTCTTTATTGTTCAGTGTGACATTTTGTGCGTGGAAGAGAGGGTCTTTCAGAAGAAAAAAAAAAAAAAACAGTGGGAAGTTCATTTATGGGCTAAAGAGATCAGCTGTTGATTTCATTTCCTCCTGCGTTTCATTAGTTGGCCATAAAAAATGAATATCTTCCAGCTGGTTGACATGGGAACACAAAGGAAACAGTTTCACCAATTTCACTTCAATTTGGCAAATTTGGGTACAAAAGCAGCAACAGAAGCAATGTTTTTATAGATACTGAAAAAAATGTCTGAAACCTTCCACACCTCACATTGCATTAGCAAAGCACATGCTTCAACCTGTAACATTACTGCCCATTTACGGTAGAGGGTTTTGGACACAATGCAAAAAAACATTTTTTATTGCTTTTCCTTATTTAAACATATTCAAATTAGAAATATGAGTTTATTTTATAAGTTCATTTTCATTTATATTTGTTTTTGGAGAAAGAAACATGGAACAACCATTAAATAACTAAAAGTCAGATCTGAATGAGTGTTTTATTGGTTATTTGCACTTTTAAACATGGCAATAGTTTCCGCTATAGATGTAGCACTAAAATAAGAGCAATACAATAAAAGATAAAGATTTCAGTTTCAACAAGTCTGAATTTTACATTGAGGATCCTTCCTTTTTTCCTGAACTGCAGGAAACCTTAAAGCAAAAAGTGTCAAACACCCAGTCTCACTGACACACATCACAGGCTTCATTAAAGAGCCATGAACACACCTTCAGCCTGTCTGACCACTGCCAATGTCTGATCTACTGAACAGATAACAGCAACAAAAGTGTGTGCTTCAGAGTCCTACATATCTGCACTCCGCTGCACCTGCAGGAGCTTAGGGTTGCACGGCGGAGAAGATAACTGGCACTCACATGTGATTTGCCGTGTCTCTGTTTTTCACAACGAATTAGAGCTCGCTGGGTTCACCCCTTTGCTGCCAAAATGCAAATACACCACCATTCAGATGTCAGCAGAATTTGACTACAAGGAGGTTCAAGTCATTTTTCTACGCCTGTATGCCTCCCACAGACAGAGACAGTCATGTTTATTTCCTATAAATAACTGTGGTCTCTTAGGCTGACAAATCTGGAGAAATATACACTATAAAAAGCAATTTTTATATTGTATGCTGTTTAATATTAGCCAGTAAATGATTTAAATTCTAAACAAGCATATTTGTTTGTAAATATTAGATTCAACAGTTAAATTTTAACAGTAGCAAAGGTTTTATTTTGATAACAAATCCACCCTAAAAATTGCTTACAATTAAACTGAAAATGATGATTTATTCTTCCAATTAGCTGCAGTTTGGGGGCTATAATAATGCTAATACTGTTATACTCTAATTAACTAAACTGTTAGGATCTCCTAAACAAATTTGATGTATTAATTTGCATACATTTCATATGGGTAGATTTTAGTCTTTTTTTTTATTTTTTAGAAGAAATAGTGTTTAGTTTACATTTAACAGCTAAAAAGCACATAAAATAAGCTAATATCACTTTAAAAAGACCTCATAGTTAACTAAAGTGCTGTAGAGTAAAGCTGAACATAAAAAGCACAGGTCAGAGAGTATAAGTCACAGAAATAGCATGTAAAAGTTAAAAAACAAAATTACTAGAACAAGGAGTCCAATAACATTTACTTACAGTCAACAACACATACTGGGTTGAAGGCCAGAGAGTAAGAGTTAGTGTTTGACTCTGATCTAAATGTAACAAGTAAAGGTGCGGGCCTGACATGTAGCGGCAAAGCAGCTTTTAAAGTGGCATTACTCAGCAAAATCAGTTCAAATCTAATTTACTAGGATCACCTTTCTCATCTGTTAAAAAGAAAAAAATTTTATCAATGCCTAGAACTGAAAAACCTTTAAAATGTATTCTATCAAGGTGGTGTGTGAACCTTCTCCATGACAACCTTATCTAAGATGTGTCGTTCAGTGAAAGCGACTGCCTCAGCATACTTAACAAGTTTGGCATTGGGATTAGCATTACCTTTGATACTGAACGGGTTAAAGAAGCTTCGTCAAAGTATTGTGACACATCTAAAGATTTACTGATGATATATTCATTCATAATACAACACATCAGCCTTACCATTATGGTTGACTGATGTTGATGAAGATGTTGATAACCAACACCTTCAGTTAAAGTATATTTTAAATGTTTTTAGGAGAATTTGTTGCCAAAATAAACTGTTACAAACTAGTGAGGATGATTAAAACCGATGTATTTTTAATGGCTAATATTTATTACTATCCTGAATTCCTTTTTTATAGTGGGTTGCATCAAGAAGAAATATACCAACAGAGTAAAAGTGAAGAACTGCCATAAGACTTGTGGATGAGAATGTTTCTATGTCTGAGCATCTTGCTTGAAAGCTGCACTTCATAATCCTGACTCAATGATTACCAATTAACCATAAATGTGGTTGTCACGGAAACGGTTTACTCACAAGCTACCTTGCTAGAAAAGATTTTAATTTTTTTCGCAACCTCTATTATATCTTAATCAAAAACCCATTTCTTATTTTTCTGTTTATTTTTAATAAACCAGATGAGCTAAATGATCTTAATAATTGTAGTTGAACTTTGTTTTTTAGTAAGGGCATATAAAAAATAGCTGCAATTAAATGTATTTCTATGTAAACTTATTGCTACTGACAAATATTAACTGAAATTTACCTAAATAAATGCATGCAAATGTATGTGGTTAAATTCTAACAGTTTATTTTATGAGTGAATATTTGTAGAAAAAAGTTCAGGTAGGCCTAATATCTGATGCAGGTTTCCGCACCATGCGCTATCTGCTGCGCAGCGCAAACGGGCCCGTCAGAGCTGCGTGTTAAAGCGCAGACTGTGTGCTCAATTGTTCCTCCTCACCTAGAATTTAAAAGCCAAAACGCGTTTGGCTTTACAATTAATAACCTGAGCCTGATCTTTGTTAGGAATCAGATCTGTCCTGATAGTTTCTGTTTCAACTCGCTCTTAAAAAGATAAACGTAGCGACTGTCTCCAGGCCCTGGGATGCATTAAGGGTCTCCAGAATTACACAAATGGTCCCGAAGCGGCGTTCCCTAATAGACAGATATGCTTGCAATGTTTCCAAACATTTTTCCCTGGCTGCTTCTTTAAGGGAAAAACGAGATTACCCAGACCCCCGTTAATAAGTAAAATAAATAAATAAAAATCTCAGCCAAAACAATTACAAATGCGCCATGGCGTCTCCTTTTCTCTTCTCCGAGGGCACTTTAAATGTGGATGGTCGGGGGAAAAAAAGAAACAAAAGATGGACTCTGCCAGGAAACACGTGGATGGGGTGCAAGTAGCACAGTTAGAAGTCTTAAAAGTTTACATCAATTAATACAGAGAGGAGAGGAAAGACAGCGAGCAGGCGGTGAAAATGTTGGGACTTAAGTGGAAACCATGCCCCGAATTACCCGGGATCATTCCAGCGCAACATCTGGAATTTTGTGCGCATTTTCTCCGCACTTAAAACCCTTCTATTCGGCTGGATTTAGTTTATCTAAAAAGAACAAAACATTTTAATATGAAAAGTGGCATACCTTGTGGGTTATGCATGAAAACAGAAGCTCCAGACCGTCTAGTTTTATTTAATATCTTACCCCTACCACCCTCCTTCCCCAACTTATATTTTCTAAAACGATCCAACCATTAGAGGACAAAATAAATGATTTTTAAGACTTTGCGATTCTCCGCACGTCCGACCGAGACTGCAGGAGTTGGCTGCCAACTTGAGATTAACTCTTTCAGCGAGGAGAGAAAAGGCTCTTTAATGCGAAAAAAACGCAATTCATCATGCATTTCAAGCTCAGTTTAGATGATCAATGTGAGGGCTAGTTTCCCCCCAGCTAATTAATTAATATCAGCATTTTTATTAATTTGGAGGAATATAATAATCAAAATACTACATTTTGACATATATAACCTGAGTAATTCATGTAAAATGCAGTTTCCTTTGCTTGTGTAATGTTTGGATGGAATATGCAGAAAACTGTTTTCAGTTAAAATGGGGGGAAAAAAAAATAAAAATTTTGAACACATAATCCAGGCAGGCTTTTATTTGTAACCGTAAAATAATAATTATTTATCTTGCTAAAATAATGCTTTTTTACAGTTATATTACATTTATATCTTTTATCATACATTTTTTGGTATTTTGATTTCCTTACATAGACCTAAAAATACAAAATAGGTCCTCACTGACAGACTGGTGTACCTTTTTTCTCCTCTGTTTTGCACACACGTCACATACAGCTCTGCAAATGCAGCTTTAAAACAGCATTACCATAATAAGACTGAAAGCTGGCTCCTTTAGTTTCCACATCAAGACTTGCAATACTTTCAAACAGCCAAATTTGTGTCTCTTCTATGAAAGGGATAAGTACATTATCCTTCTTTCAGCCAGCTGACTGACAGTGTGCAGTAAGAGGGGTTGTGGGGTGAAACTGCCTAACAGCCACTTTATCTAGCATCTCTTTAAAATGGTTTTAAAACCAAATGTCTGATTTAAATATCATAACTTTTAATAGCCTTCAGACACTCTGATGCCAGTAACCAGCCCTGCTGGTCATGCTCCTAGGTCTTCACGACATCTTTTTTCTAACGGATGTTCTTCTGAAGTCAGTTGGGTTTTATTTGGGGATATCAGTGAAATGGGGCTGCTATAAACACATGCCTCACTTTTATTGAACTGGCATGTACCGAACACTCTACCATATCAATCAAAATAGCCTCTTTATATTTGGAGGTCAGGGAAACTTCTATCCCTTCCTAAGAAATTAGTGGGATGAAGTGAGATCTGAAGTCCAAATCCTCAAGCCAAACAATTAAAACTCTCAAGGAGAGAGAAATGCATTTGATTTCCAGGATAAATCACTCATTTTGATCTATTCTGTTCCAAAAAAAACATTATATTGTTTCAACCATAATCATTTCAACACATCTAAACAATAATAAAAGCTCCATGATTTGTTTAGAGCCACAAAACAAACTCATTGCTATTCCAAAGTTGGTGCTTCTATCTGACCCGGCAGCAGCCATCTCCGTCCTGCGGCGCCTGACCTCGCCATGAATGCGCCGCATCTCATCAGGCCAATTAGAGTGTTGGTCTATATAACCCGAGGGCCTCCCAGCTGCTGGGCCCTTCATTAGCACAGCCCCTGTGTCCTCTCCTGCCCAGCTGAGTGTCCCTGACACCGGCCCCCCCAGCTTGCCCTTCACCCCGGCGCAGGCTACTGACGCAGAGCCAGGACACAGATAGGGAGGCTGAGACGATCAAATGAGGGGGAACTTTTCCAGGTTGCCTCTGGATTATTCAGAGTCAGGGTCTTTAAGTGGTTTTCTTTTTGGTTTGAGTTTGAAATGCAGTGTTGAACTTCATGGAAGGGCTTTCATATTTCACAGTTTATATGACAAAAAAACTGATCCCTGATGGCTTCAACTTTGCCCTCAACAAGATATTTTGTCTGCTGTGGGATCTTCCACTAGTATTGCTCCTTTTAATAATCAGAAACAGGCATTACATCTTCAATTATAAGGGAGGGGAGAAAGTGACTAAGAATGTCCCACCCCTTGACCCAAAGATCCACGGAGCTGGGTGTCCTGCGCTGGTTGCACTTATCCGAGTTTATAAACCGGCAAGTTAGTATGTGTGAAAAGTCTGCAAGCAATTTGTGGTGACTTCATGCTAAAGTGCCCAGAGTGGGTGGCTGCGCGGGGTGGGCCGAGGAAGAGGCACGCACCGTGCATTCCAGTCTGGTCCAGGCCTTCTCCAACCTCTGTAGATCTTGTGTCATTTTAAAACAATCAAATTTGCAAAATGGACAAGCTCGAACACATCTTCCTCTTAAAAACAGTACTTGGACAGAAGGCCTGATAGAAGGACCTTATCGTACAGAGCAAGCCCAAGGTGTAAACGAACTAAAAGCTGCATAGGGAATCCAAACCAACAGGAGGCCCTAAAGAGAATTTTTAAAAACAAAACATTTCTACACAAAATACAACAAAGATACTTGATATTTGAAATGTTATGGGAATAAAATATGTATAGATAGATTAGCTAATGTTTCAGAAGCAGGCAAGCTCATTTTATGCTCTAATTTTTATTTCAGAAGTACAAACTATCTAAAGCTATATCAACCTCAGGAACAATTCCAGACATTTCCCAAAATGCTCTGGAATAATGTTTTGACTGAAGAGGCTAAAGACTAAAGTGACTTCTGTTCTTCTCTTCTCGGATCAGCCCTGTGAAAATAGATTGAGAATTGCAACTGTTCCTAATAATGGATTTGGAGACTTGAACTCTCAATCTATGATCAGGTCTTAAACAGCCTTTTGTGTGAGAGATTAAAAAAGCTTCTAGACACATTTCCTCATTTCCATTGTACATATTCAAGGTCTGTCCATTCATTGGACAACCGAATACTGATTATTTAAACATCAGATTATACAACTGAAGATAACAAATTCAGGTCTGAACTGTGACTAAGCCACGTGAATATGATTTGATCTGAACCATTGTAGCGTTGGTAGTATGTTTAGGGTTGTTGTCCTGCTGGAAGGTCAACCTCCATCTGCAACCTTTAACGAGTTTCCTTGCTGGATTGTCCTGGACTTAGCTTCATCTATCTTCCCATCAAATCTGACCGCTTCCCGACATCTGCTGAAGAAAACCTTCCCTACAGCATGATGCTCCCGCCACCATATTTCACATTGGAGATGGTGTGTTGAGGCTCATGTGCATTGTTGTTCTGAGATTACTACATTTGCTGACTCAGTGACTTCTGAAGGCAACTGGTTTCAATGGATTTCATTTAGGACTTGGGTTGTCAACACTAAAATTTTAAACTCGATGCTATTTTAGATAGTGCAGCAACATCTTTTAACGGCACAGTTCTTTTTAGTTTAGAGAAAACATATGATTTACAATATGACTATATTTTAACTTCCTTATTTAGGGCAAAACCAATAAGTTGGGGGCAAAGTTCAACCCTCATTTAGAAAAAAATATATAATTCTAGTGTCACCTCCCTGTTTGCTAAAACGTTAGACAATATTACACTTAGTATAAGTGTTAGTATCCTTTATGGAAGTACGTACCTTTAATTCAGTGGGTAATTATTTAGTTTTATTATAATTGCTTATTGTTAGTGTGCCACTGTGTGCTTCTATTTCCCATGTCATTTCCATACCCATACAAACAAATGAGGGATGATTAAGGATTACTCTAAAGTCAAATAAATTGTGTTTCCAAAACATTGATCTGGCGCAGACAAAACATATTTTTTACAATGTAAACAAGGATCTGGTTCAGCAAATGTATTCAGCAGCAGCTAAGTACAATTTCTGTCTTTCTGCTAAATTTCTATATTATTTTCTTTATTGATCAACCACAGCTGCAGGGTAGGTGGCTGCAGGTTCCTACTTCTTTCTGCTCTAATTGTCAGCTTCAGTCTGGCTCCAATGTAACTTGTTTTATTATTAGCCATATTAGCTCCCAATGTTTTTACAACTAAAGAAGCAGTGATGGAGGGAGGGTTATTTAGTTGATTCACTATTTAGTAGCCAAGTGAACCATCACCTGATTAAACCTTTCCTGCGTTAATTCGTACCACACTGGAACGGAGTGGAAGCGCATTTCATCATGGGAAGCTCAGACAAACAGAACACTGTCACTGGGTGTCCTAATGTCTGAACAGATCGCGTTAGCTTATGTCATCCAAAAGGTTTCTTTCTTCACTGTTTCAGATACAGGACCTGTACTGGCATTTTTAACTTGCTCTCGTAGTGTTAGCTTGTAGCTAACTTGTGGCATTCCTCGGCATTTAGGTTTTTCCTGTCCATCTGCCTCATAGAAAAAGTACCTCCAAACAACGCTGTCGTCTTTTGTCTTGTCTGCTAAAGACGGTGGCATATGTTTTTTTTCTGAATGTACTTGCCATGCTAGCAGAGTTTAAAACTTCCAGCAGCAGCTCATTGGTTTGGTGAGGTGAAGCTGCAGAGAGGGGAGGGGCTTAATGTCTCTGTTATTGCAACGCTGCTGCTGGACGAAGAGCAACAACTTGGACAAATGTGAATGGGTCAGTTTATATGGATTTTAGAGCAAATGTGTAATGGGCAGAATCGATTATATCGAAAATAGCGATTATTTTGACAACCCTGTTTAGGAGGAACAGAGGAAAGGGGACTGAATACAGTTTTCTATAGAGCATTTTCCTTCCACTTCACTATACACTGCTAGGTGTTAAGTGCTAGATTACATAAATTCCACATCCACAGAACTACAGGTCCTTCTCAAAATATTAGCATATTGTGATAAAGTTCATTATTTTCCATAATGTCATGATGAAAATTTAACATTCATATATTTTAGATTCATTGCACACTAACTGAAATATTTCAGGTCTTTTATAGTCTTAATATGGATGATTTTGGCATACAGCTCATGAAAACCCAAAATTCCTATCTCACAAAATTAGCATATTTCATCCGACCAATAAAAGAAAAGTGTTTTTAATACAAAAAACGTCAACCTTCAAATAATCATGTACAGTTATGCACTCAATACTTGGTCGGGAATCCTTTTGCAGAAATGACTGCTTCAATGCGGCGTGGCATGGAGGCAATCAGCCTGTGGCACTGCTGAGGTCTTATGGAGGCCCAGGATGCTTCGATAGCGGCCTTTAGTTCATCCAGAGTGTTGGGTCTTGAGTCTCTCAACGTTCTCTTCACAATATCCCACAGATTCTCTATGGGGTTCAGGTCAGGAGAGTTGGCAGGCCAATTGAGCACAGTGATACCATGGTCAGTAAACCATTTACCAGTGGTTTTGGCACTGTGAGCAGGTGCCAGGTCGTGCTGAAAAATGAAATCTTCATCTCCATAAAGCTTTTCAGCAGATGGAAGCATGAAGTGCTCCAAAATCTCCTGATAGCTAGCTGCATTGACCCTGCCCTTGATAAAACACAGTGGACCAACACCAGCAGCTGACACGCCACCCCAGACCATCACTGACTGTGGGTACTTGACACTGGACTTCTGGCATTTTGGCATTTCCTTCTCCCCAGTCTTCCTCCAGACTCTGGCACCTTGATTTCCGAATGACATGCAGAATTTGCTTTCATCCGAAAAAAGTACTTTGGACCACTGAGCAACAGTCCAGTGCTGCTTCTCTGTAGCCCAGGTCAGGCGCTTCTGCCGCTGTTTCTGGTTCAAAAGTTGCTTGACCTGGGGAATGCGGCACCTGTAGCCCATTTCCTGCACACGCCTGTGCACGGTGGCTCTGGATGTTTCTACTCCAGACTCAGTCCACTGCTTCCGCAGGTCCCCCAAGGTCTGGAATCGGCCCTTCTCCACAATCTTCCTCAGGGTCCGGTCACCTTTTCTCGTTGTGCAGCGTTTTCTGCCACACTTTTTCCTTCCCACAGACTTCCCATTGAGGTGCCTTGATACAGCACTCTGGGAACAGCCTATTTGTTCAGAAATGTCTTTCTGTGTCTTACCCTCTTGCTTGAGGGTGTCAATAGTGGCCTTCTGGACAGCAGTCAGGTCGGCAGTCTTACCCATGATTGGGGTTTTGAGTGATGAACCAGGCTGGGAGTTTTAAAGGCCTCAGGAATCGTTTGCAGGTGTTTAGAGTTAACTCGTTGATTCAGATGATTAGGTTCATAGCTCGTTTAGAGACCCTTTTAATGATATGCTAATTTTGTGAGATAGGAATTTTGGGTTTTCATGAGCTGTATGCCAAAATCATCCGTATTAAGACAATAAAAGACCTGAAATATTTCAGTTAGTGTGCAATGAATCTAAAATATATGAGTGTTAAATTTTCATCATGACATTATGGAAAATAATGAACTTTATCACAATATGCTAATATTTTGAGAAGGACCTGTATGTGGTTGTAATGTGTTATGAATATTTTAGTAACACACTTTATCAGGGACACGCTTTAAGACTTAAGGTTCATGTCCAAGGAAAATAAAACAGTTCATTTTCAACAGCTTCATTAAATATTTGTCAACAAAGCTGATGGTGGAGACATACCAAACCCCGGCGGCCCCTAGCAGCACTTGACTGCTGGTGGATGGTCTTTTTCACCTCTGGTTGAAAAACCTGCCCTGTAATCGGTAAACACTCCTGGCTCACAACAAAGAAAAGCATTTAGCGTTAGTCCAATCTCTTTGATCCTGCATTCATATTTTAACCTCACAAAAAAAGAAAATTAAAAAACCAACGACCTGTTTTTGATGAACCTGTGGGGTGTGTGTTTTCAGGCAAGATATCCCATCCGGTGAACAGCTAGACATACATCACAGAGATTCCCTGATTTATCAGCATGCTCATAGCAGATGAACTCTCTCGTTAAAAAAAACCTTTTTTGCATTTGGAATCAGTATTTCAACATGACCCAGAACAAAAAGGATCTTCAGGTTCATGTGTTAACTTGCTGCTCAGCAAAGCTGTAGGGCTTTACTCCTCTTTTCAAAGAGATAAGAGCAAAATGCCAGAGTCAGCTACTTCACACGCTGCCGGCAGAAAGACGTAAGCTGAAACAACACGGGTGTGTTTTCAAGCCCGAGACGCCGGTGTCTGTCGCCTGTTTAAGGCTAAAACTCGACTGCAAATAACAGCTTGGTGACACTCAAAGCATTGCTGTGAGTAATGCAGCTGCGCTTCTACCCTCCCTTCTGTATACGCACATCGTTTAAGTTCACAGGGATTTACGATCGAGGGCAAGTGCACCTGAAAGCCTCTGGCTGGTGTTGACTTATATTCTGATCTACTTGATCCTAAAGAAAAACAGCTTTCCAACCTAAACACAATTCCACTGTCTTCCTTTTAATTTTTAATCACTGCTGAAACAACTTATTTATTTTTTACATCGCCCCAGAAAAAATCCACTTTTAAACAAATTTTAAGAGATAACTGTTTAAATCTGAAACATATTTTTAGGTAGATTTTTCTGTAATTTGGGTCAGCAGTTAGAAATTGTCTTGATTAGAACACTTGTGTTTGAGTAAAAAACCTGGAAATATTACACCATATCTGTGGAAATAATTTAGCCAAAGCCCAAATGCAAATGTATGCGAAAACAGCTGCTGTCATATTGTAAATGTAATTCCAATAACTGATTGGACTGATTATAAAATATACAACTTCAACAATTAATAAACACAAGAACCAGGTGCACAAGGATGAAATTATTTGGGATTTCCTCTAATCTGCCCAGGGTTGATAAACATACAGGTTTCAATTATACACATACTTTATATTTAACACCGTTTTCATTGGGTGATGCTGAAGGTTCTAGAAGGTCTTTTAACTTCTTGTTTGTGATCATGATTGACTGCAGCTGCACAGAAAGGATTTGTTTGACAGCACCTGTTAGACTGATTAAGATCCTTCTTGATCTTCTTCGAGAGAAAATCAAGAAGGAAAACATATGTGCATTTACACGAGCTGGGAAAGTCTTAGGAGCTATTTGGAAAAGAACACACCACACTAAGTGTTCTCAGGCTCAACCAAATACCACACTCCTCACTGTGGAAGTTGTTATTGAGGGAAGAAAAGTCAAAGTCAGATATTTACAGATTCTGTGACATATTTAGTATGAAGGTCGAGAAAGAACAAAAGTGGCAGGAACTTCTTAAAAGGAAACAGAAGCATGTTGGCTGTTTCTTCAGGCTGCCACAACATACAGCTAGAATTCTGAGTGACGCTTATTTAACTTTTTCAGCATTTGGTACTTTTTCAAATTGTAGACGTTTCATACCTAATTTTTTTGGGTTTGAAAAGGAGCCATGCTGGATTTTAAAATGCTGGCAGCCTTTTGGATATCTCAGAGTTATGGTAAGAATCTACATTTGTCTAAGGAATACACACATAGACTGGTTATAATGTTTTAGAAGAACCCAGTATTAACCCAGAACTATCATAAACTAGAAACTGCTGCAACACCAGGGTTACTGCTCACAGTCAAGGACAACCAAGAAAGAAGATATAGTCTGACCTAAAAAAGGGAGAAAAAATATTAAAGTAAATATTATTGAAATACATTTCTGCTGACATTTAGTTTTTTTTACTTTTTTATAATTTTAAGCTGAAAACAGAAATTTTTTTATTCCCCAGTTGTTTGATGAATTTTATTTTAAAATACACTCAACTGGTTGGGATATAGTTCTTGGGATCAAAAATGGATTTAGATCAATTGTTACCTTTACTGGAAATGCAGCTTAGAACGTCAGTAAAAATGGTCAACCAGTCGGCTGAATATTTGGACCTTTTTTTGGTTTAGATCGCAAAACAGGTGGTATTGATTAAATTTATTGTGTTTATGGTTGAATTAGACTTGTCCATTGGCAGATAATGTCTGATAACAGGCATTAGATGGTTCCAGGTTTACCATTATGTTTAAAACTGACAAAAAAACTGACATTATTTCTACAGTTTAAAATCCTCTTAATGAGATACCAGAGAAAGGGTTGGAGTGACTGGATTTTCCCGTATGGGGCAGAAACTAACACAGCCCCGCCACACCTCTGTGTGTTGCTATGCACTGCCAATCAGCTGGCTGAAAGAAGGCTACAATAATTCTCCATTATTTAACAGAAAGCCAAATTTGGCTGGGTGAAGAAAATCTTCATATTTTTATGTAAAACATGGTGTTGAAATAAAAGGTGCTATCAATTCTATTAAAGTAATTCTAATGGCTGGAGCCAACCATAAGGTTATACCTGAGCAGACAGTGTTACTAAATAATATTTAAATAAAGGGTTTAGATAACATTAATACTACTTTAATCAACATGTTATATTATTTAAACAGCAGTAGGAATAACAGTTTTTCCTGTTTGACATAAAAGCAATTTGCTCATGTTATACATTTTATTCAATATTTTATGTAAAACCCAGAATGAATGACTGTGAAACTTTGGTATTTTTATATGTCATCCAGTGACAGTCTCATAACAAGCCCACAGAAAACATTTTTTTCAGGCTTCGGATCTATCCTCAGGAAAATATCTCAACCTCTCTGCCTTACTTGAATGGTTTTTGGCCATTCTTTATTAGCCCATAATTACAGAGCAAAAAACTATATATAAGATGTCCTCTGACCATCTAAAATAATTTTTCACTCATGGTCTTATCAGGAACATTGGTTTTTCAAAGTTTTATTTCATTAACTGCAGATCTGTTAAAGAAGAAAAGATATCTTTGATTAAAGAGTCCGACAAAAACAACTTAACAAAATTGGACTATAATTGAACATTTCTCTGCTCAGTAAGTGCCCTCACAGCCCTGACTAAAAGGGTTATTGGGGTTTACGGGTACTGTGAGTTAGATGGCATCACCCGCCCACCGGTCATAATGACAGCAGGCGATGTGGAAAGCAAGACTCTATGCGCATTACTTATGGACTGAAGCACAGAAACAACATGTCCACATGAATAATTGTCTCTTTCAGTCCCTGCTACTATCACACTGCAGAAACTCCAGGCGGCATGAGGAAAACAGCAACACGGTGACTCTGAGAGACATAATGTACACGCAGAGTTCACATGAGCAGCAGCTAGGTGCCTCTGGAGCCCTGTATTAATCACCAAAATGACACGTTCAAGTTCAAATCAACAATGTCGGTACCCGGTATGCTTGTGGCTATGGGGCACGGGCTACATGCTTAAACAAATCAGACAGGTCAGAAACTTTCCCAAACTGCCTGACACGATGATTGCATTCAGTCCCAGCTCTGGGACATATATGTGGAGACAATCACGGAATAGGCCAAGACGGGACACAAAAAGGAGAAAAAAACCCTCGCGCCTGAATAAATTCTACAGAAAAGTAAAGCCTACTTTTAAAGCAGTGTTGAATGCTTTGCAATCAGACAAATAAAGGGCCAATCTAGCACACAATCAAACTAGAGATTTGGGCAGCTCTCCTGCCAACAGCTAGGGACCTCCTCTTTCTGAACAAGGGATGCACTATTTACTACACCCCCACTTTCCCTGTGTCTCCCTCTCTCTCTCCAGTCCTCCCTATCTGCCAGTCTGAAAGGCGTGATGCCAACCTTTTCCACCATTGGGCATGCTGCCCTGCCCTTTATGCAAATGCTTTGCCACCATTCCTAGCTGACAACCCCCACTGTCTCAGCCTGCAGGTCCGTGCACACATCCCTTGTTACCGCCTATATATTCTTCATTCTTTTACATTTAAAGTGAGCCATAAGACATCGAGTGCCATGCACACCAAACCTAAAAGCTCAAACCAGAAGAAGTTTTGATGGTGTTGTTCTGAGTGTCTGTACGAGGTCGGATAGAGAAGGACAACACCTGGCAAAAATATAGAATAAAGACAAAAAACAAGAGGGGATGGGTTGGAAATTGTAAAACAGTCACGAATTATACAATAGGTTCCAAAAATATATGTCTGTTATTTGCGTTACTTTTATAAAAATGTTTGGTTCCATAAAAATCGTTAAGAACTGATGCTTAGAGTAGAACTATCCAGTTCAGGTTTGATGATTTTTAATTTTGAAATAAACAGGATCAAAAGTTATCCAAACTGTAAAATAGAACTTCAGATTAACTACTAAGATCCTTCTTCAGGGCTTTTGTAGTTGAATGTTGTTAGCCAGCCAAACAAGAAGTATTAATCAGTCAGCTCTGTTAGCACAACATTACAGATTGAAAGACACTAAAGTTTTCCGTCATACCTTTTCAACAGGTTAAAACCTTCTAACGGGATGCCAGAGAATGCAGTTTTCTGTGCATGTATGGATAATAGATCAACATTGAGGTATCCCCTTCCCTACGTGTTGCTATGCAATCCCAGTCAGCCGTCTAAAACTGGCTACTACACTAAATCTGAAAATACCTCAGGTTGCAAAAAAGGTAATGTACTGCTGCCCTAAACAGCAGCTGGGAAACTACAAATAGCATGTCTGTAAAGCAAATGACTGCAGGCTAAATCAAAGAAAATGTATTAACCATTTCATAACAGCTTGATGTGCTTAAGTTGCTTTCTAAGGGTAGAACTGTTAAAATGTGTAATATTCTGCTCAATATGCATGACAAAAAAAATAAATTAATGTTACAGATAACCACAGGAATCAACTTGTGAGACTATTATATCTCCTTATCCAAATTATTATTTTCTTTTGTTCATTTTTGTATAGTTACCATGGTATCGTGGTATGCTTGTTCATACTGTGACCATCTTATACCTATCCATGCCTACAGGAGGGTTAAATCCAAAAGAATCCAACTAAGACTAATTTAAATAAAAGAGGGTAAAGTGTTGTTGCGGTCAAAGTATAAATGTGCAGTGTCTGCACAAGCTGGGTGAATTCTGGCTAGAGTCTGAAAGAGATTCCAAGACTACCAGGACAGGTGGGCTCCTAAGACCTCCAAAATTACCTTAATGTCACTAAACCATTACACAAAGTAGTAGTCAGTATTGGTGCGATACTTGTCTGCTTGAACAGGTCTTTGTTCTAAAAATAATCTTGACCTTTGGAGTGCTAAATAGAACCTCTACATGAGCAAACATCTAAGCCCCAACAGCCTAAACCAGCAGCGCGTCACCACAACAATCTCCAAACATAAACCTCCAATCTTTCCAATCTTCAACACAGTGGCTGCTCTGATCTTAAGAGAGTATGGGTAAATGAACAAAGTCAAACAGGTTGGCTGTGGGGAAATTTGATGTTAACACTCGCTAGTCTATTCGAAGAACAACGCAACACAAACACATATTTTTTGAGGTTTTGTCCAAGAGACTTACTGAAGTTGATATTAGCCGCTTAATTTGTCAGCTATCTGCTTGTTTTGCAGGCCTGGATTCTGCAGCTTAACAGGTATGCCAATCGTAGATTGTCCATTGCAGTTTTAAAAACGTGTTGCCTTAACAAGAGTGATTTGGGGCTCACCTTTAGAATCCACAAAGTGATTGTCTTGATTTGTTTCGCAACTTGAAATATTTCAGACTGCCAAGTTTGTCCTTGTTTGAAAGCAAGAAAAACTGTATTAGCCTTCTTATGGCCAGTGTGTCGCAGCAGGTTGCGAAGACACTGGTGCTGTGTTACTCTGTGCTCCATACAGCAAGAAAAAAAATCCAGGTGACTATGACATCTTGTTAAAATGACTTTTAACCATAGGAACAGCATGGTGGAACCTTTTTCTGCTTGGTATACCTTGATACTGGTAACTGAGCCATACTCAACTGGATAATATTTTAACACTAAGAAAAACACATCAAGAGACATATCCATAAGCTTGCAATTAGCTTCTATCAGGCTAAACCCAAACTGAACAGAGGGATGACTTGTATCTGTGTGTCTGTGCATGTGCTGTGGATGGAGGGAAAGAAATGAATGAGGCCTTTTCTTACAGCAGGGCCCAGATCAGAGCTTCTAACTATGGGATTTGGTGCTGTTGCCTTTCTCCCCCTGGAGGGAGTAATTAGGTTAGGGAGGACAACTGGTGCATTGTTTTAACAGAGAAGGGATTGTGCGGGCCAAAGTCCCACCAGCAACATGCTTCCCTCACAACAAAAATGCCAAACGGACTATCTAAGACACTCCACGCACATGTAGAGAGCCGTGCTTCTTTTGGGACTTCCTCTGTTAAGTTTTTTGCTGACAGAAAAATCTGTATTTTAATGCGGAGCTCATAGTGCTGTATATCCAATAAAATGTCAAATATAGTCCAGTGGTGTCAAATATCCTCTCCTGTTGTTGCAGTTGTGGGCTTCTGGCTCTTTTTGGAGACTCAGATCTCTTTAGAGTAAGTGTGTATGCCCTCTCCAGTATCCAGAGGCTTGGCAACACACACTGTTTCTAACTAGTATAACATGGTTATGATGCATTTGCATTCCTTCCAATCCCCTAGGAAATATAATATGCCTATATCATCTGTTTTAATCACGGTCTGCTTCCAAGGAAAGAAAATGGAAATACAAACAACCAAAGCTCTATAGAGGCTTTCTCAAATATGCTTCAAGTTGGTTTAAATGCACATACTGCTGATTGATACAGACTAAATCAAACAAACCATGTTGGGATAAAAAATAAAAGGAGAGAATGATTCCAAGTGTAATGTATTTACAGCTAGCAGAACAGTTTTTTTTTGTCCCATTTTTCCTCTTTTTTTCTCTCTGTTCTTTTTCTCTGCTGTGTTTTCTTTCTACACTCTTTCAGAAGTAAAAGAGAAAAATGTAATGGTTTGTTTTGTTATTGTTTTTGTCTTTAAGCATCTTAATACGAGGCATGGTTGTCATGGTACACCGATGGTAAAGCTTTAAGGTTTCAAAACTGCTAAGATGTTCCCTTATGCCGTTCCTATTATTAAGATGCCAAAGAAAGTGCTGAAGTGACCGGCATCTTCTCTGGCTGCATAATGTACCACTGTGCTTACCCACCCCCATCCACTGCACACTGCTGATCAACTGGCTGAAAATATTTTTCCCTTGTCACACCAATATGGTGAATTTCAATGACTGCAGGCTACCTACTGAAGAAGATAGCCTGACTAATTACCAGCTAATATCAGCTTTTACTTCAGTGTTACTCTACAAAAAGCAAAAGGGCAAAAATGTGCAGTATTGTGCAGCAAACTACAACTCAAAACAAACATAATATTGAATGACAACATAAGCCCCAATCAAAGGCTGGCGATATATAAGCAGGCGCTAAAAAAACCCCCGAGTCAGATCAGGAGCAGAAGAAAAAAATTTATTTGAGTGGTGTTTTTTTTGTAAAGAAACAAAGTATGAGGATATCTTCTACTTTCTTAACTGGATCCATGGATAAATTGACCTCTGTGGTACAAGAAAAAAACAAAAACTGCATTGACTTGCTGGTACAAATTCAACCAAACTCACTACTTAATACATCATATGCAGATGTGCAGATGGAGAGACGACAAAATGGTATATTTGTGTGTGGACTGACTCTACGGAAAGCTCTATGAGGCTTGCCAGACATTCTTCTTTTTTTCTGCCCCATGGGTAGTTAATGTAGGGAATACCAACCCTTTAAATAGTTTGCAACCATTTTATAATCATTAAAATTTGGACTGAAAAGTAATTATAAAAACTGCATTTCAATGAGAAGTGTTTCTTTTAAGCAATTTTTTTTTTTTCATAACCCTAGCCAAGTATCTTCATCATGAAGAACCACACAAACATTTCCAGAACTAAAAAATGAACACTTTCTAATGCCACCAAGAACTGCTGGTATTTAATTTAACAGTGATGTTGCAAAATATTTTCTTTAAACTCTGACTAATAGTGTAACCGGATTTGTCCTAAATAAATGAAGGGTTGTTTTAAACTGTTTTAGATACAGAGAGCTTATATGTGGAACTAAAGTGGGTTACATGACATTCCACCACGCAACGGTTAGGACGTAGCACATGGAATGAAACTAAAACAGAACAGCATGCAGGTCACTGACACATCAGAGCTTTGTCCAGTCAGAACACACAAAAACTAACCAAACAGGGCGCTTCTCTAACAGAGGGCTCCATATCAAGCCCTCATAGAAAAAAATCAATATAGCATTGAGGGTCATTTATGATGTGAAGTAATGCTTGAAGATGGGTCAAAGCATTGTTAATTCTGGCCAGTCTGGGTTTTATATTGAGACAGTGGTATATAAACCTCATCCTGCACCGAATTTCAGTCAAATTTTACAACTTTTAAATTATCAGAGTAATTCCCCCTTCCTTCTCATTTTCAAGTAAAAATTTCTTATTTTTTTCAAATGCATTTTTCCAAAATTCTGAGCCTTTTATGTTCCTTTAAAAATATAAAACAGTTAAGTTTACTGTGAATTTGAGGCTGATCTTTCTATAAGGAGTGGCCTTTAGGGAAGGAAACTGGAAAAAACTCAATTTAGAAGGAAGGTAGAGAAGTAGGACACAAATAAGTAAAGAAGGAAGGAAAGGCACAAGGAAGGAAAGAAGGCAGGACACAAGGAAGAGCATTAGGGCACAACAAGGGAAAGGAAAGGAAAGGAGAGAGGGAAGAAAGGCCACAGGAAAGGGAAGGAAGGAAAAAAAAAAAGAAGAAAGGTAGAACACAACAAAGCAAGGAAGGATATAAGGAAGGAAGAAATTGAGGTGGGACACAAAAACGTCACATGATTTAAATAGATTAAGGAATAAAGTCTGAAAATCCAAATATATATCAAAATACTAATATTAAATTACATACATTTCCAGACTCTGTAATCCTCAGTAGTAGCAAGCAATTTATGAGGCCAAAAAGAAACCCCCCCAGAGAAGTACTTGCGTCTAACCCTAAACTCTGCTTGGCCTCAATCTCTGCTCCTCGTGCTTTTTTTCCCTTTTTGTCAGGGGTCTATTTGACTCTACTATACTCTGCTCCATTATCAAGGGTGGTCTCAAACAGCTCCGGGCCTGCTGAAGTACGACCTTCCAGCAAACAGGCTACAAGAAGCACAAAGCTTGCACTCATACCAAACACATACACAGACACTTCCACGCAAACACAGTGGGTTAATAACACACAAATGCCCGCCCTTCAGCACTGCTTGTTCACAGCTGCCAAGCCTCCTCAGAGTTCAGGCGAGGTAAAGATATGGTATATTATGCAACCCAGTATAGATTTTCCACCCATGGTCCTGTGCTAACTTCCTCGTCTGAAGAAAAAAGCTATAGCACTTTGTTCCCCAGGGTGACAGCTATTCTTTATTGGGCATGGTGGCTCCAGTAAAAACACAGACAAAAGTGAAAAAGCCAAGTAGGCTTCAAATTAAGACAACAGAAAGACAAGAAAACAAGAAAGAATTCAAGTAAGAAAGAAAAAAAGAGCTTCATCAACTGATAATAAAGTTATCTGCAATTTATTGTCTGTATCTTCAAATCCTTCTTCCCGCTTCTACATTGTCTTTCCTCCCGGTTCCTGAAATCAGGTCACAACTGTTTTCATTCCTGTTTGGCTTGTGGGTTCATGAGGCTCCAAGTGTCAACATTCCTCCACCCACCCCCAAGACAGGAAAAGATTTTCCCTCCAACATTAACCCAATAACTGCCTATTAAGCCCCAACACAACCTTTAAGCTATGCCCATGAAGAGAGAGAGAGAGAGAGAGAGAGAGAGTAAAGTGCAGTTCAAATGTTGATGCTAAATCATGGACCCAATCAACGCTGGGTGCAGAGCTGCAGTTGCTAAATAGCTGAAGTTAAATTACACTCCTGCATGGTCACTGAATTGACATACACAGGCTTGATTATTTGGTCGCTTCTACAGTATGAGGTAATGCGGCAAGATGATGATAGAAAGCCTCGGGCTATTTGCGGTTCAATCAACGAGCCCAACAATGCCTCTTTATCCCTCAATAACTTAGACGAGGCCAAAGAAAGGGCTTAAAAAAGGTATAATGATATGACATCGCTGACTGCCATCACAACAAGATGCCTTTCAGTTCCCGTCTACCATCACCACTTCCACATAACCGGGGATCTTTGTCTTTTGAGAACAAATAATAACAATTTCTTTCCTGGCCTTCACAAGGTAAATGGAGACGCATTTTTGGGGTAAAAAGTATGGATGGATAGAACACATAAAAACCATAGATTACCAGCTGAGTGTTTGTGTTGCTGGCTTCCTATAATAGTAATTATCATCCAGGGGTACGTTTGCTGTTGCCAAGAGGCACATGGAAAGAATGCAGAGTAGCTGTACTAATTTGAGAAAATAGACATTTGAATAAAATCGGCATATTGAGAGTGCAGTAACACCTGAATACTAAGGCCTTGTTCACAACTTCAGCCACATTTAGTTTTTTAGTCATTTCCAAAATGGATGCAGGTGGACTTGACAAGGTCTGGATGGTGAACTGCGACTGGAAATCCAATATTTGCAAATTAGATCCAAACTGCATTTGGACATGCCTCTGAATGTTATTCCAGATGTGTCTCAGTTTAGAGACTTGGTCATTGAAATCCTAATGTTTGCTTTTGTAGCAATAGCAACCAATGGAGATAGACATCTGAGCGCAAAAACTGAATGAAACCTCTTGTAGATTAAGCAGACAGTCTGTTGTGTTTATACAATTAGAAAATTAACCATATTAAAATTATTTTAATTTCACAAAGTTGAAACAGTTAGCTATAAAGTGGAAAGTTAATGGACTGACTTAAACATGACGCTAAAGATTGACTAGCTAAAGATAGGGATGTTGAAAACTAGCTGGGTGCAAAAAACGTTTTAAAGTGTTAAATATAATGATTGAACAGTAATAAGAGATATTTTGGGTTATGAATGTTTAGTTTTTTTTTCATCTAAAAGTATAGAAATCTATTTACCAGTTTGCTAGCTAGCTGGATTACTTGCTGCTTTTATGTATTTTATCTTTGAAAGCTGTTAAAAAACACAACAAATGTGATATCTTTTTATTTAGGAGTTTTTAAACTCCATTTTAATTATTTTTCTTTACGGAAACCTTTCATTTTAGCTTTCTAAAGCCTTATTTCAAATCCACCATTGTAAGGGTTGTTTTTGCAGATAATATTGTATTTCTAACAACTGACTGAATGTTTTAGCTCAGTGATTGACTGAGCAAAAAATTACTGATCACAATTGATCATTTAATAAATGCACATAGAGTTTATAATAAAAATTAAGTATAGACTTGACACAAGATTTGCTTTTTTTCCATTTAAATTTGCAGCTTTCTGCCTCTTTCGAGGCTATATTTTGATGTCTTTAAAAAATGACATAAAAGTAGGATGAAACAGGACATGCCTATTCAGATGTTGCTTTGACAAACATAAGATATGTATAAAATGTAGGATCACATATAAAAGTGGACTGAGTCTGATTTGGAAAATCAGATTTGTCCTAAAAAAATCATAAACATCAAATTTGGGTCACTTTTGTGTGCAGTGTGAACATAGCCAGTCAACTCTTTCAATGTAATAAGGCCACTAAATAACAACTTCTTTTAATACTAGAATATAAAAGTCTTGAACATAGACACATCACATTGATGAGAAATATTGAGGCATTTTAATATCACAAGATCTCATGCTACAATATTTTGTTAAACCCCTAATAAGAATGGTGAGAAAGTAAGCAGTAAAATACAACTAAGGCAGGTATGAAGGTGGCTGAAACAGATAATATCTTTACAGATCAACTGAATTTCAAATCTTTTTTTAATCAAGACTGAAAAACAACATTCTTGCACATTCTTTTGACAGAGTTGTCAGAACAAATAGCATTCAGAACACACACTGTTTTCGACTCTAAGGCACTCATAATGAGTATGATTTGTTTTTCTAAAAGAATGCACACCTGGGCCTTGTGCTATTAAACATGTGCAGGTGTGTTATGCATGAAGGGACACAAACAGTAGCTTGTATACACAGTGAAACTGAGTTCAAGCACACCTTCCTGCAAGTGTGGAGACAAATTGTTTCAGGAGAAAAGAATATCTGCCGATATAGCCCCTGTCTTCTTTACACGATGAGAACGAATGCATGTGTGCCTTTTATGTATAAATGTCTATATTTGTCAGTCTTGGCTTTTATTTTCATGAGTGACTGTGCGTGTATATATGAAGGCAAGCTGCTGGCTGAACAAAGCTCAGATTTCCGCTAGATTAATCTGGACGCTTTGTAATGAGAGATCTACTGTATATATTTAGCAGTGAGATATGGGTCAGACACACAGGCAGAACAGACCAAACGGCATGCCCAGATTGCCCACACTGAAGTGACCTTGAGTTGGCCGTTGATGATCTGCAACAACAACTTTCTATCTGTTTCTGTGGCAAACTAGTATGGTGGTTTTGTGTGGGACATAATCAAAAGCTGTGGCTTTAACAATAAAGTTCAACATCATCAATGTTTGTCCGGTACAGTAATGATACTTATTAGTTAAAACAACGTAGCAGAGAATGAATTACTGTCAACGATTACTGCAATTGTTAATGTTGGCAATCATTCAAATTCACTCGTTGCAGGAACAAAGCATCCTCAGAAACATTTCTCGCTCTGTCCTCTGTGAGTCTAGACATGAAAAAAGATCAAGCAAACCCTTGGAACTGCGCAGCGTGACTCTGTTTCCCAAGATCCTTTAAAACATTGACGTTTTAAGCTACTGGAAGCACTTAAACTTGACTTTAGAATATACCACAACTTGGTATGCACTATAAAATGCTTTAAAAAGGAACACAGATTAGTCAAGAGGAAAGTAAATTAGGCACAAATTTTCAAATCTTAAAATGGTGACATATATTTATATTCAGCCCTCTATGATGCAATACTTTGTAGAACCACCTTTCACAGCATTGCAGGCTTTGGAAGGATATGTCTCTACCAGCTTTGCACAGAGACCACAAACTTTTGTGCAGCTCTTTGCAAAAAAGATCAAGCTCTATCATTTTGAATAATAAGCTTCCATCAACATCTATTATTAAGATGCCACATATTCCCAATTGGATTTACAGGGGTTGGACAATGAAACTGAAACACCTGTCATTTTAGTGTGGGAGGTTTCATGGCTAAACTGGACCAGCCTGGTAACCAGTCTTCATTGATTGCAAATTGCACCAGTAAGAGCAACAGTCTGCGTACCACCCAGACTGTTGCATGCCCAGAGTGAAGCATGGGGTTGGATCAGTGATGGTTTGGGCTGCCATATCATGGCATTCCCTTGGCCCAATACTTGCGCTAGATGAGTGTGTCACTGCCAAGGACTACCGAACCATTCTTGAGGACCATGTGCATCCAATGGTTCAAACATTGCATCTTGAAGGCGGTGCCGTGTATCAGGATGACAATGCACCAAACAACACAGCAAGACTGGTGAAAGATTGGTTTGATGAACATGAAAGTGAAGTTGAACATCTCCCATGGCCTGCACAGTCACCAGATCTAAATATTATTGAGCCACTTTGGGTGTTTTGGAGGAACGGGTCAGGAAACGTTTTCCTCCACCAGTATCACGTAGTGACCTGGCCACTATCCTGCAAGAAGAATGGCTTAAAATCCCTGTGACCACTGTGCAGGACTTGTATATGTCATTCCCAAGACGAATTGATGCTGTATCGGCCACAAACGGAGGCCCTACACCATACTAATAAATGATTGTGGTCTAAAACCAGGTGTTTCAGTTTCATTGTCCAACCCCTGTAGGTCTGGACTTTGGCTAGACCATTTTAACACATGAAGATGCTTCGGTCTAGACCTGCTCTGGCTGGATGTTTAGAGTCCTCCAGAATGGTGAACCTACACCCCAGTCTCATGTCTTTAACTGCCTCAGGCAGGTTTATTTCCAGTATTGTCCTGTATTTAGCTCTATCCATTCTCCCATCAACCCTGATCAGCTTCCATGTCACTGCTGACAACAAGGATCCCACAGCATGATGCCGCCACCACCATATTTCACAACTGGAATGGTGTTTCTAGGTTGATATGCAGAGTTTGTTGTATTTATAATAAGCTTACTCTATATGCAGACATGTGACCCATCTATGAAGGCTCTAATCCTCGACGCAGTCATCACCATGTATGTACCAGATTTGCTCGAGTGGTGAGATCTGCTCTGGGCCCTACGCCTGCGGATGACGTCACACTATCTGATTGGCTGAAAGTTGGCACAATGATGTAAAACATTGTGGTTGGTCCAGACAACCTACTGACATACCTTTGGAAGGATTGCCGTTTGTATGAAACATGGACGACTTTTAAAAGAAATCTATCTCCCATTACTTATCGGAAGGAACAAACCACAGCCTAACCACAACTTCTAAAAGTCCCGAGAGCAGAATTAGCGTGCAATGAAGTGTGGGGTTTGATGTTAAATGTTTGGACTTTAGGGTGGAAGATCACTGCCTTTTATTAATATTTGTATCAATAGAGAAATGTAAATATTTGGAACTGATATTTGTTCTAATATATTTGGTTTTTTGGCGTATTACAGTATAATTGATATTTGGTCTAACAAATAATAGTGCCAGATACACTGTAAACAAACTAACTGAATAAAATGGATTCATCTTCAAATTCAAAAGGGCTTTATTGGTATGGCGTAAAGAGGTTTAGGTTGCCAAAAGATATGTGAAATAAAAGCAAAAATATTTATTGATAGAGATCTGGAGCAGATTTGATCCTTATGAATGGGCGGATGTAACTTGTCCTTATAAAACGGTAATGCAATGCAATGTAGTCTGTCCGAACAACATTGCGGTATTGTGATGTCATGGGCGGGCGCAGGGCCCCTAGCAGATTTCACCACCCGAGCAGATCTGGTACCTACACTGGCATCAGGACTCAAAGCGAGACTGCATCTTCCTCTCTCTCTCTCCACCCCATTCCCTTATGGTCAACTTGCAAAATAAAGGCCACTAGAGTAACAAAATAAAACAAAGAACCAAAAAAACAAAAAAAAGCAAAACATACTTTTCTGTTCACATTTATGCAGTACTTTGCGTTGGTCTATCACAAAACATCCCAATAGAAAAACTGAAATTTGCAAACAGCAGAAGAAAAGCCTCCCCACAGCATGATGCTGCCACCACCATGTTTTATAGATATTTTACAACCTAACCCTGCTTTTAAACTTTATCTCAAACTTGTATGATCTGTTCCTTGGGCTTCATGAAGCAGTATCTTCACAAACTGAATTCAAGGGTATCAAAGTAAAAAGAGCTGAACGTAAATGCACACCTCACTTTTCAGATTTCTGAAAGCCATGTTCCATTTTCCTTTCACCTCACAACTGTGTGTTCCTTTGCATTGGTCTATCCAATGAAATCCCAATAAAATACATCGAATGCTGTAGTTGTAGAATGATGTGTAATTGTGAAAAATTGTGTTCCAAAAACTTTTGCCAAGCACTGTACAGTAATAGATAACATTCGACTAAGACTGTAAAGATTATGCTGTTTCCTTTTATTCCTCTTTTTAAAAAGGCTGCTGCACTGAAAACCTGAGCTTGCTTAGGTTTCCTGCTCATCTGTTTCTGTTTTCCCAATACAATTCCGAGTTTACAACATATAGGCATAATCATGTGACATTACAGCTAATCTCTGAGCCAGGTGCAACGTCTGGGGAGGGTCAGTCATTGCAATTCTTGAAGAATTTTTATGTCCTTAAATAAGCCCAGAGGAGGTTAACGTTACTTTTAACAGTTTATCAATCATAACTGATACCCTAGCTTTAGGGTTTGATATTGTGAAACTGAGGATGACTATGAGAATGAACAAGGAGAATGAAAATCAGCGATTGTCTCATGATGTACAGTGTCTGTATAAATCCAGGAAGCCTGACCCTATACACACTTCTTCCCATGTACTTTGTGTGTGCTCCAGTAACCTTTTCCACAAAGAACCTCTCAGATTCTTGTTTGCAAAATTAAAAGTAACCACATGATCTTTTTCGCTTTTATGACTCAAAAACCGGGGACAGAACATGCTGTGCTTAAAACCCAAAAATGACAAAGCTCTCAAATATTCACCAGTTTATTTGTCTGTGGTTCATTCTGGTAAAATCCAACTTTTCTATGGTGGTTTTCTCCTTCTCCCCCATCACACACTTCCTCTCCCATTTCACAACTACAAAGTACTATGTGTTTTATCAGGATTTTTTTTTTTTTTTTGTCAGATCAAAACAACACTTGATAGTAAAGGGAAGGGAAGAGGGTAGGTGGTTCCCAAAAATTTCTACAGGTAAAATTCTAAACAGTATTACTTGTACTGGTATTAAGCCACTTGGGTAACCCTAAACTGCCGCCAATTGTCATCCACCTGTGTGTAAACTCAGTACATCAACCTAAACAAACCTACCCCATGCTAAAACAAGGTAGTGGTGGCATCATGCAGATGCTTTTGTTTGGCTGGTAGAGGGAAGGTGTTCAGAGTTTACAGGACGATGGATTTAACTGAATACAGGCCAATTGAAGAGACACTGTTAGAAAAAAGGGGTTCACTTTCCAGCAGAACAAGAAGCCTAAACATACAGCAAAAGCTACAGTTGAATGGTTTAAATCATTGGATCTGACAAACCTCCACTTACATCCTACAAAGTAACTGAAAGAGGCTCGTTGTCACAGCTAACGTTTCTGTTTACTGCCATCAAAAGCTGCCTTAAAACTATGAGTAAAGTCAACTTCCAGATTTCTATGGTCTCAGCTCTGACAAGCTTAAGAAAAGTAAGAACATTTGATTTTATTGTCTTCAATAATGCAAAACCAACAGTAGGCACCTGAGCAATGGAGCAAGTGGACCAACTGCTCCCCCATTTTTAAAAGCAAGCCTGTGCTTCTGGTTCTCCATTGTTCAAGTGTTAGAACTGTGCTGCATCCCTCTCACTCACCATGAATCAGATCAAATGTAGTAGAAAGGTGTCTGCTGCTTCTTTGGACTCATAGAAACTAACTGTGAAGTCTTTAAATGGACTTAACCTACATGTAACTGACAGAAAAAAAACTTAATGAGCTTTGCTGTTCTGACCCATGCAGACAGAGGTCTAAACCTCTGTGCTACCCCGTGGATATGTTAAAGGTTAACCCCAAAATTGTTTATTCATCCGCTGTTAAACTTGTGGTTAATAGCCGGAGGGGGATCAATTATTTATCAAAGAGAATCATAATTATTTTATCTGCTGGAATTTTTTTATAGCCCTAGTGGGCAAATGTCATGGTGGTGATGGTGGCGAGGCTGTGTCTGGTATTTTTCTAAATCTGCTCCTTAGTTTTAGAACATAATCAGGGACCCATGAGTAGTAGGCAAATCAGCAGCTCTTTTGACAGAAACAAAAGATAGATTAAGCTATGTAGCAAAACCTTAGGAAATATATTGCTTGCTGAAAGTGTTAATATCTATGGCAAAGTCCATTCGACACAGTTACTAAACAGCTTCTTGGAAACAAGGTTCAACAACATTGTAAACAATTATCTGGTCCATCCAAATTTATTTATTGTCAGTATCATTTTTGAATCATATTTTTATTGGATGGTCTAACAGAGTTGGTGGATTACGTTGCCATGGTAATGTGTACTTCTGTAAATTTCAGCCTGTGTTTAAGAAAAAACTAAAACCAAAAACTAGTTTTAAGATAACAATTCCTAACTCATGAAATGAACACTGTTCATCAGCATTGAAATGTGCACTACATATAAACTAAGATTAACCTTAAAATTATTGTAAAATGTTTTACTACTTTACCACTGAACAGAAGGTTATCAGTAAGTTCTTAATATTTAAATGACTGACGTTAGCTTATGCTGTCTGGCATTTCTACTTTGCTGTTGTAGAAACAGAAGCCTTACTGATTTTCTTTATTTGCTCATAAACATCAGTGTCAGACTGTAGGATACTACGCAAGTTTGTAGTTTTAATTAACTTTGTGACGATCCCCCTGTAGGACGACTTGCATAAAGTTTCATCCGCAGCCTTTGGCTTTTCCTGTTGTTGTGCCACATGGGTAAAATACTAGCTTTTGCTTTTGTCTTTTTGACTGAAGAGCACAGCAAAGGCTCGCCGTCTGTGTTTAAACTTCCAGCACTGGCTTCACCGATGTGTTTGTCTGCGATCATTGCTCAATTCTCAGGCGTGTCTGCAGCACTGCTTTGCAAAAGTGTGCACCAGTTTTCGTGGAATGGCGAATAATTTTTTTTTAAAACATATGAATGAGCATCTTAAAAAATAAATATTTTTTATATCTATAAAATATTGTTTTGACCAGCGGTTGCGTTATACAAATATTTTCTGTTTATGACAGTTTTTTTTTAAACGGTGACTGAAAAATCTGAGGGCCATCTGTCATTTTGACAGATTGCAATTCACACATCTGACCACTTGGTGGTCAGATGTGTTAGCTGTTTTCTCAATTGATGCATGACCTCGTTGCATGACCTCGTCAGAAAAATGTCACAACAGCTGAGTGTCTGAGGTTTCTTCAAAAAGCCCAATTACATTTATGGCATTGATAAAAAAGGTGAAAAAAGAGGGGCTGATGCAGTGGAATATAAAGAAGAAACAAGTAATCGGCCCACTGCAACTACGGAACGAGCAAGCGGCAGCAAGGATGTTAGGAAAAGTACAGAGTTCAGTGGGTGCAGGAGTTCTTCTGGCTGCGGAGAAGGGATGGAAAAAAGTTCTGCGACGTGTAAAAAAGCCAATATGAGAAACTTATTTGTCCGATGATGCACGAACACACAGAAATTAAAATGAATGAAAATAAATGATACTGAATGTTTAAAAAAAATATATAAAGTGACAGGTAAAAATAGATTATGACAGGATTTTTTTGACCCTGTCAATCAAAGTGACAGACAACGAAAAAGTCTAGCACAACCTCTGGTTTTGACAACCCTTATTTGTTTAATCTTTTAACATTTGTAGCATTTTTTTGATTCAACCACAACTATGGAAACCATATGTTTAGATCAAACTAAATTAATGTGTTAGAGTGGTCCAGTCAAATTCCAGACCTAAAACTAATTTAGAATCTGGAGAAGAACCAGAGACTTACTGGTAACAGATGCTCTCCACCCAAACTGACTGAGCTTGATATAAAGACATACCCGACAAGACTTTCAGCTGCAACTGCAACAAAAGGTGGTTCTACAAAGTATTCACCCAAGGGGTATAAATACAAATAGGTTTGTATGTGTTGGCATATAACACAAAATCCTCAAAAATACATTGAAGTTTGATGTTGTAACATAACAAAACGCTGAAGAGTTTAATAAGTGTGAATACTTTCGCGAGGCATAGTATTTTGTGTTACCCTGTATATTCTAGCTCAATTATGTAATTTAGCACCCATATGTGTGTGTTTAAGATAACCATGGCAACAGCACAACATATCGAGGAACCACAGAACCGCAGTGAGGCCACGGGCGCAGCCACGGTTGTGCCAAAAATTAATCCATGCCAGAGGTGACATGAGCGATGGAAGAGTGAAGCAGGCAAAGACGACACAGTGCACACATGTAAAGGAAAAAGAGAAAAACAAGGCACACCAACATATCCGTCTCCCCTTCTCTCCTCTTGCTCCTCGCCTTCCTTTTAAACCACAAGCACACACAGTGTATATCCTCCCATTCTTCTTGGCTGGAGCCTCCCATGGCAGTGGCAGCAGGAATCCATTCTCCACGGATGCTGTGACAGCTATGCTGATATTGAATGGGACACAGTGGGCTCTGCCTCTCTGCTTGCGGCTCCAGATAAACAACTACATGCTACTTAATTCAAATCTATATTGCCTGCTGCACCCAGCTCATCCCATCTTTGTCTCTGCCGACGAGAGCTCCCAATGTCTTTGCTAAATAAAAAAAGATTTTAAAAAGCTGTAAATTTCCTACTGCTGACACATGGTGGCCTGCAGACACCAGCTGACAATAAACACAGCAGATTTATCACTGACAAAGACACTAATTACAAAAACCTTCATAAGCCTTTCAGTCACATGCTTAATGCAGAGAATTCACAACATGCTACTAATTTAAAGCTGCAAAAACAAAAAGAATGTTCATATTTGAAGCAGTGGAGTATCTCCTTATGGGTTCAGATGGCACGAATGCACAAAATATAACTTTAAATGGGACAAGTTAAGAAAACTCTTAGCGGGTTTAGCAGCCTTTTTTTTAATGCCTTTGTTTTAGGTTGATTTGAGGCATCCTGACCTCTCAGTGCCCTCAGAAGAAAAAGGATATTCCTTGGTCTGTATTTACCTGCATGTACTCAGCATAGCTAAAAGAAAGCACAATAGATCAGACCTGCATGACAACAGTCATAAGTTCGATAAGTTAGTTCTCTTGGAAAGGTCCAGAAGGCAAAAGCTTTTCTGGCCACTGCATCAGTTTCTCCCGCTCAAATATTATAATAGTTAATGTCATTTAGCTGTCTGGCAACTTAAACTATGACTGCATGCCAAGTCATGACAGGTATTCCAACTGAACCAGAACCTGCAGTGATTTGATGATTTAATATACCTATCTGGGAAATTTGATATAAGCAATAAGACATTCAGAGCATTTGGTTAAAAACTGCAAAGCAATAACAAAGACAACATCCCAAACCCTGCTTAAAAAAGCACCCCAGAACATGATGACGCCACCACCATGTTTCACACTAGGGATTGTGTGTTTAGCTTGATGTGTAGCATCAGTTGTATGTATACTGAGCTTTAATTACACACAGGTGGTGTCTATGAACTAATTAGGTGACCTTTTGAGGCAACTGGCTTAACTAGATTTTATTTTGTGGTATCAGTGTAAAGGGGGCTTAATCCAAATGTTCCCTGTCCGAGGTTGTAACACACACACACACACACACACACACACGCACACACACACACACACACACATTCACACACATATATATATACACACTGGAGGAGTGGAGGGGATCCAAATATGTATGGTTAGTTGCAGTGCATTAATTCTATTATTAAAATCTGATTTCTGCAGGAATCAAACTATCCCGTGCTTTCCCACTCGAAAAAAAACTTTGATGGTTTCTTTCAGAGCGTTGCACCCTAATAAAGTGAGAAAACCGTAAGGGGTGAGGTAAGGCGTCCAAATGTAAAACATTCTCTCATAGAAACGTATAGCCACATGAGGTAGGCACAAAAGCAGCGAAGCTTCCAGCTGAGAGGAGCAGCCAAAGACAGGGGAAAGTTTAAGCGAGGAGACGACTGAAAACGGGGCCTCGAAACTTTCCAACATAAAGGATCAGTCCAAGGAGAGGCCTAACCAATAAAAGACAGAGAAAGGAAAAGTGAGCTGCAAATCAAAGTATCATATAGTTTAAATGTTACAAGGCATGCAGATTTAGAGGCAATATTTGAAATGTTTTAATGCTTTCAGTTTTTAGTGCTTTTGTTTCTCTCTGTGCCTGTCTGTACTGTGGCACGGCTGCTTTGTACTATCTTCTCTGCTTAAGATAAAACATATATTGATAAATAAAAAGAGAGACTGGCTTTGTGCATTTGAAGGAAAAAAAATCCTGCACGGACACAATCGTTATTCCAGCAGCAGGTCCGCAGGAAAACATGATCTCTGGATGGAATATAAGTACAAAAAGATGGATATATGAAAAGAAAAAGTAAGACACAAACACCTGATGTTGAATAAATAGTGACTCAACAGGACTTACCACTAAGGCATTGTTTAGAAGGTGAGTGGGGTAATACTTTAGTGTTGAGAGGGTGTTAAGAGGCAAGGAGAGCAGGGGTCAGCGTCCAGGCAGGCAGAGAGGTGCGGCGGGGAGGGGGGCAGAGGGAAGGAATAAGTTAAAATGTCGCAGCAGTGAAAACAGACTCAGATGACAACATCAGCGTTGACCACATGAAGGAATGCGACAACACAAAAGAGTGGTGGGCATAAGGTTGGTACATTAAGAAACAAATATATGGATCATTAAGGCAAAAGTTAAAAAATTATAAATATTATTAATATTATGAGATTTAAATGGTTCACACGTTTAGAAAAAAATCACAGGAAATAACAGTTAAAAGTTAAGGCTGTCAGGTCAAAATCATTGTCAGAAAAATACATGGACAGTCATGGCTTGGATACTAGCTGTTTTGCAGCTACAATTAGCAACGACTTAATTGCCGGTGCAATGAACAGCCTACAGCAGCCTTGTTCCCAAAGTAGATAACTTGGCTAAAAAGCTAGCTAATTACTGTTCATTCGAATCTCCGTTTAATGAGGAAAATAGCATAATATTTTTTTATTGAGCACATTTACTTTAGAACATTATTAGTTGGTTTTTCTTTCCTAATTTTTGTCATGTCACCTACAACTAAAAAAACATTATTTTAAATAAAAACACACTGCTGGCTCTGTGGTATTTCAGCTAACCTTTAATTCAATCTTAAGACTTGGGACTGAGTTAGAATCCCAACCCTAAACTTCAGAATATCTCTGCTCTAAACACAGTTAAAGTCATTCTCATGAGTACATGAAATCTCTGATTCTTTAAACAGTCACTGGGGACATTTTCTCACTATGTGTCTGTGTATCAAATCCCAATTTTTACAAGTAATTTCTTATTTGTATTATTGTCGCTATAGCAACAATATGTTAGCAATGGGTGATACTACTTGAACAGCAATACTAACAGTGTTGCAATTTATTTAGGCATCATTTCATAAATAAATTGCTGGTGTAAATTATTGTCTTTCATGATACCATGAAACTTACTCAAAAGTATCATCATTGTAAATTATCAGTTTTTTGACTACTTCAATGTCATACAACAGAGCATTACTGTAGATAACACACACACTTCTAATGCCTTCATAACGAGCTGTCCAGAACTGTCCTTTTCTAATTGTTAATGCTTCAATCAGTTTAAATCATTTTAAAAAGCCTAAGTTTGATCTTCCAACTATTTATGCAACAGACACTAGGGAGTGTTTCGCCTTTCGTTACAGGGGAGGGGCATGTCCACCCCCTGCTGTCAGGTGAACACACACTCGCACCAGTAGATACAGACCTACAAAACAAGCTAAACTATCTGCGTTTTTTTAAACACCCACAGAGTTGTGAGGATAGCAACACTCGAGTAAGAGCTATAACTCTCCTTCTCCGTATCCAACTATAGAAAATAGCCTAAGCGCTTGAGGCCCCGCCCCTTCCACGCAGCAAAAATCGACACATCCTCGGGGGTTTTAACCTAGCTTGGCTGTTGGAGGGGAAATACTCCCCCTGGCTGTACAACACTGATCTTGCTAAGTAAGTATGTAAATACATATATACCAGATAATAATGAAGAGATCTAAAAACACACAGATAAAGCTGTGTGTAAATAAATGTGTCAATATTTGTGGAAACTGTTAAATTACGCCATGTTTACATTGATTATGTTAAACTGAGTAAAGCAGTCAATTGTTATATTAACGTTAATATTAACGCTATTATATATATATTAACCCCCCCCCCCCCCCCCCCGAATGACATTAATAGGATAAACACTGATAGGTTAGTCTTTCGTCTACAGAGAGCTGCAATAGGGTGTGTGTTTTTTCTGATTTAAACATTACTAAAAAAAAAAATAAATAAATAAACTTTCCTTTCTCTACAGACAAAATATAAAACCCTGCCATGCCCAGTCAGTGATATTTCTGAAGGTTCTGTAAAACATGTGCTAAATTACTCCTTATGTGAATCTGCGGTCAATTAATTTTAATTATGTTGAATTTATGTTGATTTAAAAGGCTTTTGTTTGGCTGTGGCAAGTTTTAAATCAGATAAAGTCATTTTGTTTAAAAAGCCTATTTGGAACAGACAGAGATTCTTAAGTAAAAGCCATATTTTAAAGTAAACGACCTCAGAGCAAATCATTCCATAATAAAGCCAACATGAAGGGTCCATGGAAGCTTCTATTTTCTCTCCACTGCCATCTAAGCTTCACCCCTTTGGGCTCTTAAAATCAGCACATTACGCGGCCTTTTAACAACTTCTTCAACAAAGAGAAGAGCTAAAGTGGAAACAATCAGAAAGAGAACGAACATTATGATCGCTGCGCTCCAAATTTTCTCGCATAAAAATCTGACGTAATTTGTGACCGCATGAGAGGAACTGAGGAGAAGCATCCTCTCAGCCGAGTCATCGCAGGCACAGTCACGGGAGGAAATCTCCTTTTTTAATAAAGCCACCGTAAAAGGCAAGGATAAATTACAGCATCAAACGGAGGCCCCTGGCAGTCCGCTGTCAGACGAAGCCAACTGGGGATAAACAAGTCTGCTTTATTGGAAGAAGACCTGCAGCAGCTGCAGAACACGAGAAGGCCACAGTAAAAGCAAGCATATCTTTAAAATCTTGAGGGGAAAGTTTAAGGTTTTGAATTTACACTAACAAAAACAAACTATAAGAAATGTTATAAAATAATCTATGTAACCATTTCAATACAACTTTTTTGTGAGGTTCTCCTTTTTCTATAATCAACTACGTTAATAAAATAAGTTATTAAGAGCATGTAACTTTTTTGCTAAAAACAAACATAAGAGTACAGTAACATCTTGTAACAATCTTAAATAATGTGGGAGGTTAATTGTTTCTCTGATAACAGCTAAAATGTGCCATTCATTGGCAAAGACTGCCTCAAGGTTGAAAAGCTCACAATGTTAGCAAGTTTGACTTTGGGATTAATGCTCTTGTTAAACTATAAAGCCGGATACAAACTTAAATGTTCTATCCAACACAGGTACGTTCTCAGCCAGCCATATAGTGACATGTCTTCATTTTTATGGAGTTCATCCATTTAATCATAATACAACCTAAACATGACCGTATCAGCCTTACAATTCTTCATAGAAACACCACTACGAACGAGAATCTTGAGTCAAATTTTAATTAAAATGTTAGAACCAATGTTTAACATTACCATTACAGACTAATATGCTGGATAAAAAAGAATATATAATTTTGGATAATATGTAGTACCCTCCAAAGTTATTTGTTTTTAGTGTAGCATTCTGAAAAATCAGGAAATCAGTGAGAATTGAACAAGAGATTAAGACTGAAAGCTGAGCTTGAATTGTTCTACGGTCACTCCGTCTCACTCTGATAATTCCTGCTAAATAAAAAAAACCTTTACGGTAAAGTCAGACACTTTGGCTCAAGTAAAAAGTCTGCTACAGTGTTATTATCTGTGAATAATAATAAATAATCTGGCATTTGTTGCAACTTGAAGGTGTGTTATTATTGGAAATAACTAAGAAAAGGCAAAACGACGCACAAAAAATGACCATGTATTCTAAAATTGACTGTTTATTTCTGACTGAAACAATTTTACAGAGGAATAATAAAAATAGTACATGTGGAACATGAGGGCCATTTGAAGCTTAAGGCTAAATATGAAAAGCAGGTAATATTAGATGAAGATGCTAAAATCTCGAATAAATCTGTTTAGCAGGAAAATTGTATGCATATAAAAAAATACCAAATAAAAATTCCACTAAATGCTACTGTGACGTCAACGTGCCTTAATATAGTTAACGTCTAACTGCAAGTTTGCACGTGTTGCATTCAAGTGCTAGCACTTGGAAAACTGAGCGCTGCATCAGATAAAAAAAAAACATTATCTCAAGGGACCGTTTATTATTACGAACACACACACACACACACAAACTCCAGTTCCTCACTGTCACGGTCAACATCCCAGTCCCAGAAGAAAGAGGCCCACGCACGGTGTACGGTGAGCCGGGCCGGGCCGTGCTGTGTGCGCCCCGCTCCCCCGCGCTCACACTCCTCTCCAAAATCTAGGATCGCCTCGACGCTTGGAAAATGTTTAACTCAACAGTCCACAATTTCTTCATGTTCTTTTGCTTTATTTGCTTCCTTATTCAGACTTGTCTTCTTCAGTCATTAATATTAGGGTTGTTTCTTTAATGTAAAGCACACTTCGGAAGAAGCGCCATTTCCTTCTTTAAAAAAAAAGCTCTGCGGTGCGCACCAAAGTTTCCTGCGGCATGGACGCACGACGAGCCGGGACGGATAACCGAGGCGAAGTTTCGTAGTGAGTCAGACAACAGAAACAAGCCCTGACAAAACTAACAGACGTGTGGAAAATAACAGGCAGAGGCAGCACATTTAAACACACGCACACGCACACTGAGGGAGAGAGTGGGTCCCCTAACAATGAAATAAGAGAAGCCAGTTTACCTGTGTCAAGCAGTACGGAGAGTACATGGTTATTTTTAGCGGAGAGGATTGGAGAGCTTATTTAAGTTGGATGGAAGCTCGGTATATAGTGCTGCATGGCAGTCGCTCGCCGTCCTGTTTCTCTCACTCCATGCTGCTGCTGCTGCAGCTTACAGTAACCCCGCCTAGAAAGTGAAAGCTTGCACAAACTTTTCAGGGAAAAAACTTTGTCTCCCTCCCCTTTTAGCAGGACTTTAACCGCTCTCCTTTTAATTCTTCCCAAAGATGATTCGCGTTTACCAAACGCGTACTCAGAGATTTTGCAGCATAACAATATATAAGACCAAGTGTAAATCCAGCTGCATTATTAAAATAATGTTTATTAATAATCTGCGCGGCGGGGATCCGACCCGCTAACCGTTGCCTTTAACTGCAGCAGCTGCGCTTCCCTGCATCTCTTAAAGTTATGCCACGCTTTAGTTGCGTTTACTGCATTCCGTGTTGCCTTCATGCAAATTGTGATCCCAGGGTAAATGAGTCGCTCTGTTCGTCTTTAGTTACACATTGAGGTGGCCCAATTTCCGACCCAAGGTTGCACAGGGCTCTAGGTAGAATTAGATGTGACCCCCACCCCTCCCACGCACAGACTTCCAGTTACTTACAGGGATAGTTCACATTTTTTGAAGTCAGGGTCTTGTAAACGTGTTATCACAAATAGCTTCCTCACTTGCATTAGGAAGTTGTCAAATTCCACTGGGTTTGTAGGCAAATGAAGAACTCCTCTAAGTGGTGGGAGGGATAACAGCTAATGACATATTTATTACTGATACTAAAAATTTCCATATCCATCAGGGCTCCAGGTCAGTTCACCTCTTCGCCGATTCTCATCCCTGTTTTGTACACACTACCATTTCATCCCCATTTACTTGAACCACTGCATATACAGTTTATATTAAGTTTGAGTTAAACATTGCTATGAATAATGACGATAAATTGCCAGAGAAATGCTCATTATCCCCTTAGTCCAACTGTATGTTATGATCTTAAACTTTGTATTACACTATTATAATTTATCTGCGTTTTGATACCTACTGACTGACTATAACATCTGATCAAATCAAATTTACTCTAAGCGACCGTCTGCTGGTAGTTTTTTTTTTTTTTCAGATTTGTTCTGACTGGTGATTGGCAACCCAAATACTGGAAAAACTTTTTATTACATAGATTCAAACTATATACTTTGATGCACTTCTTTGAGTTTTGTAGAACTTGAATAAAGGTTTAGGAAAATATGCTTTAATGAATAAATAAGTGATAATCTTGTAATCGCTTAATTTTCTGTTGGATTAAAAAATACTTCTCTCTAAGAACTTTTAGTACACTTTGTTTTCTCTTTTTTGTGTTATAGTCCTTGGAATAAAAAAATGGTAACTGGAATCGGCAGGTCAAAACTTTATGCATTTCTGTTTACAACTAGGACATTTGTCAACCTGCCCTGTGAAACAGCAAGTGTTCTGGGTTACCCCTGCTCACCTAGGGGCCCTAAGGTGTGCCATTTAGCGCTTCTGCCTGGGTGGGTGGGAAAAGTTTAAAGCTTGCCTTATGAGACTGGTGCAAACCTCCTGCACGTGTTGAGGCTTCTAATTAGACCGACAAAATGACTTTGTTGACGCCTGTTGTGGTCATGGCCAGGTTAAAATGTTCAGCCTCTAAAATATTCAGCTTCAGATGTGAGGACTCCTCTCAAGCCCCAAGTTTACATTGGATTAGGCACTTAAACTCATTTGCAGGCATCTGAATCAATGCAACTCCTCATCACTGCTGCAAGGCTGGGTGTATTTGTTTGCTGAACCCTGTTTGACCCAGTCTGGAAACTCAGAAACCAGTAAGGAAAGTCCAAGCCAAACAGTGGCTGCAGCATTCACTGAAAAAGAAAACTATCACACATCAAGGACAGACACATAATTACAGCCTCTAAGCTGTATCAGAATACTTTAAACTGAGACGTGTGAGGGGAATTACACACAGATATTTCAAACAAAGTTCATAACATAAGATTTTTATGAAAATGTTTCCATTGTGTTGCATTCGGGAATTAAGGTAGGAGCAGAAAATAAAACAAATAAAGCTGAAAAGTTTGGCTCTGACATTGGAGTCCGGTAGATTTACGAGGGCCTACTGCTTGTTTGTTTCCACCGCAAGCCTCTGCAGGCGAAACAAAGAGATCTGAGCTCTGTGTGGCCAATTACTGCCCGAGGCGGGTGGGGAAGGAGGCAGGAGCAAATGTACGACCACCACAAAAACCCTAACCTCTTGTCTTCACTGAAAAAGTTATAACGCCTTCATTCCTCTCTGTAAATATGATATGTTAGTAAAATAAAAAAGCATATCCACGGACGCACACAGTAACACACACAAAAATATTTTTTTTTATTGGTGTTCTTTCGGGCAGGTGCGCTGACTTCGTAACAGCTCCAAGCAACTTTTCAGGGGATTTTCTTTGTTTTTCAATTAACTTTCCCAGCTGTCATCCAAACCACACGGAGTGCAAAAGGTTACATGGAGTCCTCACAGCCCTGCTCTTCTTTATGGAGTCGACTTGCATGCAACACACGCAATAACACTCCTCTGCTGCGGCTCCTTAAATGAGCCACACATTTAGTGGTCTGTGTGAGTAACTCTCTGATTAAGTAACACATGGTAGAGCCATATGCTTTGGTTGGTGGGTCCGCTGTGGCTCTGTTTTTCACACGCTTCGAATATACATATTTACCCCTGCTCCAGAACAGCCAGCTCAGTAACGGCTTCGCCCAGCAGCTTGGTGCTCCTGCAGGGGAGCGTCACATATGAAGCTTTTATTAAAAAATGATCAGAGCAGCGTCCTCTTCAAGCACTGCCTTCTAAAGGCATTCATAACTCTTAACATTTTCACATTTTGTCACGTTACAACCACAAAGTGCAATGTCTTTGTGATAGACCAACACAAAGCACCACATTGCTGTGACCTGCAAGGAAAAGGATATGTATTTTTCTTTTCATATAAAAATTGGAAAAATGTCAGGGACATTTGTTTTCACCCCATTTAATTTTGATACCCCTAGAAACATTCTGCCCTAAACTATTGCCTACAGATGTCACCTTGTTAGTTCACACACCTGTGTGTAATTTCATCCTAGCATAAACAGAGCTAACTCTGCACAGACAAATCCTCGTGGTGAAGCATGGCAGTGGAAGCATGATTCTGTGCGGTTGCTCTTCCTCTGGAGGGGCTGGGAAGTTGGTCTGAGTAAATGGGGAGATGAAAGACTCTGAAGGCAACTGGCTTCATGGGATTTTATTTAGTGGTATCAAAATAAATGGGACCGAAAACAAATCCATCGTTCACTTCTCAGACTTCTATTAGTAAAAATGAATTAAAAACTCCATATCCCTTTTCTTGGTATATCAACAGGAAAACCGGATAAAATACACTGACCAATTGGACAAAATGTGAAAAAGTTCAAGAGGTGTGGATAAGTTTAGCAAGGCAGCTTTGGTGTGCAAAACAGGTTATTCAATGTTGTCAAAGCAGCCAACCACACATTTCCACCTGTGTATTGGGGGCAGAAGGAGATGGGATAACATCAGAAAGTGGAGATAAGCAAAAGTGCGGTGGGCTTGTTTGGCTGAGCAGATGTAAGCTCCGGCAGCCCATTGTTTACATACAGTGCACATGCAGGTCTTTGCTTAAAGCAGTGGTTGTTAACCGAAGGGGAATCCCCTGCTAAGAACCTTCAAATGAAGTTCCCCATACGGCCTAAGTCTTTACAGTCCCGTTTTAACAAAAAAGAAGAGGAATGTAAAGAGAATACTTCTTTTTTGCAGTTTGTAATTTTTATCAGAGCAAATATACGTAGAATGTTAATCTTGAAACTGGAGCTTATATTTGATGCTGTCAAAATCTGGTGACAGTATAAAGTAGTTGAACACAGGATTAGTAACCACCTAACATTTGCAAATCGTTTTATAATAATACGATCAAACTGTAGAAGAGAAAGTGCAACAGTACAACTGTCTCAAACATACTGGACTCAGTGATCTCTTCATATTTGCTTTACCATAATTATCTTCTGTGTTAGGTTTGCATTTTACACCTTTTATTGCTTGTTTGCTGAATTTCTTTTAAAGGTGCTGTAGGAATAAAGTTTTAGTTACTTATTTACGTCAAATTCATAAAATCAGAGTTACAAATTATGTGGCAGCAATATATTCTGACTGTTGTCCATCCAAAAGCATTTATTAAAGTTGTTATTAAAGCTGTTCATGAGATAAGAAAAATATGATATCGGGATCAGGAGAAGATGAGATTATAACAATAATTTTTAATTTCCATGTTTTTGTGTGTTTTAGAATTTTCCAGTCCTGGTTTGACTGGTATATTTATTGCTTCTGTAATGGTTCTCTAATTCTAAGGTGATCCTAATACTAAAACAAGAAACCCTCTGTGATTAAACTATTCCCTGTTCCATGAAGAATTGTCCAGTTCAGGTTTGACCAGTCTAATCATTTTAGATTTTTGATGTGTTCGTGGTTTGGAATTATTTAAAGACTGTTTGATTGTGCTTTGGTTTTGATTCTTGTTGGACTAGCTGTTAGCTTTAGACTTCAGAACCAAATAATCTGGATCTATACCAAATGAAGATGTCAAAAGTGAAAGATAATAAATACTTATAATTCTTTTTTTTACCAGAGCCTCACTTCAAAAATCCTGGACTGTCCCTTTAAGAATATAATTGTATAAATTTATCTTTTGATCTTTACTCTGTTGCACTTTTATTAAAAAAACAACAAAACAAAAAAACAAAAAACATTTCTAAACTGTAAAAGCCTGGCAAGTGAGTAAGGGACAAAAGCCAGCCAACAGAGTGAGTCTTGCAGCATGGAAAACACACCATGACTGGACATGACATCTCCTGGTAAGATGTTAGAGGTTGACACCATCCTGGGGACCTTGCTTTAACTTGCTGACCTCCCTGAATCCTAAACGCTCCTTTCCCTTGTTGAAATCTCTCTATAACAGCTAAAATGGTGTATTTCTGTACACACAATGCAGCGCAGTAACCAATATTCTCTGTGAGACTTGGCTTTTGTCATAACTCAGGGAAACAAAACGAGCTCACCCTAAGAAAATGTGTCTCCGACCACGAGTCCACAAGAATTCTGCCCTTTTTTTTTTTAAGAAACCATTTACTGTCTTAAACTTTTTAATTTATTTCACATAACATGACCCGCTGCACATCAGCATTGTAAATTTTGCTCCCATAGGGGCAAGGAAGCCTGGGCGAAATTGCAAAGGCCCCTATGTTTTTTTTCTCTGACGCGTGTGTGGAAATAATAACGGTAATGGTTTGCAGATGAGTGGAGTGAGCTGTGAATGACATTATGATTATAGTGCAATTACCAAGAGCTCGAAAACAGACGGACAGAGTTTGGAGTAATGACTTGAACACATCTAATGTTAGAGGTGTAACAAACATCCAGCTGACAAGATGAGACGATACGTGACATTAGGTTCACAAGTAACAGAGATTTTAGCTAAATTGGTGTGGAAAATTAAGAACCCCTTTTTTTTTTTTTTTGTTTGCTTTTCAAATAGTAAAAATGTTTCCCAAACCATATTGGTATTCACTGTAGAATATTTCAGTCAAGGTTTAACACTTCCATATATTGTGGTTTTCATGCTTGCCTGATTCTATGATTGTCTTAATACTAAAGAAGCATGGAAGACGCTCTTATTTTCTCTTGTCTTCACAAATAAATGAAATGTTTCATCCCAAACTGTGTTTGATAGAACCTCTGTTCCGCTTGAAATTATTCAGTTCAGGTTGTTCAGTATTTTAAAATTTTACCTAAAGATAATCAAACACAGACCAGACTTGAAAAATATCCACATTAATCCACATTCACTAATTGAAAACAGGTCTTTAATCTGAAGCTACAGAACAGATGTCAACTGAAACACCAGTATTGCTAGCAGCTAAATTTTAGTCTATAGTTGTAATCCTACAGTGTCGACAAATCATTCGTAACTTGTCTTTCACATTCTCAATTATTCTTTATATAAAGAAGTTTTTTTTAAAATTGGTAAGCCAAAGTTCTGCCAAATAAACAAGTTAAAGGTGTGAGGGCTTCTTCAATGCTAACGTAACTGAGTGTTACGAGTCAGAGGGTGGTATGAGAGAGCCACTGATGAACTGCTACCTTTTTCAATTCAAAATAAGAGTCCAAACCTAGATACGGTGTTCCAAGACTAATGCACCCATCTTCATAACTGGGGCTCATAATAATAGTTTAAAGTACAACAGCAATTACACGGCACTTTGAGACAGACTTCATTTTGAAGAGAAATATCCTGGGGTTTTAATATTGTGAGATCTTGTGCCATGAAATCTCGTTGCACCACTAATTAATAAAAGAAAATAAACACACATACACACACACACACAAATGCAAAAGTGGTAATGACAACAATAGCACAAATAATGTTAATAGTAATAATAATAATATTTATGGATGCATACCCTGTATGAATCTGACACTACATAGCACTCAGGCATCCCAGGAGCTCTGGAGGGTTCTTCGTTCAACAGAAAGGACTCCGTTGCCTGAAATGTAACAAAACAGTCGTTCATTTATTCAGTGACAAAGCATTTAAAACCATGCAACTTAAAAAGACACAGAAAAGCTGCTTGCAAATCTGCAGAATCAGATTTTGTAAAATCCTCCTCCTCATCTCTCTTGACCTATTTAAACCCCCACCACCCCCATCGCCTTTCTCCAAGTTCTGCCAGCAGACACTCCTTTCATCTTTGCATTCCAGACGTGTTCACATGTGCAGATAGTGTGCACTGCCCGGCTGTGCCCATGTTGAGTGTAGGCCCGAAGCCCTGCCCCGTCAGCCGCCAATTCTTCTAATGGGGAGAAAAGTGTTTAGCTGTGGCACATTCGGATAATGCTCAGACACAATGGCATTTCCTGTCCACTGCCATTTCACCTGCATGGTCACTTTTTTTCTGTCATCGTGCACTGATTTAGCACAAAGCATTCACACACACAGTCTTACATTACACACATTCAGCTGAAACCCATACATAGTCTATTGCAAAAGTATTCACACCCCTTTAACCTTTTTTACATTAAACAACAAATATTGATGTATTATATTTGGATTTTATGTGCCATACCAACACAAAATAGCACATCATAGTGAAGTAAAATGAAAATGGTACAAGGTTTTCTGAATTATTTACAAATATAAATCTAAAAAGTGTGGCATTCATTTCTATTCAGCCCTTTATTGTGATATTCATAAACAAAATCTATAACAATCAATTTCCTTCAGAAGTCAATTAGTAAACAGAGTCCATCTGTGTGTAATAATCTCAGTAAAAATCAAGGTGTTCTATGAAGGCCTCAGAGGATTATTAGAGAATATTAGCAAACAAACAGCATCATAAAGACCATGGAACACAACAAACAGGCAAGGGATGAAGAATGGCCAAGTCAAAGTCCAGAACTAACTTTAAATTGAGAATCTATGACAAGACTTGAAAACTGATGATTACAGACACTCTCCACCCAAACTGACTGAGCTTGAGCAATTTTGCTAAGAAGAATGTGCAAAACTTTCTGCCTGTAGATGTGCAAAGATGGTAGAGGAATACCTCAAAAGACTTGCAACTGGGAATACAATGAAAGATAGTCCACTTTACAGATATGCACTACTGTGTGTGTGTGGGTCTATCACATAAAATCCCAACAGAACACACTGATGTTAGTGGTTGTAAGGTGACTAAATCTGGAAAACATCAAGGGGCAGAAATACTTTGCAGGGCACAGTAGGCGGATCGTGCATCTGCCATCATCCACACACACACAGGCCACACTACGGCCTCTGTGTTGTATAGCTAAAGTGTTTATATCCAGTGTTTGTTTCTATTCAGTGCAGTTCATTTGTATGCTATGGGATGGCCCAGCAGAGGCTCTGAATGAGCAACCAGGGCAGTTCTGAAGTCAATTGAAGCAGCCAGACCAGACAACATAGAAGGGAAGGAACTTAAAACAGGGAATCTGGGTCAGGGTGGGAGTTCTGCCTGGCTCACAAGCCAGTAGCTATTAGTTTTGCATCTAAACTGGTACAAAGAGGGTTTTTTTTCTGAGTAAGTTTAAATTCTTGGAATCAAGTAAACCTGTTAGGCTGAGGCTAAAATCTCCAGGGAAATGAAAATAACTTATTGAGCTGCAGGTGAGAAGCTTTATACACAAATGTGCTCTTAAACCTACCGGAAAGCGGAGAACTGGGGAAGTAATCCTGTTTTCCAGAACTTTCCTAACATATCTTAAGCTGGAACAAACGTGCACCCAAAACAGGAACAAACTTTGCTCATAGCCAGCAAGAAAAATGTAAACTTATTGAAACTGGCATGTGTGATAAACAATTCAGAGGGAACTCAAACAGACATTAGCTTGCTTAAGCATTAACATATGCACACAAATACACTCATGCACTGGGTGACATGGGATTGCCCTTGAACAAATACATGCAGCGACACCTGCATAAACACAGCACTATAATAAGTCCCAGACTTAGGCTAACCGAGCTGTGGCTGGAGACACAGGCTATTCATATCCTTCAGAATGAGAGGTTACAGCTTGAGTCCTTTCCCTTTTACTGTAACAAAGGAAGGACATGTGTGCGTGTAATTTAACTCAGTTTGTGGCCAAAGGTCTAGGGCTGGTTGATTAGCATAAGAATAACACAGATTTTATTTAGCACAGAGTTTAGCATGTGCCATGTGGAGCGTGCACATGGTCGAAGAAAGTTAGAAGTTGAGCCGTTCAATTGTCTGGGAAAACACCCCTCAACACATTCAGCCTCAGCGCCCAACTTCTGGCATGTCACTGCTAATATGTAAGGAAACACTAAAGGAAAACCATTTTAAACCATTTGTCCCACTAAATGGTGCCCTTGTCAAGCTCTCCGGGCTTTCTGTTAAGCTCTTAAACTGCCCAGTCCAGCTGAGGGATATATTTTACTCTGCTGATAATATCAGAGCAGCACAAAATGTGGCACAACAGTAGTCCTTGCCACCTTGTGTTTCTGGCACGTTTTAGTCATTTGAAGATGAAAAATTATCTGGACCGCACAGACATTTGAGTTCCGGGTCGGTGTGGCTAAACACTAAGGGAAATGAAAGGATAAAACATGGATAACTTTTAGAAAAGGGAGCCTTTCTCCAGACCACAGTGTTGGTGGAGGTGGAATGTTTCAAAATATTAAATTTCCCCTCTGTGATTTTACAATTTATGCCAGTACATACATATATTTTTGCTACATAAATCTAATTCATAAACAGTCCCTTAAAAAGCAATTGGCTCCCTTACAAATTTCTTCAGCTTTTGTTTTTCTGCCACAGCTTAAAGGTTTAGATAATCAAATAAAAAATTTTTTCAGAAAAGGATCTACTGAGTAAATACAAAATGCACTTTTCAAATGAGGATTTGATTCATTAGGGAGGAAAAAATGATGCATGCCTGGTCCAACACACCTGAATCAAATGGCAGAATTGCCTCCTCAACATATAGTTAAGCTCTACAGAGTCTTGTTAGATGAACAGAAGCAGAGACACATCTGAAAGGACACTGGTCCTGGAGGACTGGAGTTTGACACCCCTGCTTAGGATTTTACGCCATGACAATCTCCATGCCTCCATGCTGCAAACATTACCGATTGGGGGATTAACCGACTAGGCTGACATCTTTAATAGTGGTCAGGTGGGATATATTCAGAGGGAGATTGAACATGTAGAGTTCTGCTTTTATTAATGTAATGAATTTGGTTGTGATTTGCTACCAGAATGTGCATCATATGTTTTCTTTGGTAATTTGAGACATAGGTGTCTATTCATTGTGAGAAACTTAATTAATGTGGTTCCTACAGACCTTCTAAGATCCCTAGAGGTTCTTTTGTTTCGTCTATGCACACAAAATAAAATTTTCGCAAACAGGGTAATTGGTATAAAATGATAAACTATGTAAACAATCAATGTTATTTCAAGGGGTCACTAAGGAATTAAATTCCCATTAACAGGACTATCCTGCTAAACAAGGGAGCTGTACTATCATCTGGCATTCTGTCTGTTGTCCATATATAGTCACTTAATATGAAAATATTAAATTTAAAAGGAAAGTGTGTTTTCTATGACGTGTCTTCCCGCAGATATCAGGAAGACTAAACGGAGTACTACAGAGTTACTCTGTTCTATTCGTTTGAGTTTTCAACCACTGTCTGCCATGGAACATGTTCGATTTGGAATCTCATTCGGTAATATTAGTTAAAGTATGAGTCTTCATTCTCTAAGGGACACAGACTGAGACTGCTGTTTTAGTAATGCCAGCCACACTAAAAAATAAAACAAGATACTAAAGGCAGATCACAAAATAAACCCTGGTTTTATTTTGACTTTGTTATAAATAAATAAAAACGTACTTTTTCAACAACTGCTGGCTCTCACAAACAGTGTGTCATGGTCTCTACTTCTAACATTTTACTTATTTTGAACATTTTGACTTGACGTTCCAGGCATTGCAACTAATTGGCAGTTTCAACACTTGCCGGATAGAGCCTTGGCAAAGCTATTTTATATGTGCAGTTTTAGTGTATTTAATACCAAGAAGAATTTCATAAAGTATGATGAAGAGGAGAAGAATGAGCAGTGGAAGCATCCATAAAAAAGTTGTACAAATCCAAAACAAATTGCTTGAAAGCACCCTAGAACTATGCACACCTCCCCATCCTCGTTCTTTAAAAGCAGTGTCTTAACACTAAATAATAACACTTAACTCTGTTATTGACTCTTTTCATAAAACTATTAACAAACATTTTCCCATTCTATCACATTACAACCACAAACTTTGATTTATTTTGTTGGGATTTACAGACTGAAAATGCAGCCAATTCTTTGAATAAAAGCTTAAGCTCATTTAGATTCAACAGTATTTGTAAACATTAACTTTCAAGTCATACAATAGATTTTCAATTGGATTTAGGTCTGGACATTGACTGTTCCAACACATGAATATATACTCACCGGCCACTTTTTTAGGTACACCTTGCTAGTACTGGGTTGGACCCCCTTTTGCCTTCAGAACTGCCTTAATCAGAATAGATTCAACAAGGTACTGGAAACATTCCTCAGAGAGTTTGGTCCATATTGACATGATAGCATCACACAGATGCTGCAGATTTTTTGGCTGCACATCCATGATGCGAATCTCCCGTTCCTCCACATCCCAAAGGCGCTCTATTGGATTGAGATCTGGTGACTGTGGAGGCCATCCGAGTACAGTGAACTCATCGTCATGTTCAAGAAACCAGTCTGAGATGATTTGTGCTTTATGACATGGCGCGTTATTCTGCTGGAAGAAACCAACAGAAGATGGGTACACTGTGGTCATAAAGGATGGACATGGTCTGCACCAATACTCAGGTAGGCTGTGGTGTTGACATGATGCTCAATTGGTACTAAGAGGCCCAAAGTGTGCCAAGAAAAGATCCCCCACACCATTACGCCACCACCACCAGCCTGAACCATTGATACAATACAGGATGGATCCATGCTTTCATGTTGTTGACAACATATTCTGACCCTACCATCTTAATGTTGCAGCAGAAATCAAGACTCATCAAACCAGGCAACGTTTTTCCAATCTTCTATTGTCCAATTTTGGTGAGCCTGTGCAACTGTAGCCTCAGTTTGCTGTTCTTAGCTGACAGGAGTGGCACCCGGTGTGGTCTGCTGCTGCTGTAGCCCATTTGCCTCAAGGTTTGACGTGTTGTGCGTTCAGAGATGCTCTTCTGCATGCCTTGGTTGTAACGAGTGGTTATTTGAGTTACTATTGCCTTTCTATCAGCTCAAACAAGCCTGGCCATTCTCCTCTGACCTCTGGCATCAACAAGTCATTTGCACCCACAGAACTGCCGCTCACTGGATATCTTCTCTTTTTGGACCATTCTCTGTAAACTCTAGAGATGGTAGTGCGTAAAAATCCCAGTAGATCAGCAGTTTCTGAAATACTCAGACCAGCCTGTCTGGCACCAACAACCATGCCACGTTCAAAGTCACTTAAATCACCTTTCTTCCCCATTCTGATGCTTGGTTTGAACTACAGCAGATTGTCTTGACCATGTCTACATGCCTAAATGCATTGAGTTGCTGCCATGTTATTGGCTGATTAGAAATTTGCGTTAACGAGCAGTTGGACAGGTGTACCTAATAAAATGGCCGGTGAGTGTATACTAATTCAAACCATGCAATTTTAGCCCTGGCTGTATGTTTTGGTTCATTGCCCTGATAGAAGGTGAACCTTCGGCCCCAGTCTCAAGTCTTTTGCAGTCTCTAAAAGGTTTTCTTCTATGGTTGTCCTATATTTAGCTCTATTCATCTTCCCATCTACCTGCTACCCAGCTGATTTTGGACAGATCTGACCAGAGCAGCCTCTTCCACCAGTTTGATGTGGGCTCTATATGGCTTATGGCAAACTGCAAATGTGACTTTGTTTGGCTTTCCTTCAACAATAATCATGTTCTTGTGATTCTTCCATCTGCAGATTCTTCCACCTAAGATGTGGAACTCCTTCAGAGTTACTATAGGTTTTGCCATACTGTTACCACTTGGATTTTTCTCCTTGACCTGTCTGCTGAGCTCCTTGGTCTTCATGAGGCTGTTTGCTCAGTGATATTTTCTATGAAACCTCCAAAGCCTTCACAGAACAACTGGAAGAGTTCAAGGTGTATGAAAACATTTGAACGGAACAGTATTTTAGCACATTACCACAAGATTGGTCAGGGTTGTGGAGGTTGAAGAACTAAATCAAGTAAAGACAAGTCAGTTCTCTATAGTCTGCACTGACCTAAATATTTATTTTAAATAAGATTCATGACCTGCACAGCACCTTTTCTCTATCATGTCTGTTCATTTTTCTCCAAAAACCAGAAACACAATAACTCAGATTTGGAGGAGAGCATGATGCCGAGTGTTGGCTTGCTTTCAAATGGATTAATTGGAACACATATACATAATTCCCGCCTTTCCCTGTCTCACTCATTGTCTTCTCCGCACCAAAACACAAGGACAAAAACCACCTGGGTTTCCACATTTCTGATCTATGCAGGAGAGGCGGGTATCTTCACAGCCACTGATTAACAGCCTTCTCATTGCTCCATCGTACCGTCCTACCCATTAACAGCATCAACACAATCAAGTTTCAAGAGCATCAGAGGGTTCTCTTCCCCTGGGGAAGATAACTGACCCAGTCCCATTACATTCACACTTAACTGTATTCTCAGTTTTACCTGGTAACGGGCTAGCAAACCTGTGCAGAGGTGGGAAGCACATCAAAGAGTAGGAGGGGTAGAAGGTGGAACTTGTTTGTAGAAAAAAATGTGTAGGAGAATATGAAAGGGAAAATTTACGTTGTGTGAGTTCAAGCCAGCATCACCTCAGGGAGAAATGCTGGAAAAATGTGATATTTTACACCTGCGTCTCAGGAGGTGCAGAACATGAGACATGGTGGGGGAGTGGGTGGCAGTAATTAGAAGAGTGTGCATATATGTGTATGCGTGTGTTTTAGAAGGATCTTTTTGTATGTTTTTGGGGCTTGCCACTGGTTATTTCTTTTCCCAGCATTCAAGTTGGTACAATCCATTCGCTGCTGCATTATTTACAATGCTAAACCTGGTTCCGATTGCTCGGAAAACAGCTGAAAAGGGAACAAATATGCTAATGTTTTTCCAGTGATAAATAGCTGGCAAGCTCTGTTTAATGAATAATGCTATTGGCTCTAATTCCTAATTAGAGCCTAAATAGAGGAGTGCAAAGGGAAGAAATACATATCTTGTTGTGAAGTAAAAAGATACCAACACCTTCACAAATTAAGTTGATTTCGTTACACACAGCAGTATGCAGTCAAATGTTCCTTAACCAATTCATTTGAGACTTAATCATTGTTTAAGGCATAATCGGAAGTCCGGCACCTGGACTCCACAGGAACCTACGCCAGGATCCTGTTTGTGGATTTCAGCTCTGCCTTCAACACCATCGTCCCAGTTCTGCTACAGGAGAAGCTCTCCCAGCTGAGTGTGCCCGACTCCACCTGCAGGTGGATCACTGACTTCCTGTCTGACAGGAAGCAGCGCGTGAGGCTGGGGAAGCACGTCTCTGACTCCCTGACCATCAGCACCGGTTCCCCCCAAGGCTGTGTTCTCTCTCCTCTGCTCTTCTCCCTGTACACCAACAGCTGCACCTCCAGTCACCAGTCTGTCAAGCTTCTGAAGTTTGCGGACGACACCACCCTGATCGGACTCATCTCTGATGGTGATGAGTCTGCGTACAGATGGGAGGTATGACCATCTGTTGGACTGGTGCAGCCAGAACAACCTTGAGCTCAACGCTCTAAAGACAGTGGAGATGGTTGTGGACTTCAGGCAGAACCCAGCCCCACCTGCCCCCATCACCCTCTGTGACTCCACAATTGACACTGTGGAATCTTTCCGCTTCCTGGGAACCATCATCTCCCAGGATCTCAAGTGGGAGCCAAACATCAGCTCCCTCATCAAGAAAGCCCAGCAGAGGATGTTCTTCCTGCGGCAGCTGAAGAAATTCAACCTGCCAAAGACTATGATGGTGCACTTCTACACAGCCATCATTGAGTCCATCCTCACCTCCTCCATCACCATCTGGTACGCCGCTGCTACAGCCAAGGATAAGGGCAGGCTGCAGCGTGTCATTCGGTCTGCTGAGAAGGTGATTGGCTGCAGTCTACTGTCGCTCCAGAAACTGTACACCTCCAGGACCCTGAAGCGGGCAGGGAAGATTCTGGCTGATCCCTCCCACCCCGGTCACAGACTCTTTGAGACTCTCCCCTCTGGCAGGAGGCTGCGGTCCATCCGGACCAAAACCTCACGCCACAAGAACAGTTTTTTCCCATCTGCCACCAGCCTGGTTAACAAAGCCCGGAAACCACCTTGACACTCTCCCTTTCCCCCACACCCCCCCTTTTTTTGCTGACAGGACACCTGTAACCTGTAACTCTATGTGTTACATTAACGCTCAGCTTGGACTCCTGCTTTACTTGCACTGCTTTACTTGCACAATGATCACCTGCACTGTTGTATTGCTCTTGCATCTTATACTGCTCTATATTTACTCTCACTCACTTAAAACTGTGCACATATATTTATATTATATTGTAGATATGTTTATACTGTTTAATTTGTATTGTATTGCACCGACTACGCCAAAACAAATTCCTTGTATGTCCAAAAACGTACTTGGCAATAAAGCTTTTCTGATTCTGATTCTGATTCTGATTCTAAAATTTTAAAGTTAAAATGGTATGTGGTAAAGCTGAGATTGATCCATATAAAGTAACACTAATTGTTTTTCTTACTGAAGTGTAGCGGTGTTACAGCATCTGTATTTATACCCAGACGTTTCTGTTTGGGTCTTGCACGTTTTGAATAAATTAGAGGTTTAATAAGATCTTGTGCCATGAGATCCTGCGATAATAAAACACCACAATATTTCACATCAAAGTGAAGTCTGTCTCACAAAGTGTTGTCCAGTTGTTGTCAGTACGTGACTTTTTCTGGTGAAGTTAGTGCAAGTTAATAAAATGGACCCTGAATAATAAAACATTCGTACAGTTATGGTTTCATTTATTATAAAATATTTATTCACAATTTAACAATAAAAATCAAGTGTGATAGCAGGAAAGTATCTATCCATACTGTTGTTAGTATTACCTAAGAGTGATAAAACAAATGAAGTAATAACAATAGAAATGTCTGTCTTCTTTCCTCTCCTCCTTTTCTGTCTAACACTCTTTCTTTCCCTTCGCTTAGCTTTGCTCTACTTTCTATCAGTCTATTTTCCTCCATAAGATTTTTGTTTCAGAAACCCTTTAGAAGTTGGTTATTTTCAGATGAGAAACTAGGATAATCATAATATAATTGTATAAATATTAACCTTTTTTTTAATTATTTGACTAGTTTTCTCAGGTGATGATATGCTGAACATGCTATATTTAGCAAAAAAAACCAACTATTTTCATTTGGAGCTACAAGGTCATACAACAGAGGAAATGCACATTTAACCAGGTTATTCTCTCTCCCTCCTCATCATTCTCAGTTCATGCAGTTCTTACATCATTCACTTTCTCTGTTACTGACTCTTTTATTGTTTGTGAGGAACTTTCATATGTCCAAACTGGGGAGTCAAACACCCCTCAGTCTGAAAGTCTATGTTCACATATCACAACAATAAATTGACAAAACAACTAATAACTAGCTCTGAAAATATAAACTAAAGGTCACCAATTGATTCTAAAACATCTTACTTTGGACAAACTCTTGTTGGCACTGTAGCACTCCACTTTCCTAATTCAGGCAGCACTTAAAAAGGGATTTCTCCCTCTCTCCCTCACTCAGCTGCAGCTATTCCCTGTGCTCCCATCTTGCCTTTTGTTGTCCTATACGTTCATAAAAGCTTGGTTTATTTGCATTTGGGTTCTTACCTTTAGTAAAGCAAAACACATCCCAGCCTTATATTTTTTTACCTGGGCACAGTGAATGTTGACAACGTTTCCTGCAGTGAACCACACCTTCATCACAGCAAGGATTAGCCCAGTCCAAGGCAGTGTGCTCAGCTCTTCTTCTACTCTGTCTGTAACATTAACAGCAGCGTGGACAGCTACCGTAACAGCTGTTGTTGTGTGCAACATGCTCAATTGCACTTTCTACCCCCGGTTACCGTAATAACATGCAACATTTATATTCTTTGAAATCTGAGACATTCCTGGAAATTGGGGACGTCTGGTCACCCTAATAATACCCCAACTGGCTAACTGTTAGCAGCTAACGAAGCTCCAGTTTACAAAAAACACAGTCTGCAGAAGAGTCAAACCTGAGCTGGGTCATTCTACATTAATTACAGATTCTCTTTCCTATTCTTGGAAATGCAAAAAAAAAACAGGGGCTCTTAGGTTAGTTTTAGCTAGCAAAAATCAGAGTGTTTTTGTGAATCCAATAATGTTTATTGTTTCATGAGCTACGCATGTGTACAAAAAGAACCCGCAGGAATGTTGCATTGTTTAAATGTGTAACTACAGTGTGGGACTCTGCCACACTGCACAGACAAACCCCCTTCCCTCACAAACTTTCATTAAAGTCTGCCGTTTGAGAATTTTATGGTTTGTCATTCATCTACTGTGACGATGATGAAAGCAAGGTGGATTTAAAAAAAAAGCTTTGGGCTTTCAGGATGCTAGCTCCAAGTTGAATGTAGTTATTTAGTTTAAAACCAACAGCTAAAATGATTTATAAACCCAGCTGGTTGGCTGCGTATAAACCCAGCTGTGTGTAGCAATCAAACAGCCCTTCGCTAACAATTCAGATGATGTTCAAAGCTATAACAACATAAACATAAGCTGAAAGTAATGTAACCACGTTATGAAAGTGCCTCTCTTCCCACAACGGCTACTGCAGTTACCCTCCCTATTGATTATAATGCCAATCTGGATGCATTGAGGTGCAGGCCATGTTCTGAATCTACACTAAAATGGTTGTATATTTTTATTTCACGATTTGTTTTTGGAACTTTATTTCACAAACAAGTTTTATTTAATAAAAAATATATCATGTTCTTTACTTTATTCAAGGCTAAATACAATGACAAATAAAAATCTACTGTACTGACCATTGACCTCACAGGCGAGGTATGTAAAGAACTGTGACATTTCTGAAGTGTTACTCCCTTAGCATGGTCTTTGCATTATTTGTAAATTGTTTGCTAAATTAAATAAACAAATTGTTCCTATTCAGTATGATCACTATCCATTTTTGAAATGTTGATTTTAAGACTTTTCCAAAAAGCATGCTAAAAGTGGAATTTTGTTTTTGTTTTACTTTGTATCACGTGTTTTCTTGAAACATCTTCATCCTTCCCCAAACAGCCAGAAAATGGTGTAGTGTGTCTCCAGCTTTAGACTCTGTTCTGTCGAGTGACCATACTAGTTTAGCAAATTAGTTTAGTTTATCAAACTGACAGCCATATTTGTTAGACATGCATACCCTTTTCCCTGACCCTAACCCAATTAAGTACTTATAAACTGATGGCTCCTATTCACATGGTGGACTAATAATTCACCCTTCATTTTTATTGAAGCAATGTATGCTACTCTGATATGTATGCTGCAATGTCAGAACAACCTGGCCTGAGGAAGTTAATCCTCAGAGTAAAATGCTGCAGTTTTACAATAAGGGCACACAAACTGAGCAAAAACTATTTTCCCTCAATGAGTTGCCTTTGAGGTCTTGATAGATGTCGCTAATCTATGCCTCCTAGGTCCCCTTACCTAGACAAAGCTAAGCATGCGTCTTGCTGCATTGTTATGCAAACACTTGAAGTCTTGGTACGTCATTGTCTGCACAGAAATGTACCATCTTGTTAAAATGGAATTCTATTAAAACTGGACCAGTGACTGCTGAGGTGTTTTATTGTGGGAAACTTCAAATAATCACTTTATTGTTTTGAACTGCACTGAATTTATTTGGAATGAGCTTGATGGGACAGTGTTATGTTTCTTATTGTATTACACATATCTCAAATGTACTTAATTATAATGAGACTAATACAGTCTCTAAAATACCTAGAAATAGGTTTTGTTTTGAACTAACACTGCACAGCTAAAAACTGAATGGAACTAAAATACATTTAAATGGACTAGATTAAATTAAACTGAACTGAATTAATCCGAATTCAGATGAATTTTATGGAATTGAACAGAACTGAATTGAATCGAATTGGACCAAACTGAAAATAATGATTTTGAGCCCGAGTCAGCTGCATTGTGGGTTGCTAGGTTCCAAACCTGGCCTGTGTTCTCTCTGCATTGAGTTTGCTAGTGGAAACCAGATGGCTTTTAAAAAACACTTTTCAAACCCATGAATGCTGTTCATTATATTTCAGATGTTAAACTGGCCTGCAATCCAATAATTGAAGATTACTTTGCAAAAAAACTATTAAAAACTATTAATTTTGACACTGTATTAACCTATAAACCTACTCAAGCCTAATTATTTTTGCAACTTCTAAATGAAATCAAAAAGCTAATTGGTGTATTTGCTTTATCAAAAAGCTTTATCCTTTTTGATAAAGCTCATAGTTAGAGTGGCTTAGGTTATCAGGGAGGGAGCCTTCCTCCCTCCCTGTTGGTTGGAGTAAGAGGGAATCAGGTTTAGCCTAAACCGGCTCAGTTATGGTTGAGGTGCAAACACACCCTCCATTTCTGCTACCTGTATGACCCCCTCTCTTTTCCAATGGTTATAATCTGACAGAGAGTCTGACAGAGAGAGGTATCTCGATCGTTGTGGTTTTTAGTATAACAATGACCATCAATGGGCTCTAGATGCACAAACTGTCTACTTTTAAGGCAAGGCTTAAAACTTTCATTTTTGATAAAGCTTATAGTTAGAGTGGCTTAGGTTATCCTGAGCTATCTGTGTAGTTATGCTGCTATAGGCTTAGGCTGCTGGACGACATAATGACCACTTTCACCCTCTTCGCTACATTCTCACACTACTCTCCAATTTTGCATTATTTGCTGTTATTTAAGCTTTTAACCTTGTTCTCTCTTTTCTCTTCCTAGAAGCTACAGCTGGCCTGACTCTGTGTCAACCTGTGACACCTTTCTGGAGAGGGGCATCGTCCAAGCTTCTGCTGGCAACAACTTAATGCTCACCTTCTACCGATGATCCACATGGCCCTGTCTTTCAGTGTTTAACCCTTTCTCTCTCCTAGACATGGCAATTGACTGAGCTTTACTGTAACTAATTATGTGTGCTCTCTTTCAGACTCTAACCTTGAAAACTGGCTCAGAGTTTATCTGTTCTTTCTTTCTAGGTGAAACGACTAAAGGAGCTACATCTATTAACATTTACTTTTCCTTCCCATAGAAAGGACTCCTGGATCAGTGCTTCTGTATTCTTTTTGTGTCTCTGCTCTGTTCTCTCAAACCCCAGTCGGTTGTGACAGATGGCCGCTCACACTGAGCCTGGTTCTGGTTCTGCTGGAGGTTTCTTCCTGTTAAAAGGGAGTTTTTCCTCTCCATTGTAGCTACATGCATGCTCAGTATGAGGGATTGCTGCAAAGTCAACGCCAGTGACTGTTCACTGTGCTCATCTGGGAGGACGTAATGCTGCAAGTCACTGACTGGATGCAATCTGCTGGGTTTCCTTTGATAGAAAAACTTTTTATCCAATTTGAATAAATAACTGAATCTGACTGCACTGTTCAATGATTAGGATTAATTGGAATGTATGTACCTGACTTTTGTGAAGTGCCTTGAGACGACATGTGTTGTGAATTGGCGCTATATAAATAAACTGAATTGAATTGAATTGATGATTTTGAAATGGTGCATCTTTAAACCAATCAACCTTAGAAAGCTGTCCAAGCTCACCATCCTGAGATTTGTATCGTTTCAGCCTATATCAGAGTTTCCATCTTTAGACCGTACGACACATAAGCTATTACAGCCAGCTATGATTCTTATTTGTTTTCCAAGGAAACGTCAGTGCCAGGACAAACACAACGGCATGATATTCTCTATATACAGCGAGGGATGACATCATATGCAGCAAACGGCCAAGACGAAGATCACACATGACTGAAAATCCACCCGCTGGATCATCATATGGAGGACTGTCCACACACACACACTCACACACAAACACACACACACACACACACACACACACACACATACACACACACACACAGAATATGAATAAATACGTTTTTAAATAAAATAATTAGTTATTTTTTTTTAGTTTTAGTTTTTTTTTATCTTTTAATGCCTTATATTTCTGGTAAACTCCACATAAGATTATAATTTTCCTGCATCATGTTAAACCTAATCCAAGGTCTATTTTATGTACATGAGGGACCTAAATATCATGATTACTTATGATGGTTCATAGGAACCATTTTCTGTTTACCTTTCAGAAATGACAAAGATAATATCGAGAACATGTAAATTACTCAGATAAAGATCTTCTCTGCAAACATGTGCTTTATCCAGGCAACTGGGTTGGGCCATCATCCTCAGGGGAAAACAAATTAATCTTGACACTGATTGACAGGTACCTCCAGTGCATTTCTGACTAAACCAATACCAGCTGAAATGTTTGGCACAAGTTAACTGTACAGCATCTCTTAAAAAAATAATTAAATAACTAAATAAAGATGTGCTGGAAGTAGGAGAATAACAAGTGGAGATAATCCCATGTGAGGCCTGTCCTAAATTCTGTATCATTTTTACTGATGAGCTTCTTGGGCAGCTGCCACGCCAAGCGAGGGTGCTCATAAACAAATAATTATTCATCCTAATAATCTTCCATATTCATGTGCAAATAAGATCCCTCCCTGGTATCTCAGCAGCTTCAAGGTTGTATGTAGGAGGTTCCTCTAACTACTGCCTGACTTGACTCATTTCATGCCAGGAACGAGTCCGTCTAAGGGTCAAGGATATGTTCTAGCCAGATATGAGAGTTTTTCACAAGCACAGTTTTTACTAATAAATGTAAAAGCAGAGGATTTTCTCTGAATATATGTTTTAGGAGCTCACAGAACATCTGTGCAACATATATCCTATATGAAAGAAATGTAGGAACAAGTACAATACTTTTCAAAACTATTCACACCCCTTAAACTTTTTACACATTCCAACCATAAACTTTAATGTATTTCATTAGGATTTCATGTGATAGTCCAACACAAAGCAGTGTATCATAGTGAAGTGGGAAGAACAAGTTAAATGTGTTATTCTTTTACTTTTTACAAACAAAAACCTAATAAGTGTGGGGAAATCCAGCTGTTCTGTGAAGGCCTCAGAGGTTTGTTGGAGAACATTAGTGAACAAACAGCATCATCAAGACCAAGGAACACTGCAGACAGGTCAGGGAGAACGTGGTGGAAAAGTTTAATGTTATAATTACAAAACAATATCCACTCTGAACATCTCACAGAGCTCGGTTGAATCCAATCCATAAACCCTTTAGATCTGACCCAACGACTAACTATGAACCCATGCTGAACACAGCATCCCCACTTTGAAACATGGTAGTAGCAGCATTGTTCTGTGGGATTCTTCTGCAACAAGGACGAGGAACTTGGTCAGAGTTGATAGGAAGATGGTCAATCTGGTAGGAAAGCTACTTGAGTCTGAAAAAACTAGTGCGGAAACTCACATTTCTGTAAGACAACTATCCAAAACACACAGGCAAGGCTGTAATGGAATGGTTTAGATCTAAGTATATTCATGAGCTAGAGTGTCCTAGTCAAAGTCCACACCTAAAACACCTGAAAATCTATTGCAAGGCAGGTTGATGTTTAGAGGTGCTCTCATTCTAGTCTGACCAAAGTTAAACGATTTTCCACAGAAACATGGGAAAAACATTTCATCTCAGGATGTTCAGAGCTGGGGTTATAACTGATGCAAAAGTATTTATTTACTGGAGCTAAATACTTTCTGTACTTTTCATGTTTTTATCGGTAAATAAATTTGGATAGTATTTATTTTCCTTACACTTTACAATTATGCACTACTTTGTGTAGGTCTATTGCAAGATGTCCCAATAAAATCCATTTTTATTTGGTTTATAACAAGACAAACTGAATACTTATTCACTTTACTGTGTATTATTAATCTTAAAAAAGCTTTTGGAGATTCACGTAATAAATCTTCAAAGAAAAATCAATATGTCTACTGAAAGGATGTTAAACGTGGCCCTCTACTGTCTGACGGCTTCTTAGAGGTTTAAACAAGTCACAAGCGCTGTGCGTAATTACGCATAACTGAATATTCCATCCTTTATACAGGGGCCCCTCACGTATCACAGTGTAACCTTAACCCATCTTTCCCCACTGTGCATGACATGCAATAGTGCGGTTCATCTGTATGTATGGCTATAAATAGCGCACAGACCCCCTTGCTTCTAGGAGCACTAATGAGAGGAGTCAGGTTCCCAATTTGGATGAAACAGCTCTGGGTGGGCTGGACACTGATTTGGGTAAAAGTTTGGAAACCAATTTTAAGAAATGAATCCCGTTTTCATAATAAAGCTGCTGGGGCACCTTGGCACACAAGAATGATCTGGAAATTAATTTGTTTCTATTAAAACTTTGTTTCAGTACAGGAAAGTACAGAAATAAGCAAATTATTAGTTTACACAGCACGTACCATTGTGGTGTGGGGAAATGTGCCAACACTCTCAAAGAGCCATTTTCCACTTTCCAAAGTTCAGCTTCCAGAAAAAAGGTGGGAGATAGAAAAGTGCCTGGTTCTTGTTCTGCTGGGCCTAATTCTCGGCCTGCTGCCCGGTAACCATTCTACAGTGCTGGGGGAGTCTGCGGGTCAACTTTCCTCGTTACTAATCCGAGCCGGCTCTCTTCATCAAGACAGTTTCTGTTCCGTTTCAGCTCGATGTTCCTATGACATTCCAACTTCGTGGGTGCTGAGCTCGACGATCGATTCCCCGTCCGCGGACCCGGCCACCGACAGAGCCCGAGGCGGCGGAAACGGACCGTAAGTAGCCTTCTCTCTCTGCGCTCACCCGATCAGCTGTTGCTCCTGCAGATTTAGACGCCTTTCTCCCCTTTCATGCATGCACTCAATCCCCGGCTTTTTGTTGATCCGAAAACGTGCAGCTCTTCATCCACCTGTTCCTTCAGAGTCCGCCGAGAGAAGGGACGCCTCAGACCAAACTCACCGTCCGGAGTTCAGAGACATCAGAGCAGAACGCAGCCTACCAGCGACGGAGACGTGACCGTGGCGTGTGAGTGACACCGAGCAGCTGAAATCGAGTAAACAAAGTGCTGAAAGTGGGGAAACACAGCGTGGCTGCACGCACGCACGCACGCAGCCAACCAGGGGAGGAAGAGCGTTGCGGTATGTCCCGCGGCCGCGGCCGGAGAAGCGGAGCGGCGCTGCGCAGAGAGCAGAGGAGAGGAGCTGGTGAATTATTAATAACCGCAGCGGTCCGCAGTCTGTCGCGTTCAGTGAGTAAGCAGGCGGCAGCTGGGGGTTTAGAGGAATTAAATACGAGCTCAGAGTAAACCATGGACGCAGGGGATTAGAGGCTCTCACCGGCTACAGTGTAGGGGCAGCTCGGGGCCGACAGCGAGGGCGGGAGGGAGCGAAGCGGAGGGGGGATTTGGAGGTTAGGAGAAATGTTTTTGGAGGAGACCTTTTACAAACCTAAACCCGTGTTGATAACTTCTATCACTAGATCTGCTGAGCTGAGCTGAGCAAGCCTTTAAACTGTAACACACACTGATAAACAAGGTGTTAGAATTTAACCAATATAACTGGTTCAGAAAATAGCATTCATTTTATTTAGGTAGATTTCTTAAACATTTCTGGGTTAAAATTATGCAAGTTTATCAGTTAAAATACAAAACATTCCAACAAATTTTAAAATGTACCTGTTAAACTAAATCAGTAAAATCCTCTACATTTTTTAAATGGAACAGTTGTTTCATTTGTGAAATATTAACACATTTTTAAGTCTATTTTTAAAAGGCCCCTGCAGGGCTAAGAAGCTCAATATGAAAAAAAATATTTAGAGAATATTAAATATTAACCATTAAAATAATTTAAATACTAATGAAGCATATTCCTTTGTGTAGATCATTTTCAATAATGAATACATTCTAACATCAGCTGACAAATCCTACCTGAACGCTTTTATATGCATTTTAACTGAAGATGTTGATCCAGCCAATCATTAGCTGTTTTATTCGTTGTACCCTGTATCCAGGAGAGAACGTTAAGACTGATATGTTTATGTGGGTTGTATAATGAATGAGTTTGTAAAATTAGTAAACTAAGAACAGTTACACAACTTGTGGTTGTGCTAATCCTTTTCCTTGAATACTCAACCCAGACTTGCTACCAGGCAGAGCTTCAGTTGATGCCAATGAACACTACACCTATAAGCTTTGGTTGACAGTGTAATGGTTTACATGGCGCCTTTCGTAGAATGGGTTTAAAACGTTTGTAATAAAAAACCAGTTACTTAATTTTTGTGTCTTTTTAATATGAAAGTTTGACTGTAGCCTACGCCCTTTTGCTGAACTAGTTAAAGCTCAATGCAAACTGAAACTCTTACCCCAACTGAGTTAGAATAGTCAATCATAAAACAAATCATCTAAACATATCAGCATTACCACGTTGGACACGCAAAGAATGAGAATTGCTGAAGTTTGACTGGACCAACATCTTTAGTTAAATTCTGGTTGGATTTGTCACCAGTTCTACAGTGCTGGGGGAGCACAGTATAGAACAGTGTAATGGTAGAAGCAACACTGGTTGCCCCTAAAGGTTCAGTCCAAACAACCCAGTTATTATTGTTTGGACTGAACCGTTGTTTAACATTAAAAATAAAAACAAATGTGTCTGATTAAGAGTTTAGTGGCAAGTTTTAATACCTTCAAAGTTCTTTTTTGTTTAGTGCAGATAATATCCATATTCATTGTAGTTTATTAAACGTGTTGTATAGGTTAGTTATATTTTGACACATTTGCTGACGTTTAACAAAAACGGGTTAATTATATAATACATTTGAATAATCTGAGCATGTATTTAAAACATAATTCTGATTGATTTTAGTGTAAAGGCTTTATTTGTCACGTTTTACACACAGCCAACCCTGCAAAGTCATGCTGCGGGGCCTAAGAGTCCATCTGAACCAAATCCGAACAAAACACCCCCGCCTTGCTCCAACCATGTGGTTTATTTGGTCACGAATAAAGCGAGCAGTCTGGGCAGAAGTTAGAAGCCCAAATATGCTAGAGTATGCGCAGGTGCGCGACTCCTGGCAGGAGAACAGCGCCTCTGGTAAAACACGATATTAATTCATCACAAATAGCCCCCCCCCACCCCCCCCGCCAAACAAAAAATAGCGAAGAAGAAGAAGCTGGGGAAAATTAGAAATAATTTCTGCAGAGATGGAGCTACCGTCCTGCTGCATGCATGAATAAATCACCAAATCGAAGCGTTGTTTTTTTTCCATTACCTTTTAGGAAAAATATAGAATTTTAAGCGTGTGCGCAACTGCCGACGTCACGTAGCAACAGTGACGAGCAAAGTAGATTTTTTTGCTGTTGCCAGGGCTAGGGTAAACAACACAATAAAAGTCGGAAGATAAGTTAGTGGGAAGTGACTTTCTTTTCTTTTACTTTTATGCAAAAGTTATAGAAATAAAATAAACAAATAAATAAATAAATAATGTTATTATTTAAAAGCCTGCATGTAATTTGTATACAAATAACATATTTGCATAAACATAAAAAAGTGTTATTGTATCATTAATGTCAACAAATAACGTAATATAATAAATTAGCCTACTTGATGATCTTCTTTCTTGTTTTATTTCATGTTGACAGGGTAAACTTCTTTATCGTAAAGCTAGTTCCAAGCGATTGTTGTCTTTGTTTTTTGTTAATTTGTTTTATTTTAATATCATTTGGGCCTAACAAATGTCAGTAAATTTATTTAGAAGCGAATTTTTATTGGTATTTTTTTGACAAATCACAAAGCCCAGGAAACACGCAGCTACTTCGTTTAGGCCTCTAGTGTTTTTATTGAAATAAAACACAACAACTATAATAAATAAATAAATAAGTAAATGAATAAATAACTAAATAAATAAATTAATCACACCGTTCGTTTGTGTGAAAAAAAAGCTATTTTTTTCTAAGAAATTCGAATCTTTTTTTTAAAAGTTTTTAAAGTAATCTTTCGTCCATGTACTATATCGTCAGGTTTTCTGATTTGCATCTATTTTTATTAGAACCAATGAATAATTTAAGTTAGTAAATATTAATGTGTGTGAGGGTGTGTGGCCATTTTTCTGTTCAGTGTGCGGCCTGCAGCTGCGGGCCTCTGTGGGAGAAAACAGAGAAGCTGGCTGCGTCTTTTCCCTCCTAATTAGCTCCGTGTGCGGCCAGACTGTTAATATCTGCAATAAGCGACTTTTTCTCGTTTTTAAATAAAGCGATCATGCATTTTTATCATTCCAAGGCATAAAATTAAAATCTGAAGAAGCTGTAGAAAACTTAGAATGCTCCTGAAACTGTGACCCCATTCTGTAACTCTAGTATAAACACACTGATCGCGGAAAACTCCATCACTTTTTGCTGCCATTCCTTTTTTAATGTTAGTCTGATTTTACTAAACAGGCCTCCCTGTATGTATAGTTCCTCTGCTTGTTAAATGCTCCTCTTTTGCTCTCCTTATTACAATTGGCAACACTTTCACCAGCAACAAATTGGATGACAAAGATAAAACAAATTGTTATAATTAATTCCAAGAAATTGATGTAAAATGTGCTTTAATTTGATTTGTGTAGATTTTAATCAACATTTCTTTGTAAAGATTATGTTGGCTAGCTAAACAACCTATTTTGAAAACCAATTTTTTTCAGCTAACTTAGGTAAATTCTAACCAGGGTCTCTTATGTAAAAAAAGGAGGGAAAAAAATAATAATGGTTTGTAGCTAAGAGTTAAAATATCACAGATATAGTGTTGGACTGAACAACATATCTTAGCTGTGGTTTACACTACCTTGCTTAAAAGTTTATTACTATTTCATTAATGTTTTGAGTCTCAATCACAAAACAATTATTCGTTTTTGTTTCTTTTTAACACTGGATGACAAAGCTAGCTAGCGAGTTTGACTAAAGAGCTGTCGCTAAGCTAGGTAAAGCTTGAATACTTGGTCCAACCCAGAAACTCTCCACCACAAGTCAGATGAAAGTTCATAACTTTTAATAAGTTGATAGATTCACTGATAATAAAAAAATTATCTTAGTGTTGCTGGACACCACACACAAAGGAGAACAACTATTGGCTAACTGAACAAGCATCTTCATTTAAATTCCAATCAAAATGTTTAGCTAGGATTTGTTAACAAAATAAAGTAGCTAACATTGTTAGAATTTAATCATTGTAAAACATTAAGTTAACAAACTAATATGCCTGAGTAAAATGTAAACAATTTTCATGGTTAATATTTAATATCCTCCAAAATTCCATTTTATAGTGAACTACTTGTCCACTGAATACAGAAAAGCATGCATTTAAAAAGCAAAGGTGGCACAGGAAATTTTTCTGTATAGATCCAAAGATCTTCTCCTATGCTACCTTGGGTAAATATATAGCTACTGTCTCGCACTGGAGGTTTGCACTAAACTGTGAAACAAAAGTTCCACCAGGCAACAACTAAGAGAGGAATGCTGACCTTGGCAGGGCCACTGGAACCGGCTCATGCTCAGCAGTCATTATTTCCTCCCTCTCTCTTTTGGTTTAAATCCGGACGCATTTTGACCTGCAATAAATGTCTGAGTGATGACACCGTGTTCTAAGGCAGGCCTGGAGCCACCCTGCTTAGGTCTCTGCTGCTGCTGCAGGCTGCACAGAAGGGACAGAAGCTGCCTTAGAGATGAATTTTAGCTTTAAAATAAACTATTGGGTATAAAAGATAGGAGGACAGAGACAAATGAACACTGAGTGACTGTTAGGAGCATTACTGAAGTCTTAAGAAAGTTTGTGTGTGTATCATAATCACAATGGACTACATTATGTTAGCATGAGGCAATTATGGTTATATTTAAAGAACAAAGAGATACATCTCTATTATGCCTTATAATCATATTGAAGAGTATTTATTTCCATATTGAAACAGTCCAGAACAAGAACCAGTCAATTTGCCATATTTAATTGTATTTTCTATGTATGATTTTAATATTGGAAAAACATGTAATGAGGCTCATAATTCACCCTGAGTAACTACTTTTTATATCTCATGATTTCCCTTTCAAATTTTTATTCATCCGATCAGTTTATAGAATAACTGCTCCGTTTATTGTTCATTTCATTTACATAAATTATTGTGAACTTCTAGTCATCATCTCTTCAACACACATACAAAATATGAGTTTGGACACATTTATTGGCACCCCCATTAAAGCCTCTGTAAAAAACTTGGAAATTAAGTAATATTTTCCTCCAGTCACGTATGTCTATTTAAAAGTCAGTTCTCTTGTTTGTGTGCACAAACGTGATGAATAAAACTGATTCCAATACAGAAAGTCTCACAATAAAAATCTTTGAAAAATTCAACCTTTTAACTCTAATTCTAACCTTTTGATTTATACTGATTCAGTGGGAGAAATATTCCATGTTAATGAACCATGTTTTACAAATCACTGGTGGCGCAATTATTTGCACCCCTAACCATCCTTTTCAAATAAATGGAAGTGAAGCAATTTGTTTGTTGTTTCTTCACCTTTCAAATTGAAAAATAGTTATTAGGCACTTCTAATTAGTAATAAATGCCTCCCTGTGTTCGTGGGATATAAATACGATGGGACGCAGATGCCCATTTCTTTTAGCCGCTGGGCATTTGTTGGGATGAAGAACCGTATTTATCCTTTGACCTCTGAGCAGAATTGTAAGGGAGGAAAATAATTCCCCAAAACTCACTGTTAGAGAACTACAACAAAGAGGGACATCTTAGGCTCACCAGGTCTCCATAACAACCAATACATCCTACAAACGTAAGCATGTTACAGAGACTAACTGGAATCCTTTGGTCAGATGACACTAAGATTAAGCTTTTCAACAGCCAACACTCTAGGTGGGTTTGCAGTGAAACAAATGATGATTATGTGGAAAGGCACCTTCTGCCCGCTGCACGGTGGAAGATCTGTTATCTTATGGGCCTGTTTCTGTTCCAAAGGCTTTGGCAACCTTGTTAGAGTGCATGGCATCATGAACACCAAGAGATTTTATTGGGTTATTGGGTCTTTCAGCAGGTAAATAATCTCTAACATGCAGCTAAATCAATGCAGAACAAATTAACCAGACACCAAAGCAACCTTCTTCTATGCTTTCAGTCCTCAGATCTAAATCCTATAGAAAACCTTTTGGGTGATCTTATTAGAAAAGGGCATAAGGACCCAGGGCTCTAAATGATCTGAAGAAACAGTATGTATGCTCCAACCTAATAAAATGGTATAGGAAAATAATAGGTGCTGTTGACAAAAGGGCTATTACTAATTGTTGATGTATAATTATGTCACCAGTGATTTTGTTAAGAACAATTCATTCTTAGCTGGGAGTTTCTCCACTGAATGTATGTACTGAGTTTAAAGTTGGGATTTTCTACAATTTGTCATGGTGAGATTATGCGTCAGTAGTAAGAAAAGAATGCGTCTGTCTTTGAGTGATGTGTCAGATTGAAGGACAGGATTTCTAAGCATAATGACTGTTGAAGCTGTGTGGCGAAAACATGATCTCAGTGTTTCAACTCTTTCTCAGAGTTCTGGCTGAATTTTGTGCTGTTTATATCACTTCCAAACATTCCTTCGATGCAGAATAGCTCTCCACAAGCACAGTAGCATCAGTGTAAGCCAAGATCATGGGTCTTTTTTAATTACAAAAAACAGCGAGGAAGTGTAGTGAGTTCTTACACTTTAAGGTAAGAAAGTTCTGTTTAGCAGGATTAGGCTGAAGTCACTTAGAAGTGTTTACTGAAAAGGGCGTTTTAACTGATAAAACAATTACTAATTAGGTTCCATATGCACCTTAAAGGGAGATTTCATTTATGCATGGTATGTTATGATCCCCAGATGCTCTAAAGCTGTGCCCTGATCAGTTTTTATCATGCAATCCACTGCCTTAGCAATAACCCGTGTTTACACAAAGACCAACGTTTCCTTCACACATCCCTGTTCATGCATCTGCAGGCTCAGAGGTGATGTTAATAACACCTGATGGTGACAGATGATTGGTTCATCCTCAGGCCCTGCTGTGTACTTACTGGCTCTGCCGAGGAATTTCGGCTAACTGATGCTGAGCGGAGCATGTGCACGGATCTCTTGGGGGTATCCCATACTCCCCTGCCTTATCAGGCTGCTCCACGGCATTGAGGAGCGCTGCTCTCAGGAGGGCAGGCCTAGCAGCACTGCGCTTATCTCCCACTGCCAAGGAGGGTTTATAGGTCTGATTAACTCACATTGCTTCTATGTGTCATGCATGTGAGAAACAGAGTGAGAGCAGAGCTGTAGAGCTGTCTATTGTATAGACTAATGGCTGATTGTGTGTGTGTGATGCTGGCTGTGTAAGTGGATGTGAATGTGAGAGGAAAATAAAGGCGTTTAGCACTTGGTGAGCTTCACAGTGAGGAATGGGACACACATCCAAACCTCTTGTTCTTTCAGTGAGTCGTGGCCCTCCAGAGGCTCCCAGGAAGTATCCCAACAGAGTGCTGTTGAGAGTACAAAGCTACACAGCACCCTTCAAAAGCCCTCTTGTTGTGATAAATTACAAAGCTCCAAACCTAAAAAAAAAAACAACCAAAAACTAATTCTTTTGTCTAATCTATATGAAATGGCATCATTTGATTGGAGCAAACGCTCCTCCTCAAGCAGAGTGCTGCTGGGTGATATGATTCGTTCTGGTTTGGGACCATCAGAGTGTCATCTGCAGGGGGGGGGGAGGTGGGAAAGTGAAGAGTGGGCCTCCCTACTCACCCCCTACATAAGGAGAAAAGCACGGCTGCTCTAATCTCTTTTCCTGGCTCTCAATGAAAGAAAGAGGAAGAGCCACTAGAGCCTCGGTCTGTTTTGATCTGCTGCCCCTCACCCCAGCTCACTATCTGCTATCTCCTCGTTCCCTTCTTTCTTTCCCCAGGCTGCCTATCTGTCCGCCTCTTGGTCCTCATCTCCATCCGTCGCTTTACTCGCTCATTCAGTACCCGCCTGTTGTCACACTTAGCTGCTCATCCACTTTGTTTTGCTCGTTCAGATCATTTCTCACACATTCAGCTGTCTTTTGTCAGAACTGCAGAGTGTGACTGTACTGGTCTTTTGTGTTTCTGACTTTAATTATTTTAGCCATGCAAAAAAGGAGTGCTACAGAAAGCCTTGTTCTCAACCACTGGATAACTTAGTAAGTTCTCAGAGGATTTATTACAGTGGTCAAACTGTTTGTTCAATAGGGTATATCTACAGTTTTTTGCAAAAATATGCATACTCCTTGAACCCTTTCACATTTGTCACATTAACACCACAAGCTTTAATGTCTGTTATGTGGATTGAATGTGTTAGACCAGCAAAGTAGGGTTTACAGTAATTGTGAAGTTAAAGAAAATAAAATACCTGATTTTCAGATTTTCAAATACAAATCTGAAAAGTGTGCCATAAATTTAGATAGACTGAAACTTTTGCCCATTCTTCATTCTACATGTTTTCTGTCCCTGCTGAAGAAAGGCATCGCCACAGCATGCTGCTGCCACCATTATGTTTTCTGCCACATAGCATTGTGCATGCAGGCCAAACAGTTAAATTCTTTTCCCATCTGACTAGAGCACCTTCTTCCACATGTTTGCAATGTCCCCTACATGACTTGTGGCAAACTGTACACAGATTTTTTATTGCTTTCATTCACCAATTTGTTTTTGTTCTACCCATTCTTCTATAAATTCCACATTTGTGGAGTGCATATTATCAGCATATTATTTCAACTGAGTTGTGGATATCTGCAGCTCCTCCAGAGTTAACATGGGCCTCTTGGCTGCTTCTCTGATAAATGCTATTCTTTCCCAACCTGTCAGTTTAGGTGGATGGCCATGTCATATCTCTGTGGGTCATGTTCCATTTCTCCTTGGCGTGTCTAATGTGTTTCTTGGTCTTCATGATGCTCTTCGTTCACTAATGTTCTCTAAGAAAGCTTCAGAGTGCATCTGTATTTATACTGACATTGAATTATACACAGGTAGGCTCTATTCACTCATTTGGTGACTTCTGAAGAAAATTGGTTGCACTGGATTGTTTTTCAGGGTATCAGAGTAAAGGCATGTTAACTACAAATGCACTCCACACTTGTCAGATTTTTATTTGTTAAAAAAGAACATCTTTAAAAATGGATATTTTGTTGGTCTGTGTGTTGGTCTATAACACAAAATCCCAGTAACATACATGGAACATTGAAAGATCTCTTATTGTGGTTTTGGTTTAGACATTTTTGGACATTTTTTTAAGGTATACTGAAGAACAATTATAAAATGTTTCACACATTTCACAGATGCTTCATATCTCTGGTAGATAAATTGATCAACACCATTGTATTTACAGTGGTATTGTTCAGAGAAGTTTCTATCTGCTACTGTCCATCTTCCCAAAGTCTTCACTGTGTATGCAGATTCACTCACACCCACCTACTACCGGTGTCAAGCAAGTTGTGCATGGGTGTCACACAAGTCTATTGTGCATGCTTCAGTAGAAGACCATTATGGTGCTTGATGCACTTTCTTGAATGTCCTGAAACCTTCTTTACTGCAAACAAACCTCTCTTCTCCAAGTGCTTGATGAACTAGAGAAATATTCTTTCAGCAGCAGTTTCCTCACAGGTCTGGTCATTTTGGTGCAAAACATTAATTTCTACTTAACCATTGCTGACACAAGAGGATGGTCATTTCAACCACATCTGCTGCTCTTTTATAGCAATCAGGCTGCTAATTACCTTGATAAAGGGATTACAGTTGGAATCTTACCATACCAAGTAAGAATTAAAACAGGACAAAACATTTTTTCTCTTATATGAATCTTATGGGCTGCTGTCTGAATTCTCATTGAATGCAAAGCCTGCAAACAAGTTTTATATTTGTGGTTGATGATGATCCACTTTGACCAAGCTTCATCATCAGATGCTTTCCATGCTAAATATTAGGTTTAGCACATCTTTGTTTTTAGTCTTAAATTATATTATTTGTTTTTGATGATTTTAAAGTTACAATTGAGAGACCATATTTATTCTTTAATAGTAAGAAAAAAATCATCTATATCAAGCTAATAGGGGAGAACAGGGTTGGTTGTCACACTTTTTACACTCACATAAATTCCAAATCAAAGCAATGCGTAGTCATTACTATTTAAATGTTTAGTAGAAGCCTAGAGTGTCTGATCAGAATAGAGTAACTTTGTACTTCTCAAGAGAAATTTGTTCAAAAGGTATACACCAACCAACCCCATTGGGGCTTACCCTAATCTCGATCATTTTATTTACTCACTTTCTGTGTCACAGGTTTGATCCGTGTACAGTAGCTGTTCTATTGTACAGTGTTGGTGTGCCCGCTTCTTGCACTGTATGCACTGAACCCATGTGACAACCATCCCTACCACTGATTTTTGCTAGCAGTTGTGCTAGCACGCTGGAAAAAAAACAACTATTCTATAACTCTCCATTTGTACTTGTAAATGGTAATAAATGTTTATTTATAAATATATTGTGTAAAGTCCATAGAAAAGGAGCACTGAGAAAATCAAGTTACATTATGGTCCTCTCACCTCAATGTTAAGTATCAAACTGCTGAAATGAAAATTTAGGCAGTCTGTGACAACTATTTTGAAATTTTACACACAAACGTTTTGTAACAGTCCCCTCTAGGGAGCAAGATTTGGCAACTCAGACAAAGAACACTTGTAGCAACCAACCCTGTTTTCCCCTACTAAAGTGCAAAGCAAATACATTAGGTGTGTTTGTATGATGAGATTGGGTTGTCTCAAGAAACGGATCTTCATAGGATAATTAAAGTCAGAGAGGGAAGGCCTCGCTCTGATAGCATTTGATGGTTGATTTCAGCATCGTAGAACCACAAATTAAAACAGTCTGGTTTCAGACAACCACGTGAGTAGTGATGGCAGTGCTGGACGACTCTCCAGAAGGGAATGTGATGGCAAACATGTAGTAAAAAAACGTCTTATAGCAAAAAAAAGCAAAACTTCGTTACAAGTTGGCTAATAAAATAAAATACAACCAGCTGGCAAAAGAGACTGTCTGAACCCTAAAAAATATATATTAATAAAAGAGTCTTCAGTTGTTTTTCAGAGGAATTACAAAAATCAATGGGAAGCTCATTCCCTTGTTAAAGGGCAGTTGCTAAAATTATAAATCCCCTTCAGTTTCAAACCTAATCTGAGGAATTACTGTTAATTTCTTTGTTATCAAATCACTGATATACTGAGTCACATCACCCAACTTTAATTACTAGAAGTTAATGATAAGATTTTAAAAGGAATTCTGAAGGTATCTGATTACCAATGAAAAAAACAGGAGTCTCGTGTTCTTCCATTTGTTCTAGGCAGGATCAAGGTTTAAATATTAAAAGTTGTTCATAGAAATATAAGACACTTATTTTCTACATACTCTCAGATTACCACAGTGGTCATTAAAGTTTATCTTTCTCACGCTGTTATACCCTTTAAGTTGCTCTGCGCTTACCCCTCCCCAACCTGTTTTGTTGTGCTACTAGCCTCTCACAAGGGTTTCTTGCCCACGAGTCATAGAGTCAGCCATTTTGAAAGTCATGGCATGGAAATTAAAGGGGGCCACGCTTGGGACAATAACCCAGCTAATTAGCCCACTAATATTAGCTTGTCAGACTGCACACTAATCATGTTTAACTTAAAAACATTTACTAAATACAGCAGAGATTTATTCTACATATCCAGTGCTATAGTCTTCCTCCACCATGTGCATGTTAAAAATCATTCAAAATAAAAAAAAAACTGACTGTCAATTTACTTTATGGGTTTATCCCAATACTTGTGAAGGAAGAAGAATTTAACTGTTAATTTTTCTTTTCATACTTTTTGCTGAAATATACAGGTCCTTCTCAAAAAGTAGCATATTGTGATAATGTTCATTATTTTCTATAATGTAATGATGAAAATTTAACATTCATATATTTTAGATTCATTGCACACTAACTGAAATATTTCAGGTCTTTCATTGTCTTAATATGGATGATTTTGGCATACAGCTCATGAAAACCCAAAATTCCTATCTCACAAAATTAGCATATTTCATCCGACCAATAAAAGAAAAGTGTTTTTAATACAAAAAACGTCAACCTTCAAATAATCATGTACAGTTATGCACTCAATACTTGGTCGGGAATCCTTTTGCAGAAATGACTGCTTCTATGCGGCGTGGCATGGAGGCAATCAGCCTGTGGCACTGTTGAGGTCTTATGGAGGCCCAGGATGCTTCGATAGCGGCCTTTAGCTCATCCAGAGTGTTGGGTCTTGAGTCTCTCAACGTTCTCTTCACAATATCCCACAGATTCTCTATGGGGTTCAGGTCAGGAGAGTTGGCAGGCCAATTGAGCATAGTGATACCATGGTCAGTAAACCATTTACCAGGTGTTTTGGCACTGTGAGCAGGTGCCAGGTCGTGCTGAAAAATGAAATCTTAATCTCCATAAAGCTTTTCAGCAGATGGAAGCATGAAGTGCTCCAAAATCTCCTGATAGCTAGCTGCATTGACCCTGCCCTTGATAAAACACAGTGGACCAACACCAGCAGCTGACACGGCACCCCAGACCATCACTGACTGTGGGTACTTGACACTGGACTTCTGGCATTTTGGCATTTCCTTCTCCCCAGTCTTCCTCCAGACTCTGGCACCTTGATTTCCGAATGACATGCAGAATTTGCTTTCATCCGAAAAAAGTACTTTGGACCACTGAGCAACAGTCCAGTGCTGCTTCTCTGTAGCCCAGGACTGGGGAATGTGGCACCTGTAGCCCATTTCCTGCACACGCCTGTGCACGGTGGCTCTGGATGTTTCTACTCCACACTCAGTCCACTGCTTCCGCAGGTCCCCCAAGGTCTGGAATCGGCCCTTCTCCACAATCTTCCTCAGGGTCCGGTCACCTCTTCTCGTTGTGCAGCGTTTTCTGCCACACCTTTTCCTTCCCACAGACTTCCCACTGAGGTGCCTTGATACAGCACTCTGGGAACAGCCTATTTGTTCAGAAATTTCTTTCTGTGTCTTACCCTCTTGCTTGAGGGTGTCAATAGTGGCCTTCTGGACAGCAGTCAGGTCGGCAGTCTTACCCATGATTGGGGTTTGGAGTGATGAACCAGGCTGGGAGTTTTAAAGGCCTCAGGAATCTTTTGCAGGTGTTTAGAGTTAACTCGTTGATTCAGATGATTAGGTTCATAGCTCGTTTAGAGAGCCTTTTAATGATATGCTAATTTTGTGAGATAGGAATTTTGGGTTTTCATGAGCTGTATGCCAAAATCATCCGTATTAAGACAATAAAAGACCTGAAATATTTCAGTTAGTGTGCAATGAATCTAAAATATATGAATGTTAAATTTTCATCATGACATTATGGAAAATAATGAACTTTATCACAATATGCTAATTTTTTGAGAAGGACCTGTATAAGTGCTTAATCATTGTCATGTAACAGCTCATTCTCATTTTAAACACACCAACAAAATAACACATTTAGAGAGACCAGTACTAAATTAGCTTTATAAGTGTTTTATCTATAGAAAAGTAGATGTCTTACACATTTAATGAGTTCTGTTTTGACTCTGAGTTTGAGACATCATGTGGTACTGTGATACCGTATTCTGCTATAAAAGCTCACATATGATTGGGAAAGGATTACATCAGCTGTTGATTTATGGACTACCAGTGGCAGTTCTGTAAAATGAAGGGAATCTAATGAATCTTTGTTAACCTGTATGAATAGTAAAATTACTTCTGTCACAATGTTCTGCAATGATCAGCCTAAAAAAAAACATCTCCTAAGGTGTGTGCACACAAGAACTGAGTTCTCCCAGAGTTCTTCCAGTTTACCCTTGACACATTGTCCAGGCAGAACTATTCTCATAATATTTAGATGTCTGTCAAAAATTTGAAGTAGGTGTGTAATTGCCGGACATATGCTACAATGAGAGAGCCCTATTAGGACTTACCAGGAGGTCTGCACCTGAGTTTTTATGAAGTATAAAATGTCATGGCCTGAACGAGTGTTGTTCTCATTCTTGTCTCCTCGAGTGTGTGCAAGCAAGACCTATTACTACCGTAAGTGGTTTTCCAAATACAAAATGTTCTAATGTCATTACCTAAACTCCCAATATCTCCTTCTCATGGCCCCATTTTACTGCTTAACCTCTTTCACACCTCTGTAGGGGTATAATTTTATAAATCCCTACCATTCAATTTGGTGTCTCTTCTCTCTGTCCATCTGCCTTCATTTCCTGTACCTTTTTCTTTCCTCTCAGTCTATCTTTACATCCCTCCCTCCCCTTTTGTTCCTCCAGCCATCCTCAAACCGACCCCCCTGCCTCCACCAGGCTTTTTTAAACGGGTTGAGCCTCTTCTGGGTTGCCATTTTCTGTTTGGTTGCAGATCCGAAAGAACATGAATATTTATGACTAATCCATTCTCACTGCCCCTCTATCCCACCCCCTCCCCCTACTCGGCCTTGCAATGGAGGCAACACTTGGTGGTGACACATGGCAAGACAGCTGTTGCAAAGCAAGCCAGGCATCTGTGCAGTGGGAGAGTACGAGGAGAGGACAGACCGATGGAGCGAACAAGCAAAAGACACGTGGCAGAAACAGATAAAGAGGATAAATATAAGGAGTTATTAACAGGGTAGACAGAGTAATGTGTGAAGCAGTAAGTGTGGTAAAGAATGAAATGAGGGTAGGGTTAAATTTGGGTGAAGGAGAGCCAATGAGACAGAAGGAGACCGTTCATCTGGGTGAAAAGGATAGGGACAAGCCAAATAGAGAGAATGGGTACTGACGGGAGGTCCTGTTGGATGAGGATGAGGGAAAGTCGTACAACAAAATCTTTCAAGTATTTTGGAATTAAAAAGCTTAGAGTTAGTTTGAAGGCAACATGTTTTTCTCATTTCTCCCTATTAAAATCTTCAGTTGCTTAGCAGTTTTTTGCCATTTACAACTTTAACATTGCTGTAATAAAGAATGTGGAAGTTGTACGGTATCCAAGGTACCCATCTCATGCTGATCCATGCCAACATCCTGGATCCAGCTTTCTCTAGCAGTGGTACAAGTTTTATTAGGGATACTAGGTTTGCCTTTATATTTAAAAGATATTTGGGAAACAACAATTTACAAAGGAAATAGACACCTGAAGCTGCTGTTACACTGTTTCCCATCTTGTCATGTATACCACTAAACAACTATTGTTACATAGGTTTAAGCAGGTTGGAACTAAAGAGAGTTTATCAAACATCAAGTCTTGTCATATTTTTTAAGTATTTTAACGTGTAAATGTAGATTACCTTTGTGTGGGTATATGTGTGTATTGAGATCAGCTGTTTGGTATTCAGTGTTTAACCGCATCAGGGCTGAGTACCTTACTTTTGTTGTGATGTCATTACCTCAAAATGTTTTTAGTATTAAAGAATCAACTGCTTGGGAATGCAATTCCATTGCTCTGTGGATGCCCCCCAATGGTGAGATAGTTAGCCAAATTAACCAGGAAGTAAGTTCATTCATTAGTTTGACGTTTCTGGCATGCCGACGTGAGTCAAGCATCTAGATAGCTTACCGTGGGATTAAGCAACATTGTTGTTGGGTCATTTCATGCATAGTCGTGCTTATTCTGTATAAGTAGTACATCTGTGTAATTATGTATGCTACAGTGCCATATGTGTGGAAAGGCAACGTGGGACCGTTATTATCGTATGTACACAAGTGGACAAAATTGTTGGTACCCCTCGGTTAATAAAAGAAAAACCCACAATGGTCACAGAAATAACTTGAATCTGACAAAGGTAATAATGAATAAAAATTCTGTGAAAATGAACAAATGGAGTTTTGACAAAAATTCAGAATGAAAGACTCACCTTCACCGCCTCCACCTTCCAATGACTCTTCGGTGCGTCTCCCGGCCTTCCAATCAGCATCCTGTCCGTCTGATTCTCCATCCAATCACCTTCCGACGCCTTGCTTTTAAAGGAGCTTCTACCGTGTTCATCTTCGCTTGTCAGCTGAACTCATCTCTCCTCCACCCCACCTCCACCATCTTCCCTCCCATCTCCTCCCGGCTTCCTCGCTCCCTGGCCGCCAATCCACCACCAGTGTCGGATCAGGGGGAAGACATATTTAAATCTAAGCCTTACAAATGATCATCTTAGCTCATGTCATTCTCAGCATTCATGTCTTCCTCCCAGGTCCGAGCGCCAAAGAAATAACCATGTAATTTTTCATCATTAAAACTTTTCTAATTGCCATCCCTCTCTTTGTGAGTCTTTTCAGATTGAAATGAAAGTCAGACATTGTTTTTCAAACATGCTTCAACAGAATTATTCAAAAAAAATAAACTCATGAAACAGGGCTGGACATAAATGATGATACCCCTGAAAATAATGTGACCAAAGGGACATGTTAAATCAAGGTGTGTCCATTAATTAGCATCACAGGTGTCTACATTCTTGTAATCAGTCAGTGGGCCTATATATAGGGCTACAGGTAGTCACTGTACTGTTTGGTGACATGGTGTGTACCACACTCAACATGGACCAGAGGAAGCCAAGGAATCAGTTGCCTCACGAGATTAGAAAGAAAATTATAGACAAGCATGTTAAAGGTAAAGGTTATAAAATCACCTCCAAGCAGCTTGATGTTCCTGTGACTACAGTTGCGCATATTAGTCAGACATTTACGATCCATGGGACTGTAGCCAACCTCCCTGGACGTGGCCGCAGGAGGAAAATTAATGACAAAACAAAGAGACGGATAATACGAACAGTAACAAAAGAGCCCAGAAAAACTTCTAAAGAGATTAAAGGTGAACTTCAAGCTCAAGGAACATCAGTGTCAGATCACACCATTCAATGTTGTTTGAGGCAAAGTGGACTTAATGGGAGACGACCAAGGAGACCATTGTTGAAAACAAATCATAAAAAAGCCAGACTGGAATTTGCCAAACTACATGTTGACAACCCACGAAGCTTCTAGGAGAATGTCCTATGGACAGATGAGACAAAAATTGAACTTTTTGGCAAGGCACATCAGCTCTATGTTCACAGATGGAAAATTGAAGCATATGAAGAAAAGAACATTGTTCCTACTGTGAAACATGGAGGAGGCTTTGTTATGTTCTGGGGCTGCTTTGCTACATCTGGCACAGGGTGTCTTGAATCTGTGCAGGGTATAATGAAATCTCAAGACTATCAAGGGACTCTAGAGAGAAATGTGCTGCCCAGTGTTAGAAAGATTGGTCTCAGTCGCAGGTCATGGGTCTTGCAACAGGATAATGACCCAAAACACACATCTAAAAACACCCAAGAATGGCTAAGAGGAAAACATTGGACTATTCTGAAGTGGCCTTCTATGAGCTCTGACCTAAATCCTATTGAGCATCTTTGGAAGCAGCTGAAACATGCCGTCTTGAAAAGGCATCCTTCAAACCTGAGACAACTGGAGCAGTTTGCTCATGAGGAGTGGGCCAAAATACCTGCTGAGAGGTGCAGAAGTCTCATTGACAGTTATAGGAATCATTTGATTGCAGTGATTGCCTCAAAAAGTTGTGCAACAAAATATTAAGCTATGGGTACCATCATTTTTATGAAACCAAAACATGACATCCAACAACGTTAAAACCAGATGCTGATATGCAATACTGTTATGGGAATTCAGCTGTATTTAGAGCCAAAAAGTAGAAACAGCCAAAAAGATGAGTTACACAAGCAAACAGATCATTGAAATTACATTAAATGTTCACATTAAAATGCCTCATATTATTTCGTTAATAACTTTTGAAATTACTTTGTTTCAGTCTTTTTCTGCTTTTAAATTTTCTGATGGTGCGTTTGCTTGAAAGTGTTTTAATTTCTGTTTTTCTGCCACCATCTTGACCAGAACTCCCTGAAAACAAAGAAACTGGATCTAAATGGGAATGTCATAAAACTCCAACTTAACCATGCTCCAGCTACTTGTCAGAAAACCCTTTTCACTACTAACTGTTGTGTTCAGGGATAAGCTAACTACTTGCAATACAAGCTAATAGTATTTAAACACATCTGAAAGATTTTATCAGACACAAACTGTCAGAGGTTTAAATAAATGGTTTATTATTGCATCTCACTATGTTTCAAGCATGTGGCAGCCATCTTGAATGTTGAACTCAAAAGTTCATTGTTAGTATTATGATTTTAAAATCCCTGTAAGTGTGGTAATTCTTTAAAACCTTTTTATCCTGGGTGGTATTTGTTCCAAAATGTGAGAGTCACAGTCCTTTATCATTACAAGGCACTGCTTTTGAGCTTAAAGGTAAAGGTTTCTTTTTCTCTTTAGCCCACAGGATCAGTAGGATCAGTCTACAGGACCATTTTTTATCTTACACCATCTAAAATGAGCTTTGGTTTAAAAAATGAATTAAACAACTCTTTTAGATTTTTTGGTTCTTTTTATGCCAAATGGCAGAGATAGTACATGTTATTACTGTTTTTATGAATGATCCTGAGCACTTTCATTAAATTACACCTAGTGTAATTGATTATGACACTGATTTTTCCATCTCTACAGATATATCTCTCAGTGAGATTTCCTACTGTAGATTATTAAGGAAATTAAATCTGTGTAATTTCCCTTATAAAGAATCAGTCCATCTGTAACGCTCTTTTAAAATTAAATTATTTTACTGCCCTATTGCCAATTAACTTAATTAGTTGTGAGATGTTCCTGCAGCATTTGTGGCATCAAATCCAAATAAAAATGTTATATTATCAAAAACAATACCTTTTTCATTTTCATTTCTCAGTACTTGATTGTTGTTTCTTTGTTCCGCTTTTAATTAAATACAGGGATAAATAAAGAAGCCATCAACAGCCATCTTTCCTCCTGCATTAAAAAAAGCAAACTCTATTCAGTGTTAAGAAGATAAAAACATCCATTCCATTTGTTAAATGATTTACACTTTGGTTTGCTTTGTGGCAGCCTTTTTACTAAATACACCACATTGCATACAAAATATTAATTATTTTATTATGTTAGCATTTCATTGTTTATAAAATTTTTTTTTTTTTTTTGGTAGACACAGAGAATTCTATTTGCACTCCCCAATCCCGAAAATAAATAATAATTTTATTGAAGCTGCATGATCTCATCTTTTAATGGTAATGAGAACATTTATCCGATAGGAGAAAATTCCATGTTAAAAATGTTTGACGTGACACAAAAGATGAATATGTGGAAAAGTACCTCATGCCCACTGTTAAGTATGGTGGAGAATCTGTAGTGCTGTGGCCCTTGTTCTCTTGCAAAGGCTATTGGAGTTTTGCTGGAGTGCAGGATATCATCTTTTACATATCAGGAAATTTTAAATAAAAAACAGGAAGCCTCTACCAAAAATCTGAAATTGAATCTTTATTGGGGGGGTCTTTAAATGGGATAATGATTCAAAACATATGGACAAATCAACTCAGCAATGGTTCATCAGACACTAAATCATCATTGTTCCATAGGCATCTCAGTTCCAAAACCTAAGGCTGTATATTGACAGCGGACATGAAAACAAGTATGGAACTGACCATTTGGTTAAATCACTTTTATTCTTAACATGGGGAGTTTTTTTTTCCCAAATTAATAAATGTAGTCACATTAAAGGTTGGAATTTTCTGCATTTTTTTAGTGAGTGATCCTGCTGCTGCACTAAAAGATGAACTAATATCAAGGCTATCTTTACCAGGGTTGCAGTGGTTGTGTTGGCGGTCGGCCTGGAGCCTGGGCCCTCCTAAGACACAAGATAAATCTAAGCGGATGTAAAAGGATCAACAGAAAAGGAAATTAAAATCTTAAGTAATTTTGTGGCAGTCTCTCACCCTTTTCTTTTAAATTTCAGAATGTCAGATCATATTACTTTTTCTAAACTAAAACTTATATCCATTAATTTGTACACTACAGAGGTATTTTCCCCTGATATACACTGTTTACAGGTCTATCTGCTCGCTCTTCTTATGATATGAACCCAGCACTACTGCATTAATCACTTCAAGGTTGGATTACTGAAATGAACCGTACTTGGGTGCCTTCCAGCCCCTGCTGTGTGTCATCTGCAGCTGCAAGACTTCTGACTGGTACCAGAAGTAGAGACCAGAAATACCAGCATCCATGTAGCTATATGCCTGATCCCATTCCACAACTCCGCTTTCTACACTCTAAATTAATCCTTGGAGGGTTTAGATCTTAAAAATGTTTTAATGACATATTACCTCATCAAAGTTGATCACAAAAAGTATCATTGCTATCAGAAAACAAATGTTTTATTATGAATAATTCAGGGATAAAATCAGTTTGGGCCTCATAGCTAATCTCAGGACTGAGTCTGGTAAAGCAGAAAGAGATCTACAGCCTTGCTTTAAATAATGAAATACAATACAGTCATGTGAAAAGTATTTGCCACCCATACAGATTGTTTCTGTTTTTTGCTTTTTTAAAGTTTTAGACCATAAAAAAAACTTTTAATAGCAGAATAACCTGAGTAAATGCAGAATGCAGTTTTAAATGATTAAAAAGCTATTCAAACCAACCCAGCCCTATATGAAAATGTTATTGCCCTCAGACTAGTAAATGGTTGTGCCACTCTTGGCAGCAACAGCTGCCATCAACCGTTTGTAATAAATGGTAAAAAGTTTTTAACATCACCACTGTTGAATTTTGCAGCACTCTTGTTTGCGGGATAGTTTTACCGTTAAAGAGTTAAGAGGACGGATGGAGCCACATACAGCGCAATGGTTCTCAACCCTGGTCCTCAGGACCCAACGTCCTTCTTATTTAAGGTGACTGTCTACTGCTCATAAAAATAAATGTACTTCTTAAATACATGGGTAATTAACAGGCCTCTGCAGCACTGGATGGCAAATGTCCTGAGACTGGGAATCGAACCCAGGACAACCATGATGAGCCACCAAGCACCCAGCCCCTCATATTTTTGTAAGTTTTTTAATACCTTTTAATAGGACAACACTAAAGATATGACACTTTCATACAAACTAGTCAATGTACACTGACTTCTTTCAAAGTGTTAAATCTTCAGTGTTGTCCCATGAAAAGATACAATAAGATATTTAGAAAAATGCAATGGCTGTACTCACGTTTGTAAGATACTGGATAATCCAAATAAAATACAGGTCCTTCTCAAAATATTAGCATATTGTGATAAAGTTCATTATTTTCCATAATGTCATGATGAAAATTTAACATTCATATATTTTAGATTCATTGCACACTAACTGAAATATTTCAGGTCTTTTATTGTCTTAATACGGATGATTTTGGCATACAGCTCATGAAAACCCAAAATTCCTATCTCACAAAATTAGCATATCATTAAAAGGGTCTCTAAACGAGCTATGAACCTAATCATCTGAATCAACGAGTTAACTCTAAACACCTGCAAAAGATTCCTGAGGCCTTTAAAACTCCCAGCCTGGTTCATCACTCAAAACCCCAATCATGGGTAAGACTGCCGACCTGACTGCTGTCCAGAAGGCCACTATTGACACCCTCAAGCAAGAGGGTAAGACACAGAAAGAAATTTCTGAACAAATAGGCTGTTCCCAGAGTGCTGTATCACGGCACCTCAGTGGGAAGTCTGTGGGAAGGAAAAAGTGTGGCAGAAAACGCTGCACAACGAGAAGAGGTGACCGGACCCTGAGGAAGATTGTGGAGAAGGGCCGATTCCAGACCTTGGGGGACCTGCGGAAGCAGTGGACTGAGTTTGGAGTAGAAACATCCAGAGCCACCGTGCACAGGCGTGTGCAGGAAATGGGCTACAGGTGCCGCATTCCCCAGGTCAAGCCACTTTTGAACCAGAAACAGCGGCAGAAGCGCCTGACCTGAGCTACAGAGAAGCAGCACTGGACTGTTGCTCAGTGGTCCAAAGTACTTTTTTCGGATGAAAGCAAATTCTGCATGTCATTCGGAAATCAAGGTGCCAGAGTCTGGAGGAAGACTGGGGAGAAGGAAATGCCAAAATGCCAGAAGTCCAGTGTCAAGTACCCACAGTCAGTGATGGTCTGGGGTGCCATGTCAGCTGCTGGTGTTGGTCCACTGTGTTTTATCAAGGGCAGGGTCAATGCGGCTAGCTATCAGGAGATTTTGGAGCACTTCATGCTTCCATCTGCTGAAAAGCTTTATGGAGATGAAGATTTCATTTTTCAGCACGACCTGGCACCTGCTCACAGTGCCAAAACCACTGGTAAATGGTTTATTGACCATGGTATCACTGTGCTCAATTGGCCTGCCAACTCTCCTGACCTGAACCCCATAGAGAATCTGTGGGATATTGTGAAGAGAACGTTGAGAGACTCAAGACCCAACACTCTGGATGAGCTAAAGGCCGCTATCGAAGCATCCTGGGCCTCCATAAGACCTCAGCAGTGCCACAGACTGATTGCCTCCATGCCACGCCACATTGAAGCAGTCATTTCTGCAAAAGGATTCCCGACCAAGTATTGAGTGCATAACTGTACATGATTATTTGAAGGTTGACATTTTTTGTATTAAAAACACTTTTCTTTTATTGGTCGGATGAAATATGCTAATTTTGTGAGATAGGAATTTTGGGTTTTCATGAGCTGTATGCCAAAATCATCCGTATTAAGACAATAAAAGACCTGAAATATTTCAGTTAGTGTGCAATGAATCTAAAATATATGAATGTTAAATTTGCATCATGACATTATGGAAAATAATGAACTTTATCACAATATGCTAATATTTTGAGAAGGACCTGTATATTAAAGTTGTAATATGTAGAACATCATTTTATAAGACATTACAGGACATACACAAAGTATGTTTTCTTACAAGACTTAAATTTTATTTATAACCCCTTCTTTCTTATGTATTTTAATAATGCTGTTTGATTTTACCCTTTACTGTTTTTAATGGTTTTGTGCCTGATGTTTTGCACAGCATTTTGGTGAACTCTCACTTTTTAGAACATGGTTTATGACTGAAATTGATTAAATCTGATCCTGAGCATTGAATATCTCACACATGAGAATCTGCAAGCTAACAGACTGAGGGAATGTTCCTTTGCCAGCCATGCCCAGCCTGCGCCCCTGTCTCTGCCCCCTGTAGCACCCTATAACCCCCTTGCCCCCTCCTCTTTGCTTCTCTTGCATCCCTGCATGGGGCCCCAGTTCTGGCTGCCATACCTCCCAGACCCCAACCCTCCCACATCTTCTTTCCCCGCTCCTACCCAGGCAGAGGGCCCAGCTCTGCCCTACATAGCAGCGAGCGCAGCAGTCTGGCGCTGAGAAGAACCCTCGGGTTTACAAACTGTGTCAGGCCTCTAGACAATTTCTGTGATCGACACCGGCCACCGCATGAGAGAAAGCAATAATACAACTGCTACCCAGAGATCAGTTTGATTGATGCTGTCAATATGTGGTATATGGAATAAATTAGCTCTCTGATCGGATCCAAACTGTGGATGCATTAGTTAAAAATAGAAAATAGCCAAAGGCCAAAAGCTCAGAAGACGGCGACTGCAACATGTTCTCACAGTTGAACTTATATGAAATGTTGTGCAATTAAATCATAACTCAAGACAAAAAGGAACTCTTGAACAAAGTCTACAATCCTTACATCACAGGTAAGTGTAATTAGGAGGGGAAAGTAGGACTGCTCATGAGGAAAAATAACAGAACTGTGTTGCCTCAAAAGCCTATTGTGGCCTTAATAAGATTCAGAGCTATTTCCTCTGGTGGAAAAACAGGTTTTAATTAAAACTCCCATCCTTTGGGATGAACCCCAGATATCTTTGAACGAGTCAATCAACCAAATGAACTTTTAATTAGAATTTAAGGAGAAAAACTATGAGTGTTTAGGTGAAGAAGTGGAGAACCAGCACTATTTCATTCAGGTTAACACTAACTGACATAATAGGATTTTCAGATTAGGGTGTGATAATCTCAGCAGGGATGCTCGATTTATCTTAACTGCATAAAGTAGTCCCCTTTCTCGCCCTGCTCTTGGTTTTATGGTGAAATCCAGAATCTGTTCATGCATTCTGTGTGCAGAGCCCTAAAAATGAGTATTAGGTTCTGCAGCAGAGGGATGTTTCTTCCAGCACAAGATGGGCTGTTTGGGAGCGGAGAAATAAGCAGAAGAATGCAACAACAGGGACAGAAACAGACGGCACACAATGAGGGAGAGAGACGGAAGGCATCCATCCTACCGTCCGCCATGACCTGGCAGAGAAGTCACAGCACAGCTGCCACCTGAGCCCAGGGTCTTTCTGTATCTCCCATGCCATTCCACGCTCTGCCATGCTGCCTGCCTCAAGCCAGAATCCTCATCCCAGGAGTGCTGATAATTAGATAAGAAAATATAAAGAGGGTAGAAACAGGGATAGAGTCACCAATCAGGAGATATGTGCAACCAGGATGCTGCTGTGGTGTGAGTGATAAAGAGGGTGTGTATTTACTGGTGCATACAATACGTATGCTCTGGTCTGTGTGTGTGTGCGCGCATGTGCGTCTGTGTACATGTGTGTGTGTGTGTGTGTGTGTGTGTGTGTTTGTGTGTGTGTGTGTGTGTGCGTGCGCGTGCATGCTGGATGGAGAGGGGACTGAGAAATGCCACGGAGGACCTTTCTAAGCAGCTGTGCCTCTCTTTTCGCCTGTCCAACTGCTCCTGCTGCCATGACCGAGCCACCATCTCTGCACCACAGCCGAGCATGCTTGACATGAACATGCATTTATATCCATGCAGAATGTATGTTCCTAAGCATTGATGAGATGCACGGCCAGCCAGTAATATCTATCTGCCATGGCCAGATATATGTGTTACAGACGTCTGAGCTAAGTTACTGAAGGGTCTTCCACTGGATGGCCAACATGGTAGATTAAAACTAAATACATGTTTGATAGTAGTAGTTTTCTCTATTTTATGGGCATCATATTGTGTGAGTTGGATCTCTCAACCACAATAATAAAACAAAGAAAAAAAATCTGAACCTTAATGGTGTCAAATTCACTTATGTTAATGTTAAAAATCATCTATGGTTTTCCTAATTATTTTTAAATACAAAACTGCCCTATTTACTCTGAAGTCACTTAATTTGTAATTACAACCCACTTTTGTATAATTTAGTCTCTATAAGAATTCTTCCCCAGCAAAACGCTATGCATGGCAATAACTTAATTTTTTGATGACATCTTTTATTCTTTTAATGTGTGTATCTGTTTGATTGTATGTACCTTTCCCCTTTGCTGCTCAATACCTCCTCACTGAGGGACAAATAAAGGATTATTCTATCCAATTCTATTCTATAAGGAAGAACAGGGGTTGTGGGGAGGTGGGGGTCGTGTATGTAGATTTCCTACATGCATGACCATAATTTTGACACACAGGTCAGCTCTGTTGTAAAAACAAGATTTTTCCTTGATAATTGTAATACGTTGTATTTTAGGGTCAGATCGGTTGCCCTTACTCACCTTCAGCTTGTCCAAAAATGAGCTGCTCGTCTTCTTACTCGATCACACAGTCAAGAACACATGACTCCTGAGCTGGCTGCTCTTCACTGGCTCCCTGTGTGCTTCAGAATTGATTTTAAAAATCTTTTATTTGTTTTTAAATGTCTCAATGGCATTGTTCCACCCTATCTCTCTGACTTGCTTCACCTATACTTTCCTTCATGAACTCTAAAAAGTCAAGGCTGAAGCTCAGAGGTGATCAGGCTTTGGCAGTTGCGGCCCCTAATATGTGTTAGACAGGCTCCTTCACTGTCTTCTTTAAAATCCTTTTTGAAGACTCATAATTTTTCCCTGGCATTCAAAACATCGTGAGAGTTTTGGTCTTTTGCGTAACTTGTTGTGTTGCCAAACATTGTTTTATGTCTTTTCTTTACTTTCTTTACAATTTTTAGTTAATTTGTAGTTATTAACTTAAAAATGTGCTATATAACTAAATTGGATTGGACTGGACTCTTATTTTGTTGACAGTTAAGAATCCTAGTTGACCTGCATTCCTTAGATGACACCTTCAAGGAAACTTTGGCTGACACTCAGAGTGCGATGTCCAAGGAGGAGCAGTCAGAGAACTGTATGTATAAGGCAGCCAACCAGTTTGTATGGCATACACCCAAGCAACTGATTTGTGTGGTGTTACATGTTTTCAGCCTTGTTTTGTCACCAGAGACAATGAGATGATGCAGAAAATCCAAAAGCTAAAGTTGAAGTCTACTGGTGATGTGACGTTCCGATTTTGATTTTGCACGAGTGTGTCTTGGTTATATTTTGAATCTTATGATGATTCTACTTTTTTTTTTCAATTTCACCACATATGCCAGGTTTCCCAAAATTAATTAATTTAAAACTATATTAGGGATAAAACAGCTTGTTCTTTGAAATATGTACATTTTCAAAAATAAATCATTTCAACGGCTCTTTTGTATGGTTCTCTATCACTTCCTGAGGATTATTGTGCCCCAGGAAATAAAAGCATTTAGAAGGGGGTGATAATCAGTCTCTCCACTCCATTCTCCAATGATCAGGCAAACTGTTCACTGGTATGTGAACTTGTCACCATCGTTGTTAATTTTAGAAGGTAGCTCAGGAGCAAGGATCTTCCTGCAGTGGGTGTTGTGAATCCAAGCTCCTCTCTCAGCAATATTTACAGCAGTGTGGAGAGAATCAGAACTTAGGAATAGCCGTTCCACTGTGCGTCCCTCCACACACTCAAACACTGTTTCTGCATATTTTTTCTCTTTAATCACTTTACAGTCAGCTTTTTCCCATTCCCTAATTTTATCTTCTTGGCAGGCAACATTTCTCACAGTAATTTTATGTGATTTAGACAAATCCTTTTCAAGTAACCTAAACTTTTCACATCAATGCGAAAGACAATTTATTAATTTTTTTCCCAAACAAAGTCACTCACTGAACAAATAATTATCCAATCCTAGTTTGTGATAGCCACACTGATGACCATGGAGCACAGAGACAGATCCTTTCTCTAAGGTGGAACAAGGGTATCTGGCTCTGTCAGATGTTGTCCACACAATCAATGGCACCATCTGTTAGAACCATATTTAGATAACATAATTTCCAAAACAGGACACACTGATTTTTCAAATTCACTCTTATTTTGTTCGTCTTTGGTCCATTTATTTCCCAATTTATGATCTCAGGGGTTCTTCCGCTCTCACAGTTTTAGGGTCTCGGCCCAAATGCAACAGTGATTACTGGCACCACTGATGCCTTGACTCTTTATTTCTTCTTTAGGCCCTCAAGCTTGCTATGGTCATTCTCCTTGATCTTGCTGTTGCTTTGGATTACATTGTCTACCACACTGCCTTTTTTTCTGCTTTCTCTACCAACGCAATGTCCTGTTTGTTTGCCATCACCTGTTTATGAGTCTGGATCTTGAAGTCTCTCGTGCTGATTGTTTGTTCCTGTGCTGCTATGATTAGTGCCTTTATGCTGTTTTTCAGTCCAGCTCTCTCAAGCCATTGGTTGGACTTCTTGATGTTAGCCACATATTCAGTACAAAGCGTCTCTCCTTCCACTTGAAATACAGTCTTAGGGTGCCATACTTTTGGTGGAACCCACTCTGCATTGTGAAGAGCTTCCTTATCTTGATATCAAAGGCCACAATCTCCTTGGCCAGGCCAGATAGTTGTTTCTCTAAGGTCACTGCCAATGTCTTTCTACCTTGACATTGTCAATTCTGGGAGGATAGACAATAGTCTTCCATTTCTAAATAACCTTTTACTAAGGTTAATAAGTTTCCTTCATGACTGTCACCTTTACGCATTAGAGGGGTTTCAGTGCTTGAAGCATCTTAGAGGCTGTGTCGTCCAGGGCTTAAATGTCCCAGGTAGGGTCTCCAATGGCAAACAAGTCATGCCAACCCTGAACAAAAAATGCGAGGCCATCCCCCAGTTGGCCCACCAATTGCAGGTGGAACCACGAGGGACTGGTGCAAAAAGGATTGGGCAGCAGTTGAAGGTAGAGACCTCAATGATTCGATCCCCAGACGCTTTAACTGGCTCTAGGGACATGGAATATCACTTCACAGGGGTGAAAGAGCCCGAGAAGAGAAGGTTGTATTTCTGTGACTTTGAGATTGTTGTTTTGACCTACAGGCAGAGCTTTGGTGCAAAGTACCCTGCCTTTTTTGCATCCCTTGCTGGGGTCCTGGACTTTGCCCCTCTCACTCCATCATTCTACTGGGGGACTTCAAGGTCCAAGTGGGAAATGACAAAAGCACCTGGATTGGGAGCAATCGCCTCTCTGATCTGAACCTGTGTTGTATTCCATGATTGTCTATAACAAACACCATATTAAAGCATAAGGATGTTCATCAGTGCACATGGCACCAGGACACCCTAGACTGAAAGATAATGATCGACTTTGTAGTTGTGTCTTTGGAACTTCAGCCGTGTGTCTTGGTCACTTGGGTGAAGAGAGGAGCTGAGCTGTCCACCAATCACCACCTGGTGGTGAATTAAATCTGTTGAAAAAGGAGGAAGCCAGAAAAACTTTGCAGGCCCAAGTGTATAGTGAGGGTCTACTGGGACATACAGGTCCTTCTCAAAAAATTAGCATATTGTGATAAAGTTCATTATTTTCCATAATGTCATGATGAAAATTTAACATTCATATATTTTAGATTCATTGCACACTAACTGAAATATTTCAGGTCTTTTATTGTCTTAATACGGATGATTTTGGCATACAGCTCATGAAAACCCAAAATTCCTATCTCACAAAATTAGCATATCATTAAAAGGGTCTCTAAACGAGCTATGAACCTAATCATCTGAATCAACGAGTTAACTCTAAACACCTGCAAAAGATTCCTGAGGCCTTTAAAACTCCCAGCCTGGTTCATCACTCAAAACCCCAATCATGGGTAAGACTGCCGACCTGACTGCTGTCCAGAAGGCCACTATTGACACCCTCAAGCAAGAGGGTAAGACACAGAAAGAAATTTCTGAACGAATAGGCTGTTCTCAGAGTGCTGTATCAAGGCACCTCAGTGGGAAGTCTGTGGGAAGGAAAAAGTGTGGCAGAAAACGCTGCACAACGAGAAGAGGTGACCGGACCCTGAGGAAGATTGTGGAGAAGGGCCGATTCCAGACCTTGGGGGACCTGCGGAAGCAGTGGACTGAGTCTGGAGTAGAAACATCCAGAGCCACCGTGCACAGGCGTGTGCAGGAAATGGGCTACAGGTGCCGCATTCCCCAGGTCAAGCCACTTTTGAACCAGAAACAGCGGCAGAAGCGCCTGACCTGCGCTACAGAGAAGCAGCACTGGACTGTTGCTCAGTGGTCCAAAGTACTTTTTTTGGATGAAAGCAAATTCTGCATGTCATGCGGAAATCAAGGTGCCAGAGTCTGGAGGAAGACTGGGGAGAAGGAAATGCCAAAATGCCAGAAGTCCAGTGTCAAGTACCCACAGTCAGTGATGGTCTGGGGTGCCGTGTCAGCTGCTGGTGTTGGTCCACTGTGTTTTATCAAGGGCAGGGTCAATGCAGCTAGCTATCAGGAGATTTTGGAGCACTTCATGCTTCCATCTGCTGAAAAGCTTTATGGAGATGAAGATTTCATTTTTCAGCACGACCTGGCACCTGCTCACAGTGCCAAAACCACTGGTAAATGGTTTACTGACCATGGTATCACTGTGCTCAATTGGCCTGCCAACTCTCCTGACCTGAACCCCATAGAGAATCTGTGGGATATTGTGAAGAGAACGTTGAGAGACTCAAGACCCAACACTCTGGATGAGCTAAAGGCCGCTATCGAAGCATCCTGGGCCTCCATAAGACCTCAGCAGTGCCACAGGCTGATTGCCTCCATGCCACGCCGCATTGAAGCAGTCATTTCTGCAAAAGGATTCCCGACCAAGTATTGAATGCATAACTGTACATGATTATTTGAAGGTTGACGTTTTTTGTATTAAAAACCCTTTTCTTTTATTGGTCGGATGAAATATGCTAATTTTGTGAGATAGGAATTTTGGGTTTTCATGAGCTGTATGCCACAAACATCCGTATTAAGACAATAAAAGACCTGAAATATTTCAGTTAGTGTGCAATGAATCTAAAATATATGAATGTTAAATTTTCATCATTACATTATAGAAAATAATGAACTTTATCACAATATGCTAATTTTTTGAGAAGGACCTGTATTCAACTTCTACCTCGGGGAGAGCTTTTCCCAGATCCTTAGAGAGGCTGGAGACATAGATTCCAAGTGGAACATGTTCTCCACCTCTATTGTCGATGCAGCCGCTCGTAGCCCATAGTATTGTGAGGCCAATATTGCTAAGGCCTGAGGCAAAAAATCCCATGCCTGGGAGGAGTTGGGTGAGGTCATGGAGGAGGACTATTGGTCATCCTCGAACCAATTGTCAGGAGAGGGAAGCAGTGTTTCATCAACATTGTTTACAGAGGGGTGGGGAACGGCTGACCTTGACAGGGGGACATTTTGGTGATGGAAGGAGTACTTTGAGAATCTCCTCAAGCTTGCCATCACGCTCTGAGGGTGGCAAGGCTCTGGGGATGGATTATCTGCCCTGAACACTTCAGGCCTCTGGATGTTGTCGAGCTGTTGTCGCTGACACACCTTTTCAACATCATGTGTCGGTCAGTGACAGTGCCTCTGGACTGGCAGACAAGAGTAGTGGTCCCTCTTAACAATAAGGGGGACTCAAGGGTGTCGTCCAACTACACCCTTGAGTCCCCCTTATTGTTAAGAGGGTGTAGTTGGACGACAACCTTGAGTCCCTCTTAGTAATAAAGGGGACTCAATGGTGTCATCCAACTACAGTGGCATCACACTCCTCAGCCTCCCTGGGTGCTTGAGGCTTCATTAAGGTTTCATGAGAGCCCAACGAGTCCACATATTTGGTGAACCTGGAGAAGGCATTTGACCCTGTCACTCCTGGTGACCTGTGGGGGCTGCTCCAGGAGTAGGGGGCCAAGCTCAATATTGCCAGGGTGCTGCAGCTGTGCTAATGGTGCTGTACTAATGATTTGAGGACCTAGTTTGTAATAAAAGCATAGGCAGGCCACAGTCAATGTTAAGCATATTGTTGATGTTTCGTCACTACCAGTGAATGTGCCATAGCTGTTTATCTGCCGTAACCGGTGGCCCTTTTTACTAGCCTGCACGTTCATGGTAGGCTGTGCTGTGGGTGAGGAGCTGTGGAGGGAGGGCTGTAGCACAGCAGAGAGCAAGGGGTAGGGACCTGTAATGTGTGTTTAAACTTTCAGGCTAACTTTCCACCGTTGCCTCAGAACTGCCTAAAGCAGCATTAACTGGCCTTTACTGTCCACACGTAGACCGTTGCATTGGTATATTTTGAGTTATAAATCGGTAATCAGCCTACTACCAGTGTACTATATGTAACCTAAACAGGGCAACTACAGCTTCCGCTGTGCAGCTTAACTAAACACCAGTGTTTTAACCATATTTCGAGGACAATAGAGTCCTCTATATATAACTATAGTCTGTTTTAACATGTTTTTTATGACTACTTAAAGCACGTTGATTTTAAAAATGAGACATTGTGTCTCAATGAGATTTACCTGTATAAATAAAGGTGAAATAATAAAATAAAAAATAAAACAAATAGATGTAAACTCCAGACTGGCAAACTGACAAATCTACTACTTTAATAGAGGGAGTCGCACATGCTAACAATTAAATATTTAATCAATAAGGTCCACTTAAAATCATAATATGTGCTTTTGTTCTAAAAGATTGCCTTTCAGGAAAAATAATATTGGCACTGTATTTTGATTTGTCTGATGCTGTCTTTATCAGATTTTTAACACCACAAACAGACCAGGCAGTTCTTTATTATTTTATGATTTTGAATTTCATATACTGTTGTAATGTATTTCAAGCTAGGATCTGAACTTAAACTTTCTATGACATAAACCATTGACATTTATCTATCTCATAAATGTTTCCAAGAAATACCAATAATTTTCACAAAATTAAAAAGTTTAAAATGATTACAGGAATAAGGAAATAGAGGGCTTCTAGTACTGAAATTCAGAAAAGCTTGATCCTGTAAGAGCACTGCATAAATACCAAATTTTAGGCTCTTTCTTTGTGTTTGCAATGCTATTGTGCTCTGTTCATGCCAAATGTTTCCTTCACTAATTCAATTCTGGCCAACAGAATAATCATCATTCACTATAGTCTCCTGTGGTGAAAATATAGCTGTTTATATGCAGGTTTAATATAGGGGGAATTACTTCCACCAAATACTTTTCAACATGCATTATATCACTACACCCACTGCTTCTCTTCTCCTCGGTGTGTCCACACAAACCAGAGGAAAATCTGTTGCTGATGAACGGAGTAAAAACAAACCAAAGTCTTTTTTTTCTGTGGTGTAAACAGTTAGCTGTTTCACATGAGGACGGCATTATTGTGGATTTTATTTAGTTCTGCCTATTATAGAAAATAAAAAGGAACGTCTGAGGGGAAAATTGGGTCTGCCCCTTTGTTTGAGCTCTGGACTCAGTCCAATGGAGCGGCAGATTTTATCTGCAGCAATGGATCTGGCTGATCATTGCGCCTGTCTGTCTGTTTAAAGCCGACATGTGATGCTGTCATTTTCTATTTGTCTCTGTGAATCTGTGCTCACTGTCTTCCTGTCTGTCTGTTTAGTCTTTGTTGTCTTGTTTGTCTGCAGTTTCATTAAGGGGCACTGATAACTTGTTAAGGAGAGATCCATTAACATCGCCTTTACCATGATCTTGTTGTTAGTGTTCTGCTTGAGGTTCAAAAGAATCTGGATTAAAGAACAGGGAGGCTATATACAGTGCTTTGCAATAATATTTTATTCATGATTTTACATTCTGCTACATTACAAACCACAGTGTGTTTTATTGCATTTTTGTCATTTAGATGTTGACTGGACTATTCACATAACACATTTAATCTGAACCATTTGTAGCAGGTTTTGGTGCCATCCTTCTGACCAGCTGTCCTGTACCTGTTGAAGAAAAGCATCCCCTCAGCATAATGCTGCCACCACCATTTTGCAATTGCATATTTTTCAGTGTGATGTTTAAAACTTGGAAAATTATTTACTAACCTGACCTTTTCCTAAACTTCTCCACAACTTTGTCCCTGACCTGAGTTCCTTGGTCTTCATCATTCAGTTTGTTCTCTTCACAGAATACCAGGATTTTTACTAAGATTTTACTAAGTCACACAAGTGGACTCTAATCATATATTAGGCGACTTCTGAAAGCTTAGCTTTTGTTTCAGTGTATTATAGCGAAAAGGGCTGGATTTCAAATGAACACATCACTTTTTAAATTTAGATTTTTTTTTAAAACACGCATGCACTACTTTGTGTTGGTCTATCACATAAGACACAATAAAATAAATTTTTGTTTATACTTGTAATGTGACAAAGTATAAAAAAACTAGAGAATACTTTTGCTAAGGACTGTATTACAAGTGGCAACTAGAAAATTTCGCAAAAAGAAATTTAGACGGGGCCTGCCTCTTGGTGCGTGCTTCTCGGACCAGAGCCAAACTGTGGCCGAGTTAATCTTATGCCTCCTTGCATTGCCATGGCAGGTCCCTATAAATATATCCAGTTTAGACGTGGATAATAATAGGTGACTCTTTGCAATAGCACTGGAAGCAGTGAAGCAAGCCCATTCACTCATCTCCCTCTTTTGCTATGGCGGGCCCCACCTAAGGAATGTTGAGGCTTTTATTTTGTAAAGATCAGTAAATTTTATTTTGAAAGAAGTAAAGTAAACCAATTTCCATCACTGAGTCTCAGCAGTAGGGTTAAGACCAATGCTGCAATTATCACTGTGTGAAATGTGAATACTTTTATTTTGTAGGGTATGTGTAGGAGTTATTTTGAAAGTCCAGTATAGTTGTCCTTTCAGGTTTGGCGTAGTTCCACTATTTATATAGAACGTCGTTACTATTCTAAATTCATTATGTATGCTATTATCAGCTTAAATAATTACTAGTACCTCTGTGAGACTGAGGCTTTTATTTTGAAATTTTTAGTAAGCTTCATTTTAAAAGTCCAACACGGTCCTATGTCCAACACTGGGTGAGCTCCAACATTAGTGTAAAGGCCAGTCCTGCAATGATCTATTGTTTAAAATGTAAAGGCTTTTATTTTGTAGAGCATACTTTGTCTTATTTTGAAAATCCAGCAAGGTTGTCCTTTCAGGTCTGGGTTATTTTTATTAGTCATATAGAACCTGCTTGCTCTTCTGAAACCATTGTGTATGTTCTAGTCAGCTTTAAAATATCATTAGTAACAATGGAATGTTGATGAAAGAAATTGACCTTTAGGGTCAATCACTGTTGTCTGGGTGTTGGAACAGCAGTACATCCTGTTTGAGTACCCCACACAACATGGCCGCCATGAAGTTGACTCCTATGAAGATGGTGAAAGGGTCAGGGGCCGGGTCAGGTTTAGGCCATAGAAATGAATGAAAATCAATGGAAGTCAATGAAAGTCCTCAAAAAGATAGTAATCCATGCATGTCTGTGTGTCTGAGTGTTAGACAGAGAGAAGAGAGGCAGAAATATGGGGTAAGAACGCTGTCAAAAACAATGTGTATGTAAAGACGGAAATGCGTGCATATTAGTCAATAATTGTGCATAAGCAAAATCCAAAAGAGGTATTCTATATTTTCTCTATAAGAATACAAAATAAAATGTTACAGTTTCAAGAAATTACAAACACAAAGTTCAAGTTTACAGTTGTGGTTTATTCTTTATGAATACAAAATGCTATAACAGTTTGTGAATACGATTTCTTTTCTATGAGAATACGAATTTACATCAGCGACTTGGTGTCACGTGATCTCTGGCTCAGAATATAGTGGGTGGAGTTATACAATGATGTACAGTAGGTGGCAGTATGCACCTCTGAATTTGTTGCGAACCGCCAGCAGAAGAAGAGAAGAAGAAGCAGCAGCACTAGCGCCAAATAAACGGACCAAGAGCATACTGGTCCTTCTCAAAAAATTAGCATATTGTGATAAAGTTAATTATTTTCCATAATGTCATGATGAAAATTTAACATTCTTATATTTTAGATTCATTGCACACTAACTGAAATATTTCAGGTCTTTTATTGTCTTAATACGGATGATTTTGGCATACAGCTCATGAAAACCCAAAATTCCTATCTCACAAAATTAGCATATCATTAAAAGGGTCTCTACACGAGCTATGAACCTAATCATCTGAATCAACGAGTTAACTCTAAACACCTGCAAAAGATTCCTGAGGCCTTTAAAACTCCCAGCCTGGTTCATCACTCAAAACCCCAATCATGGGTAAGACTGCCGACCTGACTGCGGTCCAGAAGGCCACTATTGACACCCTCAAGCAAGAGGGTAAGACACAGAAAGAAATTTCTGAACAAATAGGCTGTTCCCAGAGTGCTGTATCAAGGCACCTCAGTGGGAAGTCTGTGGGAAGGAAAAAGTGTGGCAGAAAACGGTGCACAACGAGAAGAGGTGACCAGACCCTGAGGAAGATTGTGGAGAAGGGCCGATTCCAGACCTTGGGGGACCTGCGGAAGCAGTGGACTGAGTGTGGAGTAGAAACATCCAGAGCCACCGTGCACAGGTGTGTGCAGGAAATGGGCTACAGGTGCCACATTCCCCAGACCTGGGCAACAGAGAAGCAGCACTGGACTGTTGCTCAGTGGTCCAAAGTACTTTTTTCGGATGAAAGCAAATTCTGCATGTCATTCAGAAATCAAGGTGCCAGAGTCTGGAGGAAGACTGGGGAGAAGGAAATGCCAAAATGCCAGAAGTCCAGTGTCAAGTACCCACAGTCAGTGATGGTCTGGGGTGCCGTGTCAGCTGCTGGTGTTGGTCCACTGTGTTTTATCAAGGGCAGGGTCAATGCAGCTAGCTATCAGGAGATTTTGGAGCACTTCATGCTTCCATCTGCTGAAAAGCTTTATGGAGATGAAGATTTCATTTTTCAGCACGACCTGGCACCTGCTCACAGTGCCAAAACCACTGGTAAATGGTTTACTGACCATGGTATCACTGTGCTCAATTGGCCTGCCAACTCTCCTGACCTGAACCCCATAGAGAATCTGTGGGATATTGTGAAGAGAACGTTGAGAGACTCAAGACCCAACACTCTTGATGAGCTAAAGGCCGCTATCGAAGCATCCTGGGCCTCCATAAGACCTCAGCAGTGCCACAGGCTGATTGCCTCCATGCCACGCCGCATTGAAGCAGTCATTTCTGCCAAAGGATTCCCGATTAAGTATTGAGTGCATAACTGTACATTATTTGAAGGTTGACGTTTTTTGTATTAAAAACACTTTTCTTTTATTGGTCGGATGAAATATGCTAATTTTGTGAGATAGGAATTTTGGGTTTTCATGAGCTGTATGCCAAAATCATCCGTATTAAGACAATAAAAGACCTGAAATATTTCAGTTAGTGTGCAATGAATCTAAAATATATGAATGTTAAATTTTCATCATGACATTATGGAAAATAATGAACTTTATCACAATATGCTAATATTTTGAGAAGGACCTGTATATTAACGACATTAAGACATATATAAACTTTTTAACATTATCTGGCTTTGTACTGTAGTTCCTTGGTCCGTTTATTTGGCGCTAGTGCTGCTGCTTCTTCTTCTTCTTCTCTTCTTCTGCTGGCAGTTCGCAACAAATTCAGATGTGCATACTGCCACCAACTGTACATCATTGTATAACTCCACCCATTATATTCTGAGCCTGAGATCAGGTGACACCAAGTCGCTGATGTAAATTCGTATTCTCATAGAAAAGAAATCGTATTCACAAACTGTTATAGCATATTGTATTCATAAAGAATAAACCACAACTGTAAACTTGAACTTTGTGTTTGTAATTTCTTGAAGCTGTAACATTTTATTTTGTATTCTTAAAGAGAAAATATACAATACCTCTTTTGGATTTTACTTATGCACAACTATTGACTAATATGCACACATTTCCGTCTTTCATACACATTGTTTTTGACAGCATTCTTACCCCATACAGAAAGAAAGACAGAATCACATCCAGACATATGTGTGCAAGATACACAGAGCTATAAATAGAACAGTGAGGAATGAATCAGCCAATCAGCAAAGAGCGTCAGTGTAACTTGACACCTGCTGTTTCTCACTCACGCAGCACCTCACTCTGTGTCTCCCCTGGTCTAGGCTTTATAACATGGAGGCGCATGCTCCCGAACGACTGCCCCTAACTCGGAAACCGTCGGGGCTATCCACATTATTCTTGCACCGTTTTTCTCAGAACGGACAGGGGAACGATAACATCCATCCTTTTTTGTAGAAAATATAATAATAAAGACACAACACTAGGTGAAAGAGAGGCAAACTGGAGAAAAAGACAAAAATGCCTGAAGATGCTCCCGAACAAAGTCTAATATCTCGGAAACCGTACATGGTATTTGAAAAACGTTTTAGCTGTGGGCGACAGCCATCCCTCGTCCCCGATCATGGAGATTTTCATAGCTCTTCGTCATTCACAGTATAAAATATTACGATGGAAATAAATGATGTCACTCATGGACCACTGGTCAAACTCATTGAAAATACATGGGAGAAGGCCAACAGAATTCTTCTGACTCTTGGTGATCGAGGGGGATTTGACAGAAAACCGTGAGACCTAGAAATATTTTAAAGATATTGTGTGAAAGCAGAGGCCCGGCCCTACAAACTGGCCAAACATGGTGAGTTTAGAGTGAAATTTGTGGCCTTGAGGGCGAGTTAAACATAATTTTTCCTGAAAAAACCCCCGCTTTCTACACTCTAGTAACTACCATCTCCACTGTAGGAATGGGATGTTAATTATGTTGCCATGGTAACTCGAAACGCCAATAAAAGTAATAGCACACCTCACAGCCGGACGTTTTGATATATATATTGTGGGGGTGCGCGCCACGGTTTGGGCCGCATTAACGGAGACGGAATAACAATAAAGAAGAAGATTCCAGTTTAGAGGTGCCTCCACGCATTGCTATGGCAGGCCCCAATTATGGTGTGAGATCCAGGCTCGGTTGGCCGGAATTCTTGGAATTTAAATGGCGGCTCCATAGAGTGACCCCAGCTTGATACATCCTCCTCCTTTCTCCATCAGCAGATTCCAGCCACGAGTCGCTCCTGCTTTTAATAGCAGGAAGGCCTAAAAGCACAAGTACCGGGCGCTCTGCCTAGATGAACTGCAGTGATATTGGAATGGACATAGCAAACCCCATTCTCACACACACACAGATACACAGAACAAAACTCTTGATTTTCGTGAAGTCTACCTACCATCACAGTGACACCCTAATTCCCACAAAGGACTTTTGTCCACCTCTACTTTTGTGGAAAGCCATTAATATGCAGTTGCATCTGATTATTTTATGCATATCCAGCCACTGAGGTCAAGAGCTCAGCTGCTCACAGTATTTGCTGAAGGTCCCCACTCTTTATTTTGTATTTATTCTAGACGTGCAATAAAGTTGGTTGTAAGGAGTCTAACTCTTTATATCTGAAACATATTTAAAGTTTGTGTAGAGTAACACAGTCAGAACTCAATATGAATTTTTGATATTTCATCATGACTTTTCCAACTCGAGACTGAGACAGGATAAACTAAAATGTTTACTGTCTCTCTCTCTAACACACACACGCACACACACACACACACACACACACACACACACACACACACACACACACACACACACACACACACATCCTCCCATCGTAATTTGTCTACCCACTGGCTTCACTTATTAGGTTTCAAAAGGTTTCTGGGCAACGTGGTTTGAGAAGGGGGTGGGGGCAAAATCACTGGCATTTTTTTGGCACACTATTCTGCCTGCCTTGCCCAGAATGAGGGGGTTACCATGGCATCAGTGGGCATCTCATAAAGCAGACCATTGTTGCAGCTTGTGTGTGTGTGAGCCACATTGAGTTGCATGGCAACAACTTCTGGGAGCCACCAACACGAACAAGACACAGAACTTTTAACGGGGCAGTGCCATCCTGCAGTGAAACATGAATGCCAACTTTCCTCCTTCCTTTATTTGTTTTATTTCCCCCCGTGCACCTTTATCTTTATTAGCCTCACATTTCCTTCAGATGAGCACATGGATTGATCCGTGATTCCAAATACTGTAAGTCTGTCAGCACAAGGCTTATAGCTATAGGTCAGATCATGAAGTATCATCCACAAGCACAAAGGAAACATGCTGGCATTGTTGCGAATCAGGAATAATGTGCTGCATGTTTATTTTTCCTCCTAATGTAATGCTGTGAGTGTATACTTATTAAAGCAAGGAAAAGGATGAAGAACTTACAGCAAATCTAAAGAAGACATTGACATTTTTTAAAAGAATAAAATTAAGAATATCATTTCAGACCAATTAGCTGAAAATATAAGGTGAATCCTTTGCATTAAAGGCAAAGCCAGTGTGCGGGCGGCTCTAAAGACTGGTGTCCTTTGGCACCCTCTACTGACCTGATTGTGAACTACACTAAAAGAAAAGCAGAAAGGAATAGTTTACGGCTTTGTCTGTGGAGTAAGAACGCTGTCAAAAACAATGTTTATGTAAAGATGGAAATGTGTGCATATTGGTCAACAGTTGTGCATAAGCAAAATCCAAAAGAGGTATTGAATATTTTCTCTATAATATATACAAATTAAAATGTTACAGCTTCAAGAAATTACAAACACAAAGTTCAAGTTTACAGTTGAATGTCCTTATTTTTGACCAGGACATGTCATTTAAATCACATATTAAACAGGTTTCTAGGATTTCCTTCTTTCACCTCAAAATTAGAAATATCCTATCCAGGAATGACGCTGAAAAACTAGTCCATGCATTTGTTACTTCAAGGCTGGACTATTGTAATTCTTTACTATCAGGATGTCCACAAAATGCAGTTAAAAGCCTTCAGCTGGTTCAAAATGCTGCAGCAAGAGTTCTGATGAAAATTAAAAAGAGAGATCATATTTTTCCTATTTTAGCTTCCCTTCATTGGCTCCTTGTTAAATCCAGAATAGAATTTAAAATTCTCCTCCTCACATATAAAGTCCTTAATGATCTAGCTCCATCATACATCAGAGATCTGATGGTTCCATATGTTCCTAACAGACCACTTTGTTCTCAGACTGCAGGTTTACTGGTGGTTCCTAGAGTCTCTAGAAGTAGAATGGGAGGCAGATCTTTTAGTTATCAGACTCCTCTCCTGTGGAACCAGTTCCCAGTTTTAGTCCGCAAGGCAGACACCCTGTCTACTTTTAAGGCTAGGCTTAAAACTTTCCTTTTTGATAAAGCTAATAGTTAGAGTGGCTTAGGTTATCAGGGAGGGAGCCTTCCTCCTTCCCTGTTGGATGGAGTAAGGGGGAGTCAGGTTTAGCCTAAACCGGCTCGGTTATGGTTGAGGTGCAAACGCACCTTCCATTTCTGCTACCTGTATGACCCCTTCTCTTTTCCAATGGTTATAATCAGTCTGACAGAGGGAGGTATCTCAATCCTTGTGGTTTTTAGTATAACAATGACCATCAGACTATGTGGGGTTCCTTGAGACGACATTGTTGTAAATAAGCGCTGTTTAATTAAATAATCTGAACTGAAACTATCTCTGTAGTTATGCTGCTATAGGCTTAGGCTGCTGGAGGAAATAATGACCAGTTTCACCCTCTTCGCTACATTCTCACACTACTCTCCAATTTTGCATTATTTGCTGTTATTTCAGCTTTTAACTTTGTTCTCTCTTTTCTCTTCCTAGAAGCTACACCTGGTCTGGCTCTGTGTCTACCTGTGACATCTTTCTGGAGAGGGGAATTGTCCAAGCTTCTGCTGGCAACAACTTAATGCTGACCCTCTACCAATGATCCACATAGTGTTTAACCCTTTTTCTCTCCTAGACATGGTGATTGACTGAGCTTTTACTGTAACTAATTATATGTGCTCTCTTTCAGACTAAAACCTTGAAAACTGGCTCAGAGTTTATCTGTTCTTTCCTTCTAGGTGAAACGACTAAAGGAGCTACATCCATTAACATTTATTTTTCCTTCCCATAGAAAGGACTCCTGGATCAGTGCTTCTTTGTTCTTTTTGTGTCTCTGCTCTGTTCTCTCAAACCCCCAGTCGGTCGTGGCAGATGGCCGCTCACACTGAGCCTGGTTCTGGTTCTGCTGGAGGTTTCTTCCTGTTAAAAGGGAGTTTTTCCTCTCCACGGTCGCTACATGCATGCTCAGTATGAGGGATTGCTGCAAAGTCAACGCCAGTGACTGTCCACTGTCTCTACATGCTCATCCAGGAGGAGTGAACGCTGTAAGTCACGGACTGGATGTATAATAGCAAAATGCTAAATTTTCATTAATTCACCACTATAATAAAAAAAAAGGTTGGACGATAGTAATTCATAACGGTTGAAATTATTTAAATTGCAATCCCTCATATTAGTTTGTAAACGTAATTGTAAGTAATCGACGAATTATAAAAACATCACATACTTTAGATTGTTGAAAATGTAAAATTTAAATTGTTGACAATGTTCAATTTAATTGAAGATGCTGGTTCATTTAGCTGTTGTCATTTAATCATGTTTGAAGTCCAGCAGAGAACAGAAAGCCCTATCTGTATCAGCTCAGTAAAAGTTAAGAAGTTTGTGTGGCTGAGAATGTTTCTGTGTTGGAGCAAGAAGTTAGTATCTAGCTTTAGCCAGTTCAGCAACAGCACTAATGATAAAGGCAAACTGGCTGGCAAACAATTCCTATTTTTGGTTTATTTTTAACAATATGAGGACAAACAAGGTGGCAAAATGATCTTAATGAGTTAGAATGTAGAATGTAGAAAATTGAAAAAATTTAAATGTTTGCAAACTTTCATGATTAAACTTACATTTTGGAATCAGTTTAATATTAAAACACAAACAAATTCAGACACATTCTCCCACCCATACCCAGATTGGCAAACATCTTGGGGTGCCTTGCTCAGGGGAACATTGGTATGTAGCTGGAGGATGTTAGAGTCAAACCCACAACTCTCAGACTGCAAGACAACTCCTCTTCTCACTGAGCCACGGTGAATCCATGATTCTACAGTTCATCTGGTTTGTGGTTAGAAGAAAACATAAAATAGGAACAGGTTCATTATTAAGGCATAAAATATTTCTGAAATAGTAATAAACCTTTTAGATCCACCATAACAAGGCAGCACGTAAATCTTTTCCCTGACAATGATTTGCCATTCACTGGCAGCAACTGCTTCAGGCACTATAAACTGCAAAAAAAGGTTTATTGATTCCAAGAGTATCTACATTATTTTGGTAAAAATTTTGTAAACTTTTAGAATAAAATACTACTGAAGTTGATGGTTTAGTCACCTGTTAGTCAGGTCTGTTTTCATTTACCGAATCAGGAAAAGAGAAATAGATTTGATAAAATATTAAACATGTGGTAGATGAGGCTATCTGAACATGTAAACATTTACAATCTAAACACCTGCATAACATAGCCATTAACAGAGGTTCAGCCAAATTCTGCATTTATTTCCAGTCATTCAAAACTGATGGTGCATTTCTAACCATCTCATTTTGGTTTCAGAGCGTCCTTTTCCTCCCGTGGTCCTCCCCGTTTCTGTTCCACAGCGCCTGTGGCAAATGTGCCATAAACAAAGGCTTTGGTCCCATGATGCAATAAAACTCATGGTCTATATGGACGAGGAGAGGAATCTTCACATTTTAGTGTTTAGAGGGAGTTATTGTGTGTTTTTATTCTATAGACTCAGATGTGGTTTATAAATGTGTCACGGTCACAATCAATTCTTAATTAGAAGAAATAATTCAAGTATTTTTTTGCGTTTTGCTTTGCAATTTGAAAATATACAAAGCACAAGCTTACAGCTTATAAAAAAAAAATAGTTGTTTCAGAACAAAGCAAAAAAAGTAAGGTTTCATCCTTGATAAAAACATTACACATGGCAGTCTTTTATAAAAAAAATATTCCCCATAATCACTATTGTTTATTAAATTATTAGCTTTTTATGTGTGTTGAAAAACACTTGATTTGGTCTGTAAAAAATGATAAATAAATATAACAAAATAAAAATAAAAAAGTTTATTAGTCCAGCACTTCATATGAGGGCACACACACACACACACACATGTACACAGACGCACACACGCGCACACACACACAGACTTAGAAGAGCCATGCTAAAAAACTAAAAACATCTTAAGATAATTAAGAAAGAAGCATTAAATGCTAATTTAAAACTAATAAATGACTGATACAGTAAACATACTGTATGTACAGTAAAAAGTGATGTTTTCAGTCCAGATTTAAAGAAGCCAACAGTTTTTGCAAACCTTTAGGTTTTCAGGTTTGTTCAGAACCGAGCGCCATAGAAACTAAATGCTGCCTCCTGTTCTGTATTTCTCCTCCTGGAAAAATTGAGTAAATACATCTCTGATGACCTGAGGAGTCTACATGGTTCATACGTGTCCAGCAACTCTTAGCTGGATTTAGGCCCAACACACTTCAGTGCTTCAAAAACTAATAAGATTGGAAGATCTATCATTTTACAATCAGGCAGCCTATGATCCACGTTCCGGGTGCTGATCAGCACTCGGCCAGCAGCATTTTGGATGAGCTGCGGCTGCCTGATTAACTTTCATTGAAACTTCACAATAATCTAAGTTACCAATAATGTAAATAAACGTTTTAAAGATGGTGAGTAGGTTGATTTAGTAAAAGACTTTGTGTGATTGTTACAATTCAGATCTATTGAGAATACCACCTGAGGTTCTGGAATGCTCTATAATTCTTAGTTGATTTCCAACCTTGCATTTTTATCTGCATTAAGCTAAAGGAAAGTCTGACGCATATGCAGAGCGACTAGAGGAACCTGTGGACATGTGGTGGTCCAGCAATATAAAGTTGTTTATCATCAGTGTAGTAAGGGGTGCTGTAATGTTCTATGATCTGAGCAAGGCGAAACATGTAAATACAGAATTAAAGTGACCCATAAATGGAGCCCTGAGTAAACCTTTATGTGCTTTTTTCCTCTCTCAAATTTGAAACGGCCAGATGAGACAAAATAATCCAAGTTTGTTGAACCATTTCTGCGATTTGGTGATTTTTATCAATCAGTATGTTATGAGCTCTGAAAAACAATGCAAGGAGACCACTGCCCACTTTGCCCACTAAAAACCTGAGCCAGGTTCTGCTCGAGGTTTCTTCCTGTTGAAAGGCAGTTCTCCTTTCATCTGCTGCTGCATGTATGATCAGTATGTGGGATTGCTGAAAAACTGAACGACTCAGTGCAATCAACTGTCCACATGCTCGTTTCTGAGGAGTGATTGTATCAAGTCAGTGACTTGATGTAATCGTCTGGGTTTCCTTAGAAAACCTTTTACTAATTTGAATAATAAACTGAACTTGACTGCATTGCTTGATAACAGGGATCCATTCAGAATGTAAAACTTTTGAATGTGTGATTGGAGTGAATTGACTATATATTTCTGTATATAAATTAAATGGATTTAGTTTTGTAGATGACTTCTGTTATGAATCGGTGCTGTATAAAGAAACTGAACTGATATTAGCATGCCCTAGTTACAGCTCTGAATAATACCCACTTTATGCCATACGCTGTCATAAATCCATTTAAAGGCTTCAAATTAACGTTCAAGTTTTTTTTTTACACACATACAGGGGTTGGACAATGAAACTGAAACACCTGGTTTTGACCACAATAATTTATTAGTATGGTGTAGGGCCTCCTTTTGCGGCCAATACAGCGTCAATTCGTCTTGGGAATGACATATACAAGTCCTGCACAGTGGTCAGAGGGATTTTAAGCCGTTCTTCTTGCAGGATAGTGGCCAGGTCACTACGTGATACTGGTGGAGGAAAACGTTTCCTGACTCGCTCCTCCAAAACACCCCAAAGTGGCTCAATAATATTTAGATCTGGTGACTGTGCAGGCCATGGGAGATGTTCAACTTCACTTTCATGTTCATCAAACCAATCTTTCACCAGTCTTGCTGTGTGTATTGGTGCATTGTCATCCTGATACACGGCACCACCTTCAGGATACAATGTTTGAACCATTGGATGCACATGGTCCTCAAGAATGGTTTGGTAGTCCTTGGCAGTGACGTGCCCATCTAGCACAAGTATTGGGCCAAGGGAATGCCATGATATGGCAGCCCAAACCATCACTGATCCACCCCCATGCTTCACTCTGGGCATGCAACAGTCTGGGTAGTACGCTTTTTTGGGGCTTCTCCACACCGTAACTCTGGGGAAAACAGTAAAGGTGGACTCATCAGACAACAATACATGTTTCACATTGTCCACAGCCCAAGATTTGCGCTCCTTGCACCATTGAAACCGACGATTGACATTGGCATGAGTGACCAAAGGTTTGGCTATAGCAGCCCGGCCGTGTATATTGACCCTGTGGAGCTCCCGACGGACAGTTCTGGTGGAAACAGGAGAGTTGAGGTGCACATTTAATTCTGCCGTGATTTGGACAGCCGTGGTTTTATGTTTTTTGGATACAATCTGGGTTAGCACCCGAACATCCCTTTCAGACAGCTTCCTCTTGCGTCCACAGTTAATCCTGTTGGATGTGGTTCGTCCTTCTTGGTGGTATGCTGACATTACCCTGGATACCGTGGCTCTTGATACATTACAAAGACTTGCTGTCTTGGTCACAGATGCGCCAGCAAGACGTGCACCAACAATTTGTCCTCTTTTGAACTCTGGTATGTCACCCATAATGTTGTGTGCATTTCAATATTTTGAGCAAAACTGTACTCTTATCCTGCTAATTGAACCTTCACACTCTGCTCTTACTGGTGCAATGTGCAATCAATGAAGACTGGCTACCAGGCTGTTCCAATGTAGCCATGAAACCTCCCACACTAACATGACAGGTGTTTCAGTTTCATTGTCCAACCCCTGTACATATTTGGAAACCACTTTTTGTCTTAAGGCAAATCTGCTGACTTCAACCTGAATGTACAGTAACTGCTCTGTCTGTAATACGAAGTGCTTGTGATTGGCTGCATTCAGCCTCAGACATTTAAAAACACCAGAAGGGTCCTGTGGATGAGAGTGACCTAAGAGGGTTCAAACTGATTGCAACTTCTGTATGCAGCCACCTGGAACCAAGTTTGTCTCTTGCCAAACACATGCCATGTTTAGCCCATATTGGCCTGGCAGCTCAGTGTGTGTGTGTGTGTGTGTGTGTGTGTGTGTGTGTGTGTGTGTGTGTGTGTGTGTGTGTGTGTGTGTGTGTGTGTGTGTGGTTAACTCTGTCACTGTTGTGCTCGTTCGGGCCTCTGCCGTTGTCGAGCATGTGGCCCACAGATTAACGCTTTAAATGAGACTCTCCTGTTCTGAATGCACCCTCTGTTTGCTTACAAGGCCCGGGTGAGACGGCGTGGAAGGATTTGAGAGGGCTTTTTGTATCTCCTCCTGTTCACAGGGGGGCATCCTATTATGACTGAGAAGCTAACAGGGAGGGCACAGTCACAAAGGGTTAAAACCAGAGAGTGTCTTTTCCTGGCATGCCATGCAGAATTGGCTTTTTTCTCTCCTTTTAAGACATGTGGAAAACAGCTCCAAACAGATTTCAGAGGAAGACAGGTGCCAGCTCCGCCATCTGCTTTCAGTTTTACCTCCCGCACTACTGTCTGCTTCCATCTTCTGCTCGCTCTCTTCTCTCCCTTCTCTGCAATTCATCCATCCATCTTTTCTGTTTCCATCAATCAGATTGGCTTGACACCCTTCCCATCATGAGTTGGCACCATTTAGGTAACTGGAAGGAACTGAAAGTGAGAAGATAGAAAATCAAACTGACATTTATTAGGTTTAGCTGCTAAATCTCTAAGAAATAGGCAGAAAATAGGTGAAGTTGATAAGCTCTGAAAGCAGACTTATGACACCTCAACCTAAAGGCAGCACCCAATTTTAGCAGAACTTAAATAAAACTTAGTATGATGGTAAAAGTGGTGCAATATGGATTTTTTAAATTTTTATTTTGCTTCCATTCTGTCACATAATTAAAAAAATGTCCTTCTGTAAAACAGCAAAAACGAAAGAAACAAACCTTTGGAAAGAAGTGCAATGCAGTATCTTTAACACACACATCTCCACAGACGTTCAGGTAACCCTAACCCTATGCTAGATTATTTATTTACACATTTATGTATGCCTGTCTCTGATTTATAAATGCCAATACACACAAAGAGATCGCAGTCTGCTAAAAGCTCCCACGTATAATATTTTCAAATAATTTTCTGGCTTTAGAATTTTCTGAAAAAAAAAATCAAGTGTATCCTTAACCTAAAAAACATTGAAGTTCAGATGCAGACTGGATTTAGCTTGACTGCTGCAAAATTAAACTACATGAAGTGGTTTCACCAACAGGAGTTTGTCCAGTCCTAAGAATTATCTATAGCTGCAAATTGGCTTCAGGCCCCCCCCTTTTTTTTTTTTTTGCTTATTGTTTTGGCCATGCTTTGATTTTGTCATACACAAGTGCTGATTTAAAGTGTTTATATGGAGGAGTCTTTGGAAGTCTGCATGGTAATCAGAAAATATTCAAATATTAATGAACTTTCATAAATCTGTGGTAAATAGAGTTTATCTATATATAAAAAATCCTTTCCCAACAAAACTAAAAGTACAATTAAAGGAAACCCTTTGATTTAGATGCAAAAATGTACAGATGCATCAGTTTTCCATCCCATGAAGCTGCTGCTGCTTTTTCCTACATTCTATTCCAAGACCATCTCTCTTGACCCAAAGAGCCAGATGTGGAAACATCTGGAATTTTAACAAGATATACTGTGACACAATCCTGCTCTTAGATGATGATTAAGTTTATATTGAGCTTTTAGAGTATTCTAAAACACATAAAAGGGGAAAAAAGAACAGACAAGACAAAGCATATTTTTAAGACTTTTTGAAAAAGTTTTTCTTAATGGCCAACTAAGTGACTTATAAAATGGAATAAATGTAAAAACATGCATTAAACTGGCTTTAAATGAGGCCAAGCCTCATTTAAAGCACGGCACCTGAGCCACGTGGTCTTGTTCAGAAATGTTAGGCTCTAAGCTTCTAGAGGAGAGGAGGGAAAAGTAAACAAGCCAGGTAACAAACTGCAAGCAGCCAAGATGATGATCCTTTGAATAAATACAAACCTAATCAAAATAAATAAAACCAGTGAGTAGCATCTTTTGTTTTGGGGGACTCTAGTGGCATGCAGGTGTTCTTTTCAGAAGCAGGCCTCCTCACCAGGGCCTTAGTGGCTTCCACTTACTGTTGTCCTCTTGGTGTGTTTGTGTGGTTTCAGACCCTGTTTGGTGTTCATTTTCCACCTCATATAACATTTTGCAGGTGGGCCAACATGTTAATTTCTGGTCTTATTTGATATGAGTGACTTCATCCACGTGCTTGCTGTGCCCCTTACATAGCTTGGAATATTTTTTATAATCTAGCCTTCTTCTCCGCAGCTTGATCCATGAGCTGTCTGCTGTGTTCTTTGGCATTTATGGTGTTTTTTGTTTTTTCTAATGTTCTCTGACAAACCAATGAGAATTTCACAGAACCGCAAAATCTAGAGTACTGTGCAAAAGTTGTAGGCAGGTCTGAAGAAATGCTGTAAACAAAGAATGCTTTCAAAATGGAAGTGTTTATCATTTATTTTCGTCAATCAACAAAATGGAGTGAATGAATAAAAGAGAAATCTAAATCAAATCAATATTTGGTGTGACCATCCTTTGCCTTCAAAACAGCATCAATTCTTCTAGGTAGACTTGCACACAGTTTTTGAAGGAACTCGGCTGGTAAATTGTTTCAAACATCTTGGAGAACTAACCACAGATCTTCTGTGGATGTAGGCTTCCTCACATCCTTCTGTCTCTTCATGTAATCCCAGACACTCTGATGATGTTGAGATCAGGGCTCTGTGGGAGCCCAAACCATCACTTCCAGTAAGTCTTGTTCTTCTTTATGCTGAAGATAGTTCTTAATGACTTTGGCTGTATGTTTGGGTTCACTCACTTAGCAATTTGTAAATTGATAAAAATAAACAATCATCATTTATATTTCTGAAAGCATTCTTTGTTTACAGCATTTTTTTCACACCTGCCTAAAAAGTTTGCGCAGTGCTGTATATCAAAATAAAATCACACACAGGCAGGCTGTATTTAGGGTTAGTGGTTGGATAACTTAAACACATTAGATTATTAGGTTATTGGATTTTATTTGGTTCATTTATTTAGGGTATTAGAGTAAATGGGTTACTAATCAACCAAAAACCATTATCCCAATGTATCATTTTCATTGCCCTTCCTAAATATGCATTACTTTGTGTCTATCACCTAAAATCCCAATAAAACACGTTGAAGTCTGTGGTTCTAATGTTTCAAAATGTGAAACAAATGTGAGAACGTTCAAAGCATGTGAATTATTTTGCAAAACTCTAAATTTTAAGTTGCCCAACATCAAAGATCTGTGTGCAACACATCCTGCTCGATATCTGTTTCAGTTTGAAAAGAAGTTTCCACCTTCCATCATGCTGAAACATGTTCCATGATTTTGGCCCGCAAGCGTCTAACGTCTGTGTGTGTGAATTCATTAGTGTGTCAGATGGAGCTCTTGGTGCCAGGCAGCCGGGCAGCAGCGGTGTCCCTCTGTGTGCTCAGGGCACACTATGTCCTCTCAGCTGCTGTTTCGGATCCACAGCTAACTTAACAGCAGCAACCTCGCTGTTTTCCGTGCAGCAGATGGCAGAGAGCTCGCCTGTGTTTGCCTGTTTTCTTTTGGAGAGGCAGCTGCGGGAGGCAAAGCTCTGCCCGCTGCCGCTGTGTCCAGAGACAAAGATGGGAAACAACAAGCAATATAAACTCTGGAGTCTGAAACAGAATCAGAGAACGCACAAACAAAAAAAAAGATGCTTCCTGTTAAAGCTTGCGGAAAATCTCCTGCATCATCCAGAGAGGCTGCAGCCTGTTTCCTCTAAGTGTAATCCTCGAGATTATGTCCCTGCATGCTGGACAATGAGCATATTGTTGTTATCTTGTTGTTGTAATCCAGCTCAGCACCATCTGCAGCAGACAGCAACGCTTTTTACTGTGAACAAAAGCCTGTCCAGCTTGTCTGTTAGCAGTTTTCTGTGTATGAAAACATCTAATGTTCAACATCCACAAAAACAAAATGCAAATATTCCTCCCAATCTGTATTTGTTCATTTTTATTCAGCGCAAACTACTAATTGGACCAAACTGTCCAAATCTCCTGGAGTCTAAAACAAATATGATCTCAGTTTTTGGTTATAACCCCAAGAGCAGAGAGAGAGAGGGTAGAGATTAAAAACAAGCGCCGGGTGAGAGCCATCTGTTTTGCGGTAAAATCAGACAGATAGAGGAGGAAAAAGAGGTGTGGAGGAGCCAAAGCTCATAAAGAAACGGCAGGCTCAGGCCAAATCGTCAGGCAGTTAGTAGATGAGATGTCATGCTACCCAAACATGCTAGACAGGCAGGCAGTGTTGCCTGAGGAGGAATCCGTTCATTCAAAGCGCCTCGGCAACCCAGCTGATTCACCACTCCACCATCAAGTCTAATAGGTTTTGTTCTGGTGAATCACTCCAGGTTTCCTTAATGGAAAAGCCAAATATTCTGCTCTAACATTGGGTGACAAGGGCACCTTGGGTTTGCAGATGTTCGCCCAAATGACAGATGGTGCCGGCGCAGCGAAGGGAGCAACGGGAACGATGTCTGCGCCAGGCTGGTGCCACAAACAACCCCCCTCAACCCTGATTTTTTATTTCCTCTCGGTTCCAAGCCCTGCATGATGAAATCTAAACGAGAGGACTGGTGAATGACTGCCTGTATACCTGTGGGTGGGTATCTGAACATGCAGTCATACAGCACCAAGGTCAGGATTCGAAAGATTGGGTAAAGGAACGTTTGAAAAGTGACGGGACGATAAAATGGTGAATATGAAATGCAACATTGTACAAATAGCTATGAAACTGTACACAGGCATCAATAATAGTGTTAGAATAGTTTTGACAGCTACAGTGCAAAATTATACACACAGGCTCAAATTATATTTTAATATGTATCCCTTAGAAAGTTGCAGAGAAACCACATTAGAATGTTACTTATCAGAGCTCATTTAAATTGCTTGATTTCCAAAGTACAGTCCATATATGTTCAAGTTGACTGGGTTCATTGTAGAAGCTTAACATCAGCCAGCTTTAACCTTTCTAAAACTAGTTTTGGAATTGGTTTCATATCATAGGTCTTTCTTTCTTAACCCTCCAACCATTGTTCCTCCAGATGATTCCCATGACGAGGGCATGGCCATGTTGGCAGCAAGTACACACCTGTTGCTCATCAAGACTATCTGCTGGCAGTATGAGGTACTAATGGAAAAGGACTGTCAGAGGAGCTGTGTGATGGTCCTTCTCTGCCTGATAGTCCACCATTGTTGTGGTAACCAAAACCTTATTAAGAAAGTTCTTGTTTAAACAATCTGTTTCCTTACCTCATATTCCTGTTGTGCTACTAGTCTCCCTTGTATCTCCTTGGAAGCAATCACCATTCTCCCATGAAAACTATCAGGATTACACACCTCCACACTGCTGTCAACACAGTGCCTCCATTCAACCCAAAATACCTGTTCACCTTCCCACATCCCCACCTAGATCAGCTGTAATGTAGAGAACAAGAAGATACTAGATGTTGGTAGTAGTGAATAGTGCAGAAAGTGGGTGTAACAATGACAACAGAATACCTTTTCCAGCTTCTGTATTTCAAATCAGCAGGTAAATGGTGGGAATTCAGAGACAATTGGGAGATCCAACATAGCAATGATCCCAATAACAAATTAAACTGGATTTAAAGTAGATAAAGCAGGGTAACATTAAGCTTCTGAAGTGGCTCCAACTTCAGCCCTGTTGAACATGTATGCATTACGCTTTAAAGCTGAGTCCCTATCAGGAAACCAACTAATTTAAATAAGCTCTTTCTTTTCTGTAAAAAAGACAGAATTATACCAGGACCTTACTTATGGCTGCCAAAACTGTGTGATTTCTTTGCAACTTGGCATCATTTGAGCCTGAAAAAAGGCTCAAATGAAAGGCTGAAAAGAGCTGGAGATAGGCACCAGCTCACTTGCTACCCTGTACGGAAGAAGTGGGTAAAGAAAATGGATGGATGGATGGATGGATAAAACCATTGTCTTTTGGTGAGCTATGGTGATCTGCTCCAAATAAAAATGCAAAAAAAAAATAGATGTTTAAACCACATTTTCTCATGAAAAACAAATTTGGCCAGGACTGTAGTCCTTTCAAACGGCTGCATTTTAAGCAACAAATAATACTAAGTGATGCAGTAAAAACCTTTTTCATACAGATAAATCCAAAGTGAATCCAGAATGGAACTTTGGCATTCTTTCAATGAATTCAATACAAGACAAATAAGTAACTAAGGAAATTATGTTAATTTTGCTGCTTTCAGATGTTCTCAGAGACAAGAACAGAGCTGTGAGAACAACAGAAAAGCTGAAAAACAAAAATACTGAAAAATACGTCAGCGAGCTAATTTTTTGTCAGGAAGGTTGACACAAGGCTTTAGTGGTACGTCTGCATAAAACAAACATTAGGCTAGGGAACAGCCGGTTTGTTTTATAAACATGTGGCTCTCAGCATTTTATGACATCCATCCTTACATTGACATCTGACATATTACCATGTGACAATGTAGACACTCAAAGCTTCCCATGACTGTCATGCACACAGCAAAAAGTAAGTACATCCTGCTTTCTCAGAGATGAAACTGCATTATTCTGTTATTTATTTCTGCTGATAACTGAGCCAGTGCTGCAAAACCAGAAATGAATACTTCCGTATATGCTCAGCAATTATGGATTCATGAGACACCCATTTTATGAATCTCTTAATAGACCATAAAAACTTGGATTAATAACTTATTTGTTTGGAGGGGACAAATACAAACAAACAAATCCTGTCCTGTTATAATGTTTTTTTATGATATTCGAACACAAAGGAGTCTGGTCATAAACATTTTATGATTTAAAATCTTAAGCGTTGCATACATTTGGTCCTGGAGTACAATTATATAAGGTTGGTATGATGGGACAATGTTGTAATCTCTGCATTGAAGGAGAATGGCTTAATGTTCATTATCAGAGGGTGCTTTTCGTGGAGGGGTCGAGATCCAGGTGATGACTTGACAGGGTGGATTTTTTGCGTGAAGGTGGGTTCCAAGGTGAGTGGATCAGGTTGACTGTTTGTGGTTTAGGTGGAGGGAGTTGGAGAACGGGCAGGCATGTAAGGGCTGAGGACGTTGGTGCTGCAGTAAAAGACCAAAGACTGGCTTCTGGAGTGATCTGTTTTGAAGAGGCTGGAGGAGGTAACTTTGAGAGGGGTGAGGCCACCAGAAGGAAACTAATCTGAGAAGCACAAAATAAAACACTGAGGCTCAATCCAAGGCAGGCAGAATAATAATCAAAATCAGGCATAAGCAAAGACACAATTTGGCTTGATTCTACCGGTCAGGCTGAGCATCGGGTGAAGACTGATCTCTTAGCAGCTCCTAAAATACCTCAGCAGCTGATGTGAGACGTGTAGCCAGCAGCACGCCCTCCAGCGAAGATCCTCTCTGCAGGAAAAACTTCACACTGCACATACTCACAATCACTTGCACACACTAAGGTCATGAAAATAAATGTCTTTGTGAAAGGATGAGATATATATTTTAATTAAATATAAAAAACAAAACGCGGCACAGACTTACAAGAATCTTTTAGAAAATATTTAATTTCTGAAGGTCCTGTGTGTTTTAATGATACCACTACTTTCAGAGGTGTTATCTGTAATAATAAAAGAAAAACAATAACTCTATTTATGTAGCTCTATCCACCTTCTCTGACTGCTGTTCCTTTTGAAAAAAGCATCCCCATAGCATGATCCTATTCAAGGTGATGTTAACTGTTTTATTATGGAAATAATAAGGCATTTTCAATAAAGATTTGGTGGCCTCTGAGAGAAACCTGTGAAGGTATTAGCATTGGTGTTTAATCACTAGTTTTTAAGGGATTTTAATAAAGAGGTTTAGGTGCCTGTTTAATGTGATTTTCCATTTAAAAATGGGACTCCCGCTGACTGTCCTGTCCCTCGTGAAGAAAAGCACCCCGCATAATGACTCCACCACCATATTTGGCCACAGCATCGGTGTTTTCCAGGCAAGGCTTAGAGTTAAACTTGTACTTCTGTGTTTTAAGGTAGTTCTTTATGGCGGGGAGTATATTCTGGGCTGTTTTTTGGTTAAAAAAAAAATCTTGTCTGAAGGATTTAGTTCCTTATAGCCTCTTGTGAAGCAACTCTGTTTGGCCCCAAATGTGGCGGACTCTAAAGGTGTTTCTGAAAAAGAAAATGGTCACACCATCTCTAACTGCTCTACCAGGGCTTAGTATTCTGCTAATTTGGCAGCACACTCAGCGCCTCTGGAAACAGATTTCATGGAAATCACAGACATTTACAGCATTGCCAACTGGATGTGCAAACAGTAATAGCCTTGTTAATAGCAGTAGTGCTTATAGTGTGACTATATCAAGGCTTGGTGATTAGATCGTTTGGTACCAGAGTGCCAAAGGAGGCATTCACTGGGACACTTTTGTGTCACCTGATTGCGACACTACGGCTGCAATAGTATAATTTGAGATAATCAGCCTTCAGACTCAGCTGAGATCTAACAGTAAAAAGAAAGAATTTGAGTCAAACATCCTCTATTCCTGCATACATGTTACAAGTCCTGGAGCTCCAGGAAGTCACACGTGGGGACGCGGACAGGTAGAGCTGATAATTACCTCCATTTATCTTTGCTGGACCCCAGCTCTGTTTTATGAGGGTGCATCTGAGTGCTGGCCCACTTTTGATGAATCTCCCATTAAATGAGGAGTCACCAGTGGATAGAGAGCCTCCATCAGTCTATATGTTCCCATTCATCATCTCATCATTAGGATCTTTGGCTGGGCAGTAAAAGGCCCGAGGACACCCAAAAAGCGAGAAGAGAAGAGAAGAGAAGAGAAGAGAAGAGAAGAGAAGAGAAGAGAAGAGAAGAGAAGAGAAGAGAAGACAAGAGAAGACAAGAGAAGACAAGAGAAGACAAGAGAAGACAAGAGACCATGAGCAGCTTTTTACAGCTAAACATTTTGGGGGCTGTTTGATCATTGCTGATGACAAATTTTGCAAATTGAACACATGCACATTTTTCACGACCTGAAACATTTTCTTTTCCCACAGCTCTTTTATCACTTGCTAACAAGAGAAATAAATGAACGTATCAAGGGCAGAGAAAAGCGAAGTTGTTTACCACCAGGGGAATCCATATGTCATCACAGACTGGGAACAAATGCCAAAGTCCTTATGCAAACCCAGCGTGTATATATATATATATATATATATAAGGATATTCTTCTGCTGAGGTGTTTATATGAGCGGGAGAAGCATTTGTGATGGAAGATAAATTAGTTAAAATGTCCCAGGAAATTAGGCAATAGCATAGGGGCTCCCAGCTTGCCAATTTTGCTGCACTCTTTGTTGCAAAGTGAGCAGAAATAAAAGCTTTCCGGTGATTATAACGGCTCACTACCCTCATCCCTCTATAACCTCTACACCCAGGTTAATACATCTCCTGAAAAAAGCAGCTGGAGAATGAAACATCTCACTCAAACCCCTTTATTGGTCCAAACTCATCCCTGAACTGATTTGGCATCAACAGAAAGATCTCTTTCACACCACTCCTCTTGAAGAGATTTCTCAAGTGAGGTTCTGTTCTGTATCTCTTTGGGCATCTTCATTTAGTATAAATCCAGATTAGTTAGTCCCAGAGGCTGAGACTAAGGGCTAGTCTGAGAGGAACCTAAACAAAAGTGGATTTCTACTATCATAAAACAACTCCAATCTCAAATGCAGATACTGATTTATGAAACCATGCGATCTTTCCAAGATCCTGACCTGGTAGAATGGCACAAAATGTATGGTGGGACTGGTTGTCATTCAGCGTTGGTGGTAATTTTGGACTACAAAAGGGGGAAAGTAAGATGTTCTTCCTGTTGCACAGTTGATCTCATTGATGAATGGCACAATAGGGTTCTTTGTCATATCTGATTCAAAATCCTCACTAAGATCAAAGTGTACTGGAGTCCAATTCCTTGTTTGTCTGTACAAACTTGGCAATAAAGCTAATTCTGATTCTGATTATGAAAATGAAAATAATGCAGTCATAATAACAAAATAACAAGACATAAATAACCTAATGTGTTCACTGCATCTACAACCATACCCGTAACAAATGTAGCATCCACCTTACTAGATTCTTCATGCGGTTTGTGTGCATATGTAATAGTGTGACTATGTCTACTTCCAAGTATACTACAGCATGTAGTATACTTGGAATGACTGCCTGTATACCTGTAGGTGAGTATCTGAACATGCCCTCATACAGGATTCGAAAGATCTGCAGAGCATCAATGCAAACCTGGTGATAGTTTTTCAAAAATTCGTAAGAGTTTATAGAAATCGCACTGAAATGTTGAGCCTGGAGTTGTTTTAGGATTGTTGAGGTCCAGTTTGGTCTTGATCCCTTTTGGACCAGTTGTTAACACCAGCATTTCCACTAAGCATGAAGAAACCAGGAGAATTAGAGTAGCTACTTCAGGTAAGATCACAGCCATGACCATACTTTTAGAGAAAAAAATCTTGTTTTTAGACCAAAATAATTCCAAATGCAAAAATCAGCAATTTGGTGATTTTATATGTTTTAGAGCAAACATCAAGCTGGCTTTTGGCGAATAATACTCCTGCTGCCAAGGACAACAGTGGTTACCTCTGGGTTATTAATTTCAGTGTGATGTTCCTGCAGAATGCTGTAATTTATCACCAACTCTGTGGGGACTTGTCCTACAAGGGAGGCAGCTCCAACCCTTTCCCTACAGTATAGACACTGTGAGCTGTTTTTAACAGGAGATTCGATATATTTTTAAAGCACCATTCACTTTTCCATGGATTTGGATCCTCATCTTTTGTTGTGGAGAAATACAGATCAAGATTCTGGGCTAAACCCCTGCTGTTATGTAGGGCCAACAAAGAAAGGCTCATTAAGCCCAGTTAGGAATCTATTATGAGTTCTTTCTGTCAACAAATAGTAACGCTGGATTGGCAAATTGCTTTTAATGAAAGAGTGAGACCAAAGCTTGGCTCTGTCTAACTGTCTGCATGTGCAGTCATGTAAAAAAATCATTGTTCTGGTCGAAATTATTTAGGGTTTGGAAAAACCGGCATACACAAACATTGGATGCTCTCTGAAACAGTTAATACAGATAATTGTAGCATATAAAACAACCTAATTACTATTTTGTTGTGTTGACTTCTAAATAGTGGAGAAAACTTTAAATTAGGCAGCATAAAAAAATCACAAGTAAACATTTGGCATCTGTGCTGTTTATTTTCTCACCACATTCATCCTTCCTGCAACACCTCGCAGCACTAGATGGATCCGGTCTTCTTCAGAAATGTGGATTCTGCTCCCGTCTGTCATGGTGAGGAAAGAGCTGAGCATAAAAGCGAAGCTCTCTGATGGATGGACTTGCAGTCACAATTCATTTCCAAATTTTGGATCAAATCAAAGTGTCCTTGAAGGCAATGTGTGACAATCCTTATGGAACAGGCCACCATGCCTCATGTAGACACAATATGCCGGTGTAGTCAAAAAATCAAAAATCAAAAGCTGTTTTGTTCATAATGTAGAAACGATCATTTGCTTCACATCTTGTTCTCCAAGATGTCTCTAATAAGATGTTTATTAATATCCTGCTGGAATTTAAAAGTTATTTGTGTGATTAGGGCCTGACCACATCAAACAGGCTAAGAAAGCCTTACTTTCTTTGTCTTTGATTTGGCCCAATCGGGCGAGACATATGGCCTAAACAAAACCTAATTTTTGATGTATGAGTTCAAAAATGAGTTACAATAACCAGAACAAAGAAAGATGTCTGAGGTTGGATTTTAAAAAATGGCAGAAACAAGGTCCAGATAAAAGCTCCATAAAGTTGTAGTGGTGCAGGGGCTTTTATGAAGCTGGTGGTAAAATCCTCAAGATTATGGGACATTAGAATCTGTAGAGATAAAAAGCATCTGAAAAGAATTACAGCATATCTCCTTTATTCTTTTACAACAGAGAATTTACCTCACTTACTTTTTTTGCATTTTTTGCACCATTTCAAAATGTAAAAGTGAGACATGTCTCACGATGTCATTCTTGCCCTACAATATCCATTCAAAATAAATAACAGAACTATTATTTTAAGGAAAAATCTCTGTGTGTTAGATGGTAAAATCCTTTATTCATTAATTGAAACTTCTAAACAGTGTCCCTTTGACTTTAAGTAATTAATTTGTAGTATTTTTATTTGTAGTAGAGCTTCACAATTTATCAAAACCCAGAAATCATAGCAATTTCAGTGTGAAATATTGTAATTGCAAAGGACTGCTTGGATGCAATATTTGGTAGGAGATAATATTTCATGCATTCACACTCTGCATTGCTTGAACATGTTTGGCTAGTGGAATACACTCTAACGTCCCTTAAAGCCCACACCAGGATTTATTTAGCTAATGACCCATAAGATCAAGAAGAGCAGTGGGAACATTATGTAATGGTAAGGAGAGAAAACCAAAAGGCTTAATTGTAAGGAATATTGTTATCACAATTATCAGCAATAATATTGCAATTAAATATTTTTCTGAAATTGTGCAGTTTTAAACTGTCATTGGCATCTTATATTAGCAATTAGTATTAAAAACACAGTTAGTTACATAATGTGAGATTTCCAAAAGGTTGCCATCATTTCCTAATCCAGCAGGCTCAGTGATGGATAGAATATGACTTCTCAAAAGAACAAAACCAAGCAACTTTGTCCTAACACAGTTAGCTTCCTTTTATTTGTAAAAGTATCATTACTAAAGTAGCAGCTTGTAGAAACAGTTGACATTGTCTAGGTCCAGAGGCTTTGGTTTTCATTTGCAAGGGACTACGCTCAGTGAAAAGAGTGGTTGTCTTGCAATACAAGGGTTGTGGGTTCGATTCCAGCTTCATTCCGCCACATGTAGACATGCCCCTGGGCAAGGGGAATGTGTGCGCATTTGTGAGTGCATCTGGCTTAATGTGGGTCTAGCGTAAAGCGCTTTGAGTGGTCAGTATGGGTGGAAAGGGGCTATATAAGTTCTGTCCATTTAACATTTGTGTTCAAGTTTTTCAGCATTTTTCTTGTTTATTATGTTCAACAAGTTTTGCTGTATTATGTTTTATTTTTGCTGTTTGGGTTCATTTCCTTGCGTTCATCATTATTAGGTATGATTGTTAGGTATGTGCTGTGTTCTTTAACCTTGGAAGTTGGAACTGGGTAGTGTAAGACATATGTAACTTACATCCTGATGGTCTGCCATGAAGCTGTCCATGGTTTCCCACTACCACTGCTTGTGCTGCTTTCCATTAACCTTGGAACTGGGAAGTTGGAGTTTATGTCATCTCCGAGTTGAAGGGTTCCAGTTTCCTGCTTGTTTTGGTTCGTATTGCTAGCAACTGTAACCGCAGTCTTACAATAACAATGACAATAACACTGTTCTACGCATTATTTTGTGCATATAAACAGCGTTGAAACATCTCATCTTATAAACACTGAGCAGTAGTACATGAACGACTGACTAAATGTTGCATAATTAATAAAGAACTGCTAAGAACAGTCACAGTAAGAACGTTTTACTACTATTGATGTGAGTAGCAGCCATCTTGAATGCGGAAGTCGAATATGGTTGTGTTGCCCTGACTTTCCGTCTTATAATTCAGATTTTTCCCTAAGGGTTTCTAGTTCAGATTGTCGCATGCCTTTCCCTCCTTCTATGCTCCGCGGTTTTCTTCTATCTAGGCTGCTTCACTCATCTTCTGATTGTTTTGCATTCTCCATGCCACAGCTGCTCCTCATTTCATCTGACTTGCTCTTCTGCCTCATTGGTCATTTCTCCACCCTGCCTCTGTATTTAAGCTCACTGATTTTTCATTGCTCACTGCTGGATTGTACTGTTGCCTGCCTGACCCTCTATCTGACCCTCTGACTGTGTTTCGTACCCTGCCTCTCTGTGTAAGTTTACCAGTTATCATTAAATATTTTAACTCATCATCCAGCATAATTCCATTTTGTACTTTGGTCCTGTGAAAAACCAGCCCTCCATGACAGTCATACCGCTGTAGAAAATAAAGTTTCCCTTCTAGAAGCTTTTTGCAGGTTTTGCTCTCCTTTTATCTTCATTTTTAAACACATCACTGATGCTAAAAAATAGCCAACCTTTAGTATTTTTCCCTCAGTAACTACTTCCATGTTGTAGGGTGTTGTTATGGCAAACTGTTAGCTGTTACAGTTCATTTGTAAAAGGAACTATAAAATTAAGGTTTAAAGTCATGGCTCTTGGAGCTCATTCCAAGACGAATGGCAAAAAGTACCAGTGAAAACATACAAAAAGCTGGTCTGCAACTATATGAATGATTTAAATGCGGTAATGCCAATAAATGTTTCTCTAATGATTATTGAGAAGAAGGTAAATACCATTCAACATGCTGTTTTTGTTTAAATGTGAAACAAAACTGAGAAGTAGGTTCTTTGATTTCCTTTTTTTATCTTTTGTGATGCCTGTGCCATTTCACAGGAATACAAATAACTTTAAATCTAAATCTGTCTTGGGTATGAACAATTATGGGGTAACTGATCCAGAAAGATAGATATCAAAGTATACTGGTCATAAATTAAAGTTTAATGCTGGAATATTGCATCAAGATTGAAACCTTTCCCATTTTTTTACAAATATATATTTTAAAATAACCCAGCCTTAAAATAAATACACACATTGATAATTTACCAAGAAAACTAATTCACATAAATTCGATGCACCATTTAGGTCGTGTAAATTTTTCAGTATAACCGGAGCATTTCTATCGCTTTTCGGTACCATTCATGTTTGGCAAAAACAAACAAAACGAAGCTCCAAGAAAACTTTAAAGATTTTTACTTTGAATTAAATATATGTGCTGGCCAAATGTGGCTGTGGTTGACTGACACTCTAAGCTTAATGAGTGTACCAAAACTTGTCAGCAGGGTTCCTGCACCACAGTCACTATTACACCGGAAATAAATGTGGTGCTTTTAGCAAGCTGAATGCACCTATAAACATATTCTCTGCAATGCAAGAGGCAATCAAGTCACACTTCAGGTGTTCTATATAACTTTTTCTAAACATGTCTCAACACCTCTTCCTTCCCACTCACATACTCAGAAATAGACCTGTCAACTTGCCACCATCCCTTATCGCCTAACAGTTAACAAGCCTATTTGCCTGTGACTGACGTTGACGCGATCCATAAAGCCCTGGCTTGGCACCAGATTGCTCCTAAGCCAAATTAAGCCTGTGTCATACCCACCCCCACCTTCAGTCTCAGGCTCCCCCGTGCCATGGGAACCCTAAATCTTTAATGACGATGGAGAGTTCTGTTCGCTCCCACGATACAAAAGCAGTGACATCTGTCTCCGTAAGTGCTGCATTCCATAGCAGCTCCATTTGTTCAAGCCTAACGCCCTCCAAAGAAATCAAAAAGAAGCTGAGGGAGGGTGGAGAAATTTGGGAGGACAAAAATCTTTTCTGTCAAACGTGCCCAAAGTCCCCAAATGCTCCAGTGTGTTAAAAGCATCACAGATTGGTCCTCCTTGTTCTGACGCTCTGACCACAGCTACCTGCTAACAGCTACTTCCAAATCAACTCGGGAACCTACAATTAAATTTAATCACACTACTAAAGTATAATGAAACCCCTGTGCTTTGGTGGGAAAGTGCACTGTTCACCGTAGATGGTGAAAATAAAAATCTACTTTTATGGGATCAGTTTTGCTCAGCATAAAAAAAAAGAAAAAAAAAAGGAAAAGATTTCTTCTGTTTTGGCTTTTTTGACACACTGGAATATTTTAGATCATCCTGATGTTTAATATTAGACAAAAATGACGGCAGTAAATACAAAACACAGATTTATTATAGGGAAACCAACCTGGCCCTATGTGAAAAGGTTATTTCCCCCTAAACCTAATAACTAGTAGTTCTACCCTTGACAGCAACATCTATCCAAGTGTTCGTGATTACTTTGACTCTTTTACATCACTGTGGAGAAATTTCTTCCCACTCTAGAATTGTTTTAACAGTGCCCTATTGGTGGGCTTTTTTCATTTTTTATGACATAAAACAGCATCTCTGTCAGCTTCTGAGTTTGGATCGGACCAAAGTGCAGACAAGAGCTTGGCAGCCGCATAATTAAAGGAATCTCCATCTTTAATTAGCAATCTCGAGGAAGTAGCAAAACACAAAGAACTGATCAGGGAAATGAAACATGGCAGAACAGTGAGTAAATAAACAGAGGAACCAGCAGGGAACAAAGAACACAGACCAACTAATATACAGGGAGAAAACAAAGGCAAGTAATCACAGGAACTAAGAACAGGTGTGACAAGCTGGCAGGGAGGCAGAGGGGACAGGTGGAACTGATTAACAACACAGGGAAACAGAATTAAACAAAAGTTAACACAAAACACAAAACAAGTCCAAGGATGTCATATCATGACAATCTCAGTCTAATTTAAGTCCAGATTTTCGCTAGGCCTCTCTAAAACTTTCATTTTGACTGTCATTGTGATGTTCTTTTTCTGAAATGCTGTGCTAGCTTTAGGCCAGATGTAATGATATGCACACCTTCTAAAAAGTTCCATTTGGTTTGGTCAGTCAACAGAACATTTTCCCAAAAGTCTTTGGAATAATCAAGATGCTTATAGTGAATATGAGACAGGCCTTTTTGTTCTTTTAGGTCAGCAGGGATTTTATTTTATTTTTTTCCACAGAACACTCCCATGTATACAATTTTTGACCAGTCTGTTTCTCATTGTTGAATCACAAACCCTCACTTGAAGCAAGGCCTGCAGTGATTTAGATGTTCTAGATTATTTTGTGGCCTCCTGAAGGAGTTTTTGATGAGCTCTTGGAGTAATTTTGGTAGGCCAGTCACTCCTGGAAAGGTTAACCACTGTTCCATGTTTTTATGGATAATGGAACTTCTCACTGTGGTTCTCTGGAGTCCCAAAGCTTTAGAAATGGCTTTGTAAACCCTGCAAGTCTGACAGATGCCAATAACTTGTTTCTTGTCTGTTCCTGAATTTCTTTAAAATGTGGCATGATGTGTTGCTTTTTGATATCTTTTAGCCTACTTCACGTCATCAGACAGATTCTGTCTAATGAATTTATTGATTCCACTCTTTAGGCAGTGATCAGGCCTGGGTGTGAACTGTGAAATTGAACTTAAAAATGTGATAATCACAGGCAAGTGAACCCTAACCACCCAGGGGCATGTTGGGACCCCAACCATGGATTACAACACGGATGAACATGGACTCTGAGCTATACATAATCAAAGGCAGTTTAAACTACACCTTTCACTATCACACCCAGGAACAGAAGGAGCCATAGCTGACTCCCCGTAACGTCACTGTTTGAACAAAAATGGCATGTTCCAACATGGCGGCCTCCACGGTGGCAATGTTTCCTTGCCAGCGAGCAGACATAACTCTTCAACCTGGATCCAAAAGTGACTACGATTGCGCCAATCGCATGAACAAAGTTAAGTAATGAAGTGCTGTTCGAGTACCCAGCATTCATTCATAAAAAGGGTGTAATAAGACAAGCATGGCTTGACTTTTCTTCTGAGGCCTCCAGAAGCAGCCCTAATTTAAGCAGACCTTGAGAAGAAGGCATCGGGACCACAGCATCACACGCCTTTCCGCGTGCATCTCCAGGTGGCAAGAGCTACCCCGCCGCACCGTGGCCACTGAAGTTGCCACAACATGCTTTTATGTATAGTTCAATTCACACTGGATGACCGGGACGGACAACTTTGCTTCCCATAACCAGCACCCTTTGGAACCCCTTCCTCAGCACGGTTCACGTAAGAGGTGGTGTTTGGGAAGAGATTAGTTTAGAATGAAATAATCTATATAATGTTCGTTTCATGACGTTTGGTTTTTGTTTGTGTTGAGAAAACTCAGCTAAGGCTAGCAGACTAGCTGCTCAGCTAATGATGTGTTCTGTGTTGTGTTTTTAAAGTTAAGGCAAACTTTATTTATAGCGTGGTTTATAAACACAAACCGGCCATAATGCGCCGTCACAGCTTATGTATTTTCATCATTTTGTTGATGGTATTTTAAAGATACTATTATGGATGTATGGAAACTCCCATTTTACAACAATACATTTGAGTGGGACCCTTTGTGGGGTTCCTTGAGACGACATTGTTGTAAATAAGCGCCGTTTAACTAAATAATCTGAACTGAAACTATCTGTGTAGTTATGCTGCTATAGGCTTAGGCTGCTGGAGGACATAATGACCACTTTCACCCTCTTCGCTACATTCTCACACTACTCTCCAATTTTGCATTATTTGCTGTTATTTCAACTTCTAACTTTATGTTCTCTCTCTTTTCTCTTCCTAGAAGCTACACCTGGCCTGGCTCTGTGTCAACCTGTGACACCTTTCTGGAGAGGGGAATCGTCCGAGCTTCTGCTGGCAACAACTTAATGCTCACCCTCTACCGATGATCCACATAGCCCTGTCTTTTAGTGTTTAACCCTTTCTCTCTCCTAGACATGGAAATTGACTGAGCTTTACTGTAACTAATTATATGTTCTCTCTTTCAGACTATAATCTTGAAAACTGGCTCAGAGTTTATCTGTTCTTTCTTTCTAGGTGAAACGACTAAAGGAGCTACATCCATTAACATTTACTTTTCCTCCCCATAGAAAGTACTCCTGGATCAGTGCTTCTTTGTTCTCTTTGTGTCTCTCCTCTGTTCTCTCAAACCCCCAGTCGGTCGTGGCAGATGGCCGCTCACACTGAGCCTGGTTCTGGTTCTGCTGGAGGTTTCTTCCTGTTAAAAGGGAGTTTTTCCTCTCCGCTGTCGCTACATGCATGCTCAGTATGAGGGATTGCTGCAAAGTCAACACCAGTGACTGTCCACTGTCTCTACATGCTCATCCGGGAGGAGTGAACGCTGCAAGTCACTGACTGGATGCAATCTGCTGGGTTTCCTTAGATAGAAAAACTTTTTATCCAATTTGAATAAATAACTGAATCTGACTGCACTGTTCAATGGTTAGGATTAATTGGAATATATGTACCTGACTTTTGTGATGTGCCTTGAGACGACATGTGTTGTGAATTGGCACTATATAAATAAACTGAATTGAAGTTTGATTTTGAAGGAGTGTTAACAAGCTATTAGCTTCTTCGGTTAGATGAAACCGCTAATGGCTACGGTACCACGTGACCCGCCGCAATTTTATGAGTCTATTAAGAATCATTCACCCAGAAAGGTTGTTAGTTTCCAATCTAGGAAAATAATATTTGCCTAAATATATTGTACTAAATGTGATAGCTAATTAAACACTATTAAGACTTATTTATCCAGAAAGGTTGTTGGTTCTGGTTCAAAATAATATTTCCTTAAATAATATTTTACTAAATAAAGGCAACTAATTAAACACCATTGAGATCAGTCATCCAGAAGGTTGGTTTTATTCAGCAAATAATTCTTTAAAATATTATTTTTAATTAAAATAATGTTTTATTGCTTTGTGAATGGTTGTCTGAAAGTATACCAATTATTGTCAATGTCAGGATCTGTCTGTTAGGTTTGTATTTGTTTACCTTCTCGGCTCTGCTGGGTGCTTTTCTGTTCATTTCTGGTTATTCAGATTCCTTCTGGTGAGTTTTGTTGTTTTCTGTGTTCCAGTGTTATGTTTAGTTATATTCTTATAGATCTGGTTTCCTTTTGTTTATGTTCTTAAGTCTAGTCATTGTTTTCTTGTGTTCTGGTCACCTCCCTGCTCTCCATGCTCATCAGGTTAATTAGTCATTCTCCCTCTGTAGTTTTTAGGTTCCCCGGTCCTCAGCTGTCTCACATTCTCCTGATTAGCTCCTCTCCCAGTTCATTGGTTCACACTCCTCTTCCCTCAGTATTTAAGTTTGTTGCTGCATATATCCCTAGGTATGCAGCTCTGTATTCTTGCTTTTAACCCTGCCTCTGTTCTCCTTGTATATATTTTTTCATTCATTATTAAATCTTGTCAACTTGCCATGTGGCTCTCGTCCTCCTGCTTATCCTTTGGTCCTGCTTCACCTCAAAATATGACAGTCTGTTAGTTCCAAGATTAACTTAACCTCATTTCCAGATTCCTCACAATAATCCTTGGTTCTCAGACATAAATAACATTGAATGGTAATGTTGCATCACTTTATTGGCCATGGTTTTTAACCATCTTTGATTCACTTGTTCATATTATGTATATAGTCTTCCTTATTCTTTGGTAGTTTAGTTAGATTGATCTAGGATAGTAAGGAATTTGTTGATATATGTTTGACTTTGAAATGATTTTTCTTAAATTATTGTGTTTTAAGAAAGTGGGAATTTATTCCATGTGTTTTGCTGTTCAGCAATGTCAGAGCTTGGCTCACCCCTTTCACTATTATCCTAATACCTCTGCCTTATTGGGTTTGTATTCACCAGACCACACTTAACAGACCAAATCATTAAAATATAGTATTCATAATAATCACAACTTATTCACACCAGGTTCCTGTTTGTGGATTTGAGCTCAGCCTTTATCACAATCAGCCCAGGTGTTGAAGATCACATTTCCCACCTCCACCTGTCAGTGAATTCTCAGAATGATTTTAAATGGCGATGTGGGAATTGGGTCCAAAAGTGGCTGGTTTGACTTGATGTGAAACCCCAGTATATCTGCATTTTTACCTGAGAATGTCATCTGTCATTGACGTATTTAGTAGGAGTTTGTGGGAATGGCTTATCTCGTTTTTAAAAATACAGTGCCTAGCAGAGGTATTCACACTCCTCCTGACCTTTGCACATTTTGTCACGTTACAAATGCAAACGTGTGTTTTATGAAAATTGTTTTGCGACCACCACAAAAGTGTGTGAAAAATGTGGTGATGGTTTGCAAAATGTACAAATAAAAATCTCAAATGTGTGGCATTTATATTCTTTGAATAAGCTTGGATCTGAACCATTTCATTTTAGCTCTGCCTGTATGTTTAAAGTTACGGTCCAGCTGGCAGGTGAACCACCCAGTCTCGAGTCAGCCTGTTCTGGCTGTAAAGTTAATGAGCCAGCTTCTACTGCTATTCTAACTGAAATTAATAAGATGCAATCCAAAGTTGTCTGAATCCATTGTGGAGGATAACACCACCAACCGATGCTGTCCAGGTCGAGTCGGGGATGGGTGGGAAGGAACCCCTTTCGACAAAAAAAAAAAAAAACAGCAGCAATTTACTGGACAACAGTGAGTAGTTAAAGGTTTCCATTTTACAAGTGGGATTTTACTGACAGTTGGAGGGGGGGAGAAAAGGCTTCTTTGGGAGATGAGAGAAGATCGATAAACATATTCCTCAGTCAAGCACTCAGGAAAAATGAAATCCCTGGTTACAGGTTTTGCTTTGTGAAAACCAAAAGATAGTTAGGTTAAAGACATTTAGCTCTAACACACAACTGGTACAAAGTGTATTCACAAATCTATACAGATGGGATATGGAATCTCCTCAATCTTCCTTTTCAACACCGAAGACTGAATTTTCTGAATCAAAATGAATCCTCAGACGTATCGTAACAATACGTTTCAGCACTGATTCAATGCAATGTACTTAAAGTTGTCATTTTTTTTGTATTAAGATTTAATTTGTTTTTTATGAGGCTCAAATGTTGTACTATTAGGAAAGTAGAAAACTGATCCAGTTTATCTCATATGAAGGTGAACTCCGACACAATAACAAAACAGACACAGGTTAAATTATAAAGTGCTACTTAAAAGTATAAAATTAAGACAATTCAGTTGTTAGGAAAACAATTTCCAAGTGAGGAATGTTAAGAAACAAGGCAACGTGTTGCGAAGACGTAAACATTTGAAGGCCACAGTAATTGCAAGAATTATAAAATGTATCAAGTTATGTTTTATATTTTATACATCTCAAATTTACCTGGGCATAAAGGGAATGAAAGGTAACTCGGAAACTTGTTTGAGAGAAGTAAAGTAGAGAGTAAATAGGGTTTTTTTCTTATTCTAAAGGCACAGAAGCATTATTCTTTTTCCTCCGCAACATTACAAGCAGTTTGCGTAGCCATGCTCCAGTCCAGTAGGCGGCGGTAAAATGCAATGACTTGAATGTAATCCGCCTGGAATCAGAAGAAGTGGGCAGAAGAAAATGGCGGCGTCCATACTGGTCCAGAGGACGGCAGCGTTATGTGGGACTTTTAAGGGAATTTCAGTGTCCAAAGCTGTTCGTCCTGTGAACAGTCATTATGGGTTTATGTTGCAGACTGCCTGCTATAACCCCAGACCGCTGAGGCTGAACCTCCGGGGGCCCTACATTCCCGACAAAGACAGTATTAAAACCCCGGAGTGGCAGAAGACGGCTCGGTATGACAGGAAGCTGTTCGGCCGCTTCGGCTCAGCCTCGCACATCGACCCTGCGTCTCTGTGGCCATCTCATGAGGAGCTGGAGAAAATCATAGCGGAGGAAAAACAGTGGCACCCCCCTTTGGAAGTGATGCTGAAGAACATAGAAGCCAAGGAGAAGGAGGAAACCGAGAAGCGGCTCGCAAAGTAAGTCATTCTGTTCCGCTGGCCTGGTTGGTCAGTTTCTACATTTTCTGTTCATTTTAAAGCATTGAATGGAAATATGATGCAGCTTTTTCTCTAAACTCCACCATGCTGGAGGTTAAATCACATTTTCACATGTTACAACCACAAACTTCAATGGATTTTATGTGACAAACGTTTTTTTTCAGCTCACCTATGCTGAAGAAAAGCCTCCCCACAGCATGATCCTCCCGTCACCATACTTCACTGTGGGAAATGGCTCTTTTAGGATGAGGGTGTGTATTTAACAAAATTTACCTTTATGCAATAGTGGCACTTAGTCATTGTTTGAAATTATGTCATAACAAGTCTCATGTGCTCTGGCAAGCCTAGACCAGACTTAAACTTGTTGGTAAACATGTGAAATGCCATGTGAGGTGGAACACTACCCCTGCAATCCAACCTAAACCAAGAGCGGTTGTCTTGCTGTTAGATGTGTCCCTGCTCCAACTCACCTAAATCAAACAAATACATCATTACTAGGTATCTGAAGAACTGGGCCTAGACTACTTTCAGAGAAGACCAGAGTTTTAGACCCCTGACCTAAACAAAATAACATCATTTTTTTTTTTACCTAGAACATAGAAGTGCTTAATGCTTTGTAAAGTAAAGTTAGAATCCTGATGAGCTGACCTCAGCTGGAAAATTAGCCAGCAATGTGTGCCTTTTTGTTTCTGTGTAGCCATTTCATGACTAGCGAAGATCGATACCGATCTGTCCTACTGAAATAGCTTGTTTTCTTGTCTTTTCCATTTTGAAGTGTGGCTTCTTTGTCACATCATATTAAAGCCCCTGTGAAACAGGAAGTAATGGATAAATAAAAGTTCTTTAACCTTCTGATCAACCAAAGAACATTAAGATTAGATTTTTCTAAAGTTTGTAGTGTCAGATACAGGTCCTTCTCAAAATATTAGCATATTGTGATAAAGTTCATTATTTTCCATAATGTAATGATGAAAATTTAACATTCATATATTTTAGATTCATTGCACACTAACTGAAATATTTCAGGTCTTTTATTGTCTTAATATGGATGATTTTGGCATACAGCTCATGAAAACCCAAAATTCCTATCTCACAAAATTAGCATATTTCATCCGAAGAATAAAAGAAAAGTGTTTTTAATACAAAAAACGTCAACCTTCAAATAATCATGTACAGTTATGCACTCAATACTTGGTCGGGAATCCTTTTGCAGAAATGACAGCTTCAATGCGGCGTGGCATGGAGGCAATCAGCCTGTGGCACTGCTGAGGTCTTATGGAGGCCCAGGATGCTTCGATAGCGGCCTTTAGCTCATCCAGAGTGTTGGGTCTTGAGTCTCTCAACGTTCTCTTCACAATATCCCACAGATTCTCTATGGGGTTCAGGTCAGGAGAGTTGGCAGGCCAATTGAGCACAGTGATACCATGGTCAGTAAACCATTTACCAGTGGTTTTGGCACTGTGAGCAGGTGCCAGGTCGTGCTGAAAAATGAAATCTTCATCTCCATAAAGCTTTTCAGCAGATGGAAGCATGAAGTGCTCCAAAATCTCCTGATAGCTAGCTGCATTGACCCTGCCCTTGATAAAACACAGTGGACCAACACCAGCAGCTGACACGGCACCCCAGACCATCACTGACTGTGGATACTTGACACTGGACTTCTGGCATTTTGGCATTTCCTTCTCCCCAGTCTTCCTCCAGACTCTGGCACCTTGATTTCCGAATGACATGCAGAATTTGCTTTCATCCGAAAAAAGTACTTTGGACCACTGAGCAACAGTCCAGTGCTGCTTCTCTGTAGCCCAGGTCTGGGGAATGCGGCACCTGTAGCCCATTTCCTGCACACGCCTGTGCACGGTGGCTCTGGATGTTTCTACTCCAGACTCAGTCCACTGCTTCCGCAGGTCCCCCAAGGTCTGGAATCGGCCCTTCTCCACAATCTTCCTCAGGGTCCGGTCACCTCTTCTCGTTGTGCAGCGTTTTCTGCCACACTTTTTCCTTCCCACAGACTTCCCACTGAGGTGCCTTGATACAGCACTCTGGGAACAGCCTATTCGTTCAGAAATGTCTTTCTGTGTCTTACCCTCTTGCTTGAGGGTGTCAATAGTGGCCTTCTGGACAGCAGTCAGGTCGGCAGTCTTACCCATGATTGGGGTTTTGAGTGATGAACCAGGCTGGGAGTTTTAAAGGCCTCAGGAATCTTTTGCAGGTGTTTAGAGTTAACTTGTTGATTCAGATGATTAGGTTCATAGCTCGTTTAGAGACCCTTTTAATGATATGCTAATTTTGTGAGATAGGAATTTTGGGTTTTCATGAGCTGTATGCCAAAATCATCCGTATTAAGACAATAAAAGACCTGAAATATTTCAGTTAGTGTGCAATGAATCTAAAATATATGAATGTTAAATTTTCATCATGACATTATGGAAAATAATGAACTTTATCACAATATGCTAATATTTTGAGAAGGACCTGTAATTGTTTTCTGCAATATAAGACAAATCTCTTTTCGGAGGTATTTGACACATTTATTAGTGATAGATCTCACAGATTTATTTTTCAGTCTATCATCTGAAACTGGAAGGAGCATGGCACAGCTACAATCGTGCCATGTGGAAACGTGGTGGTGCCACCATCATGGCTGTCTGGAATGATTTGCTTCTGCGGGAGCAGGGAAGCTGGTTGCAGATGATAGGAAGTTGAATGGAAATATATTCAGCTGTTAGGGGCTGTCGGGGGTACCACAGTGTTCTGATGTTTATTAGTAAAAAATATTTTTTTCTTCCATTAAAGTTTGTGGTTGTAATGTGACAAAATGTAAAAAAGGTTCAAGGGGCATGGTGACACAAGGCGCTGTAAGTGGATAGATTTATTCCTTTTGTTTGTTTTTGTTGTTCCTTTAGTCTATTCTTATGACACTGTTATATGTCTACTAATTTAGTGAAGCTTATAGTTGTAATAGTAATTCATTAGGAAGAAATGTAGGGATTTAGAATACATTTTGCTTTTGACCAAAGAAGAAAGATGCACCGAGGAATAAGAGTTAAATGGCCCTTGTCTGTTTCTGGTTTAGTTTATAGTAATACAAATTATGTTTAAAACACAGTTTAAGTGTAGCTGTCATTGAGAGAAAAATATGATTTAAATGCAATGTCTTGTATGGTTTATTAACTCTTATGTTAACCTCAGCTGTGTTATTAGACAACACTGACTGTTTTCTTTAATCTTTCCACCGCAGAGAAAAACTCATTGCAGCAAACATGGCCAAGATGCCCAAGATGATCGAAGACTGGCGCAGAGAAAAGCGCGAGACCAAACGAAAGCTAAAAGAAGAAAAGGCTCAAAAAGCAAAGCTACTGGCTGAGGCACGGGAGCGCTTTGGTTACAGCATGGACCCCCGCAGCCCCAAGTTCCTGGAAATGGTCGCAGAGATAGAGAAGGAAGAGAAGAAGAAGAAGAAGCTGCTGAAGCGTCGAGTGAAGGAGGAGCAGGTAGCAGCACCGCCTGTTGCCCAGTCGTAGTCCTGGACTCAGCTGTAATAAAAAAAAAAGAAAAAAGCTTTTGCTGCTTGATTCTGATTTAATCAGTCATGGCAGGAATTGTATTTATTGTGCTGGAAAATGGACTTCAAAGAACTTTGTGCATTGGACCTGTATGAGTGAGTCTGAGAAGCAGTTCAGTCTTGTTTTGTTATCTGACACCAGTCTGGATTAAACCCACCATTTTCTTTCACGCTGGAAAACAATTTTTCTTCTCTACATTCTTCCTTCTTCTTCCCACTTCTTTTGAATAAAATAAAATTGTTCCAAACCACCATTTTGTTTTAAATCCTTTTAAAGGACAAAGATAAAAACAAGATAACACATGGAATGCTAATATTTTTAAAATAAAATCAAAATCTTCCATTTACATAGCAGATTCAGTTTTTGTCTATAGTAAGACAGTCTTTGCAAAAGTATTCAACTCCTTGAACTTAAAAATCACATCACGCTACAACCTTCTGTTGTTTTTAATAGAGATTATATGGGATAGAACAACTCAAACTAGTGCACAACTGAACTGGAAGGAAAAGGTGTTATGGTTTTACATTAGTTTTTTTTTTAATTGTGGCACAGACTTGTTTTCAGTCCCATGAGTCAATACTTCATGGAACTACCTTTTACTGCAACTAGATCCTCAGGTCTTTGGAGTACGCCTCTGCCAGCTTGGCAGGTCCAGACAGTGGAACTTTAGCCCATTCTTCTTCACATATTAGCTCAAGCTCAGTTAGACTGGGTGGAGATTGTTTGAACGGCAATTTTTGTAGTCTTGCCACAGATTCATAATTTACTTTAGGTCTGGACTTTCATTAGGCCATTCTTAGCAATATGCTTTGATTGAAACCATTTCATCGTAGCTCTATTGTGTGTTTAGGGCTTTTGCGCTGCTGGACGGTGAACCTCCAGCCCAGTCCCAAGTCTTTAGCAGCCTCTAACGCGTTCTCCTCTGGGAATGTCTTGTATTTAGCTCCGTCCATCTTGCCATCAACTCTGGCCAACTTTCCTGTTCCTGATTAAATATTCCCACAGCATGATTCTACCACTCCCATGTTTTATCATGGGAATCGTGTGCTCAGGGGGGATATACAGTGTTACCTTTCTGCCACACAGCTTTTTGTGTTTAGGTAAATGTTCTCAAGAGTTACCATGGGCCTCCAGGCTTTTTCTCGTTTTTGTCAGTTTAGGTGGACAGCCGTGTCTTGTTAGGTTTGTACGTGTGCCATACTTGTTACATGAGGCAAGGAACATGTGGACTTTGTTTACTAATTAATTGACTTTAGGAAATTAATTGCGCTGGATTTTATTAAGGGGTATCAGAGTAAAGGGGGCTGAGATCAGGACAAAATGCAGAAAAGGTCAAAAGATATGAATACATTTGCAAGGCACTGTAAAACAGAAAAACAGATACCCACAATCCATGCATCACAGTTTGGATGCATAGTACTCTGGCTAGAGGATTGAGATTTTCACACCAGCCATTTAAACTGACTTTGACATTTACAGGAGAGGAGGTTCCCCATTGATCCCTGCCCCATCTTCCTCTCCATGAATAATGTACAGGGGTTGGACAATGAAACTGAAACACCTGTCATTTTAGTGTGGGAGGTTTCATGGCTAAATTGGACCAGCCTGGTAGCCAGTCTTCATTGATTGCACATTGCACCAGTAAGAGCTGAGTGTGAAGGTTCAATTAGCAGGGTAAGAGCACAGTTTTGCTCAAAATATTGAAATGCACACAACATTATGGGTGACATATCAGAGTTCAAAAGAGGACAAATTGTTGGTGCACATCTTGCTGGCACATCTGTGACCAAGACAGCAAGTCTTTGTGATGTATCAAGAGCCACGGTATCCAGGGTAATGTCAGCATACCACCAAGAAGGATGAACCACATCCAACAGGATTAAACTGTGGACGCAAGAGGAAGCTGTCTGAAAGGGATGTTTGGGTGCTAACCCGGATTGTATCCAAAAAACATAAAACCACGGCTGCCCAAATCACGGCAGAATTAAATGTGCACCTCAACTCTCCTGTTTCCACCAGAACTGTCCATCAGGAGCTCCACAGGGTCAATATACACGGCCGGGCTGCTATAGCCAAACCTTTGGTCACTCATGCCAATGCCAAACGTCGGTTTCAATGGTGCAAGGAGCGCAAATCTTGGGCTGTGGACAATGTGAAACATGTATTGTTCTCTGATGAGTCCACCTTTACTGTTTTCCCCACATCCAGGAGAGTTACGGTGTGGAGAAGCCCCAAAGAAGTGTACCACCAGACTGTTGCACAGAGTGAAGCATGGGGGTGGATCAGTGATGGTTTGGGCTGCCATATCATGGCAAATTATTGTGGTCTAAAACCAGGTGTTTCAGTTTCATTGTCCAATCCCTGTAGTACAACCATACATTTAATAAATCTTAAAATATATTAGATTTTCTCAATAAAAGTTCAATTAGTAAAGATTCACCGTTAATGTAAACCATAAAACATCCTCTATTAAATAAAGGAACATGTGTATATACACTCGGGTGTGTGTTCACCTATGAAAGGTAGGGAAACATTCCTCAGCTCTGCTACTTTCTGTCACCTCTGTCAGACTGTACTTAAATCCAGAAAAGCGCAGTGGTGGTACAAAAATACCTTCATGAATGAAATTTGACTTTTAAAAGTATTTAAATGTCAAGTTTGCTGTAAATACACATGGGTAAACATAGTGAAGTTTCTGGTCAGTTCTGCAGAAATGTTCTGTTACAGATTCCTGACTTCTTCCCCAGGGTCCGCCTTCAGTTTGGCCAGAGCAGCATGCATCCTGAACAGAGTACGGGACTCCATCGAATAGTCCTTGTAGTTGTGCCTGCAGGTCACAGGAGAGGTCATGGTCAGGCTGCACAGAAGCTCTTTCAGCTTTGTTTTCTAGTTGGTGTTTCTGACAAACCTACATCCAAACAAGCAAGTAGGAATACTACTGGACACAAATTAGTGTAATTCACACCTAATTAGTCTATGTCGCTGCATCCTGTGTCTGTGTTTAAAGAGGCCAGTAATGATCCAATGTTATTCTGGACAGTTTTGTCTTTTTTAATGCAATATAAAATATCTTAGAACAAAAACTTTGTACATCAAACTTGGATTTTAACGTTTTAGAAACATTGGTTCTGAAACTTTTTTTATAGAAAGTATCACTTCTATAATTACAAGTTTTCAAAGTTCTACTATACTGTCAGAGCATTGCTGCAACAGGACCAGGACTTTTTTGTGCTTTGAGACAAGAAAAAAACAATTTCTGAGTTTTATTATTTTTCAGAAATACAAATTTGAAGTTGGAAAAATAGACGTGAAAGTTCAATTGAATCTGAAATTCCAAACTGGAAAGATGGGAATCTCTCACCAGCTGAAACCTCATAATCCAACATGGCAGACGTGGGTTTAAACTTGCCTTAGGTAATAAACCGACATACAAAGAACACTTTGACCATTTTGTATCTCATTGAATTCTGTCTCCTGTAGAGTCCTGTACAACCCCTGATTGTAGATATCATTTACTGCTTTAAGCTCATATTGCTAATAATTGTTTAGATTACAGCAATTAGAAGATCTTATTGGTTTCCCTGCTTGCAGTTTGAATATTGTTAAGGTGAGTTTGATGTTATTCCCTTATTCAGATTCTGGTAGGAATAGTCTAGATGTAATGCAGCATAATTAGCCACAAACACATCTTTTCAGTTTACTGTCATCAGCTTTAGTTTTAATCCTGGAGATGATTGAAGTATTTTCCACTGGACCCAGTTTGGAGTAGTAAGGCAAATATGTTTTGGCTTATTGTTGCTCTATGTTACAGCTAAGCTGCTCTGTATTTACCTTGGAAATAGCTGAAACCAAAATCTTCTCTGAGTACCGCTAAAGGCGGCGCAAGTACCACTAGTTTGTTCAGGGTAGGTCAAATCCTGGGTTTCATTTGTACCTGGAAACTCAAAGTCAAACTCCAAGTTGCAAATATACACTTGAATAAGGTTGAATGAACTTCATGAAGTTGGAGTTCCAACTAGAAAAATCTGAGTTTCCTTATTGACTCTGAAATCAAAATTCATTATGACTGCCACTTATCGAAAAACATAGTAATTATTGCAGTAAAAAGCAATTTATCTGGACTTCTGATGTTTGATTTTTTATAATGCTATAGTACAACTAATAGTAAATATAAAGCTACAGTGTTTGGATACATAACATGGTGAAAACTATGTTGTTAACAGCTTTCATGACTGTCTAGTCTGGATTTATAATTGTTTACTGCACTGAGGAGATGCCTGAGTTTAGTCTTCATATCAAGGAATGCCAAGGTTTGAAAAAGTTATGCTTTCTAAACAGCTAACAGAGTTTTCTCCAGCTTTATGGGACATAGTGTAGTAATTATCTATCTACACCACCCATTGCTACACACTGCTGATCAGCTGGCTGAAAGCTTGCTAATATTTATTCTCCCTTACAATAAAAGCACATTCGGCTGCATGGAAAGGTATCTGACCGCAAAAAACACAGAGAGTCCATAAACATAGATGGCAAAATTACAACCATAATATTCTATACGTTACAATTATTTGCAGCAGTAGGAACAGTTGTATTTAACATTAAAGCAATGAGATGGTGCTATAAATGTTTATGTTAAATATTTTCATTAATACTATGAAACTGTATTATTTTACAAAGGGTTATCATACTGTGAATATCTCACTTACTTGGCTTTGTGGAGTGTTTTAAAAGCCACGTCCCTCCTGCCCTGGTCGATGTAAAGCAGACTGAGCTCCACAAGAGCGTTGGGCACCAGGTAATGGTCAAACTTGATCTTCTTTTCACTAAACACAAACAGAAAGAGAGCAGTACAATTAATCTGTTATAAACAAGAGTTTTAAATAGAGACTCTAGACTGCAGTGAATAAGGCATAGTCAGTTATGTTATGTAGGCAGTAGCTTTGGTTTCCCATTCAGGTATGGTGGCTTACAAGAGTATTCAGACCTGTTGAACTTCACATTTTATCACATTATAACCACAAAATGTATTGTAATTTTAGGGAGTTTTGTGTGATAGACCAACACAAAATTGCACACGATTGTGTGGGTAATGATGTATTCATAGTTGAACAGTGTAACATGGTGGTGGCAGCATGATGGTGTGGGGATGCTTTGGATGCAGGAACAGGGAAGTTTGTCTGAAATGATAGAACGTTGATGATGGTAAACATAGGACGATCCTGCAAGAAACCATGTTCATAGGCTGCAAAAGACTTAGGACTGGGGCGTAGGTTCACCTTCCAGCAGGACAACGACCCTAAACATACAGCAGGAGCTATCAAATTCCTGACCAAAATCGGTGGCAAATAATTTAGGGCAGGACTCCAAATTAGAGATTTGTGGACTCTCTCCATCCAAGCTGGTTCAGAGTGCAAAGCTGTAGAGACATAACCCTAAAGACCTGCAGGTGTAAGTGCAGTGGGGGGCTAAATACAAAGATACACTTTTCAGATTTTTTTTCATGGAAAAAAAATTAACCACGTTGAGTTGGTCAAAATAAAATCCCAGCAAAATACATTGAAGTTTGGGTTTGTAATTCACAGACTGAAATAGTTAATTGGGTAGAAATACTTTTGCAAGGCATTGTTGGTATGAAGGTATGAGCATCCACATTGGAAGGTAACGTCATTCTTATTTACAGGGTGGAAGTTGTTAATGTTTTGTGAAATAAAACAGGGTAAAGCAGGAATAAGCTGTTTATACACTGCTCAAAGAAATAAAGGGAAAACTTAAACAACACAATATAACTCCAAGTAAATCAAACTTCTGTGAAATCAAACTGTCCACTTAGGAAGCAACACTGATTGACAATCTATTTCACACGATGTTGTTCAAATGGAATAGACAACAGGGGGAAATCTTTGGCAATTAGCAAGACACTCAATAAAGGAGTGGTTCTGCAGGTGGGGACCACAGACCACTTCTCAGTACCGATGCTTTCTGGCTGATGTTTTGGTCACTTTTGAATGTTGGTGGTGCTTTCACACTCGTGGTAGCATGAGACGGACTCTACAACCCACACAAGTGGCTCAGGTAGTGCAGCTCATCCAGGATGGCACATCAATGTGAGCTGTGGCAAGAAGGTTTGCTGTGTCTGTCAGCGTAGTGTCCAGAGCCTGGAGGCGCTACCAGGAGACAGGCCAGTACACCAGGAGACGTGGAGGAGGCCCTAGGAGGACAACAACCCAGCAGCAGGACCGCTACCTCCACCTTTGTGCAAGGAGGAACAGGAGGAGCACTGTCAGAGCTCTGCAAAATGACCTCCAGCAGGCCACAAATGTGCATGTGTCTGCACAAACGGTTAGAAACCGACTCCATGAGGATGGTATGAGGGCCCGACATCCACAAACGAGGGTTGTGTTCACAGCCCAACACCGTGCAGGATGCTTGGCATTTGCCAGAGAACACCAGGATTGACACTGGCATCCTGTGCTCTTCACAGATGAAAGCAGGTTCACACTGAGCACATGTGACAGACGGGACAGAGTCTGGAGACACCGTGGAGAGCGATCTGCTGCCTGCAACATCCTTCAGCATGACCGGTTTGGCAGTGGGTCAGTAATGGTGTGGGGTGGCATTTCTTTGGAGGGACACATGGCCCTCCATGTGCTCACCAGAGGTAACCTGACTGCCATTAGGTACCGAGATGAGATCCTCAGACCCCTTGTGAGACCGTATGCTGGTGCAGTTGGCCCTGGGTTCCTCCTAATGCAGGACAATGCTAGACCTCATGTGGTTGGAGTGTGTCAGCAGTTCCTGCAAGATGAAGACATTGAAGCTATGGACTGGCCCGCCCGTTCCCCAGACCTGAATCCGATTGAGCACATCTGGGACATCATGACTCGCTCCATCCACCAACGTCACGTTGCACCACAGACTGTCCAGGAGTTGGTGGATGCTTTAGTCCAGGTTTGGGAGGAGATCCCTCAGGAGACCATCCACCGTCTCATCAGGAACATGTCCAGACGTTGTAGGGAGGTCATACAGACACATGGAGGCCACACACAATACTGAGCCTCATCTTGACTTGTTTTAAGGACATTACATCAAAGTTGGATCAGCCTGTAGTGTGTTTTTCCACTTTAATTTTGTGTGTGACTCCAAATCCAGGCCTCCATTGGTTAATAAATTTGATTTCCATTGATGATTTTTGTCTGATTTTGTTGTCGGCACATTCAACTTTGTATAGAACAAAGAATTCAATGAGAATATTTCATTCATTCAGATCTAGGATGTGTTATTTGAGTGTTCCTTTTATTTTTTTGAGCAGTGTACATTTCTTAGTAGGCACTTTCTTATCGAAGAACCTTCAGAGATTTCAAAGAAAGATGGTCCTATTCTCAATGTAAGCATCTAAAATGTGCCCACCTTGAACACACTTTGTTGAAGCATTCCTCAGCCGCCTGCAGAATACCTTGGTTCTTGAAACACAAACCCTTCAGCAAGTGGATCAAGCAGCGGTCATCCATCATATATTCATTTTCTGCAAAATAAAGAGCAGATGTTGTCAACCGGTTCCACAGCTAAAAAAGCCTGTGGCATTTATGGTCCGGGGCAAGCTGCAATACCAGGACATTCCAGCAGAGTGCGCTCCGCCTTCACCAATGTCTGCATCATGCCTTCAGTCAGCTCTGGTCGTTTGCTGATCATACTGAAGCCGTTCCACATGTACATCATCTCCTGTAATTGTGCAGTTGTGATGTGAGCCAAACAATAACCCACGCTTGTTTCTGTGATATATTTATGGTTTATGACTCACCAGCACTGGCACTGGCAGCCTCACTGGGTTGGAAGCCTTGTAGCGTCTGGCTTTACGAATCACAAACTTCTCTGTTGGAGGAGACTTTCCTGCTATCTTCTGTTTGAGGGTTGGTACTTGTCTACAGAAAAGGGAGGAGGATAAAACCGATTTGGAACAAATGCATTGCTTTAAAATAGGACCAGTCTGCCTGAACATGACTTATTTCTTTTAATAATGAAATTAACTGACTTTTTTGGCAGATAGGGGAAAAACAGCAACTACTGCTCAGAATCTAGCCTGACACAACAAAACAAAAGTGAGCTGATAGGTTGTCCTTAATAGTAAGACTGGTGATAATTGAAAAAAATGTGTTAATTCTCTTTTGTCAAAGTTTGATGTTTTTCTATTTAAAAAACCCCCATAAAAACAGAAAGAAAATTACCAAAAACTAATGATCTATTCTGTTGTCATTTAACAGTGTGTACCAAATTCTGCACTAATAACATTGTTCTGGGTCCTCAACTGATTCATATTAAAAAATATTAAGTAGATAAAACACAAAATAGATTTAAAAAAAAATCATATGAAATAAGTTTTATAATATTAGGTATAACATTTTAACAGCAATTGATTAAGAAATTGTCTATAAAATTAAATGTTGTTTTTAAAGATCCATGCAGCTAAATGTTATTTTGATGAACTTATGCAAAAATGGGTCCTTGGATTGTAAAGGTTGGTTAAAAACCATTAAAATAGTAGTAAAAAAAACAAAAAAAAAACAACACAAAGTAGCATATAATTGTGAAGTAGAAAGAAAATGATACATGATACATGAACTGTATGCAGCCCCCTAAAAATAAAATTTTGTGTGAAAAAAAAAAAAAGAAAATCACCCAATTTGTGTCTGCATATAATTTCAACTCAGTATCAGTCCAGCTGTTCTTTGAAATCCCCAGAGGTTTGTTAGAGAACAAACAGCACCATGAAGACCAAAGAACACAGCAGACATGTGAAGGAAAAAAGCTGTGGAGAACTTTAATGGGGAGTTAGGATCCAAAACAATATTCCAAGTTGTAATAAAGTATATGCACTGTTCAATCCATCGTCTGCAAGTGGAAAGAATATGGTACAACTACGAACCCAGCAAGACCTGGCAAACAGGCAAGGAGAGCATTAATCAGATAAACAGCTGAGATGCTCATGGTAACGCTGGAGGAGGTGCAGAGATCCACACCACGGGTAGGAAAATTTGTTGGCACTACCACTATTAGTTGTGCACTCCACAAGCTGGTCTTTATGGAGGACTGGCAACAAGAAAACCATTGTTGAATGAAAGCCATAAGAAATCACCTTTACAGTGTGGCATAAATCATGAAAAGATGTTAGAGGCTGCAAAATACTTTAGATTAAGGCAAAGGTTCACCTTCAGGCAGGAACACAACCTTCAACATACACCCAGAGCTACAATGGAATTGTTAAGATCAATGCGTATTCATGTGTTAGAATGGCCCAGTCAAAGTTCAGACCTTATCCAATCTCAGCCTAGGCTACTTTGCAAAGACAAAATGGGCACCAACTTCAGTCTCCATATGTTCAAAGCTGGTAGCAACATTCCCCAGCAGATTTGCAGTTGTCATTACAGTGAAAGGTGGTTGTATTGACTCAGAGGAGCTAAATACAAATGCAAATCCCAATTTTCAGATTCTTTTTTGAAAAATAAAATTATTTCTCATTTCAGTATATGTGATCTGTTTATGAGTTCTCTGTTTATATGGATGCCAGCTAGCCTTTTAATATAGAACATGAACACCAAGGAACCAGAATGCACACTTACCTAAAGAGTTCCACCTCATCCTCTCCAAAAGGTCGGGCCTCTTCCTCTGGAAGCATGCTGAGGTAAGCAGCTTTCATGTACACATACATAGCCTAAAGGAGAAGCATAGAAGAAAAGAACCATTCATCCTTCTCTCAACAAGTTAAACAAAACCTTTGAGTGTAAACCTCTCCTGTGCAGGGTTGTACACCTTGGACCAGCGGCTCTCCTGGCTAAGCAGGTCTGCATAGAAGTACGCCATCTTCCACGCACGCTTATAGGTGAAGCACCACATCAGCTCCCAGTAGCACATGTGGTGGAACTGCTTCCAGGTCTGCTGGGCTTTGCAGCCATCTTCAAATAGCGCAACCGCCTGGCAGCACAGTAAAACGGTATGACAAATAAGATGAAGGAGGATGCAGCAGTCACTGAATAATCAATTAAATCTGTGAGAAAGGGTTGCATTTACATAACAGGTGTTCAAGAAATAAAACATTAAACCCTTGCATGTCATTTGCTGATTTTCTAAAAAACACAAACCTCATCAATGTTTCCTTTAATCTCCTCGGTTCTGCCAGCGAAAAAAAGGAATATTGCACCCTGCATAATAAAGGAAAAAATGCAACTGATACAACTTCAGTCACCAAGTTGTTTAACTGTTAAATTCTCATCAATCCTCATGCATGTAACAATCATTCATGGGTGTGTTTGACCAAGACATTTTCATTCAGCTTCAGCACACACAGCGTCACAGCCTTTAGTTTGCTCTGTGGGATAGGTTGGCATGGGCGGAAAAGGTGGAGTGGGATACAAGGCCTGTGAATTTACAAAAATGTGAGTCATGCAGAGTGACAGGACAGAGAGAGAGAGAACAAAGTTGTAAAGATAATAGAAAAAAAACCAAAACGTTGCTTTGAGAACTCTTTGTGCATGAAGAACTGTGTTTGTACATCTTTGTTCAGACGTTTACATATAGTCATCATCGACATGAATATCATATTCATTCAGGGAATTTATATGATTTATTTGAACCAGAGTGGAATCATTATGCAACACGCAGCTTCAATTAATCAAAAAACAGGAACTGGGGGCATAAATGTGCCAGTGACGCTTAGCAAGTTCAAGTTGCAGCTCAACCACATACTTCCTGTAGCCATGACAAGATTCTGGCCTACATTTGTCAGGATATTTCACCACTCTGCTTGGCAGAATAGGTGAGGTTCATTTGACCTGGTTGGTTGCCTCCCCGAGACCCAGGTTTTAAGCATGATCAATAAATGTTATGTATTGTTAATATGGTTGAGGTTAGGGTAATGTGTGTTCAGAATCACTTTCCTGTTGGAACGCTTAGATAAGTTCAAGTTCAAGCTTAACTGTCTGAACCAAACAGTCGCTCTCATATGAAAGGAAATTGGTGAGGATGTTCAGGAACAACCCAGAAACCACCAAGGTACAAGCAGCTCATAAACTGGAAGGTACTGGAACGCCTGCAGTACAGTCAACAGGGACAAGCCAAATTTCTTCTGGAAAAACCTATTATGGTCGCATGAGACAAGGATAAGCTATCTGGCCATAATAACAAGAACTATGTTTGGATGAGTCAAAGTGAGGCTTTCAACATCAAGGACACTGTTTTAACAGTGCAGCATGCTGGTAGCAGCAACACGCTAAGGTTTTGTTCTGCCGCTGCTGGTACTAGTGCATTAGATTAGCCTGCTTAATGCAATCCTACAACTGGTTCAATGTGCGTTTGGGCATAATCTACAGTTGGAACACTGTCAAACATGGTGGTGGTAGCATTATGCTATGAGTTGGCCCCCGGTGCTGGTGCATTACAACTGCTAAATGATTGAAACTTAGAACAGGAGTAATGATACAAAACACATATCCAAACTGGTGGTTGAACTGATAGAGCAGCTCAAATTAAGTTTCTGCTTAGCCAGATCTCATATCAACAAAAACTGAAGAATCCTTTTGGTTGAAAATTGGAAAGTGTTCAAGAAACAAAAGAAAAAGTCCAGGGTTTTTCTACTTTAAGCACTAAGGAAGCCTAATGAAAATCATTGAACTAAGCTTTAAAGCTGGATCCATGCCAGGAAATGAAGCCATTTAAATGAGTTCCACAAATTTTGATAAGCAAATAACCAGACAGAATTTACTTTTAGCATATCCCAAAACACTGCAGTGAGAGTTCTGATGAGAATTCAAAAGAAGGACCATATACTTCTAATTTTAGCTTTTTTCCATTAACGCCCCTCTTAAATCTGGAATACGTTTTAAAATTCTCCTTCTCCTGTCTGCTTTTAAGACAAGGCTTAAAACTTTTCTTTTTAATAAAGCTTTGTTAGAGAGGCTGTGGTTATCATAAGCTATTTCTGTAGTTATGCTGCTATAGGCCTGGGCTGCTAGAGGACATAACCACATTTCCTCACTCTGCTACTTTGTCCTACTAATCCTATTACCCCTAATGTAATTCATTGCTGCCATTAATTGTTTCTTCATTTTTTCTCTTCATAAAAGGTACATCTTGCCTGGCATTTTTGTTTAACTGTGACACCTTCCTGAAGCGGGGCATTGGCTGAACTATTGCATGTCCATCCTGATTGACAGACTTACTTCAATTGGCATTTCCCACACACCCTTTCACTGGTTTATCGCCCATCTTTCCAATCTCTCTTAGTATATCCAACTTGGCCCTTACTCTTCCCAACATTCTTCTGTTTCCTCAGATGTGCCCCAAGGATACTAGGCCCCCTTTAATTTATCATTTATCTCATTTACATATCATTTACATCTTCCGAAATACAACATACATTTACATTATTAAGCTAACAACACCCAACTCATCCAAACCATCTAATATCCTACCACCTTACTCCCAGTCTAATTGTTTCCAGAAAGTCAAATATTGGTTCTCTAAAATGTAACAGCAATAAAACTAAAAGTTTTTCTAATTGGTACTAAATTTACACTGAACAAAGTAGACATGCTTCCCATCAACACCAATAACTCTTCCATCTCCCTGTCTCCTCTAGTAAAGAGCTTGGGTGTCATCTTAGACAGCACTCTCTCATTCAGGTCACATATCAAAAGCATCACACTGCTTACTTCCACCTCAGAAACATTAACCATCTTTGTCCATATCTCTCCCCTCATATTGCTGCCATCCTTTCAATAGCCTTGTTATCTCACATCTTGATTACTATAACTCCCTCCCATATGGTCTCTTTATTTCTATTGCATTGCTTTAATTGTTTGTCTTTGTACGGTATACTGGAGTGTCTAGAAAGGTGCCTTCAAATAAAATGTATTATTATTATTATTAATTATTATTATTACTGTTTTTATCCTTTACATTTTACAACTAGGTCAGATCTCAGATTTTTAGCTGTGTTTTTCTCTTAGATAATGAGCTACTGCTGCCACTAACTCCTTATTTAATTATTTTTTTCTTTTCTGCAACATTGAAAGTACTCCTAGACTAGTACTCTGTGTTTTTGTATGACTATTCTGTCTTCTCAAACCCATGGCCGTTCACACTGAGCGAGGTTCTGCTGAAGGTTTCCTTCTGTTAAAGGGGGGTAATCTTCTCCACTGTCACTACTTGCATCCTCTGTACAAAGGATTGCTGTTAATCTGCATAGTTAAAGACTCCATGTAGTCGACTCTCCATTGTCACTACTTGCTCGTTCAAGAAAATTGATTGCTGCAAAGTCATAGACTCGCTGGAATTGGTTGAGTTTTATTTAAAAAAAAAAAAAGTCTTACCAATTTGAATAATAAACCGAATTTGACTGGATTGACTGTGAATTAAAATTTATATAACTGACTTTTGATCTTTTTAAATGATTGAAGGAATCTGTTGTTGATCGGTGCTATATATAGAAGCTGAATTGAAGTGAACTGTAATTACCCCAGAACCTCACTTATATCTAGAAAAAGCATGTGGTTTTCTTGCCATTTACTAAGAGGGACCTATTTGAATAATAGTAGGGCGATATTTTTATAATTGAGCCTTTATGTTTACTTTTCAGAATGTGTGGGTTAGAGAAAATCCACGATAACCTCCAAGATGTGAACTCAGTTGTAGCTTTTAAAATTTCAGACCTGATCATTACTGAACTTTATGCATACATTCAAAATCTCCAAGCTTTGTTCAAAAGTTCAAAGAGGTCTGTCTGATAAATTTGAATCTCTCACCACTCAAAACAATCAGGTTATTGAACAGTTTGTTCCCACCTTTGTAGATAATTTGAGTAAATCAACAAGAAGAAGCGCAGAGTCTCATACTTCAATCACCTCTTCTCATCCACTTTTTGTGTAAACTTTGCTCAGCAGTTATAAATGGTGAACAAATATAGACGTGTCATTTATGAGTCAGTCAACTACATGAGACTAAATAAAAAAATTTTGGGGGGGTTTGGGGGTGGTGTAGTGGTTGTTGAGTTACAAGTCTGAATTTTCAAGTTCCACTTTGGAATAATTCATTTGCACCCCCTGCTGTCAGACTAATGAAAGTTGGAGGTTTTCTCAACAACCCATCAACAAAATTCAAAATGGCTGCCGCATGTAAAAAAGGTAGCTGTTGTACTCACTGATATATTGGCATTTCGGATGGTTTGCATCTCATTAAATTAACCACACACAAAATAACATTGTCCATACAACAATGACTAGCAAATATGTTGCTGCAGTAAGTATGCAAGCAGCTTGTATTACTATTATAACGGTAGTTAGCCTAGTCACTTTGCACAGCGATTAGCCAATCTCTCTGGTGTTCCTACTTCCGACTGAAACACAGTTAAGGGTGTAATGTCATTTCAAAATCTTAGTTTCAACTTTTAAAGGTAAATGGATGGTAGCCTTATTACTTAATACCCCGAGATAGCAGGAGATAGTAAAAAAAATTCATTCTTAGGCAACGATTCTTACCCGCGGGTATCGGAGCCGGAAAGGTTTCAGCAGTCTCTCAGACTCAGAGACCTCTCCCTCCCCCGTTCCTGTGAGGATAAAAACAAGTAATAGGAAATCATACAGACTTTTTAACCTGGGAGAATAATTAATGAAATCTTCACACGAATCCAGTGGCAACACTACCAAGGACAAATGTGAGAAAGGTGTGGTAGCACAGCAGTAGCAGAGCGCACAGCATGGAGCGCAGGTTCATTCCTGTCGCACCTTCACAGAGGAAAGACAGACCATATTCCTGCAACAGACCACATGTGGAAAACATCTACCAGGCTGTAAGAGGCTGCTGAGTAAATGTAAGATCGAAGATAATACAAACATCACACCTTATCACCCGAAAAGCCCGCAAACTCCAACATTTTAAGTATCCGAGGAGGAAATAGAGACAGCGTCTGAAAGTATAGAATATTTGATTAGCTCTAAGGTACAAGCACATGATTTGACAAAATGTATAGACATTAGGAGATGCAAAAATATCTATAAGTTATTGTGAAAATAAGAATAACAATAACCAGTTTTAACATTACACATTTTAGAGTATCTGGTCATCATCAAGTCCTAATATGAGATAAATACAACCTCAAAAATCAATAAAAACTACTCCAGTGTTGTGCCAGGGTGAACTGGCACAACACTGGTTACATCACTCTCTTGAGCCCTGAAGTAGGCTAACCCACATGTGAGTTGAACATTACAGTGCTGTGTCTACCTCCCTTGGTTGCACTGAGGTGTAAAACCAGTGGGTTGACTTCAACCCCCCTAAGCTTCTAAATTCATTAGTGCCACCTGAAAGAAGCTTGCAATTACATCCTTTGGCAACTCAGAGGCTTTAAGATTAATCAGTTAGATAAACTTCAAACTCACATTGGTGCGATCCTAACACAATTCATGGCAAGATACGCACAAAGAAGAAGTTTGTCATCAAGCCTAGATAGAAAATGAATTCTATAAAGACAGCTACTATATTTTATACATTTTTTCACATTCTGCTTGAGATTTATATCAAATGACAATGTTCAAATGACCAAAGTTCTTCACAATTACACTAACAATCAAATATAGCAAACTGTGATAAAAATAAATAAAAAACAGAAGAGTTAGGTCTTCTAAAATGTATTTAGCGTCTCATAATCAGTGTAAGGCCAGAGGAAAGAGACGAGTTTTTAAAACACATTTAAATGATTCTGTGCTCTGGGGAGTGTGGGCATGTAGAGGTAAGGTATTCCGCAGTAATGGGTCGGCCACAGCCAATCCTAGATCAACTTTACGTTTTACGTCTCAGAATATTGAGGAGAAACTGGCTGGTTGACCAGAGTACTCTCGTAGGTGTGTGGATGTTGAGGAGATAATGGATAGAGTGGGACTAGACTATTCCAAACTTTAAAAGTGAGCAACAAAATGTTTAAATCATTGCATTGACAAACAGGAAGCCAATGAAGAGATTGTAAAACAGAAGTTATGTGTTCATGCTCCTTCGTACCGGTTAAAGATAAGGTGTAGCGTTCTGAACTATTTGTAAACAATGCAGGGATGACTGATCTAACCCGATGTATAAAGAGTTACAATTGTCCAGGCAAGAGGAGATAAAAGCATGAATAACCTTCTAGAGATCTTTTAAGGAAATGGGGATTTAAAGTTGAATTGTCTTGTGGCATTTAAGTTCCAACGAGCCTCATGTCAAACAGATAGTATTTCTACTTCTGACTGATGGTTTCTTCGAATTTGTAAGAACAAAATCATCAGCAGGATGAGAACATGTTTTTCTGTGGGTAATTACAGCAGCCAAATACAATTATCCTAGCAACATGTTGATGTGTGCTTACAAACATTACAGGATCAGCAGAGTAACAACTTCATGGTTGGTTAGAGCATATGATATAAAACATTGCCCAGATTATTTCGCTGCACTTTTGAACATTGTTCCATAATCAAACTCAGTGGCTTGTTGAGAAGGAGGTTTGCAAACCTAAACGTTGCTACCATGTTTATTTAAAACAAAAGGTTTCATCTGAAAATCCTTACAAACAAGGAAGTGGATTTATAACTCTTCCCAGATTGATGGGAAGCAAGATTGTCCTCTCTAAGACCCTTGCTAATGTCTTTCTGCCTCGGCATCACGTCAACACACAAATGAATGTCATAAACGAACAAACTGTCAAAACCTCCAAATAGTCAGAGTGAATGTGATGAGCTAGCATCAGCTGGCAGATAAGGATGGTAAAGGTGATCTTATTTGCCATAGAGAAAAATCTCACTAATGTACCAAATTTGATGACAAAGTACATTTTAAAGACCAAAATTGTTTTTAATAATGCAGCATTATTTAAAACGTACAACTTAAAGAGAATATATTCTTACTTTTTAGTTATCTGTGTATATTTTGTGACATACCAGGTTAAATGCCCCCACTCCGAAAGATATCCCTCCCTCTAAGTGAATATGGCTGGGTCCTTTGACACAGTTGTGAGATTTTATGAAGTTATGCAGGTCTCTGGATCATGAAAGAGAGGCGAAGCAACTGTTTAAGAACAATCATCTGTTCAAAAGAATTGCATGCTTATGTACAAAAATCGGCATGAAGATCACAATAAACATATTAAAAAACCCAGGCTAATAGACCTAAAAGCAAGATGAACCAAATTGTTGAGTTTTTTTGTATTACTGTTTAATTCTCAGTTCTTCTTGTCTTTCTGAGATCCTCTACAAGACAGAATCAGATGTATTTAAAAAGTGATTAAAAGCTTACCTCTCATCTACTTCTGTAATATAAAGCACCTTATCTTAGCACAAAATTTGCCAAATGTGCAGCAAGTAGTCCATTGCCCTAATTATGCCCTTTTAACCACGCACCTCAATGTATTTTCTGAGAGGGGTTTATGTGATAAACAACACAAATGAAATGGCACATTGTTTGAAAAACATTTACTGATATACATCTAAATCTTGTGGCATGCATTTCTATCCAGCCCCCCAGAGTCTATACTTTGTAGAGCCACATTGTCCTGCAATTATAGCTGCAAGTTCTCAGGTCTGTTTCTACCAACTTTGAAGCTTAACCCACATTTCTTTGCAAATCACTGGCTCAGTTTGGATTGGAGAGTGTCTGTGAACATCAGTTGTCAAGTCTTGCCACAGACTCTCAATTGGATTTAAGTATGGACTTTGACTGGGCCATTCTTACGTGTAAATAGGTTTTATCAAATGTACATTTATGTCTTATTTGTTTCACTTCACAATCATACTCTTCTGTGTTGATCTATCACAGAAAATGCTTGTAAAGTGATCAAATCTGGAAAAGTTCAAGGAGTATGAATACTTATGCAATGCACTGTAGCTGTGTAGCTATTTAGTAGTTCTGTCCTCATAAATGTTTCTTGTCTGTCAAAATCTACAGAAATGTGAACGTCGCTTTGAACTGCAGTTGAATGATGAGTTGCCTATAGAAAAGGCTGTACATTTATTTTGTTCTTACAAACTAAGAAAAATGAATTCAAAAATTAAAACTGATGTAGTTTAAGGGTGGAAATTATTGTTTTACAACTAGACTAGGTCTTAACTTTAGAAAACACAAAAGGAAAAACAATAACTCAGTGTAGGCTTCAAGTTTTAATAAGAACTTACTTGTAAATCATGTAACTGTTTCGTACTTTGATCCCACCTTTGATAAAACTCACTATGCTCTCATCCTGCAGGAACAAAACAAAAAAGGTGAAATTTTATAAAACAAACAAATGCACACATTTATATTAAAGGACATAGATTAGATTCGGTTAAGCGGAGTTGAAGTACCACACTCCAGAAAAATGGGAAGCGCTTTTCACTGTATTGTGGGGGAGATGTTAGCTGTTTTGCTGCTGTGTTTACATGGAGGCATAGAGTTATCTGTCTATTTAAATAAGTGAAGCAGCATTAGTTTACCTGGAGGAAAGTGAGAGCAGCTCTTTGGAGTTGGCACTCTGCATAACACACCTCTGCATGGAGCTGCACTGCAAAAACACACCAACACACACATCCAATAAAGTGTGAAATACGGCAGCTGCACTCTCACCAGCCTCAGTCATACTTTGTGGTTCTGTTCACAGGGTCTGACCCATCATTTTCTCCTTTAATGACTTGGCATATGTTAACCATATAACATCTTTTAAAAGGCAGAACACGCATTTTTCTTTCGTTTTTACCTTCAGAAAGCGACTCCCTGACTGACTTGTTCGCCAAACCCTGGGATTTCTGTCGAAACCTGCAACATTTCAATTGTTTTAAATGTTCAAATTACAGGAATTTCATTTCAAATGATAATAATAGAAACATCAAATTCAAAGTAAATTCAAATAAAAAGTAAAATCTCATATGTTCTTACCAAACCACATACACCACACAAATACACCACTGCAACTCAATTGTTACAGTGATGTAACAATGTTGCAGCATTGACTCCATAATACCTTTGTTTCATATCATGCTATGCTATGCTATGCAGATGCTCTGTCTGCACCGATGAAGACTTGCTCACGAAAAATCATGGCACTCTGTGCTGCACAGCTGCACAGCTTTAAGACAGCAAACTTGCAAGTGCAGAAAAGACTGGAGTATTCATGAACTTTGCACAATAGGTGCACACTAATCAGTGTGATCCAGCCTTTTGTTTTTGAAGATTTACTTACTTTAGCATGCCAAATCCTTGGTAAGATTTTAGGAAACAGCAGCCCGACCCACTTGCTGTATTTTCTCAGCCACAAATGATTAGACACTCGAGGGCTAAAGTAAAATACCTCATCCCAGCAGCAGAAAACTGAATTCTACACTCTTCATATCAATGCATACACACTATGCACCATGCGGGGACATCAAAAGTGGCATACATTCTTTAAAGAAGTGACAGAACCTAGTTCAACAAAATGTGTTTCATTTCTTCACTTCTAGACAACAAGCAGAAATCTGCCAACACATGTAACACTGTGACTGTAATTTTAGCGCTTTATGCCACAGTGTAAAGAAAGCTTAAATCAAAGATGCAATCAGGTGAGGCATCTCAAACTTACTCCCATTTATGGGAAACATTCAGCGTTTAGGGTGACTTACAGTTGTAATTCCTAAATCAAGCTCAATAATTGCCATACACTAAAACTTTTATAATTAACTGAACAAATGCATCTTACTGGCATCTGGTAAAGTGTAACTTTTTTATAATTTTTTACATGATGCATTAATTGCAATCTTTCTAATACTGTTCTTTCAGAACAGAACGGAAAGTTTACATATTCAACTGTAAAAAATGCAGGAAAAATGAACACGTCTGAACCAGGAACCAGGTATTTCTTTACCCATACAAAAGAAACAAAACAATGATAGTAAAAATCCTGTTTGGACTGGGATCTCGGGAACATGTGAAAGAATCAAATATATCTATTTAAATGTCAAAATTAAATGAAACTATGATTTTACTTTCTATAGTATAAAGTTACTCAGGTAAGAAAAAGTGTAATAACAGGCAGGAGTTTCCCTCACCACAGAGAGCTTTTGAATCCCTGGGTAGGGTGCTGCTCTGTTAGGTGTCCAGATTAATGCTCTGAGACAACCTTTCTTCTGACTTCCTCCTCCTCACTGGACAAATTACTAATGATATCTTCCCTTTAAGTCATAATACAGTACTGTGACTAGGTGCAACATTTACCCGTTCCTCTGTTTTTCTGTCTTCCTTTTGTGTGGGTGACTTCTAACTTTTCATAACAGACTGATCATGCAACAATTTCTGCTATCTTGTGACACATTTGCCTTGTATTACATGCAAATACAGTCAAAGTAGTTGAGTTTCAGACCAAAATAGTTACAGCAAAGCAATAAATGTAATTGCACCCCTATCCTAGAGGTGGGCATCACAGAAAGGATGCACAAATTTCATGAGAGAAGAAAGGTGAATGACCTGACCTCTGACAGACCTTCTGGGCACTCTTCATGGTGTTCCCTGCATTGGTGATGTCGTCATGCTGAAAAGTCATCATGGCCTGCATCTCCAGTACCGTGGCATAGATAAGAGCATGGTACATACTCTCATGGACTCTAAACAGGCAACACAGGATTGCAGGATCAACATCCTCCACCTCTTACTGCAAGCAAACACAGTTTAGCTACTGTATGACTGCCACATTTTCCTGCAGAGCGAAGATAAGAGCAAATATTTTTCTCTCGTTCAGTCTTTCGATCTCCTCTTCCATTCGTGTTCGCTCTGTCTCGTGCAATGTGTTTGCGTTACACAGCTGACGTTCTGCATACTGTTGAATCAGTCAGACCTTGGGCGTCAGCTTTAACAAACACTTGATATCCTGGAGACCTTAAGCCTGCCAGGCCTATGTGTCACAGCTCATACCACAAGTCTGAAGATCACAGCAGAAGCTGAATACTGCTGACATCATGCTGTAAACACACCACTAATAATGTGTTGAAACATCACACACAATGGGCTTTTACATACAACTTTTTATGGTGGGAGCAAGCTGAAGCCCCCTCCCTCCGGGAGCCTGACTGGGGATTATTGTTACCTTGGCCGCAGCCTCTCTAGGCTCTCATTGAAGTGGTTGTTAAGGAAGAGATCCAAGGCCTCCATGCACTCATCCAGACATGCTTTCAGGGTCATCTTGGAGGAGCTGCATTACAAATGGGTGCAAAGTTAAGCACAAGAGATATACTGAAGAGTCAGGGGGGATGGGTTGCTGTGATGCTGTAATGTAGCACTATATACACTCATAGAAAACATGGAGGATCACATATTTATTTAGCATTCAGAGTTTAAACCACGTGTATGAACAATTGCCTCAAAGCTTTCACTTTCCTTTAACAGACTGCCTTGACAAATGCCGACCATTTTGCTACCTTGCCAGGTAAGAATGTATGGAAGGCCAACATACATTTTATATGTCTTTGACACATTGCTGAGGTGTTGTTTGCTTTTAAATAACATGTTTTACACCTTAAAGTTTTATATGTGAACAAGACGAAAACAATACATCCACAAAGCATAAATAGTAAGACAATGCATCATAGACATGTAAAAAGTCATGCAGTTGGCCCCCATGGCCTTCCACAAAATGGAGCCACCTGAAACAGGGTTTTTGGCGTCAATTCTTATCCAGTTTCATACCCACTTTGAGAAATAACAATTTAAATTATGTTTTTTTTATAACCTACTCACTGTCTACTGTAAGGAAATGTAGTTATATTACTCCAATTAATAAAGATACCAGCAGCAAATCATTTTGTGTTATTTTAGTATTATCAGGGGTCATAATCTTGACTCTTTGACAGCTGATCTCTTTGCCAGTGTGAACCCCAAATTTTATACCTAGAGGTGTCCATTTTCTCCGTTTCTGCTTCAATTGCATACCCATGTGGTATAAACATTGATTATGTGTGTTTCTTTTTCTTTATAGTTAGGTATTTACATAAATAAACGAGATAAATAGTCGTAAAAATGTTCAAATGTCACATATAATTAAATTATACAGTATGACAGATTAGGACTATAATCAAACCTAACACTAAGTGACCTCCTGTTGGTATTCATTATTTTTTTGAAGTCATGCAAGCACATTCCCTTACTGTAATAAAGAAAATTACTTGAAATCATTGGTTGTCAAGGCTGGCAATTTTACTCAAACATATAACTTTACAAATATAATACTCAACTATGGATGATTCTAACAACAGTTTATTTTGTAACAACTTTTACCAAAACATTACAACAGTAAGACTTTAGCTGTTCTCATTAGGGAGGTGTCTGGAAGGCAACATTGTGCTGCATTATGATTAAATAGATCAACTCAGTAAAAGCTTAAGACTGTCATTAGACTTGTGGTTGAGAAAGAAAGAGTTTAAGTTTGTATCCAGCTTAATATAATTTAGCAACAGCCCCAATGCTACATTCAAACTGACTATAGCTTAGCTTCTTAGCCCTGAGGCAGAGGTTGCCAATGGTTGTCAGGGAGATGTTTCACAGGCCACCTCCTTAGGATAGATTCAAAAGGTTTATTACAATTTTACAAATGTTTTATGATCTAATTACAAACAAATATATTTATTTTTATTAACATGGGAGCAGAAGCCAAGGAAGTAAAATGGCCTTAACAATTTGAACGGAACTAATTTAGATCAGTAAGTACATTTCAAATGTTTGTTTGTATAAAACTTAATTGATTTAAGTTTATTTTATTTCAGCTCAAAAATACAGATTTTAATCTATCCAAATTAAAAGTACGCAACTCAATACACTAATTTCAATGATTACATTTTAACAGTTTGTTATGTCTGTGTAACATACGGATTAAACTATGGCGATTCGCTATCTATAATTAATACATTTGTCAGGTTATTTAAATCCTAACTAAATATTTATTTTTAACTTAAATCTATTTCTGTAATTTAGCAGTCATGGCATAAAACATATAGGAAGAGGCTATTTCTATCAAACGTTTCGCCATTCCCACAGGCTTGGCTTGCTCGTGTTTTTGTAAGACTGTCTAACTAAAAGCACACAGGTCGTTTCTCCTTCCTGGTACACAGCAGCTCTGCACGCTCACTCTTTTCCATCAAAGTGAAATGAATCGGTATGCGGGAACTTGAGGACTGGAACGGCTTCCTGCTGTTTCCTGGCTTAGATGTCAGCGAAGATGTTTTCATGGGGGTTTTCCCAAAGCTTGTGAACAAGAAATTTGTCTGCGATCTCATGAGCGCTGTAAACTTTCTTGGAACAAATCTAATTTTGTCATCTACAAACGTTCGGTTTTCTTTTCCCAGTGAAGTCTGTACTCACTTTTCTGCAGCATTTGGGTCTTTCCCATTGGACATGTTCCCTCTCCGGCTGCGCGCCTTGAACACCTGTTAGGAACTCAGCGGCAGCAGCAGATCTTGTCCGAAAAGCAGCATTCAGGAGATCTACGAACAAACTGATCCAACTAGACTTGTAATGCCGAAGCTGAAATCGAAGATGCAAACAGTCTCCCCTCTCAATTTTTGGAAAAGCATTCAGAGGTGAAGGCACGCACTCATCTGTGCGGATCTGACTGTTGGAGCGTGCGCATTAGAGGCGCGCTGACTCCTCGCTGGCTCCGCTGCCACGCACACACACCGCAGCATCAGGCGTTCAACTAACTAACTGTTAAATAGTTTTACAGCTTTACGTCATTTTTGATATAATTTAATTAGCTGAACTGAAGTTGTGTAGCACTTCTTCAGCTTCAACAATTTTCAAAGATCATTTCTGTTGAACTTCTTAAACGTTTGGAGAAATTTTGTTCGCTCAGGAAATTCTGCTTTAGGTAGAGTTGTTCCGCTGATAGAAGGACACTAAGATGGCAATTAAGACCCCGGTAGTGTTTGTGCCTCCTAATGCCTTTCAGGAGCAACAAAAAAATAAGAATCTCTTGAAAAGGTTCAGTATTTTTTGTCACTCATATCGTTGTAGTTGGGACAGAGACACTAAAAGTTTTATTTTGTTCTATTCTATTCTATGGTGAAAATCATTTTTAGATTTATTACACATAGAGTAAAATATTTCAAGCCGTTTTTTGCTCTTGTAATTTTGATGATTATGGCTTACAGATAAAAAAAAACAAATTCAGTGTCAGAAAATTAGAATATTACAAAAAACTTTTCAACAGTAATGTCAGGCTTCTGGACAGCACTACTTGGTTGGGCCTCCTTTTCCGTGATTTACTGCATCATTGCTGTGTGATCAGCCTCTGCTGAGGTTTAACAGAAGCCCGGGTTTCATAAAAATGCATTTTCCACAATTTCAAGCAGTCCTAAATGTAGTGAAATAGTTTTGTAGCTTTAAATCCTTGTTGTTATGATTTAATTGGCTGAACTAAAGTTGTGACGCACCTTAGTACGTCTAATGTAGAAGGCTGACCCTGCTTCTTACGGAAAAATAAACAATAGGCTGCTGGACAGTTCACATGTAATTTCACAGCACAAACACATGGTGGCGCTGTTGTCGTATTTATGCCCTGCGTCTCGAGACCAGCGTTTCTTGTGGTTACTTGCCTTACTCTCCATTTGAACTTTTTACAACTAGGTGGAAATAAATGGCTTCCCGCCTTAGTTGTGAATCCTCAGTTTTAAATGAACAGTTACAATAGAAATAAATAATATAGATTAAATCAAATAATACAAGGATTTCAATATAATTTATTAGGGGAGTTTATGAAGGGTACACAAAAATCGGAATTCCTGGACATTTTAGCATTAAACTTTTTTTTTCAAAATCCTATTTATTAACCATATTTTAAAATTTTCAAAAGTCTTTGAACCAAGACATTATTGAGGCTTCCATCGGAATCTTTTGGAGTTTCTGACCAAGCAAATCGGGTTGAATTGTGTTAAACGCACTGGAGAAATGTCCAGATGACAGTGGATTTCTTGAAGCAGGTGTATGATGGCATCTTCAACTCCAACCCCCCATCCCCCTTTATGCAAACTGAAAGTTGTCCTGATAGTTCATTATTTGCCTACTCAGATGGGCCTCATGGAGCGCGCAGCACTTTCGCAACTATCCTGACTGCGCCACGAAAGTGCGGAGCTGCGCTGCTCCAAACTCAGCGCCGCACTTCTAAACCTTCCTGAGCTCCTTAAGAGCCGCATGGAGTAAATGCGAGTAAATAACAAACGAATGCTCATTTTTTATTAGATCAGTATATTAAACAGTTTAGAATTATAGTTTCGTTATCAGATCTTTCTCTAGTGATCCATCACTTGGTATCTATGATTTCAGCTGAATTGTGAGGAAGTGTTGCTGTCAGATCCTAAAATCTGTCATAGTGTCAGAACTTTGCGCCCCCGTCTCTGATGGTGGTGTTCACTCTCTGCTCCTGAGAGCCGGGTTCATGTTGAACTGTACCTTCAGGTGAAAGACCGCAGCAAACCCCTGCCCGCTGGTGCTCCGCATAAAGCGGGAAATATTGAAGGTAATGACGAGTCGGTCAGCGCGTTGGTAACTGAAACGGAGACAGAAGGCAAAACCAAAGCGCAGGACGCTCAGCTCAATGTGGTGCGGTTCAGACACACAGACTGTTCCTCTGTTTCTGTCCATAACAGGCTGACGATCCTCGGCTAACAAAGCAAAGCAGCGACAAATATTTGTAGTCAAAGTATCTTTATTTGCCTTCGGACAGAAAGTACTCCTGTAGAGAGAGAGCTGATCTTGGAACATTGTTCCGACACCTGCTTTAATACACCGGATATTCTTTCTAAAGAATATCAGAAACTCCTCCTACTGTGGGAGAAGGGGAAGAAATAAAAGCAGGTGTTGCGTACCGGTGCAGTACTCTGTCCAAAGCGAATTTCTCCCAAGGTAAACGAATAAAGATACTTTGACGTTGACTGCAAATCTTTATCGCTGCTTTTTCTTTGATAGTCGAGGATTACCAAACTACTATGGAGAGAAACAGAACCGTCTCTGTGTTTGATCCTCCGCACATTGAGCTGAGCGTCCTGCGCTTCGGTTTCGTCCTGGTTCTTCGTTTCAGCTATGAACGCTCTGACCGACTAGTCGTTACTTTTAATATTTCCCGCTTTATGCGGAGCGGAAACGAACAGCGGTTCTCTACTTTCTTACACCTGATGATGCAGTTCAACATGAACCTGGCTCTCAGGAGAAGAGAGTGAACACCACCATCAGAGACGAATGCGCAGTCTGTTTGTAACAGATTTTAAGATCTGCGTAGAAAGAGCAACAATTCGTCACAAATGAGCTGAAATAATTTCAAAATATATTTAACAGAAAAGTTCGGGTATCTAACGACGAACCTTGTAACTGCATGCTGTGCGTCCTGATGGAGCAACAGCCATTGGATGGGTACCCCCGTGTATTACTAGAAAAAGATCTGATAACGAAATAAAATATTAAATACCCTGATCTAACACGAAATACGCGTTTGTTTGTTCTTTACTCACATAAAACGTCTCAGGAGCTCAGTGCGCCGCTGAGTTTGGAGCAGCACAGCTCCGCACTGCTGTGGCGCAGTCAGGATGGTTGCGCTTTGTGAAGTGATGGGAAAATGAGTGGCAGAAAAGACAGCAGCCATTTGTAAGGCGACGTTGTTGGCAAAAAAACATGGGTGACTCATATTCTATCAAGGTAGAGAGACACAACATGATAAAGTTTAATAAACTGCTCTGATATAAAAATGAATTTTTACTTGTTTTTATTCACATGAAACACGGTATCAGTCTCCTAGTAAATGAGCAGGAAGGCAGGTTCAGACATGCTCCGCTCTGGTTGGGTTTCATTCATGTCACTGCAGGCGAGTTGGAGCTAGTTTGTCAGCCCAGTCGTGACCTGGTTGAACAAAACACACCCTTACAGCTACAGCGAGAACATGAGTCTTCCTCTGGTTTCTCTAGAAAGACTCCAGCCTAAATGAGTCTGTGCTCCAAAGAAAAATATCAAAGCACCAGTGGAAAAATGCAAAAAGCTGGTCAGCATTTCTAAAATGGGTTTCATTGCTTTAACAGCAGTAGAACCTTTCCTATTAACTATTGAGAAGACTATAAATCATTTTCTATACGTGCTTTTCTAATACAATGTAAATAAAAACAGATTTTTACTCCTTATACCTTAAGAACTCAGTGCCGCTGAGTTTGGACAGGGTACAACAAGAGCGGGTCCGTCGACGGTGACGTTCGGAGTAGTCAGGGAGAATGCGGAACCGTTCACATTAATTATAATAATAATGGAGTTACTCCGTAGGTCGAAGCAAGCCCGGAGGATGTGGAATCTGGGGTTGACGCTTTTTTGAATCAGATGGATCATGAGAGAAATGTAAAATAATAAAGTAATAATAATAATAATAAAGTTAAATAAACTGCCCCGATGTAAAAATTAAGTTTTAGTCGTTTTTATTCACATAAAACACGGTATCAGTCTCTATGTATAAAGGAGCTCGGGAATTAAGACTCAGATGTTCAGCTTTCTCGGTCCCTTTCCTGTGAATTGCGTCCTTGCAGGTGATTTGGAGCTAGTTTGTCATCACAGTCAAGCCCTGATTGGACAAAACACACACATACAGTTACAGTGACCTCTGGTACAGTCCCCCGCGTCATGAAAGCATGTCCATAGCTGGCACTCACTGAAGAAAAAACATTAAATTCTTCTATTCTGGGGATGTTTTTTTAAATACTTAAATATCAGATGTGTGTAACAGCAGTGCTATATGTCTCTGATCGTCAGCATTAAGCAGAATAATCTTTGCCCCATGGGTAAAGGAATGGCAGTGCATGTCCATTCATCGGGGGTCTGGCAGACGCCTTGGCTCCAGTCACTGGGGGTCCGGCCAACGCCTCTACTCCAGTTTTCGTGAGTCTGGCCCTACGCCTCGGCTCCAGTCAATGGGGGTCTCAGGGGGTCTGTATCGATGCTACGGCTCCAGTCAACGGGGGTCCCGCCGATGCCACGCCTGGGCTGCATTCATCGGGGGATCCGAACTTTTATGTTCAGTTAAACATATTTTCAAATGATTTTCAAACGCCCTCGTCTCTGGTGGTGTTCACTCTCTGCTCCTGAGAGCCGGGTTCATGTTGAATTGTAACTTCAGGTGAAAGACCGCAGCAAACCCTTGCAGCAAACCCCTAACACGATGAATGCAGCCGAGGCGTCGGACAGATCCCCTGAGACCCTCGTTGACTGGAGACGAGGCGTCGGACGGATCCCCGACAACTGGAGCCGAGGCGTCGGACGGATCCCCGAAAATTGGAGCCGAGGCGTCGGCCTGACCCCTGACATCTCAAGCCGAGGTGTCGGCCGGACCCCCGACGTCTTGAGCCGTGGCATCGGCCAGATCCCGACAACTGGAGCTGAGTCGTGGGCCGGACCCCCTATGATGGGAGCCGAGGCGTCGGCTAGACCCCCGACAACTGGAGCTGAGGCGTCGGCCGGACCCCCGACAACTGGAGCCGGGGCGTCGGCCACACCCCGATGACTGGAGCCGAGGCGTCAGGCAGATCCCCTGAGACCCTCGTTGACTGGAGACGAGGCGTCGGCCAGATCCCCGACAACTGGAGCCGAGGCGTCGGACGGATCCCCGAAAACTGGAGCCGAGGCGTCGGACGGATCCCCGAAAACTGGAGCCGAGGCGTCGGCCAGACCCCTGACGTCTTGAGCCGTGGCGTCAGCCAGATCCCGACAACTGGAGCCGAGGACCTATGACTGGAGCCGAGGCATCAGCTAGACCCCCGACAACTGGAGCTGAGGCGTCGGCCGGACCCCCGTTGACTGGATCCGAGGCATCAGCCGAACCCCCGATGTCTTGAGCCGAGGCGCCGGCCAGATCAACGACAACTGGAGCCGAGTCTTCGTCCGGACCCCCAATTATTGAGGCGTAACAGTAGTAAAACCGACCCTCAGCAGCAGGAGCAGGACCTGAGGCATCGCTGAGACTGTCAGAGGGGTCGACAGTTCCCCCATTGACTGGAGCCGAGGCGTTGATCGGACCCCTGACATCTTGAGCCGAGGCGTCAGCCGGATCCCTGACAACTGGAGCCGAGGCGTCAGCTGGACCCCCATTGACTGGAGTCGAGGCGTCGGCCAGATCCCCGACAACTGGAGCCGATGCGTCGGCCAGACAGCTGATGTCTCGAGCCGAGGCGTCGGCTAGAGCCCCCACAACTGGAGCCAAGGCGACGGCTGGAATCCCGATGACTGGAGCCAAGGCGACGGCTGGACCCCTGATGACTGGAGCCAAGGCGTCGGACAGACCCCCGAGACCCCCTTTGACTGGATCTGAGGCGTTGGCCGGACCCCCGACAAGTGGAGCCGAGGCGTCAGCTGGACCCCCGTTGACTGGATTTGAGGTGTTGGCCGGAACCCCGACGTCTGGAGCCGAGGCGTCGGCCAGATCCCCGACAACTGGAGCCGATGCGTTGGCCAGACAGCTGATGTCTTGAGCCGAGGCGTCGGCTAGAGCCCCCACAAATGGAGCCAAGGCGACGGCTGGAGTCCCGATGACTGGAGCCAAGGCGACGGCTGGACCCCTGATGACTGGAGCCGAGGTGTTGGCCTGACCCCCGATGAATGGACATGAAGTAAATGTTGCGTTTTTTGATATGTTTTTCTAAATATTGTTTTTTTAATATTTTAAATGTGGAAAAAATGTTTTTTGAAAGGTATGATTTGACATGTTGCGTTTTTTGAAATGGTGAGTTTTGTGAAATGTGTTTTTTGAAATGTTGATATTCTTTAGAAAGAATATCAGGTGTATTAAAGCAGGTGTCGGAACAATGTTCCCAGATCAGCTCTCTCTCTGCAGGAGTTCTTTCTGTCCGAAGGCAAATAAAGATACTTTGACTGCAAATATTTGTCGCTGCTTTGCTTTGTCAGCCGAGGATCGTCAGCCTGTTATGGACGGAAACAAAGGAACAGTCTGTGTGTCTGAACCGCACCACATTGAGCTGAGCATCCTGCGCTTTGGTTTTGCCTTCTGTCTCCGTTTCAGTTACCAATGCGCTGACCGACTCGTCATTACCTTCAATATTTCCCGCTTTATGCAGAGCACCAGCAGGCAGGGGTTTGCTGCGGTCTTTCACCTGAAGGTACAGTTCAACATGAACCCGACTCTCAGGAGCAGAGAGTGAATACCACCACCAAAGACGAGGGCGTAACATGTTTGAAAATCATTTGAAAATATATTTAACTGAACATAAAAGTTCAGATCCCTCGATGAATGCAGCTGAGGCGTAGGACAGACCCGATTACTGGAGCCGAGGCATCATCTGGAACCCCATTGACTAGAGCCGTGGCATTAGACAGACCCCCGAGACCCCCGTTGACTGGAGCCGAGGCGTGGGCCGGACCCCCTGACGTCTTGAGCCGAGGCGTCGGCCGGACCCCCGACGTCTCGAGCCGTGGCGTCGGCCAGATCCCCGACAACTGGAGCCGAGGCGTCAGCCGGACCCCCGTTGACTGGAGTAGAGGCGTCGGCTAGAGCCCCGCTAACTGGAGCCGAGGCATCGGCCGGATCCCCAATGACTGGAGATGAGGCGTCGGGTGGGCCCCCGACAACTGGAGCCGAGGCCTTGGCCGGACCCCCAATTACTGAGGCGTAGCAGTAGTAAAACAGACCCTCAGCGGCAGAAGCAGGACCTGAGGTCTCGCTGAGACCCTCAGAGGGGTCGACAGTACCCCCGTTGACTCGAGCCGAGGCGTCGGCCGGATCCCAGACAACTGGAGCCGAGGCGTCGGCCAGGCCCCCGTCGACTGGAGCAGGTGCGTCGGCCGGACCCCTGCCGTTTTGAGCCGAGGCGACGGCCAGATCCGCGTCAACTGGAGCCGAGGCGTCGGGTGGACCCCCGACAACTGGAGTGGAGGCATCGGCCGGACCCCCAATTACTGAGGCGTAGCAGCAGTAAAACCGACCTTCAGCGGCAGGAGCAGGATCTGAGGCATCGCTGAGACCCTCAGAGGGTTTGACGGTACCCCCGTTGACTGGAGCCGAGGCTTCGGCCGGACCCCTGATGTCTCGAGCCGAGGCGTCGGCTAGAACCCCCACAACTGGAGCCAAGGCGACGGCTGGAGTCCCGATGACTGGAGCCGACTGGTTGGCCTGCAGTAAATGTTGCGGTTTTTTTATGTTTTTCAAAATATTGGTTTTTTAATATTTGAAATGTTGCAAAAATTTTTTTGGAAATGTTGAGTTTTTTTGAAATGTGTTTTTTGAAATGTTGCGTTTTTTTAAATATTTTTTGAAATGTTGCATTTTGTGAAATATATTTTGAAATGTTGCAGTTTTTGAAATGTTTTTTGAAATGTATATTTTAATTTGTTGTGCTTAGTCAATGTCTCGTTTTTTGATATTCTTTAGAGAGAATATCAGGCGTATTAAAGCAGGTGTTGGAACAATGTTCCCAGATCATCTCTCTCTCTGCAGGAGTACTTTCTTTCCGAAGGCAAATAAAGATACTTTGACTACAAATATTTGTCGCTGCTTTGCTTTGTCAGCCGAGGATCGTCAGCCTGTTATGGACGGAAACAGAGGAACACTGTGTGTCTGAACCGCACCACATTGAGCTGAGCGTCCTGCACTTTGGTTTGGCCTTCTGTCTCCGTTTCAGTTACCAACGCGCTGATCGACTCATCTTTGCCTTCAATATTTCCCGCTTTATGCGGAGCACCAGCGGGCAGGGGTTTGCTGTGGTCTTTCACCTGAAGGTACAGTTCAACATGGACCTGCTCTTGTTGTACCCTGTCCAAACTCAGCGGCACTGAGTTCTTAAGGTATAAGGACAACTGGAGACGAGGCATCGGCCGGACCCCCAATGACTGGAGCCGAGGTGTTGGCCTGACCACCGATTAATGGACATGCAGTAAAATTGACCCATCCACACCAATCATCCACACCAAGCTCCTAACAGCTGTTGAGGTGCTTTGCACTGCCATTCCTTTACCCATGGGGCAAAGATTATTCTGCTTAATGCTGACGATCAGAGACATATAGCACTGCTGTCACACACATCTGATATTTAAGTATTTAAAGAAACATCCCCAGAATAGCAGAATTTAATGTTTTTTCTTCAGTGAGTGCCAGCTATGGACATGCTTTCATGACGCGGGGACTGTACCAGAGGTCACTGTAACTGTATGTGTGTGTTTTGTCCAATCAGGGCTTGACTGTGATGACAAACTAGCTCCAAATCACCTGCAGGGACGCAGTCCACAGGAAAGGGACCGAGAAAGCTGAACATGAGTCTTAATTCCCGAGCTCCTTTATACATAGAGACTGATACCGTGTTTTATGTGAATAAAAACGACTAAAACTTAATTTTTACATCGGGGCAGTTTATTTAACTTTATTATTATTATTATTACTTTATTATTTTACATTTCTCTCATGATCCATCTGATTCAAAAAAGCGTCAACCCCAGATTCCACATCCTCCGGGCTTGCTTCGACCTACGGAGTAACTCCATTATTATTATAATTAATGTGAACGGTTCCGCATTCTCCCTGACTACTCCGAACGTCACCGTCGACGGACCCGCTCTTGTTGTACCCTGTCCAAACTCAGCGGCACTGAGTTCTTAAGGTATAAGGAGTAAAAATCTGTTTTTATTTACATTGTATTAGAAAAGCACGTATAGAAAATGATTTATAGTCTTCTCAATAGTTAATAGGAAAGGTTCTACTGCTGTTAAAGCAATGAAACCCATTTTAGAAATGCTGACCAGCTTTTTGCATTTTTCCACTGGTGCTTTGATATTTTTCTTTGGAGCACAGACTCATTTAGGCTGGAGTCTTTCTAGAGAAACCAGAGGAAGACTCATGTTCTCGCTGTAGCTGTAAGGGTGTGTTTTGTTCAACCAGGTCACGACTGGGCTGACAAACTAGCTCCAACTCGCCTGCAGTGACATGAATGAAACCCAACCAGAGCGGAGCATGTCTGAACCTGCCTTCCTGCTCATTTACTAGGAGACTGATACCGTGTTTCATGTGAATAAAAACAAGTAAAAATTCATTTTTATATCAGAGCAGTTTATTAAACTTTATCATGTTGTGTCTCTCTACCTTGATAGAATATGAGTCACCCATGTTTTTTTGCCAACAACGTCGCCTTACAAATGGCTGCTGTCTTTTCTGCCACTCATTTTCCCATCACTTCACAAAGCGCAACCATCCTGACTGCGCCACAGCAGTGCGGAGCTGTGCTGCTCCAAACTCAGCGGCGCACTGAGCTCCTGAGACGTTTTATGTGAGTAAAGAACAAACAAACGCGTATTTCGTGTTAGATCAGGGTATTTAATATTTTATTTCGTTATCAGATCTTTTTCTAGTAATACACGGGGGTACCCATCCAATGGCTGTTGCTCCATCAGGACGCACAGCATGCAGTTACAAGGTTCGTCGTTAGATACCCGAACTTTTCTGTTAAATATATTTTGAAATTATTTCAGCTCATTTGTGACGAATTGTTGCTCTTTCTACGCAGATCTTAAAATCTGTTACAAACAGACTGCGCATTCGTCTCTGATGGTGGTGTTCACTCTCTTCTCCTGAGAGCCAGGTTCATGTTGAACTGCATCATCAGGTGTAAGAAAGTAGAGAACCGCTGTTCGTTTCCGCTCCGCATAAAGCGGGAAATATTAAAAGTAACGACTAGTCGGTCAGAGCGTTCATAGCTGAAACGAAGAACCAGGACGAAACCGAAGCGCAGGACGCTCAGCTCAATGTGCGGAGGATCAAACACAGAGACGGTTCTGTTTCTCTCCATAGTAGTTTGGTAATCCTCGACTATCAAAGAAAAAGCAGCGATAAAGATTTGCAGTCAACGTCAAAGTATCTTTATTCGTTTACCTTGGGAGAAATTCGCTTTGGACAGAGTACTGCACCGGTACGCAACACCTGCTTTTATTTCTTCCCCTTCTCCCACAGTAAGAGGAGTTTCTGGTATTCTTTAGAAAGAATATCCGGTTGTTTTCTGAAATGTAAAAGTGTTTTCTGAAATGTAAAAGTGTTTTCTGACATGTAAAAGTGTTTTCTGAAATGTAAAAGTGTTTTCTGAAATTTAAAAGTGTTTTCTGACATGTAAAAGTGTTTTCTGAAATGTAAAAGTGTTTTCTGAAATTTAAAAGTGTTTTCTGACATGTAAATTTGTTTTCTGAAATGTAAAAGTGTTTTCTGAAATGTAAAAGTGTTTTCTGAAATTTAAAAGTGTTTTCTGACATGTAAATTTGTTTTCTGAAATGTAAAAGTGTTTTCTGAAATGTAAAAGTTACTCCTCAACTTCATGATTCAGCTTTGGTTCTGGTTCTGGTAGGATTGGATGAGCAGTTTGATGGTGTAGATTTGGTACAATGAGGATACATGACCTGCGGCCTCATGTTAGAAAGGGTGCGCAGGTTTTACAGTAAAGGTAGAGAGCAATGCTGAAACTTGTCCTGCACAATAATAATTGAATAAAATATTTCAATATTTATATAATTTATGTAAAGGACTTATTTATATAATGGAGTAGAGAACACAACATCTGACTTCCTGGATAATTTAGAATTAAACGAATAGTTTTTCCAGATCCTTTTCGTTAACCATATTGTAGTACCTCAAAATGTTAAACAATGTTAATTCAGTTTTGACCCACTTGGTTCCTCCAAGTGGAACTACCCTCCTTTAACTGTCGCTCTCGGTCTGTTTACTTATCCGGCGCACATCCTGCTGTGTGTCTCTGCACGGCTGTCAGACAGCCTCTAAAAAGAAAGGTGTGTGTCCCTATCGCTACTGCTGTCTGTGAGTTTTTTGCCAGGTAGATGAGTCGCACGAACGGCCTGAGTGTTCGTGCGGCTCACAGTCGACGCTCTTCAGTCGAGGCTTTTATATCTTCCCCTTTTCCCACAGTAGGAGGAGATTCTATCTCTGGAATATCAGGTGTTTAAAAGCAGGTGTCGGAACAATGTTCCCAGATCATCTCTCTCTCTGCAGGAGTACTTTCTGTCCGAAGGCAAATAAAGATACTTTGACTGCAAATATTTGTCGCTGCTTTGCTTTGTCAGCCGAGGATCGTCAGCCTGTTATGGACAGAAACAGAGGAACAGTCTGTGTGTCTGAACCGCACCACATTGAGCTGAGCGTCCTGCGCTTTGGTTTTGCCTTCTGTCTCCGTTTCAGTTACCAACGCGCTGACCGACTCGTCATTACCTTCAATATTTCCCGCTTTATGCGGAGCACCAGCGGGCAGGGGTTTGCTGCGGTCTTTCACCTGAAGGTACAGTTCAACATGAACCCGGCTCTCAGGAGCAGAGAGTGAACACCACCATCAGAGACGGGGGCGCAACATGATTGAAAATCATTTGAAAATATATTTAACAGAACAGAAAAGTTCGGTTCCCTAACTCCGAACCTCTAACTGAAAGCTGTGCGTCCTGATGGAGCAATAGTTACTGCGGGGAAATGGATCACTAGAAAAATATCTGATAACAAAATTTAAAAAATCTGAACTACTTAATTCCCTGATCTCATAAAAAATACCATTTGTTGTTCTTCATTTGAATAAGAGGCCGCTCCTATAACAGGACCTCAGGAAGGCTGGTTTACTTTTGGTTTAAGTGTGGCGCTAAATTTGGTGCATCACAGCTCTGCACTGCGCAGTCAGAATGGTTGCGCTTTATGAAGTGATGGCAAAATGAGTTGCAGAAAAGACAGCAGCCATTTGTAAAGAGAAGCTGATGGCAAAAGAAACATGGGTTACTCATATTCTATGATAGTTGGATTGGAAAAAACTGCGGCTCTATTCAATGAAACGCGGAAGTGTACTTCGTGAGTTATGAAGAGATGGATCATGAGAGACACAAAATAGAAAAGTTGAATAAACTGCTCTGATATAAAAATGAATATTTACTTGTTTTTATTCACATAAAACACGGTATCAGTCTCCTGTAAAGGAGCAGGAAGTCAGGTTCAACTGCGTCACTGCAGGTGAGTTGGAGCTAGAATGTCAACCCAGTCGCGCCCTGGTTGAACGAAACATATATAATTACAGGTCCTTCTTAAAATATTAGCATATTGTGATAAAGTTCATTATTTTCCATAATGTCATGATGAAAATTTAACATTCATATATTTTAGATTCATTGCACACTAACTTATTATAATATATAATATTATAATATTTCAGGTCTTTTATTGTCTTAATACGGATGATTTTGGCATACAGCTCATGAAAACCCAAAATTCCTATCTCACAAAATTAGCATATCATTAAAAGGGTCTCTAAACGAGCTATGAACCTAATCATCTGAATCAACGAGTTAACTCTAAACACCTGCAAAAGATTCCTGAGGCCTTTAAAACTCCCAGCCTGGTTCATCACTCAAAACCCCAATCATGGGTAAGACTGCCGACCTGACTGCTGTCCAGAAGGCCACTATTGACACCCTCAAGCAAGAGGGTAAGACACAGAAAGACATTTCTGAACGAATAGGCTGTTCCCAGAGTGCTGTATCAAGGCACCTCAGTGGGAAGTCTGTGGGAAGGAAAAAGTGTGGCAGAAAACGCTGCACAACGAGAAGAGGTGACCGGACCCTGAGGAAGATTGTGGAGAAGGGCCGATTCCAGACCTTGGGGGACCTGCGGAAGCAGTGGACTGAGTCTGGAGTAGAAACATCCAGAGCCACCGTGCACAGGCGTGTGCAGGAAATGGGCTACAGGTGCCGCATTCCCCAGGTCAAGCCACTTTTGAACCAGAAACAGCGGCAGAAGCGCCTGACCTGGGCTACAGAGAAGCAGCACTGGACTGTTGCTCAGTGGTCCAAAGTACTTTTTTCGGATGAAAGCAAATTCTGCATGTCATTCGGAAATCAAGGTGCCAGAGTCTGGAGGAAGACTGGGAAGAAGGAAATGCCAAAATGCCAGAAGTCCAGTGTCAAGTACCCACAGTCAGTGATGGTCTGGGGTGCCGTGTCAGCTGCTGGTGTTGGTCCACAGTGTTTTATCAAGGGCAGGGTCAATGCAGCTAGCTATCAGGAGATTTTGGAGCACTTCATGCTTCCATCTGCTGAAAAGCTTTATGAAGATGAATATTTCATTTTTCAGCACGACCTGGCACCTGCTCACAGTGCCAAAACCACTGGTAAATGGTTTACTGACCATGGTATCACTGTGCTCAATTGGCCTGCCAACTCTCCTGACCTGAACCCCATAGAGAATCTGTGGGATATTGTGAAGAGAACGTTGAGAGACTCAAGACCCAACACTCTGGATGAGCTAAAGGCCGCTATCGAAGCATCCTGGGCCTCCATAAGACCTCAGCAGTGCCACAGGCTGATTGCCTCCATGCCACGCCGCATTGAAGCAGTCATTTCTGCAAAAGGATTCCTGACCAAGTATTGAGTGCATAACTGTACATGATTATTTGAAGGTTGACGTTTTTTGTATTAAAAACACTTTTCTTTTATTGGTCGGATGAAATATGCTAATTTTGTGAGACAGGTATTTTCGGTTTTCATGAGCTGTATGCCAAAATCATCCGTATTAAGACAATAAAAGACCTGAAATATTTCAGTTAGTGTGCAATGAATCTAAAATATATGAATGTTAAATTTTCATCATGACATTATGGAAAATAATGAACTTTATCACAAAATGCTAATATTTTGAGAAGGACCTGTACAGTGGCCTCTAGTACAGTCCCCCTTCTTGCTACAGATGCTACTGAGTTATTTCAGTTTGTTTTGTTTTGTTTTTTGTAAATTTCCATTAAACTTCTTTAGTTTTGTCTATAGAGACAATGAGTAGTATGTGTTTAACTGAAGTTAAATAAAAAATGGTTTCTTTTGCCAAGTGAAGAGTACTTATGAATGCCTCAGCACATGCGTGTTCATTAATTAGAATCATTTAAAAAAAATTTATTAGAATTATTTCTGAACATCCTCCAAATATTGTGAGAGCAGCCCAAATTTTAACTACTTGCCCAAAGCTATTTTTCCCAGCCTAACATGTTCAAAAGAAGCCAATGTGGGGGGAAACCAGTCCAGTCTGGCAACTTGAACATCACAACACAGTTTACCCCGAACACAGAAAGAAAATACTAATCAACAACAACAATAAATATGCCGGAGCATAACGTGTATGCCTGATGATGCCCCCATCACATTTCTGCCTGCCCCCTTAATATATGCATCCCTCGAACCGGCCCTGCTGTACATGTTGGATTAGCATACGTGTAGAAACAAGTTTGTTTGTGTTGAGTGGGTGTTTGTGAGTGCGAGTTTTTCACCTGGAAGTGTACATTGGTAATTGTGGCGAGAATGGTAGAAGGACTGCAATCCACACCAACTAAGAGTAGTAGACACGGATCCGGATGGCCACAGTTAAAGCATCACCCCAGGTCAGCCATACCTCCAGCACAGCAGTAGGTTGCCAGGAATGCACAGGAGCAACAGCCCCCAGGCCAAAGAGGCACAGAGCAAGGCAGGACACTGTGACCCACCCCGGCCCAGCCACACCGCCACCCCCGGTTACACAAGCCAAGCCCAGGAAACAGTCCCCCAGCAGCACAGTGCTCGCACCAAGTCCCCAGTAGCAAGACTGCTGGCACCAAGCAGGGGAGAGCCCCCAACACATCCGGCATGCACCAGCAGTCAGGACATCGAGGGACCAAGGTAGTATCAGACAGACTGTTGAGCTCTCAAAGACAGCGGTCTTGAGGGTGACCTTTAAAAGAAGCATCGTCGCCAGTCAGTTTGTTTCAAAACGCTGTCTCCCATGATGCAGCTGGCTGATACTTTAACCCGTAAAAAGTAATTCCACAAGTATTCTCACCCCTCCCTCCCCAGAAAGATACATTTTGAGATATCTGATGTCATTGTCCTGTTCGTTTTTTGGACAGAAAAGAGAACAGGTTAAAAAGCTCAAATTCAAACTTTAGGGGCTGCATGGTGGCGCAGTCTGTACCGCTGTTGCCTTACAGCAAGAAGGTACTGGGTTCAACTCATGTCCAGGGGTCTTTCTGCATGGAATTTGTATGGTTTTCCTGTGCATGCATGGGTTCTCTCTGGGTACTCCAGTTTCCTCCCACAGTCCAAAAACATGATTGTTATGTTAATAGGTCTCTCTAAACTGCGAATCAGTGTGTGCATGGTTGTTTGTCTTGTGTGTCTCTGTGTTGCCCTGTGATGGATTGGAAACCTGTCCAGGGTGTACCCTGCCTCTTGCCCATAGACTGCTGGAGATAGGCACCAGCTCCCCTATGACCCACTATGGAATAAGTGGTGTAGAAGATGAATGGAAATTCAAACTTTATTTACAACTGTGCTTGAAGGAATTCACTTGATCAAGGGAGCCCTCCACTATGTTCTTACTTGTTGCCTGACCACATGCAAGATACTTTCATAGATCACTGAAAGTATCTTGGAAAATGGTTTTGACAGATTTTACTTTCTAGAATTACTATATTCCCTATCATTCTTTCTCGCTCTCATTCATTTGGATCAGACACTGAGGAAACAAGAAACAAGTCACTGTTGCAGCTTATCATGACCATGAGACAGAATGTCCTTACAGGTAGATATCTCACTAGGTTGAAGCATGTTATCTGTGTACAGACATTTTGCACTAACATGTAAAAAGCAAGAACTAGAGTAAAACAAACATTTTATTGGCCTGAAAAACAATGTGCTCACAAATACCACCATGGGTCTCCTTAATGGTCTTACTGCTGAGTCCACTAGAGCTATCTGATGTAGCCAGGTTATGTCCTTGTAACTCAGATTTTGATTGTTTGTCACATTGAAGCCAATTTGTTTTCTGTTTACAATGACAGACAGTAAAGCTCTAGTGTTACAAACACTACATCATCATCCATTTATGGGTGTGTCTTTCTTTTTTAAAGAGGTGCTGCTCCAAAGACCTTTATGTGTCAAATAAGTAAGGTTTTATGCTTTTAAGACTTTTAGGTTAACCAGCGATGAAATGGTTGATTGCCCTTTAAATTCAGTTCAATAACTCGACAACAGCAACAAAATTAGAACATTTTACTTGGAAATATGGACTTTATTGCAAATATGTATCAATTAACAACCTACAAACAACTATTATCCAACTACTGGATTTATTAAACAAGAAGCTCTCGTAAATTTTTCACTACTTCCCCTTCATAAAACAATAACCAGCTTTTGCTTCATTATTACAGAAACAGCATCATGTAATTCCCCATTTACTGGATATGTGTTTAACCCTTTAGCCAGTTTTGATATATACAATAACATATGTGTGGCTGGTGGTATTTCTAGATGATTTATGAAAAAGTTATTATTTTAGATCTATAAATCAAATTTAATTGATACATTGACATATAGTAAAAATATCATTCAGTTGTCCTCTATTGCACATGACCTGACATTACAGTAGATGTTTTCAGCGATGAGACTTTGTAGAAGGTGATGCAGGAATTCAGTGACTGAAGTGATCCCTTACTGCTCATAGTTAGGCTCCTGTAGACTTTATTCTGCAGTATAGTATGATTGAGACAATCATGGCACATATCTGAGGAGAACAAAAAACATCACAATAAAACAATGCACACTAAATAGCAAAATCATCACCTGTCTATATGTTGTATTTATAAATTGAGGTTGGGGTCTTACCTCAAGGGCAGCAATCCCAAGAGCGACCGCCACAATCACGACTGTGTTGTCATCAATCAACTGTTTGATCTTTAGGAAGCACCCATCTTTTTTCTGTTGAAAGTACAACACAGACCTTTATTTTACCATAGGTTTTGACAAACAATTACCAAATTATTTTAGTAATTTAAATATTTTCCAATTAGATTCAACATTCATACTTTGCTATCAGCCACAGTTTGATTACAAGGCCCCGAGTTCAAGCAGCACTGGGGTGGATAGTTACTGCCCTGCATCTTATAATATGGGGAATCTGTGAAGTCTGTGAAGTTGTAGTATCCACAGCATTTTAACTGCGAAGAGAGAGCAGATTAGATAAGCTTTGAGGAATCTTTGCAATGGAGAGATATCACTGTTCAGAAAACGTCTGTACCGTGTCCATAGTAGTATTCCACAGTCCAGTAATGTCAGCATTTTCCCCAAAGTCTTTTTTGATGTTCGCAACTGCTGCTGTGCCAACCTTTTCAAACAGTTCATCTGCCTAATAAACAACAACATACAATATTAGATCTTATATCTTGTCTGAAGGTTTCCACATTATCTTGTAATGAGGTTCCTTCGTCTGAACTCTGTCAGTGACTTACCAGTGGTCTGAAAACCAAAATAACCACTGCCCCTGCAACCTCGGCGATGAAGACCAGCAAGACTATCATAAAAAACTGGGAAGAAGAACAGAATTACGGATGTTACTGATAACTATTAGCTTAGCATTAGGATGGGTTTGGTAGTATTTTCTTTTTGTTTGAGTTCACAAACCTTTCAGCTTCTGATCAACATATGAGGCAGTTTGGTAAAACATGCAAACTTTGTTAGTAGTTGAATCATACTCAGAAGAACTTAAGAAGCATTTATGACCATTGCACTATTTTCTGCATTCATTGCAACTCTGGTTGTACAGCTCAATTCAGGAATTACAGCAGAAATCTCTACAAGAATCTAAACACTCATTAATCCAGCCAGCTTGATGCTATTTGTGCATTAGTGCAAAAAACACATAAAACGTTAGAAGTTACTCCTCAACTTCATGATTCAGCTTTGGTTCTGGTTCTGGTAGGATTGGATGAGCAGTTTGATGGTGTAGATTTGGTACAATGAGGATACATGACCTGGGGCCTCATGTTAGAAAGGGTGCGCAGGTTTTACAGTAAAGGTAGAGAGCAATGCTGAAACTTGTCCCGCACAATAATAATTGAATAAAATATTTCAATATTTATATAATTTATGTAAAGGACTTATTTATATAATGGAGTAGAGAACACAACATCTGACTTCCTGGATAATTTAGAATTAAACGAATTGTTTTTCCAGATCCTTTTCGTTAACCATATTGTAGTACCTCAAAATGTTAAACAATGTTAATTCAGTTTTGACCCACTTGGTTCCTCCAAGTGGAACTACCCTCCTTTAACTGTCGCTCTCGGTCTGTTTACTTATCCGGCGCACATCCTGCTGTGTGTCTCTGCACGGCTGTCAGACAGCCTCTAAAAAGAAAGGTGTGTGTCCCTATCGCTACTGCTGTCTGTGAGTTTTTTGCCAGGTAGATGAGTCGCACGAACGGCCTGAGTGTTCGTGCGGCTCACAGTCGACGCTCTTCAGTCGAGGCTTTTATATCTTCCCCTTTTCCCACAGTAGGAGGAGATTCTATCTCTGGAATATCAGGTGTTTAAAAGCAGGTGTCGGAACAATGTTCCCAGATCATCTCTCTCTCTGCAGGAGTACTTTCTGTCCGAAGGCAAATAAAGATACTTTGACTGCAAATATTTGTCGCTGCTTTGCTTTGTCAGCCGAGGATCGTCAGCCTGTTATGGACAGAAACAGAGGAACAGTCTGTGTGTCTGAACCGCACCACATTGAGCTGAGCGTCCTGCGCTTTGGTTTTGCCTTCTGTCTCCGTTTCAGTTACCAACGCGCTGACCGACTCGTCATTACCTTCAATATTTCCCGCTTTATGCGGAGCACCAGCGGGCAGGGGTTTGCTGCGGTCTTTCACCTGAAGGTACAGTTCAACATGAACCCGGCTCTCAGGAGCAGAGAGTGAACACCACCATCAGAGACGGGGGCGCAACATGATTGAAAATCATTTGAAAATATATTTAACAGAACAGAAAAGTTCGGTTCCCTAACTCCGAACCTCTAACTGAAAGCTGTGCGTCCTGATGGAGCAATAGTTACTGCGGGGAAATGGATCACTAGAAAAATATCTGATAACAAAATTTAAAAAATCTGAACTACTTAATTCCCTGATCTCATAAAAAATACCATTTGTTGTTCTTCATTTGAATAAGAGGCCGCTCCTATAACAGGACCTCAGGAAGGCTGGTTTACTTTTGGTTTAAGTGTGGCGCTAAATTTGGTGCATCACAGCTCTGCACTGCGCAGTCAGAATGGTTGCGCTTTATGAAGTGATGGCAAAATGAGTTGCAGAAAAGACAGCAGCCATTTGTAAAGAGAAGCTGATGGCAAAAGAAACATGGGTTACTCATATTCTATGATAGTTGGATTGGAAAAAACTGCAGCTCTATTCAATGAAACGCGGAAGTGTACTTCGTGAGTTATGAAGAGATGGATCATGAGAGACACAAAATAGAAAAGTTGAATAAACTGCTCTGATATAAAAATGAATATTTACTTGTTTTTATTCACATAAAACACGGTATCAGTCTCCTGTAAAGGAGCAGGAAGTCAGGTTCAACTGCGTCACTGCAGGTGAGTTGGAGCTAGAATGTCAACCCAGTCGCGCCCTGGTTGAACGAAACATATATAATTACAGGTCCTTCTTAAAATATTAGCATATTGTGATAAAGTTCATTATTTTCCATAATGTCATGATGAAAATTTAACATTCATATATTTTAGATTCATTGCACACTAACTTATTATAATATATAATATTATAATATTTCAGGTCTTTTATTGTCTTAATACGGATGATTTTGGCATACAGCTCATGAAAACCCAAAATTCCTATCTCACAAAATTAGCATATCATTAAAAGGGTCTCTAAACGAGCTATGAACATAATCATCTGAATCAACGAGTTAACTCTAAACACCTGCAAAAGATTCCTGAGGCCTTTAAAACTCCCAGCCTGGTTCATCACTCAAAACCCCAATCATGGGTAAGACTGCCGACCTGACTGCTGTCCAGAAGGCCACTATTGACACCCTCAAGCAAGAGGGTAAGACACAGAAAGACATTTCTGAACGAATAGGCTGTTCCCAGAGTGCTGTATCAAGGCACCTCAGTGGGAAGTCTGTGGGAAGGAAAAAGTGTGGCAGAAAACGCTGCACAACGAGAAGAGGTGACCGGACCCTGAGGAAGATTGTGGAGAAGGGCCGATTCCAGACCTTGGGGGACCTGCGGAAGCAGTGGACTGAGTCTGGAGTAGAAACATCCAGAGCCACCGTGCACAGGCGTGTGCAGGAAATGGGCTACAGGTGCCACATTCCCCAGGTCAAGCCACTTTTGAACCAGAAACAGCGGCAGAAGCGCCTGACCTGGGCTACAGAGAAGCAGCACTGGACTGTTGCTCAGTGGTCCAAAGTACTTTTTTCGGATGAAAGCAAATTCTACATGTCATTCAGAAATCAAGGTGCCAGAGTCTGGAGGAAGACTGGGGAGAAGGAAATGCCAAAATGCCAGAAGTCCAGTGTCAAGTACCCACAGTCAGTGATGGTCTGGGGTGCCGTGTCAGCTGCTGGTGTTGGTCCACAGTGTTTTATCAAGGGCAGGGTCAATGCAGCTAGCTATCAGGAGATTTTGGAGCACTTCATGCTTCCATCTGCTGAAATGTTTTATGGAGATGAATATTTCATTTTTCAGCACGACCTGGCACCTGCTCACAGTGCCAAAACCACTGGTAAATGGTTTACTGACCATGGTATCACTGTGCTCAATTGGCCTGCCAACTCTCCTGACCTGAACCCCATAGAGAATCTGTGGGATATTGTGAAGAGAACGTTGAGAGACTCAAGACCCAACACTCTGGATGAGCTAAAGGCCGCTATCGAAGCATCCTGGGCCTCCATAAGACCTCAGCAGTGCCACAGGCTGATTGCCTCCATGCCACGCCACATTGAAGCAGTCATTTCTGCAAAAGGATTCCTGACCAAGTATTGAGTGCATAACTGTACATGATTATTTGAAGGTTGACGTTTTTTGTATTAAAAACACTTTTCTTTTATTGGTCGGATGAAATATGCTAATTTTGTGAGACAGGTATTTTCGGTTTTCATGAGCTGTATGCCAAAATCATCCGTATTAAGACAATAAAAGACCTGAAATATTTCAGTTAGTGTGCAATGAATCTAAAATATATGAATGTTAAATTTTCATCATGACATTATGGAAAATAATGAACTTTATCACAATATGCTAATATTTTGAGAAGGACCTGTACAGTGGCCTCTAGTACAGTCCCCCTTCTTGCTACAGATGCTACTGAGTTATTTCAGTTTGTTTTGTTTTGTTTTTTGTAAATTTCCATTAAACTTCTTTAGTTTTGTCTATAGAGACAATGAGTAGTATGTGTTTAACTGAAGTTAAATAAAAAATTGTTTCTTTTGCCAAGTGAAGAGTACTTATGAATGCCTCAGCACATGCGTGTTCATTAATTAGAATCATTTTAAAAAATTTTATTAGAATTATTTCTGAACATCCTCCAAATATTGTGAGAGCAGCCCAAATTTTAACTACTTGCCCAAAGCTATTTTTCCCAGCCTAACATGTTCAAAAGAAGCCAATGTGGGGGGAAACCAGTCCAGTCTGGCAACTTGAACATCACAACACAGTTTACCCCGAACACAGAAAGAAAATACTAATCAACAACAACAATAAATATGCCGGAGCATAACGTGTATGCCTGATGATGCCCCCATCACATTTCTGCCTGCCCCCTTAATATATGCATCCCTCGAACCGGCCCTGCTGTACATGTTGGATTAGCATACGTGTAGAAACAAGTTTGTTTGTGTTGAGTGGGTGTTTGTGAGTGCGAGTTTTTCACCTGGAAGTGTACATTGGTAATTGTGGCGAGAATGGTAGAAGGACTGCAATCCACACCAACTAAGAGTAGTAGACACGGATCCGGATGGCCACAGTTAAAGCATCACCCCAGGTCAGCCATACCTCCAGCACAGCAGTAGGTTGCCAGGAATGCACAGGAGCAACAGCCCCCAGGCCAAAGAGGCACAGAGCAAGGCAGGACACTGTGACCCACCCCGGCCCAGCCACACCGCCACCCCCGGTTACACAAGCCAAGCCCAGGAAACAGTCCCCCAGCAGCACAGTGCTCGCACCAAGTCCCCAGTAGCAAGACTGCTGGCACCAAGCAGGGGAGAGCCCCCAACACATCCGGCATGCACCAGCAGTCAGGACATCGAGGGACCAAGGTAGTATCAGACAGACTGTTGAGCTCTCAAAGACAGCGGTCTTGAGGGTGACCTTTAAAAGAAGCATCGTCGCCAGTCAGTTTGTTTCAAAACGCTGTCTCCCATGATGCAGCTGGCTGATACTTTAACCCGTAAAAAGTAATTCCACAAGTATTCTCACCCCTCCCTCCCCAGAAAGATACATTTTGAGATATCTGATGTCATTGTCCTGTTCGATTTTTGGACAGAAAAGAGAACAGGTTAAAAAGCTCAAATTCAAACTTTAGGGGCTGCATGGTGGCGCAGTCTGTACTGCTGTTGCCTTACAGCAAGAAGGTACTGGGTTCAACTCATGTCCAGGGGTCTTTCTGCATGGAATTTGCATGGTTTTCCTGTGCATGCATGGGTTCTCTCTGGGTACTCCAGTTTCCTCCCACAGTCCAAAAACATGATTGTTATGTTAATAGGTCTCTCTAAACTGCGAATCAGTGTGTGCATGGTTGTTTGTCTTGTGTGTCTCTGTGTTGCCCTGTGATGGATTGGAAACCTGTCCAGGGTGTACCCTGCCTCTTGCCCATAGACTGCTGGAGATAGGCACCAGCTCCCCTATGACCCACTATGGAATAAGTGGTGTAGAAGATGAATGGAAATTCAAACTTTATTTACAACTGTGCTTGAAGGAATTCACTTGATCAAGGGAGCCCTCCACTATGTTCTTACTTGTTGCCTGACCACATGCAAGATACTTTCATAGATCACTGAAAGTATCTTGGAAAATGGTTTTGACAGATTTTACTTTCTAGAATTACTATATTCCCTATCATTCTTTCTCGCTCTCATTCATTTGGATCAGACACTGAGGAAACAAGAAACAAGTCACTGTTGCAGCTTATCATGACCATGAGACAGAATGTCCTTACAGGTAGATATCTCACTAGGTTGAAGCATGTTATCTGTGTACAGACATTTTGCACTAACATGTAAAAAGCAAGAACTAGAGTAAAACAAACATTTTATTGGCCTGAAAAACAATGTGCTCACAAATACCACCATGGGTCTCCTTAATGGTCTTACTGCTGAGTCCACTAGAGCTATCTGATGTAGCCAGGTTATGTCCTTGTAACTCAGATTTTGATTGTTTGTCACATTGAAGCCAATTTGTTTTCTGTTTACAATGACAGACAGTAAAGCTCTAGTGTTACAAACACTACATCATCATCCATTTATGGGTGTGTCTTTCTTTTTTAAAGAGGTGCTGCTCCAAAGACCTTTATGTGTCAAATAAGTAAGGTTTTATGCTTTTAAGACTTTTAGGTTAACCAGCGATGAAATGGTTGATTGCCCTTTAAATTCAGTTCAATAACTCGACAACAGCAACAAAATTAGAACATTTTACTTGGAAATATGGACTTTATTGCAAATATGTATCAATTAACAACCTACAAACAACTATTATCCAACTACTGGATTTATTAAACAAGAAGCTCTCGTAAATTTTTCACTACTTCCCCTTCATAAAACAATAACCAGCTTTTGCTTCATTATTACAGAAACAGCATCATGTAATTCCCCATTTACTGGATATGTGTTTAACCCTTTAGCCAGTTTTGATATATACAATAACATATGTGTGGCTGGTGGTATTTCTAGATGATTTATGAAAAAGTTATTATTTTAGATCTATAAATCAAATTTAATTGATACATTGACATATAGTAAAAATATCATTCAGTTGTCCTCTATTGCACATGACCTGACATTACAGTAGATGTTTTCAGCGATGAGACTTTGTAGAAGGTGATGCAGGAATTCAGTGACTGAAGTGATCCCTTACTGCTCATAGTTAGGCTCCTGTAGACTTTATTCTGCAGTATAGTATGATTGAGACAATCATGGCACATATCTGAGGAGAACAAAAAACATCACAATAAAACAATGCACACTAAATAGCAAAATCATCACCTGTCTATATGTTGTATTTATAAATTGAGGTTGGGGTCTTACCTCAAGGGCAGCAATCCCAAGAGCGACCGCCACAATCACGACTGTGTTGTCATCAATCAACTGTTTGATCTTTAGGAAGCACCCATCTTTTTTCTGTTGAAAGTACAACACAGACCTTTATTTTACCATAGGTTTTGACAAACAATTACCAAATTATTTTAGTAATTTAAATATTTTCCAATTAGATTCAACATTCATACTTTGCTATCAGCCACAGTTTGATTACAAGGCCCCGAGTTCAAGCAGCACTGGGGTGGATAGTTACTGCCCTGCATCTTATAATATGGGGAATCTGTGAAGTCTGTGAAGTTGTAGTATCCACAGCATTTTAACTGCGAAGAGAGAGCAGATTAGATAAGCTTTGAGGAATCTTTGCAATGGAGAGATATCACTGTTCAGAAAACGTCTGTACCGTGTCCATAGTAGTATTCCACAGTCCAGTAATGTCAGCATTTTCCCCAAAGTCTTTTTTGATGTTCGCAACTGCTGCTGTGCCAACCTTTTCAAACAGTTCATCTGCCTAATAAACAACAACATACAATATTAGATCTTATATCTTGTCTGAAGGTTTCCACATTATCTTGTAATGAGGTTCCTTCGTCTGAACTCTGTCAGTGACTTACCAGTGGTCTGAAAACCAAAATAACCACTGCCCCTGCAACCTCGGCGATGAAGACCAGCAAGACTATCATAAAAAACTGGGAAGAAGAACAGAATTACGGATGTTACTGATAACTATTAGCTTAGCATTAGGATGGGTTTGGTAGTATTTTCTTTTTGTTTGAGTTCACAAACCTTTCAGCTTCTGATCAACATATGAGGCAGTTTGGTAAAACATGCAAACTTTGTTAGTAGTTGAATCAAACTCAGAAGAACTTAAGAAGCATTTATGACCATTGCACTATTTTCTGCATTCATTGCAACTCTGGTTGTACAGCTCAATTCAGGAATTACAGCAGAAATCTCTACAAGAATCTAAACACTCATTAATCCAGCCAGCTTGATGCTATTTGTGCATTAGTGCAAAAAACACATAAAACGTTAGAAGTTACTCCTCAACTTCATGATTCAGCTTTGGTTCTGGTTCTGGTAGGATTGGATGAGCAGTTTGATGGTGTAGATTTGGTACAATGAGGATACATGACCTGGGGCCTCATGTTAGAAAGGGTGCGCAGGTTTTACAGTAAAGGTAGAGAGCAATGCTGAAACTTGTCCCGCACAAATAAATCAAATGTGACGCTTGGACTGCGCGGTTCCTGCCCCATATGCAAAGTAGTATTACTAACCGGAAAGCACCTACCACGTGTCCAAATAACCATGGCAACGGTGCTGTTACAGCCCGAACCGGTTCCCTTCAGCGGATAAACGCCAAGAGAGACTGTGTCTGAACAACCTGAGTTGTTCAGACACAGAGGTGTTCACAGAGGTGTTCAAACTCATGAAAGATCATCAAGTTTGATGCTCCATAAAATAAAAGTGAATGGAGTCGTACTTCAATGGATTTATGTGAATTTTGGTTCTCTGTTGTCTATTATTGTTGCCTAAACAGTTTGTGTGGCTACCGCACATTTTCACGGCAGGTCCATATTTTCCGTGGATTTCCGCACACTTTTAAGCAACTTTTATTATAGTACATGCCGAGTTGTGCGTAAAACATTGCGCCACAAGGTTTTTGTGCCTAAGTAGGCCTATGTTTCGTACTTTAGGCCCCAGGTGATTATAACTGCCACATTGCAATGAGAAACGCACATGTTTGAACCTTGAATTGACCAATATAGCTGATTTCCCTCAGCTATATTGGATGTCTACCCAAGTTTTAAACACAGACATTGGGTTAACGATTATTTCTAATTTGGTTATGTGTGAATTTGTGCATGCATGAGAAGTGGAAAGTGGCTCTAGATGGTTAATATAACCTATTCTGCTACTCATTGCATGATGCACTGAAACTGGAAGTGTGGAAAGCAATGACCCAACTCTGTAATAACAAGCTAATAAAATTAATGGTTGGATCATTAAGACTGCATGGTGGTGAAGTGATTAGCACTGTTGCCCTGCAGCAAAAAGGTCCTGGGTCCAAATCCTGGCCTAGGGCCTTTCCCCATTGAGTTTGCATGTTCTCCCCGTCCATGCGTGGACATGTTTCTCTGTGTTCCCCTGACCAGATTATCCACCGCCTGTCGCCCAATGACTGCTGGAGATAGGTATGGGTAAGCAGGTATATGTAATTTAAAGGTTGGATGGATTTTTTTATTAATTTGTTATTGCTTGGCGGCTTGTCTGTCTCTGTCAGACACTGACTAAATTCCCCAACCAGCATAAATAGAGTACTAATTGCAAGGCTGGAATTTAATTGTTAAATCTGTGATATTTTCTCTAAATCTGGAGAGTACACCTTCTCCCTGTTTAGCATAAGTTAATTATAATTTATTGTTCTTTATTATACTGTCACAGTCAGAAAAGAACAGGGAAGTACATCTGAGCAATTATTAGGTAAATTATGTTGAAGAATTTCATAAAACATGGTGAACGTTTCAGTGCTTTGCTGCAGAGGAGCTGGGTAGTTAAAACATTACATTACATCAATAAAGAAAGATTTTTAATACAGAAATATTTGCCTACTGAAAACTACATCCATGCACTGTACTGTGTTTTTTTCACCTGGGGCTCATTTATCATGAATTTCTGCGTCAGTACAGTGTGGCATGAAGGTGACCAGTCTTTGGCTCTGTTGTGATCTTAAGGAAGCCCAGCTTGCAATAGCGGCTTTCTTCTCTTCTCCATGTCTGGCACTGTTGTCCCTCATTAATCATGCACAGAGATGCCAAGGTCATTAAAGAACTGTTACTTTTTGCAGTGTGCAGTCTTAAAAGTTCTGGTAGACAGCTGAGCCAGATTATAGGTCCAGTGTGAATGCAGAAACTTCACATTGGACCTATAGCAGCTTGGATTCTGTGCCTCCCCACACATCCTCAAGAATCTGGGACCTTGATATTGAAATTAAATGCAAAGTTTACCTTTTGAAATGAGGACTTTAGATCACTGAGAAACAGCCCAGTCATTTTCCTCCATCTATTTAGGCTGCTTCTGACATTTTTGCTGGTTTAGGAGTGAATCAACACAAGGAATATGAAAGGTATAGTCCATGTCCTGGAGACATCTGTGTGTGGTAGCTCTTCAAAATCCTGGCCTTTTGAATCACCGCCAAACAAGACTGTTTCTGGTGCACTTTATGACTACACATTTTCCTTCCACTCAACCTTCCATTAATATGGTTAGACAAACTATTTTGAAAAAAGCCAGCTTCTTTAGCACTGTCCTGTTCTGACTGAACGTTCTCTTATGCACGGCATCAATGACTGTCTGGTGGACAACTGTGAAGTCATCTGTGTTCCTCGTGATTGTGCAGGCCATAACCTTTCTGTATAAAAACTTCCTCTTGTTATTTGTCTAATGTAATATTTAGATTTTTTAAGAAACAGACTTTTGGGGTTGCATTAGCTGTATGCAGTTATCAGGAAAATTAACAGCAGAACCACTTAAGGTATATCAAATATATATTTCCCTTTTGCAAATTGTATTACTGAAACATCTTGATTATATACTAATTAATTAAATTGCATGACCAAAACTTTCATATTACACCAAAAAAGTAGATACAAAAAACATAAAACTGCTACTTTGGCCACCTTAAAAACTCAGCAGAAAAAGGCTTACCAGCAGCAGCATGCACCTGCTCTCCTTGATGGCCCCACAGCAGCCAAGAAAGCCGATGATGACCAGGAGACCACCAATGGCAATCAACAGGTATCCCACGTTGAGTACCTGACTAAGTTCTGGTGGAACATTTTCAATTTTTCCAAGAAAGCTGAAGATGGAGCCACTGTCTACCTTCACCCAGATCCCCACGCCCAGGATGGCAATCCCTGCCAGCTAAATGGGAGAGAAGAAAAGATGGAATGAGTACAAAACAAGGGAAATTCTAGAGAGTTAGAAGAGAACTCAGAATGTCAAGCATGACCTGAAAAACTACACTTCACTGCTGGAACACTACTGAATGCCTCATTATGTTGCTGTAGTTACACAACAGGGAAATTAACTGTACTCAATGGGTTTATAAGAAATGACAGATTTTTAGCACATAATATCAGTATCTTTAGCTTCAGAAGTTTAAATTTGGAGCTCTTCCAGCTGTTTAAAAACACATTTCAAGGTTTAGGGTGTTAGGGTTCGAACAAAGTCTTATAAAGTGACTTGTAAAATGGACTAAGAAGACAATCATTATAAGCAAAAGACATAAAACAAAAATAAACCCCAGCAGGTTTTTATTTCCGAGATAGAATATAATGAATAAAATCCAAGGTTTTATGTGTGGGCGGAACACAGACTTTTTCCACATTTTCCACAAATCCAGATCCAGTCTATTGACTGGTTATTTTAGCAGATGGAATTTGGGATTGATGCTTTCTTCAATATGGCCACAAGATGTCTGTACAACCCTAATTCCAATAAGGTTGGGACGTTGGGTAAAATGTACATAGAGACAGAATACAATGATTTCCAAATCCTGTTCAACCTATACGTAGTTGAACACACTACAAAGACAAAATATTTAATATTCAAACTGTACTTTTTTTGTTGTTGCAAATATTCACTTATTTTAAATTTGATGCCTGCAACCTGTTCCAAAAAAGCTGAGACAGGAGCAACTAAAGACTAGGAAAGATAAGGAATGCTCAGAAAACACCAGTTTGGAATATTCCACAGGTGAACAGAATAACTGGAAACAGCTGAGTGTCATTTTTGGGTATAAAGGGAGCATCCCTGAAAGGCTCAGTCGTTCACAATCAAGGATGGGGCGAGGTTCACCACTTTGTGAACAACTGTGTGAGCAAATAGTCCAACAGTTTAAGAACGTTTCTCAATTTACAATTGCGAGGAATTTATAGATTTCATCATTTACATTCCATGATATCATCAAAGATTCAGCAAATCTGGGCAAGTCTCTGCACATAAGTGGAAAGGCTGAAAACCAATATTGAATGCCTATGACTTTGACAACCTCAGGAGGCATTGCATTAAAAGCCGACATCATTCTGTAACAGATATTAGCATGTGGTGTTAGGAACCCTTCAGAAAACCATTGTCAGTTAACACAGTTCATGTCTACATCTACAAGTGCAAGTTAAAACTCTGCCATCTATCAACAACACCCAGAAACGCCATAGGCTTCTGTGACTCTGAGCTCCTCTGAGATGGACTGACCCAAAGGGAAAACGTGTGCTGTGGTCTGAAGAGTTCACATTTTAAATTGTTTTTGAAAATCATGGAAGTCGTATCCTCCAGGTCAAAGAGATACTATCCAGATTGTTTTTAGCGCAAAGTTCAAAAGCCAGCATCTGTGATGGTGTGGGGGTGTGTCGGTGCCCATGGCACGGGTAACTTGTACATCTGTGAAGGCACCATTAATGCTAAAAGGTACATACAGGTTTTGGAGCAACATCTGCTGCCATCCAAGCAACTTCTTTTTCAGGGACGTCTCTGCTTATTTCAGCAAGACGTTGCCAAGCCACATTCTGCACGTGTTACAACAGTGTTGCTTCGTAGTAAAAGAGTGCTGGTCCTAGACTGGCCTGTCTGCAGTCCTGACCTGTCTCCCATAAAAGATGTGTGGAGCATTATGAAGCACTAAATATGACAACAGAGACCCTGGACTGTTGAGAAACTGAAGTTGTTCATCAAGCAAGAATGGGAAAGAGCTCCACCTACAAAACTTCAACTATTAGTGTCCTCAGTTCCCAAACACTTATTGAGTGTTAAAAGGAAAGGTGACGTAACACAGAGGCAAACATGTTCCTGTTCCAGCTTTGTTGGAATTTGTTGCAAGCAACAAATTTAAAGTGAGTGAGAATATTTGCAAAAAAACAAAATAATAAAGTTTATCAGTTTTAACATTAAATATCTTGTCTTTTTATTGTATTCAATTTGCATATAAATAAGTAAGAAAGTCATTTTTATTTATATAGGAACTTTCACAGATAAAAATCACAAATTGCTTCACAAGAATAAAGAATAAATTAGGATTTGCAAATCATTGTATTCTGTTTGATTTTTTTTAGAATGATACACAACGTCCAGACCTTACTGGAATTGGTGTTGTTTTTGCTTAACTGTGTTTCTTTAAAGCTGACTAGGGTCAGGCTGCAGACACTGTATCTGGCAAACTCATGGGAAAAGTCTGGTATGACTGAATAACCTGTTTGAATACAGTAATATGCAATCCCAATCCTCCCTGGGTGCCTTCCACAATGGAGGAATGTATCATTTTTTATTTGCATGCCTTATTTTCCAAAACATTCACATGTTCATGTAAAATAAAAGGTTAATTAGTTGTATTAAAAAAGTGAAAGTTACTTACAAAGATGATGCCATTGAAAGCAAACATCATGGCTTTGAGGAATCCAAAGCATCCCATTTTTTCAGCTGATAGTTCCTACAGTGGCAAAAAAACAGGCATGTTTTAAAATTTTTTAGGTTTTATTCATAGATTTTTCTGTACTTTTAATCATATTGCTCATCATCATACCAAAATAGAAGAATATTTGATCATGTACATGTCAGGATGAATCATCTCACTTGGAGTACTGTATTGAGTTGCTTATGATTTGGACCTGAGGTGATTAAATTTGGATAGGCCCTTTCAGTTGTGGGAGAAACAGGGCAGGAACAGTAAATTATTTCACAACTCTGCTCTTTATACCTTTTTGTGAGCTTAATAAACATTTGAAGTACCGGAAGCTTTTATATGGTGTTTATTACACACGTCACCTTTCCTGGAACATGGAGACACATAGTGGGAGGGGAGAGATGACAATTGAGGAAGTGAGCCTCTCAATTTTCAGAGATTTATTTTCAAACAACATACCAGGTATTTATAAGCATTCTAAGAAAGCACATTTAGCTGTTACTGATGAGAAACGCTGTTTCTAAAACAATGTCATACATTTTAGTTTGAGGTTTTTGGCCAATTGGATGGACATGTGCTCTACATTACAGTAAAGACAGAAAGCCTCCTATGTCACTATGTAAAGCGACACAGGAGTGGTCAGCTCTCAGAACACATGGTTCTCAGAGTAATACTGGTTTGACCAGAAGACATCTCTCATATTTCAGGTCAGATTGCCCAAATAGAGATCAGAACCACTGCGCTCTTTGTCAGCTCGCTTCTTTGCTTTTTCATACCCACGTGTTGCCATTTCCTCCCCTCCAACATCCATTTCACTCATAGATAAACCTTTTTCATGACAGTGGAGTTAACCAAAGTCTATCCGTTTATTTTGCTTGGTAGTTAGGTATATTCTGATAAATTTTGGAGCTAATCATAACAATGCTCTAATCTCAAATACTGTCACAGAAAGGTGGTGACGGTTGTGGAAAACCCAAATGCAATAAAGAAGTTTCATGATACAAAAATAAACAGATGAGAGTAATGAGCAGAGTGGAAGCGGCTGAAAGAACAGAGACGGGGGGAATCAACGAGAATGAATTTCAGAACAGACACTGAGCAAAGACCAGAAACTCATAAGAATAACACAAACAGAACACAACTGGATATAAGAAAGACTCAAAGCCAACAGGAGACTGGGGGACTCAGAAACAGTAAGAAACCAGGAAGCAAAAGAAACACAGAACAGAAAGGGCCAGACTATTTACAATAAAACAGGAACCTACCAAAAGGTTTGCAAAAAAGTTTTTATTACATCTTATTCCTTGTAATTTTGGTTTTGATCTTTTTTGGCCAGTTAAGTTAGGAAATATGATCAAGCAAAAATAACTCCGAGCAACTTCAAATATTACTTATCAGTGTTGTACAACCGGGTTTCCTTTAAAATATCCATGACTACATTATAAAGAAGTACTGAATCATCAGTTTTGAATCCAGGTGATAAACTAGTGATTAAAAATAAAATTCCTTCATCTCCTAATAGTGCACTGTAGGGAAAGTACAGTCTACTCGGGCATGAGATGTGGTTGCTGATAAATATTATCTTCAAGCAGAAGGTCACTCCAATTTATTTTTTTTAATCAGAAGTGACATCTCTCAATATTCATTGAAGTCAACTGACAAACAAAGATCAGAAACACTGAAATAGAAGTGGAAAGTTACACAAATGAGTTCAATATGGTACAAATTTGAAGCAGAAAACTGTTGTTGATTAAAATACTTCTGCATTATTTAATTCAGTCTGTTTAAAAAGGGCTCCAGGTCAGTTCCTACTCTTATTTTTTCCATTTCACAAGCAGTGACACATTGCATTACAACACATTTCAGTTTATTGTGGTTCTGACCTCTGTTTATCCCAGTTGGCTCAGCCTAAAATGGCCTAATTCTGAGGGACCTTCTGCTGGTAAATATACATTTTTGGAGTCCTCAAACCACATTTATTGCAGTGAACTATGAATGTTGTAAAACCAATATAAATTGTTGATTGTCAAAGCAGGATCGTGACAATCCCCTGGCAGGTGCAAACCCACGCATGAATGATTTTTTTGGTTTCGTATGTGAAATAAAATCCAGTACAAAACGGACAAAACTGCTAAAGTGCGAAATGGAAAGGAGCTGAAAGGACCACCATCCAAACCACTGAAACTAATATGCTATAATGGCCGAGGGCATTAAATGTTTAATTTACAAGTACAAAACAGAAGTAGGGTGGGGTACATTGGGTTCCAAATTGGGATATAAATTAATTGGAAAATATATAACCCCAAGCTCACAACAATACGGTATTAACAATACCTTTATGTGAATTTATTTATGTACCCACATATTATCTTATTCAGACAGTGTTTAAAGAACTCTTACGGATACATAAAACTCTTAAACAGTTTGTCATCAGCAAACGACTACTCCTTTAGAGTCACTTTTAGGTTTGCTTTCTTTGAAAGCTTTTATGTTTGTGGCATCCAAGAAGGGGAACAGTGCTCTTTGTGTGGTGGAGCAGAACAAATAAATTGTATTCACAAAGACAATGACAAAGACAGGGCAGATCCCTTTTGTCTATAGCAACAAGCTTCTTTTTAAGAACAACAATCATCTGTGTGCTCTTGCCTCCTAGATTATTTATCAATACCCACTATTAAACAAATAGCTTTATAGATTTGTGTCATTAACATTATTTCCAAGTATTTCTTTCGTACAAAACATGTATCTTAAGAAAAGCAGGAAGTGGTTAACGAACCGGTAACGAAAGGTTAATCATAAGTTCACTGGCCGAGTGGTGCCCAAAATGTGATGAGCTGTTGCCTGGACACCCCCGAACCTCCAGCAATGTTCTTACTGCTCAGAAACCTTTCCTGCTTCCTTGTGGTCAGCACTTGCACTCTGACACTAAGGAGTCTCCTAAGTGATGTATTAACAAGCTAAAGTCACATGAAAATCTCCCAGTGCCCCAGCGTAGTATGAAAAATGAGCTGCAAGCAGAAACTCCAATAGAGGTGGAAAAAGGCAGGTGCGAGTGCTTGAAGTATACACCGTTAATTTCTGTGCCAAATGTTCCCAGAGTAAGTAGTTTGTAATCGCTTCTCTTGGATCGGAAAAACCAAACTGTCTCTGAGTCACAGACTTTCATCAAAAACAAAGATGGACAAATCTCAAAAGGCTGCATTCAGGAAAATACTTGGGGGCAGGTCCCAGGAGACAAGGGATCATTGTTGGACATATCCCTCGCCATGTTGCTACAAATAACAAGACTGGAAAACACTAAACAGACGAATCCCTTTCACAAGCCAAAAGTTACAAAATTAGGTTACTGAGTGACTTACCTGTTAAAGTAGAAGTCCAGTGAAGAGCTTTGTGGTTTGCTTCAGATTCTACCTTCACTACTGAGGTGGAGGCTGTTGTAGGAGAACACAGTGAGGTCACAGGAACACAGGAAATCTCTGTCTTCAATAAATAATCCAGAATATTTTTACTGCCTCCTTAGTTTGCCTCTGCCTTTTTCTTTCTGTTGCACACAAAAGAGCATTGGGAGTACTTTCTAAGCGGTATCATATTAATGTGAGCCTAGTTATAAGCACCAGGAAGGGGAGGGTGAGTGGGTGTGACCACAGCAGCTGTGTAATAACACTTCACCATGGAGCTGGGCTTTTTAGCTCCAGCGGGAGGGAGGAAGAGAGATGAGAAGATCACTTGTATCATCTGAACGTTGTGACACAAGCACACCTATAGCATGCATGCAAATAGTCCAAGGGCATGCAAACGATGAAAACGTATCCATCTGTTTTCCAGTGCACTCCATAAAAATCAGCTGCTGTTTCAGATTCATATCTCAGGAAACAGACAAGCTGTCCATTGGACTAGTCGATTTTAGGTTTACAATCGAGAGAATATGAGTCTTTGTGAATTGGTGCTCATTGCCATCTCCACTAGTTGTTGAAGTAATGGAGTCACAATTGACTATTGGATAGCAAGTTGTCTGTGGTCTCTTTTTCTTTTTCCATAGAAGGCACCCATCAAAGTGGCTACTGCTGCCAAAAACCTTATGTACTCGCCTTCTATTTCTTTTCCCCATAGAAAGTATGACTGACCCAGTGCTTCTGTGTTCAGCTCTCTCAAAAATAGCTAAATCATCTTCTTTCACTGCACTGAATTTGTGTACCCCGCTTTTCCTGGGCCAAAGTACCCCTTTGGCCCAGTGCATCTCTGTTTAGCTGTGTCTCTTTCTGAAATGGAGGCTCTGAAGAAGTCACTGCTACCAACTCTGTGTGCTCCCCTTGTTATTCTTTACCATAAAAAGTACCCTGGCTCAGTGCTGTCTTTGTTGTGTGTCTCCCCTCTATCCTTTCAATTTCCAGCTATTTGAGGCAGATAGATGCTAATTATTGGCTTGGTTTTACTGGAAGTTTCTCCCTGTTGAATAGGTTGATAATTTGTACTTTGACCAAATTCCTACTCAGGATATGGCAATGCTGTGAAAACAATGTCTTCATGCAATCAGCTGGACAACAAGTGGGAATTTATGACCAACTGAATCGTACTGTATTGTATTATATTTGGACCGAATTTATCCTGATCTGAATCTGACAGTAAGATTGGGTTAAGTTGGAATGATTTCCTCCCAATCAGATTGATTCGAATGGAATGTGAATTGAGTTGGACTCTACGTGGATATGAATTAAAGTTGTCTTGACGTGCATTAAGGTTGCTTTAGTTTTGAACTGTTGCTAAAGAAATAAAGTGAGTTTAAATTCTTTACACCCCATGAAAGTATATAGTGTAGATAGGTTTTATCTGTGATCTACAGTATTTTTAACTTTAATATTATGTGTTGCAACACTAAATGTTGTTCTACATATCCTACTGTAAACAGAGGAAAGTGGTCAAACAGGTCAAATTAGGAAACAATACAAGCAGGTTTCTGTTTGCCTTTCCACAACATGACAGGGTTAAAAAAAAACAGAAGCTGTTTGCCTTGTAGACATGTTGGAGGTTTGCTGGCACGTCAGTGTAGGAAAAGATTATTTTTGATGTATTAACTGCACAATAAGAAGGCTTCTGCTCATTCAGAACACAGGTCCATACACCCTCAGAGTCATTGCTTCCAGGACTAAAATTAACAATCTCATTTTTTCGGTTACCTAATGCAATATATTATTATTGCTGTATGCATTTTTATTTCAATTAAGTACAAAAAGAAATGTTTGTTGTGGGGCTGTCATGGTTGACAAGCCTCTTCAACATTGTGTGGCGGTCGGGGACAGTGGCTCTGGACTGGCAAACCGGGGTGGTGGTTCCCCTTCATAAGAAGGGTGACCGGAGGTTGTGTTCCAACTACAGGGGGATCACACGCCCCAACCTCCCTGGTAAGGCCTACGCCAGGGTGTTGGAGAGGAGAGTCCAGCCGATAGTCAAACCTCAGCTTCAGGAGGAGCAGTGTGGTTTTCGTCCCGGTTGTGGAACACTGGACCAGCTCTACACCCTCTGCAGGGTGCTCGAGGGTTCATGGGAGTTTGCCCAACCGGTCCACGCGTTTGGTGGACCTAGAGAAGGCATTCGACTGTGTTCCTTGTGGTGCCCTGTGGGGGGGGCTCCAGGAGTATGGAGTCGGGGGCCCTTTATTAGGGGCCATCCAGTCTCTGTACAAATGGAGCAGGAGTTTGGTCCGCATTGCCGGCACTGAGTCAGACCTGTTCCCGGGGAATGTTGGACTCCGGCTGGGCTGCCCTTTGTCACCAGTCCTGTTCCTAACTTTTATGGACCAGATTTCTAGGCGTAGCCATGGGCCGCAGGGACCCTGGTTTGGGGATTTCATCTCTTCCTTTTGCAGATAACGTGGTCCTGCTGGCCCCCTCTAACCAAGACCTACAGCATGCGCTGTGGCACTGGAAGCCGAGTGTGAAGCGGCTGGGATGAAGATCAGCTCCTCCAGGTCCGAGGCCATGGTTCTCGACCGGAAAAGGATGGCTTGTCCTCTTCGGGTTTCTCAAACACATCCTATGCCCACAATTGTTCTTTGGAATTGGGATGAGAGCTTTGTGATGGCCACTTTAAGACATTTACTTTTGTTGTCCTTAATCTACTTTGTGACTAATTTGGTGGTATGTTTAGGGTCACTGTTCATTTGGAAGACCCATTTGTGTTAAATCTTTAACTCCATGACTGATGTTTTGAGATGTAGCTTCATTAACCCCTTATCCTCCAAAAGCCCCAAGATTTGTTTTACCCGGCTAAAAAGAATCGTGTACATTCTTTTTCCATTGCTTAGAGAGGCCATGGACTATTTATTAAAATCAGCCTAATGACGTATGTGGACGTTGTGAAGCAAACTGCACTACACCTTCATTCCCGCAGATGACATTTCTCCTTCACTCAGTTTAGCTAATAAATATTGTTTTTGTTTCAACTGATAAATAGATGGTGAGTTATTCACTTGATTAATTCACATAATGTTATTTCCTGATGTCATTTACTATATGAAGTGCATCTATCCCTACAGCATTAAAAAACTATGACAACATGATACTGCCAGCCCTGTGCTTCGCAGTTGGGATGATGTTTTTAGGGAAGCAGTCTTCCTGATTTTTTCTCCAAATGTAACAACTGTCATCATGGCCAACACTTAAATCAAATTGGCCTCATATTACTTTATTTGCTGTGTTATAGTTTAACTTTTTTGCCTCACAGACACCAATAAACCATGTAAAGAAGAATATAAATCAAAATCGTTGTTAAAAAAATACAACTCAGAGTTTCATCTTTATTTACATGTTGTGTGATAAAGCCAAACACAGTGTAAACATTGTATTTAAAATTATATCTGGGGCTTATCACCTGCTAGAGAAAAAACAGGTTATTAGTTCCCTTCATTGGTTTCTTTTAATTTCTCTAGCAGTAGAAGGTAGACCTGGCCCAGTATCTCTTTCAGCTGCGACTCATTCTTTCATGGAGCCATTAAAAGAACCATCACTGCCTCTGACTTGGTGTACCCTCTCCGTTTATTTTTGTATAACCTGGCCTTGCCCAATGCTGTATGTTAAGTTCTCTCTTTCCCTCTATGGAGCTAACAAAATAGCTACTGCAGCCAACAACTGTATGCCCTGTTTTTATTTTCCTTAGAAAGTACCCCTGGCCCAGAACTTGTGTTCAATTGTATCTCTTTACATGATGAAGTGACTGAAGAAGCTTTTACTGTTTATTGGCTATGTATGCTCCTTGCCATAGAAAGTGTTCCTGGCTCAGTTGTCTCTCTGTTCTAATGGAGCCACAGACGGACAACTAATGTCCTTCTTTGCATTTTTCTATAGATAGTACAACTACCACTACCCACTTCCATATTAACTTGCATCTCTTTCCCTTAAAGTAGCCAGTTTATGAGGCCTCTTTTGCACCCCTTTAATACATTTCTTTTAAACAAATTTTTCTACAATTTTGTAGCAATCTTGCGAATACACTTTAACTTCAACAACTTGCATGAAAAACAGATTTTATGATGGCAGACATCATTACAGCTTTAATGGGTTTTTTTTAGTATATGAATAGCCAGCCTTTTAAAAAATGACCAAAGTCCCAGCAGAGGTTTATGGTATGTGACAGAAGCACAATGTACAAGAAAGTTATTTATTTCATATAAACACTCACAACTTTGTAATTGATACAAAAAGGAAAAGTGCATTTATTTCAGTGGTGAAACAGAAAAAACAAATAAAGAGCAAAATGGATTTTATGGGAGTTTCCTGAGAAGAGTAATTAAACTCACATGGGATACACTGACAATACTGAGCCCAATTCAACTACTTTCCTATCATAAAACACAATATAACATCCAACTAGTAACTCAGCCAGGTCCTTCACTGGTCCTAATTTTCACTGGAAATTTACCAGACATGGGTCATATTGCATTAATATTAACCCACCACATTGGCTTGAAAACAGCAACTTTCCCTAGCTGGATATTAAAGGACTCCTCAAAAAATTTAAATCACACTCCCTCCTGTTTTAACAGCTGAAACACAAAAAACTAAAGTTGAAACTGCTGAGACTTCCACAGGTTACAATTCACTTCATTTTTGACGATGTGGGATCCCAGATCCCACTTAAAATTAATGATCAGTATGTGATGTTCAGGGATAAAAACTTAATCAGCATCACTAAATATTACTGTCCCTGAATGTAAGTTACTACTGCATTCAATAAGGTAGTTAGCGGTTATTGAGAACATGTGGAGCTTTCCTTTGCACATTTTCCTGTGATAGTAAAGCAGTATCATAAAACCCACAGCACCTTCCACTCTGTCACAGTCTGTGTCCTGCACAGCTGTTTGACTGGCTCACTTCAGTATTGTCTGAACAAGGTGATGTTCCTTGAAACCAGACATTAGCCATGTGATCCAAGGAGAGCCTCGATTTGCTGGCGAGTTGACCTCACACACCTCAGGTCATCTGCTTTTCCGGGTGGCTCTTTAGTTTATGAAATTTAACACTGTCCAACTTCTCGAACCTCTTGTCACAGAACTCACAGGTGAAGTTGTAAAGTGCCTCAGGAGTGTGTTTCTTCATGTGCCATTTTAAGGACGCGCGCTGGCGGCACTGGTAGCCACAGATTTCACATCTGACGGAGAAGGTTGGAAGGTACGAGGGGAAAAACAGCAGAAAAGAGAGGTCATATGATCATGTAAATGTTCATGTTCAAAAGTGTTCACCCCTGCTGCTCTTTTCTGTTGAACTTTGGTCACGTTACAACCATAAACCTCCATGTATTTTAATGGGTTTTTTATGTCACAAATCCACACACAGCAGGGCAATACTGGAAAATTATGCTTTTCAAATATTTATACAAAAAACAAATCTGAAAAGTATGGTGTCTTGTTAATATTGAGACCTGATGAGCCTATACTGTATAGAACCACTCTACCAGCTTGGCACATCCAAAGTCTGAAACTTGCATTCATTCTTCTTTGAAAATTAGGTTAGACTCAGTCAGATTGGATGGAGAACATCTTTTTTAAATCTTGCAGCAATTTCTCATATGGATTTAAGTCTGAACTTTGACTGGGCCATCAGTGTTGGCTGTATAGTTAGTGTTGTCCTGATGGCAGGTGAATCTTCACTCCTGTCTCAATTCTTTTGTTAAATAATAAAGGTAAATATGAAAAGTCTCAGTGAGTTTAGAACTCTGTTTTACAAAGCAGACCTGGCCAAGGTTGCATACATGCAAATCAAATCATTTGAAGCCCCAAACAGGTATTCTTCTAGCATCCCCCTGTGTTGAGCTCCATCCACCCAATCAACTCTGAACAGTTTCAAAGGATCGGCTGAAGAAAAACTTCCCCACAGGATGATGCTGCCACCACCATGTTTCACAATGGGGCCGGTGTTTTCAGAGTAGGTGTAGTGTTAATATTTCTTCACACGTACTGTTTAACAAGAAGCTAAGAAATATCTTATATGTAAATCGTCTGCAGTAAAATTAAAAGATAAGTATGTCAACACCACTTCCTCTTTCTAGTTATGTACTCTAAATTTTTCACACTCCAACATAACTTCAAAAATTGACATTTCAGTATATTGTATGATGTTCCAAACTACTCAACAGTAACAGTAGACTGGTAACTCACTGGAGTGGGGTTTCTCCTGTGTGGGTCCGTCTGTGGACCTCCAGATGATTCTTGCGCTTAAATGATTTCCCACATGTCTCACAGATGAAATCTCTGACCCCTGTAGAAATGCCCACAGAAATATATGTGCTGTTCTTTTAGGATGCTGTTCATGATTTATCTTTGATGTGTTCGGAGCCCACCTGAGTGGATGATCATGTGACGGTGCAAGTGGTTTGACAGGTAGAATTTCTTTCCACAGCCAGGGTGAGGGCAAACCTTGGTCCTACCTTTCCTGTGAACTAGATTCACGTGATTCTAAAAATAACAAACAGTTACTTTTGATCTTCTCAGGGAAGATGGAGAAAGAATGGGTCGTGGTGTTTTACCTGAAAACTGCTGATTGCTACATAAACCTGACTGCAGCCTTCATAAGGACAGTGGAACATCTTGAGCATGCCGTCTGCTTCAATGACTGGCCCTCGCCTGTTTCTCTTTGACCTGACACTGCAGAAACACAGTGAAAGACGATAGGGAGTCCCCTTTAGAGATGGATTACAATATCTGCCAACACTAAGGATCTTAGCAGTATGTCTGCCACATACCTGCTGAGACCCCGCTGCAGCTCTCTGTTACTGCTCAGCTCCAGGTTATCAACAGTGTTCTGCACTAGCTGTGTTTCACTCAAACCTGCAGAGAGACAGTGGGATTAGAAAATGTTTCACAGAGCCTGAATGTTCAGCTGCCTCTAGAATTTTAGTCAAATGGTCAATCTACAGGGGTCCTGGTCTGAGCGTGCACGTGGTTTTTATGGCACCACATTTAAAAAATGCTGATGAAAACACAAGTTAAACTGACAATGTTGGCAGCACTTTGGATTTAGATAATCTTGCAAGTAATACAAAATTTGGAGAGCATTGAGTTGTCAGTAAAGATGCACCAATTAGAGCTTTTTTGCACACCATAATTCTGTAAAGCCTCGACCTGGCAACAATCCTTTCAGCAGTATGGGATTTTATTTCATCAACAGAAGTCAGCTAAGGTGGTTCAGGATTCCTCCTGGTCGTCCAGTAAGAACTTGCTAGAGGGATTTTTATTCATTTGCTCCGTGAATCTGCTACCCTTACAACCCCATTGTGGATGGGTGGATGACAATAAATAAAGGAATTGATGAATGAATGCATTTTTCTTCATGAAGTATGGCAGATTTCAAAACAGAACTCAAGGTATTTCTATCCCGTATTCCTACCAACCAGCTGTCATTAATTATTTGTATGAGGTGAAGAGGTGATGTCACACCATGTCAAACAAAGATAAAATAAATACAAAATCTGACATTTCTGTTTTATCATCCTAAGAGTTTTCTCTATGACTGTAGGGGTGCACCCATCGATCGGTCTATGTCGATCTCCTTAATTTTGGGGTGATCGGCCGATACTTGCATGTGAACCTGACCTTATCCACCAAATGTAAAAAATGAAAGACTAAATTAACTTATTTTTTTTAGTTCAGTTTAGTTAATTTAGCACAGTGGTGCAGTTGGTAGCACTGTAGCCTTGCAGCAAGAAGGCCCTGGGTTGACTCCTGGCTGGGGGTCTTTCTGCATGGAGTTTGCATGTTCTCCTCGTGCCTGTGTGGGTTCTCTCTGGGTACTCCGGCTTCTTCCCACAGTCCAAAATTGGTTAATTGGTCTGTCTAAATTGGCCTTAGGTGTGAATGAGTGTCTGCATGGTTGATTGTCCTGTGTGTCACTGTGTTGCCCTCACCAGTATAACCTCTCTGGTCCACCTCAGGGGGTAGCCACCAACATTAATTGATGTTAGGTTAAGACAATCTGACATAGTGATATGAAACAAAGCAAAGAAAGCAGCAGATGCGGCACAGTTCATTGGTGTAAACAGAGCAGCGGCATCCAATGATCCTTCCGGAGTCTAACATGACGAATATGCTGATCAGCAGAATCTGGTGCAGACAAGAACAACATGCTCAGGATGGCACACAACAACATTGCTCATCTTTAAAGCACTGAATGCAACTGGACAGCCTGCATGAGGATCCTGGCGCAGACATTCAGATAAAGGGGAGATTTCTCACGGACCTCATGCGTATTGCTGACGTAAGTTACAAGATTCAAGAGTTTTTGTTGTCATTATGTCACCTTAACAAAATTTTGCTGAGACACTGGAAAAAAAATACATGTAGTGCACAGACATAAATTAAAAACACTTACAAAATGTAAAAACACTTCTAGAAAAATCAAAAAGCAAGCATCCTTAGAAGAGACTTTGAAAATGTAAAAACAAGAGAACATATGGATGGAATGTGGCATGTAGTATTTAGTATTTACATAAAGTGCAGCTTGTGCTGAAACAGTCTGAGATGGGCTGGTGGTTTGTTTGTCAGAAGGGATGTTTAGTGTCTGCCTGCAGGGGGACAGTTGCCTTCACTGCTTTGGGAAAGAAACATTTCTGAGTCTATTTATTTTTGATGTGATGTTCCTAAATTGTTTTCCTGACAGAAGTGGGACAAACAGTGCATTGCCCGGGTAGGTGTGGTCTCTAGCAATGTGTCTGGCTCTTTTCTGGACTTGTGCTGCATAAATCGAGTCCAGATCTAGTAGACGCCATCCCATAATCCGCTGTGCTGTCCTCACCACCCATACTAAGTCCTTTCAGTCCTGTGCCGTGCAGCTCCCACACCACACCGTCACACTGAGGCACAGGATGCTTTCAGTTGTGGCCTTGTAAACGTTTGTGAGCAGCCTGTTTCAGCTTTCTGAGAAAGAAGAGCCGTTGTTGGGACTTTTCCACCAGGTGGAGGTGTTGTCAGTTCAGAAGAGGTCAGAGGAGAGGCCCAGGAACTTTATGCTGTCCACACGTTCCACCACCTCCCTCTGTGTGCAGAGAGGAGCGTGTTCATCCTTCCTGGACCTCCTGTAATCCACTATGACCTCCTTGGTCTTGCTGGTGCTCAGGATACAGTTGTTCCTGGAGCACCACAGAGTCAGACTGTGGACCTCTTATTTCTGCCGTCCCATCTGCATGACCTGAAAGCTCGCACAGCATGAGCTCACACTGGACTGACTTATTTGATCTGAATGACAAAATGGGGGTTTGTGTTTGCGTGTTTAGAGCAGAATAATGATCTGATAGGGGCTTGAGATTGCCAAATGGCTAACATTTTCAAATCCATCATGTTTTATGATGGATTAGCCTTCCTGTTATATGGTGAAAACCTGCTTCTCTAACAGCCTAAATGAAATGCAGAGAAGCCTTGACCCATCAGAACTTAAAAAAAATAATGTTCCTTTTCAAAGAGCTTTTCCTATCCCTGAGCTTTTTCTAATCACTTCAGTGATACTAAAATCAGCTAATGTTGAGTCTTTCCTCAGTAATATCATCCACATTGAGTGTTCTTACCGTGACCAGGTAGTGCTTAGGTAAGGTGCATTCACTGATCAGAAAAATATTTGGGTTTTTGATGATGGATATGATTAAAATCTTTCTAACCATTCTATGGAACCTAAAATACATTTACTTTGACGTTGTATTGGAGTTGGTGAGACACCCACTAGTATCCTGTCCTTTAATAATAATGACTGGAAAAACAGACAGCTAGAAGAAAAAAACCATTCCTCAATGGCCTTCAGGAGCCCAGATCTTAATCTTACTAAACAATGGTGAAAAGATCAGTTTAATTGTTTGAAATATTCAACCAAATCAATAACCTAAAGCAAAGACTGACTTCTATTAAATATGGAAAGGAAAAAACAAAAAAAAGCACATTTAGGTCTTTGTCAGTTTCAAGTTATTTCAGATAGTTTGTAAAAGGTACCAAAAGAACTTGTCTGTATATTTTACTGATATGCTTAGCTGTGTTGCGTCAAAGTGCGTGGAAATACTTTTTAAATACGTTTTATATCAAGAACATAAACAGTTAATGAGCATCATTAACATAATTCGCCCTGGGTATCATTTGAGACTCTGACTTCCCAGGGCTTTGGAGCCATTCCTGCACCATAAAGCGCTCACGGCTTTTCTCTAATGGCTTGAGCTGGTTACTAATCTCCACAGACAGGAGGATGTTCATTGCTCCCGGAAACACTGTGGGGGAAATTTACACTGATAATTTTTAACCAAAACACGCATAATGCTGCTTTACGGTTCAAAATATAATCAAACTAGAACAGAAACACTGTGGGGGAAATTCACTGATCATTTTTAACCTCGATCCACCAATGCCTCGATCAAAACTGCAGAATGCAGTTTTATTTTTCTGGATGCTCTCTAATTAGAGACTCTAGGAACTGATTTACCAGAAGTCAGGAGGGAAGACTTTTACTGCTGCGCTACACTGCCCTCAATATGCTGATAAGGAGGAAACAACGAGCCTCTAATGGTTTTAGATGTAATACTGGAATTTCTAAGATCTTAGTGGGAAACAACAAATAAACTATTTCTTCCTCAGATTCCAGGAATCTTGTCAGTTCAAAGTTAGAACTTGTATGCTCTACCCTTTCCATAAAAAGCTGTAACAGCTGTTGTTCACTAGCCCTTCACTTTGTTTGCGTCAGTTCCTGACAGGATTGTCCAACCCCTGACAGTCAACACATTTTTATGTTTGTATGCATAAAGTACAGCACAGTGATCTGTTACAGCTAATGATAGTATCTCTGGTCGGGTTTTTATTGGCAACCTGTCAGGGAATCTTCCTCTTGTGCCGATCGGACTTTGAAGTCGGGCGTACACAGCTGGTTGTAGGTGACACCGCCAATGACAGTGCAAGTAACTTCCTCCATATTTCCGCACCCCATGTTGAGCTGGACTCCTTCTGATGCAAAGGCCTCATAGCTGGGACCAGTGATGATAATTAACTGGGAATGAAAGGAAGAAGCCAAAGTTATGCATTACAGGGTTCCTACACATTTTTCATTGAATTATTTTACTTTTCTGAGTCCTAATTTCTATGAGTTTATTTTAAAATATAAAATGATAAACTCCACCTTGAATTTATGGCAGACATTTTTAAAGCAGGAAACTTTAATGATGGAAAAACAGAGACTGGAAGGGAGGATGCAAGTATAGCAGAAAGAAAGGAGAGAAAGAGACAGAAATTAACAACAAGGAAGACAAAAAGGAAGAAATGAGGGAAGGACACAATGAAGTAAAGAAGAAATCTACTGGCAGCCATGGCATTAGGAAATGTGGGCGCACTGTTCTGAGTTCTGAGACTAACCCATTTACCTACCAGGGAGTAGAGCTGCATGATATTAGTAAAGCCTGCGATAACATTGGGAAATGTTGCTATAACGACATGACTTGCAATAATTAAACAATGAACTAAAAAGTGTTAAAGTATTTCTGCTTTGGGTTCATAGCAAAGATTGACCCCAGATAATGAATATTCAATATTTCCATGTCTACAACAAGGTTTTATGGATAAAGCTGCTTCTGGCCAATGTCTGCTGTTTGGCGATAAAACGTTAGTGGAACTTTTAATGATGTGAACAATTTACCAACTCTTTACCATAAAAAACATGTTATGCTGCATTAAACAACTACTGTTACCAAACATATTACAGGCACAGACAGCCTGAATGCATGGTACTTAAATAATGAGCCAACACGTATTGCAGGCCAGGCAACATGCATAATGCGTACAGTAATATTACAAGACCAATCAATTTGCGACACATTGTGCAAGGCTACCTGGGAGCCTTCTAGAGCTGCCCGCTGGTTGGGAATTTCACAGCCTGTCACCACTGTCTGTAGAGACTGAGGGTCGAACAGCTCAGCCCGCTCCTGGACTTGCACAGCTGGTGGGACAGACAGCTCCATCTGAGCACTCAGAGGAACGGAACCATTCAGGCACTGGGAGCCCTCGTTCCCCATGTCCAGTTCATTGGGTAAAGGCGCTGCTGTGGTGTTGTATTCGTAATCGGTCCCAAAAGTTCTCATTTCTTCTTCTTCTTCCCTGAGCTTCTCCTTCTCTCCTTCTTCATCTGTACCTCGACCCACATCCTCAAGCGCTGCTGCCTCCTCTTCCTCAGCAGAGGCAGAATGCGAAGATTCTGTGTCCCAGGCAGGCGGTCCCACCAGTGTAGTGTCCTGAGATGAAGCCTCTATCCTTGGCTGGTTGTTTTGACCTCCATCTTCTTCAGGCTGGTTTATAGTATCAATTAGTTCATCTGCACAAGATGTATGTAGAAAAATACATGTTAGTAAAATAATCACGACAAGGCAGGTTAGAATCCAGCACCACAGTTAAGACAATGCACCTTTACACTTTTTGTGACCTTCTTTTCTTCTCTGTCTGGCCCCTGTGCCTTTAACCGACAACGGGTCCGTTGTGTTTGCTGTCTCTCCATCGCTATCCCCGCTTCCTCTCTCCTCATGCTCTGAGCCACTGACCTCCTGCAGTGGGGAGTAAAGGTACTGCACAAAGGAGTGGTCCGAGACGCACTGCCAGACGGCCGCAGTGGAGCAGTCAGGCTTGGGTTCCAGAGCTCTGAGCTGGGGCTCGTGGGGGCAGGAGGCCGAGTGTTCCCGGTACCAACTCACCAGTCTCTGGAGGCTGGAAACACGTTGTTTTCTACCTGATAAACAGCAAGAACAAGGAAGATGTTGATATATTTTCCAACAAGATAACAAGATTTAGTGCCTTCCAGAGTATATTTTGTAGTCTTTAAACTTTTCCACACTTAGTCATTAAAGCAATTATAAACTTAAAAGTTTTGTGTTTAGAGAGACTGACACATTGTAGTACATAATGGTGAAGTGGAAGGAAAATCATACATGAATTATGTTTTTTTTTTAAATAGAGATTTGAAAAGTGTGGGGTGTATTTATATTTAGCTACAAGTCTTTTATGTGGTTGTCCTGCAGGAAGGTGGACCTCTGCCCCATTCTCAGTGTGTTCCAGAGTTTGCATCATTTATGTGTTCACATAAAGGCCACATCTGTAAAGTGCAGAAGCAATCTCTGCAGCTCCCCCAGAGTTATCATAAATGTCTTGGCTGCTTCTCTGATAAATGCTTTCCTTTTCCAACCTTTCGGTTTAGATGGACAGCCATGTCTTGTAAGCTTTGCAGTGGGACAGAGAAGATCAGCCCGCACGCACCTGGTTTTATACTCAGATCCCCACCAGCCCGCTTCAAGCAGCATTTAGCCAAAACACGTTTCCTGCTGTAGACAGGAACACAGTAAATGCACCTTCTTAGTATTTTAGATTATGGGATTGGTTTTCCATTTTCAAATTCTGGAATGAGCAGTGCTTAATGAGTTGATCAGGGCATTGGATATTATTGTCTGACCTAACCCTGCATTAAACTTCTTTACAACTTTATCTTTGACCTGTAATGCTGTGTTCCTTGATTTCCTGATGCTGTTTGTTTAACTGTGTTTTCTAACAAACCCTCTGTGGCCTTCACAGAACAGCTGGAGTAACACTGAAGTTAAACCACACAGCAGCAGACTCTGCTTACAAACGAAGGGACTTGTGAAGCCAATTGGCTCCACTAGATGAGGGGTGCCAAAACTTTTGAATACATCCCTACACCAACACACCTGAATAAAATGAATGGCTCGTTACCAGACCTCTGCAGAGCTGAAAGTCAAAGTCTTGCTGATGAGGGAATTGAGCCGGTGGATTCAGATGTGTTGTAGTAGGGATGCATCTAAACGTTGCAGGATAGTAGCTCTCGAGGACCAGACTTGGTCACCCTGCAATAGATTTCATTTAGGAGTATCAGAATACTTTCATTTTTTTCTATTTAAAAAGAAGGAAACCCCTATTCTTCCCATTGACTTCACATTTATGCACAACTTTTGAATCACATAAAATACTCCAAAAATACACTGAGGTTTGTGGTTGGAATACGACAAAAAGTGGAAAGGTTCAATGGGGAGGAAAGTGACGGCGATACACTAGGCAGAGATGAACTTTCCTGTCGATAATGGGAAGAAGAGACGAAGCAAGTTGAATCTCAAATAGGTCCATAAAAACTGTGGTTTTTATGGCATTGGGCCTTTAATGTTTACAAATGTACTTTTTCACCTGGCCTGAGCTGTCTGATCTTAAAATTCATATGATGAGCAGGGAATCCAAACATGATCATCAAACGCATTGCAATTGTAGGCAGACACCACAATCCTAAAAGTCTTCTCAAGATATTCCCAAATAAATAAAAACAGCACACACCTCCTTGCTGTTCCCCAGATACCTCTGCTGCAATCTTCTTTCTGAAACACAACAATCACATCACTTTCACAGTGGATTTAAATGCACCCAGCTGTATGTGCACTTAGTATCCGCAGTGAATCACCCTCCTACCTGCAGCATTCCTGCCGGTATTTGTCTCCATAAGTAGAATTGAGCAGGATGAGGTACTCGGCCAGCCCAGCATCACTCAGGCTGGTCCTCCTGCGGAGCTCGCTCCACAGCTTGTGGGACTCTCCGAGGTACACCCTCCTAACATCGTACTTCTTTCGGGATTCCAACCTCCGCTGAGCTCGGTCTGAGTCTGTGAGCCTCGGTCGGCCCCTACACCTCCTCAGTACACCTCGGTCCCCGGTTCGGTCGGCCTCAGAAGGACAATCTACCGGACAGTGCGCCATCTTGGTACTAACGCCAACAGCTGATCCTGCGATTAGCGGAAGTTGCGCAAAGCCTCACAGGAAGCACTATAGTTTGGTTTAGGATTACCATGTTAAAATTGCCACAGAATAGAAGCAAAGCTAAAGCTATATATATATATATATATATATATATATATATATATATATATATATATATATATATATATGAGGCAGTGCCCTGTTTTCCACCCGGACCATTTACGCTGGAGCACCGGTGTGCCACTCATAAGAAGCGGGAAGCTTCGAGTGAACGAGAAACTAAATTTCTGCGATGACAGACATCCTAACGTTGGTGTTCAGGACCTTCTCGTCACAGACAAGTCAGAAGCAGGACCCGAGTGTTGGTCCTTCGCCACCATCTCTCCGCTGCACCACCCTGGTGGTGGGAGAGCACCGCCTCAGCCGCTCCGTGCTGCTGCTGGCGGCCGTCACCGCCGCCTCGGAGCTCGGCATCAGAGTGTCGTTCTTCGCCCAAACCCGGATTCAGAGCCTCCCGGTGTGTCTGCAGAGATGCAGTGCGACACTGAATCCAGAGGGACTGAAGGTGAAGCCAAACTATCAGTGAAAAGTTTAGTAGAATACCTGAATTTATTTACAGTGCTGTGTAAAGCGACAGACTATGTTTTATCCGATATGTGACGAACCACCAAAAAGTAGTGCAACGAAAAGATATATATTTTTGAAAAAATATCTAAAAAGAGGCTTTCATTTTTATCCATCCCCCTTTTACTCGTATAGCTACCCCTACATTTAAATTAGCGCAACAAACTGCCCACTTAAGTCTCTATTTAATAAACAGAGGCCCCTGTGTGAAATAAAATCGAACTATAAGAACAACTGTGCTGTGAAGGCTGCAGTAGTTTCACAATAGTGCGCAAACTGCACGGTTTTGGCCAAAGTTAGGTAATAACCACACAATACCTTCAATTTAACTAAAAACAGCGACACCTGGGGGCCACCTAAGCTCGACTAGAGCACTGGTTCAATCCCAAATCAACAATAAAAACACTTTTTTTTTCAATTCTGATCATGTTTCTTACATGTGTGCTGACTAATGAATCATCATTACAGATTATATATTAAGATTAAGTAAGTGCTTGCTGATAGTAAGCACATAGACTCTGGACTTGATGCACCAGTATCATCTTTGTTGAAAGGAGTGTTTTCATTTGTGTAAAAAAAAAAAAAGAAATATGCTCAAACAAAACCTCATATACATTACAGATTAAATGAAATGCTTTAGAATATTTCAAACAAATGTAGCAAAGCAATTGAAGCAATCCATGAGGTACGAAGCTTCAAATGCCTTCAGTCAGATAATTGGGGGAACAACCTAAAGGTCCTTGGTAACTCTTGAGGAGCTGCTGAGATTTTCCCAGGTTTCAGGTAGGAGATTTCTGTTGTGAGCTCCTCTAATCTGGCCTTTATAGAAGAAGACCGCTACTGTTAAAAGAAAGCCATAAAAAGTCCCATTTGCAGTTTGGCACAAGCTATGCAGGGGACACATGGGGAAGAAAGTGCTCTGGTCAGATGACACCAAAATTGAACTTTGTTGTGTGCCATGTAAAATGCCATATTTGGTAGAAAACCCACAACCCGTCCCCAACATGAAACTTGGTGGTGGCGGCATCATGCTGTGGGGATGCCTTTCCTCAGCAGGCACATGGAGCCATCTTCAGAGTTGAAAGAAGGATGGATGGAGCTAAATGCTGGTCAGTCTCAGGAGAAAATTAGTTAAAGGCTGTTAAAAGCACAGTACTGGTATTATTTACATTCTTTGTGCTTCAACATTAGACACTACATTGCGTTGGAATAAAACACATTAAAGTTTGTAGATGTAATGTGAAAAAGTTCCAGTTGTATGAAAACTATTTCAATGTGCTGTATCTCTATTATATGACATTTAATTTTTTTAAATCGTTTATCAAGATAAATATGAACCAGTGTTAAGGCCCCTTTATCAGTGATGTTTGTTTTGGGATTGCCTATGATTGATTGCCTGAAAAGTTAGAAACTGTTAAAGACTTCTATTTTAACAAAGGTCATAGTTGAACCCCTTTCATTACAGCGTGTCAGGATTATCAGAGTTATAGTCTCTGCAATTATCTGTCAGTTTACCCTTTACTAATGTTTTTCTTATTATTTTCAGAAAATCGCATTTTCCTATCCCCGGACCCTGGAGGAGCTGCTCCAACAGGTTGCCAGCCTTCACGAATCCCCTTCACCTCCCTCACTCATCATCGTTGACGGACTGGATGGCTTCCTGCGGGACCCTGTTGCCGGCAGCCATGCTGGGTTTCACTCAGGAGAGGAGTCCTGCGCTGCTCATCTGTCTGCGCTGCTTTGCGACATTGCTGCTTTTCTCACAGAAGTCCTCGAACAGAGGGGGTCCAGCTCAGCCCCCTGCCGCATCATTGCCTCTTTCCTCTTGAATGTAGACAGTGGGCAGGAAAGTAGGGATTCCTCAGCGACAGATCCAATTCTGGTTGTTCTTGACCGTTACTTCCAAGCTCGCTGCACTCTGGATCAGGACAGAAGCTATGAAGCTGCAGCAGCTGCAGCTCAGGAGGTGTGGCACATATACCTTTCCGGAACAAAAAGCCCAGAGGACTGTGAGGATGGGCCAGCTTAACGCAAGAGTGAAAACTTCACTTTTCCTGATGGTTTAATGGAGTTTAAGTTAGTTTGAAAGGCTTTGTTGCCCAATGTTACGTTTTAAAACCCTTTCATTCTTGTTTAAAATCACCACAGCAGGCCGAGATGAAAACCATTTGTAAACAACATACTGTAAAGATACGTTAATCGCATTTCTATAATATTGAGCTGATGTACTTCTGTACAATGTAATTTATTACCTCAAGGCCTTTTGAGATTTGTAATACATCCTCAGCAATGGAAAGATAAAGTTTCAAAAATAAAGCAGTATTTATAACAGCTTATTTTTTAAAGATGCACTGACCAGGCTTTTACCAGCTGATACTGACCCCTGGTTTTCTAATAGCATTTTTTCTGCTTCTAAAGACTACATCACATAAAAGAGAAAATAAATGTACACCAGAATCATTGATAGAAGTTGTAGTTTGGAATCCAACAGAAAATGATGGACTATCATTCAAATTTATGGACTGACACGTATGTTTCTAACGTCTATCTAGTTGTCATTTAACTCAGAAAAGTGCATGAAGGTACATGCTGCTGGTTTATGTGTTTATAGACAAACCCTTTGTTGGAGGTTTTAGTTTGGATGAGTTTGATGAACAAGGAAAAACAAAAGTTTTTTCAGTGTATGACTTGTCGATCAAGGGAAATTTGGCTGATTCTGATCTCTGGCTGAGGCCGTCTACATGTAAAAAGTAAGGGTGCACCTGATCGATTGTCCTTAATTTTGGGTGATCAGCCAATACTTACATGTGAAACCGATCTTATCTACTTGTCTAACCTGTTTTGCACGTTTTGTTTTTAAAATGTGAAAAATGAAAGACTAAAGGAACTGCAATACTCTGTAAACTTTTCATTTATATTTGAGAGCATGACCTCATGTGCAGTTAAAACAAGTTTGTATTTATTGTTCGTATTGTTCAGTGTTTTTCAATAAATTATAAATGGTGCAGTGAAGGTGTATTGTGACCTTATAACACCTGACAGTGTCAGTTATTAAAAAAATCGGTATCATAAATTTCTGTTTATAAAGTAAAAACAAATATGAAAAAAAACCATTTAGGTTAGATGTGTTTATTCAAGTTATACAAATACAAATAAGACATACAAATAAAGTTCAAGTAAGCAAGGAGATGGAGATGCATTGGCATGGTTTGAATGTGACCAATTGGGACGGTTGTTTTGCTGTAAATCTGCATCTCTCTTGTTTCATGCTAACCTAAAACACACCTTTACAAAAAAATAATAATAAGGCTTAGCAGTTCAGTAATACCATTCAAGAAAATGTAAAATTTCTGCTGCAACTAGATTATCCTTCATGGCTAGCAAATTAGCGTTTTAAAAAGGTCATGAAGGTTAATCAGAGTAGCAGTAAACTGAAACTCTTAAGGGGGCAGTGTTGGCCTAAAGATGTACGGTTGGCAAAATATGATTATTGTTTTAAATAAATGTTGCAGAACCTACAGTAATAAGAGTTTCACCGAATGTACTTTAAAATGATGTCTTTGCTAAATGACCCAAAAATTAGTCTGAAATAATGGGGCAGTTCTTTAATAATAATTTTATATTTTATCCAAACATTCCAGATGTCAGATTTAGAAATGACATGATAGTGAGGACTGGTTGAAATTCTGTGGTATTTATTATACCAATATACTTAACAATATGTCATTTTGGTATAGTCAGCAAATAATAATGAAAACAACAATAGGAAAATGTAAAGAAAAATCCTACTTTCATGTCATGATTAGCACAACAATTTCAAATAAAATGCTGTTGTATGGATGCAGACTCTCAACGCCATTGTAAGACCCAACAATGAAAAACCCTTTCCGCTGATGCATGACATTTTTCCCGGTTGGCACATTGCCATACAGGTCCTTCTCAAAAAAATAGCATATTGTGATGAAGTTCATTATTTTCTATAATGTAATAATGAAAATTTAACATTCATATATTTTAGATTCATTGCACACTAACTGAAATATTTCAGGTCTTTTATTATCTTAATACGGATGATTTTGGCATACAGCTCATGAAAACCCAAAATTCCTATCTCACAAAATTAGCATATTTTATCCGACCAATAAAAGAAAAGTGTTTTTAATACAAAAAACGTCAACCTTCAAATAATCATGTACAGTTATGCACTCAATACTTGGTCGGGAATCCTTTGGCAGAAATGACTGCTTCAATGCGGCGTGGCATGGAGGCAATCAGCCTGTGGCACTGCTGAGGTCTTATGGAGGCCCAGGATGCTTCGATAGCGACCTTTAGCTCATCCAGAGTGTTGGGTCTTGAGTCTCTCAACGTTCTCTTCACAATATCCCACAGATTCTCTATGGGGTTCAGGTCAGGAGAGTTGGCAGGCCAATTGAGCACAGTGAAACCATGGTCAGTAAACCATTTACCAGTGGTTTTGGCACTGTGAGCAGGTGCCAGGTCGTGCTGAAAAACGAAATCTTCATCTCCATAAAGCTTTTCAGCAGATGGAAGCATGAAGTGCTCCAAAATCTCCTGATAGCTAGCTGCATTGACCCTGCCCTTGATAAAACACAGTGGACCAACACCAGCAGCTGACACGGCACCCCAGACCATCACTGACTGTGGGTACTTGACACTGGACTTCTGGCATTTTGGCATTTCCTTCTCCCCAGTCTTCCTCCAGACTCTGGCACCTTGATTTCCGAATGACATGCAGAATTTGCTTTCATCCGAAAAAAGTACTTTGGACCACTGAGCAACAGTCCAGTGCTGCTTCTCTGTAGCCCAGGTCAGGCGCTTCTGCCGCTGTTTCTGGTTCAAAAGTGGCTTGACCTGGGAATGCGGCACCTGTAGCCCATTTCCTGCACACGCCTGTGCACGGTGGCTCTGGATGTTTCTACTCCAGACTCAGTCCACTGCTTCCGCAGGTCCCCCAAGGTCTGGAATCGGCCCTTCTCCACAATCTTCCTCAGGGTCCGGTCACCTCTTCTCGTTGTGCAGCGTTTTCTGCCACACTTTTTCCTTCCCACAGACTTCCCACAGAGGTGCCTTGATACAGCACTCTGGGAACAGCCTATTCATTCAGAAATGTCTTTCTGTGTCTTACCCTCTTGCTTGAGGGTGTCAATAGTGGCCTTCTGGACAGCAGTCAGGTCGACAGTCTTACCCATGATTGGGGTTTTGAGTGATGAACCAGGCTGGGAGTTTTAAAGGCCTCAGGAATCTTTTGCAGGTGTTTAGAGTTAACTCGTTGATTCAGATGATTAGGTTCATAGATCGTTTAGAGACCCTTTTAATGATATGCTAATTTTGTGAGATAGGAATTTTGGGTTTTCATGAGCTGTATGCCAAAATAATCCGTATTAAGACAATAAAAGACCTGAAATATTTCAGTTAGTGTGCAATGAATCTAAAATATATGAATGTTAAATTTTCATCATGACATTATGGAAAATAATGAACTTTATCACAATATGCTAATATTTTGAGAAGGACCTGTATGTGGGTGAAATCTGTGCACAGGATAAAAAACAAGAGAAAAGTTCCTGACCTAATGTAGTTTTAATTGAAGGTTTGGGTTGAGAATTAGGACATTAAAGCAAAGAGTTTAAGAACCGGAAAAGGACTGAGAGTGCAGAACTTGAGAACAGAGGGGTCCAAGAATGGTGCCTGCACCTGGATACAGATTTAGCTTAAGCTACTATAGATCACTGTAGAAAAAAAAGAGGTAATTCTGAAAGAGTTGTTTGCTTATTCTTTGTTAATAAATTTGTTGACAATAAAGAAATACCAGGGAAAGAGCCCCTAGAACAGTCTACACCATGACTGTGGTATTAAAGTTGTCATAGCAATCCTGCCACTAAAAAAACAGAAACAGATTTAGCTCAAATAAAACACTGGAAACACTCGTTCTGATCTAATCTGAAAAATATTATGGATAGGTATGCAGAGTGCCAAATATTAGTATTTGTTGTGAATCACAGACCATACTGTTTCATATGTAAATCTTATGTTATTTACAGAATATCCAAAGTACCATTCTCTTCGAGTCTTTTAGCTGGTATCCGTCAGCTCCATGGTTATTTTCCTACCAGTTCATGAGAGTTCATTAGCCTGGAGTGAAAATCCAAATGCTGTTCTCCAAGTTGCCAACATATGCAGCTAGTTCAAGTTGGTATCCTCTCAGCCGTCATCGTGGACAGGGTACTGCCTCACCAGGAAAGGTCTATGAGGAGGAATCTCGTTTTTGTAGTCATTGGCATAGATAACCACTTTGCTCATGTCGTCAGCTCTGCTCATAGGGCTGTAATCCATGGAGACCCCAGAGTCTGCAACAGCCATGTAGGTGTAGCCAGGATCTTTGGCTATCCAGGCATGGTTTGGAAACTCAAAGCTTGATTGAGACGAAAGGTTCCCAGAACCAGAGCTTTGCTGCACAGACCCCAGGTCAGAGTGAGACTCACTCATGGGAGTCTTTCTGGAGGCAAAAAGCACCCCGAGGGGTAAGGCTTCCTCGAGGGAGTCCTCCATGTGTCTTTCTTCAATACGTCTGTTGCCACTGAGGGTTATGTAGGTGTCTTGAGATTCCAGAAGAGAACTATGGGAGCTGGGAACAGGGTGCTGTTGGACTTCACGTAGACGATCCAACAGCCAGTGGTCATGGTGATGTGTTCTCCAGCCATTTGTTTGAACAGAATCAACCCTGTCCACTGACTCTCTGTCAAGAAGACCTTTCTTCAAAACCATGTCCTCATTTATGACAAGGGTCAAAGCTTTAGAGGCCTTTGTTGGAAGAGGAGGGGAGGACAGGGGTGGGCAAAGGTTGAGTTCTGAGAGTGCTTCCAGTGGACAAGGGCATTCTTCAGAGACAATAAAAGGGGAAGTCAGCCATATGCTTCCACTGGTCTGTCCTAACCACTCCTATGCAGAAACACAAAAAATGATGAGAGAATGGTCCTGAAACACCAAACCCCCCTCCCCCTCCAATAATTTCAGGGTTTTTCCTACCTGGAAGTCCCCCCCATAAACTGTGAAAAGACCTTGGAATTTGCTGTCAGGAGTTGGAATAACTGGCCAAAGTTTCTTGATAAGAAACCTAAAAACAAAGAGAAACAAACTGAATGTAGTATTCCTAAATCTTCCATTTGATAGTTTTGAGATGTTTAAAAGAAGGTACATGATGATGTGGCTACAAAATAAGCCATATGTTGTGTGTTCCTAGTGTACTGACCTGTGATGGGACAGGAGCATAGCAAGACAAAGCAGAACGAGGATGAAGGACACGATGAAAGTCAGGGACACTAAGTGGGTCAAGTTCTGTAGGGTACAAAGCAAGCTCAGGTTGATTTAGATCAATTGTGTCCACATTTTTTCTCATGTGGGCCAAAATCATCAAGTCGAAAGTACTTGTGGGCCACAAAACAAATTAGTATTATTAATACATGTGTAGAACATCCACCTGCAGGCAAAGTTTCAATGAACATGGGGTCACTCCAGGCGCTCCAGTAGCCATAGTAGGTGATGCCATCCAGGTTCACACGGACTTGAACCTTGTACTTTGTACCAGCCTCAAGGCCTGTCAGAATCATCTCGGAGCAGGCTTGTATCGCCTCCACCTGCAATAAAGATAATTTTTCTCCTCAGCATGAAGCTGAAGGCATGCAATGCAAGTTCTTCAATGTTACTTATGCTGGCAAGGTCACAAACTGTCATACCTGCCCGACAGGACTGTCTGCCAGAGCATAGAGAACCTCATAGATCATGCTGTCATCCATGTACTTCAGAGAAGGCGGCACCCAGCTCACATTCAGCTGCCCCTGATGGCCCGTGGTGCTCACTGTCACATTCTTAGGAGGATCGAGCAGAACTGTCAGACAAAGATGAGGGTACTCAAATTCAATGGTTTTTTTCAAAAAGACAGAGGAACTGTGATTCACCCAACAAACCTTTGCCACCTGAAATCCAATTATAGAACGTTTAGACTGTTTTGTTGCATATAAAATGCTTTACAAAAGTTTCTCTGCCACCCAAAATCTGAAAAGTGTGCTGTGCATTTGTATTTAGTTCCCGTGAGTCAGTACTCAGAAGAATCACATTTTGATGCAGTTATAGCTGAAGATGTTTGGGGATATGTCTCCACCAGCTTTGCACGTCTAGAAATTAAAATTTGTGCCTACTATTATTAGCAAAATCGCTCAGTCAGATTTGATGGAGTGTTAATCAGTTTTACAGTTGCAACACAGCTTATGTATTGAATTTACAGCAAGTCTGGATTTTGATTGGTCTATCTGATCATGTGTTAATGTAAACCATTCCATTGCAGCTCTAGCTGCATGTTTAGGGCTGTTGTCCTGCTGGGAGGTGGATATCTGTCCTAGTCTCAAGTCTTTTGCAGCATCTAACAGTTTTTCCTCCAGAATCCTGAATTTAGCTCCATGCATATTGCAATCAATTGTGACCAGATTCTTTGCCCGTCTTAAAGAAAAGCAATGCCACAGCATAATGCTGCCAGCACCGTGCGTATCAATCGGGATGGCGTGTTCAGGGTGATAACTATGTTTGTTTGGTAATATTTAAAGGGAATTGGTTGCACTGGATTTTATTTTAGAATATTAGAGTAAATGGGTTAAATACAAATCCACTCCACACCTTGTAGATATGAATTAATTATATTTTTTTATTATATATCCTTTGCCCCTTGACTTCAGACTTAAGAGTTATTTTGTGTTGGTCTAACACATGTAATAATAATCCCTATTATTATATACCAGGAGTTTGAGGCACTGCAGTGGAATGTGAAGACAGGTTCACAAGCCGCAGTAACATCACTTACACAGAAGCTCAATGAGAAGACTGCGATTGTGGATCTGCATCCCTTCCCGATGAACTTGGACGTCCAGTTGGACAAACATCTGTACCCGGGTCAAACGGCAGATGAAGAGCCTTTTACCACCTGCTGCAGGCAGGACTTCCAGCGGGCACATGCTGCTGTTCTCATTTCTGCTCAGAACAGAGAAGATGTGACACAACATTGTGGGTCCAGAACGAAGATGCTGGATAGTAGCCTACTTTTACTGTGGGATGTTTTTCACTGTGTCCTATAAGAAGCTGACTTACTGGTAGGCATATGTAAAGGAGTACTGATCCACAGAACCAGCCCTCTCCTCATTGTCCTCCCAGAAGCACACAAAGTCCTTCTTGCTCTCTGCAAAGCATTTAGGGTTCTTTGGTTCCTCTTTTAGAAGCATGGAAGCTATACAGACAAAATGAGGATGGGAACAAGTGTGAGAACATCATGCTGGACACCAACATGATCAGGCTCAAGGCGGTTAAATGCTACAACACCAACACAACTTTCTCCTTGGGTGTTTTTGTACAATTTCTCTGTTTCTCCCATACATATCCCCGGGTTTATAATCATCTCACACACCCTGCCCAGCCACAGTTACTTAAATGAAGCTGATCCTACCTTTCCTCCTGAAATCCTGCGCGTCTTGAACGATTCCAGCAGCTCCTGCGGCGCAGAACATCAGGGAAAGTGCCACCAGTCGTACGAGTTAATCACATGTCATCCTTTTGTCCTGTCTGTGCACCGAAAGACTCGGACTCTCTGCTGTCCTCCTGCATCCCTGGACAACCAACTGTCAGAAGCAGGCGCGCTGCAGCCAGAAGCGTGGCTTGTTTTTTTTTTTCTTGCTTTTCTTTTGCTTCAGATATGACTGCGATAGCGCAACGCTGTTAGGCGCCTGCTTGACCGCGATAAGATGTGGCGTTGAGCTGTTTACCTTCTACAGTCAGAGGAGAGGAGGTGGGGCGAAAAACAAACCATAAGATAACTGTTTTATTCAGTTTTCGGGGGGTTTTTTTAGGGTGAGAAGCAGGCTCTCATTTATGTTTACGAGCCTGTGGCTGAGATCCAAAGTGCGCGTAAAAATGCACCGAGCAGATGGACGGGTAGATACAGCGGTCTGCAACCGCGGAGAAGTTAGTTTGAAGTTGGATATTGGATATTCATGCTCCGCGGAGTTAGCGGCATCTAGCTCACGGTTGATCCGATTCAGGCACTCAGATTTCGGCTAGCTGCTCTCTCTGACGCGCGGTGGTTCACTTATAGGGACAGTCAATAAGTTTCCGAACCAAACAATCGTGGAAAATAAAAATAAATAAATTCCTTGTCTTGTGACCAATTGAGACAAAAACAATGGTAAATCATGCTACTAGATTACATCAATGAGGCACACTCATTTTTATTTCATTTTAAGCCTTTTTAAATTTTTAAGGAATGTTTTTAGTCCAAAATTAGCATTTTTCTTCAATAGCTTCCAGATCATGTGACCTACTGACACAGAATCTATCTGAAATTGTTCTACTAGTCTGGATAGATGAGACACACCCTTTTTTAAAAATCTGATTTTAATGCATTTTCTATTTTTTTTATAAATTTCTTTCATCACAAATCATGATTTTTTTCAATAGCTTTTAGGTCACATGACCCAATGATACAAAACTAATGTGAAATCATTCTACTAGACAGAATAGGTGAGACACACTTCTTTTTTAAGAATTTTTGTAATCACAATTGATCATTTTGATTAAACATAGGATTATAATACATTCTGTGATCAGTTGCAAGGTAATTCTCAAAGCTTACAAGCTACAGCCAAATGTAAAACATTCATTTTAGCAGATCAAACTTGCTTTTTTGAAACTGTCCAGCTTTACTGTATATGTCTTCAATGCATGAACCAGTTTCTTGGTATATATTCCCTCCTTATAATTGGGGTGAAATCCGGGGCAGCCAGAGCCTATGTTGACTCTGGAGGAGCAGCAGAGATTCAGAGGTTTGTCTATAAATTCGCTGATACTGCAACTAGTCCTGCACTTCACAGTTAAAGATTGGCAAGAAGAAGCCTAACAAATTCCCGTTTGTAGTTTGCCACAAGCCAAGATACAACGAAGACGGTGGAAGATGGTGCTCTGATCAGATGAGGCCATCTTTGAAATTTTGTTGGGCTTTCATGCTCTATGTGTGGAAGAAAACTAACCCTGCATCATCCTAAACAAAACATGGGATTGGCACCATCATGCCATGGGGATGGTTTCCTTTCATATGGATAAGGGAGTTGATTAGACTTGATGGAAAGAAGAAGCTGCAATAGACTTGAGAGTGAAGAGCAGGCTCACCTTTCAGCAGCATAACAACTCTGGGCATACAGCCGGAGCTACAATAGAAATACTCTTTTTATTAAAACTGTTGCTTCATTTATCCAAGTCTGTTTTTTTTTTGTAAAAGTTGGCCGATGTTTATACAAATAAAAATTAAAAGCAAGGGAGATGAAATGTTCTATTACAAGAAGATGTTAATTAGTTACCTCACCCTAAAAATGTATTTATCCTTCATCCTTATTAACCTGAGTTGGTGGGACAAATTTGTACCATGAGTTTGAAGTCCACACACAATTATTCCAAGGTGCACAAATGGGGACACGTTGCTCAACTCTGGCTTAAATAAAAACATCCAAATCCTGAACTAAATCCACAGCTGATAGAAACATACCTGAAAAGACTTGCAGCTGTAATTACAGCGAAAGGTGGTTTTACAAAGTATTGGCTCAGTGGGCTGAATAGAAATGGGAGAGGAAATGTAAAAATCATAGATAGATAGATAGATAGATAGATAGATAGATAGATAGATATTTGCACTCTGACTGACCCTTGACAACTTCATGTAAAGGAAACTGCAGTGTGCTCTCAGCCCAGAAGAGGAACATAGTTTATTATCTCCTCTCCGCACTTGCATATTTTCATGCTATGAGCTGCATTATCTGAGCTGCAGAGAACCATGTCTCTGCACTTGTGATCAGTGGCTTTGACGAGTGGTGGGCAGGGGGATGGGGGGTGGTGGAGGCGTAGCAGCCCATCCCCATCTGTTTTAGTGCAATTAGGTGCATATTTACATCCCTTGTTGTGAGATGCTGATGTAAACAGAAGTTGACGTTGTAGCTATAAAACAACATCCAGTGAGAAGCTCAATCGGTGTTTTACAGCAAAAAGTACAAAGAGGTCCTGGCCATGCAGGAATGTAGCTGTTTCTGTGCTGACAGGAAGAGGAAATCAGTCTTATTGTGGTTTCTCTGGTTTTTCAGATAAAACATAAAAACTATGACCCTATGTTAGGGATTGAGTTCTAAAATCTGTGGTCATAAATTACACTTGAGATGCTGCTATGAGTTCATCCAGGGAGCCAGTACAGTGCAGGTGTTATTTAATCTCACTATAAAAACAGCTATTAATACAGCTTTTCTATGAAGGCCTCAGACGTTTATTAGAGAACAAACAGCATCACAAAGACCGAGAAACACACCAGACAGGTCAGGGAGAAAGATGTCGAGAGGTTAAAAGCAGGATTAGGTTCTAAAGCAATATCCCACATGAAACATAGGGAAGAAGGTGCTCTGGTCAGATGAGACCAAAACTAAATCAAAATGTTTGAATGGCTGAAAACTAAAACTGCACATAACCCTGAACAAATTATTCCCATTTCTTCAGCTGGGGCAGGGAAGCTGGTCAGAGTTGATGGGAAGATGGATGGAGCTGGACAATCATGGAGGAAAACCTACTAGATGTTGTGACAGAGTTTAGATGGGGGTGGATTTTATTGGACTGGACTCTCTTTAAGATTACCAAAGTAGGAGGAGAGAATACAAATGCATATCACCTTTTACTTATCTTCCAACTTCACATTGTGCACCAGTTTATGTCTGTCACACCATACAGGAAAAAAAAACAAAAAAACATTCAAGAGTATAAATACTTTTGCAAAGTACTGCAAAACGGTATTGTCGGTGCTCTTTCTCATTTTATATTTGTAGTATGGTGCATCAAAGCTCAGTGTACATTTTTTTGAATTAGTTATCAGTTGTAAATGGAAAGTATATCATCATACAGTAGCAGCTGACAGGGGACACGTGACCAAGGGCTCAAGTAACAGCAGGGGGTGGATTAGCCACTGCCTGGAGGGAGGGGCCTGCGCCAAGGATCGGTTATCATTGTACAGTCCTGGTTCATGATGACAGTTAGTGGTCAGCACGTGGACGGTGATAACAGTCGAGTCAGATGGTATGGCACATTGCAACTACTGACCTGAAATGAACCGATCAAAGGAAAACGTTAAGTTTCTTCTAAGAAAAACAGATTTACAAGAGGGGATAATCATCAACCGTCAAAAATAGGGTGAAGGAAAAAGTTGTTTAATATGCAGGATATTTATGGTAAACATATGGAATGAATATAACACATCATTTCATTTTCTTCAAATGAATTTTTAACAATAATTGGGAAGAAAGTGGCACCTTGAACAAGCTGACTGGAGCCCTTGACTTAGTGTCAGAGATCAGTGTTCCTTCTCATCTGAGCTCACACACACTGTTTTGCTATTAGAGAACAGTAATTATGTCAATAACAACATAATTTATCTCATTGTAAAGTACTCAGTTAATACAAATACAGACTTGCTTTCCCCACCTGTTTTCAGGGCAGCAGCATGTGTGTCATAGCATAGACCTTGAAGAAAGCATGGCACAGTTGGATGATTGAGGACATATAAGCAAGATGACAGGTGCATATCTGTACATTAAATCTAATGTTTTTACAATCAGCTGGAGTTAATTGATTGACATTGTCTTAAATTCTATGTTAAAATCAGCATACAATGGTACTGTATCTCTTAAAGCTTAATAAGGAAACAAATGTTTTTCTCTGCAAAATAGAAAAACATTTCCTTTAGGACATTTATTGGCACCGCTGGTAAAGATGCTTAAAAATCTTTAAAATAAATTCAGATTTTATTGTTTGTTTTATAAATCCAACCTTTCATTTATGTACTTTAAAAAAATTCAAAAGGGATAAAAAGATCTCTTTGTTTTTTTATGTTAAACAGGCCCACGGCATCACACATCCTCCCCAACTCTTTATGGTGGGCATGAAGAGCTTTTCCACCTATCTTTGTTACAGGCCAAACCCTCCAAGGATGTGTTATTTCTTAAAAGCCTTAACTTCCCAACTGAATGAAGCACATTTCCAGTGTAAGTTCTAGTAGAGTTTAGAAAACTCCATAGGTTTACATTTATGATGATATGATGGAAAAAGCTTTTCTCTAGAATCACTTCCAAACAACCAACTAGTATTTAGATAGCATCTAATTGTTGCTGTAGAGACCTGTTGACCCCTAGACACCACAGCGAGCTCTGGAGATTTTTCTTCCATCATAGTCACTGTGTGTGGAGCCAAGATGAATATGGTTCCAGCCTAGCGGCCTGAGGCGGAAAAGAATTGGGCCTGTGGGTCACGTCTAATTTATCCCAAAGTGAAACAGAAAATCCTAAATTACCAACTAGAAGTTCCTAGAAACTCTGATCAACTTAAAAATGTTAAGTATGAGTTTGAAAAAAACTCTACTACTACTGTCTATTTTAAAGAGATTGTCAGGGGAACCAAAAATTATGCAACCACTGCTTTTCTCAAAAATAATTATTTAATATTTTTTCACACATTTAATACATTTTCTAAAATTGAAGGTTGGATTTATGTTTCTGTGATATAAGATGGGTTTATTTTATTCATTTATAATCAGCTTTACCATAGGTGCCAACATATTTGTCTGCATGTGTACATTTTTGGAAGCTGTGCATAAACTTATATGTATGTTAAGATCTAAAATCACTGCAAGTGTTGCATTGTCTGATGTCAAAATCTAAAAGGTCAAGTGGCCTTGGTACATGAGTAGGTTTCACATTGTTTCTTTAATTTAACAAATCTTATCGTTGTACAAATGTGGTTGAATGTGTACATTTTACTGAAGGATTCTACACTGAGGGAACTTAATCATTCTAACAGTGTTCAGTGATATCATTTACACTTTGCCATGATATTTGTTTGGAAAACCAAATCCACAAACTAAATATTACATGCTGATTGGCCAAGGAGGTTTATGTTTGGAAACAGTCTTGAGAAGGTTTCAGTACATAGTTCTTAGTTGTAACACCAGAAAAGAGCACATAGAAAACAGACATAAGAGACACGGTGAACATCTTTACGGGAAATGACTGCCATGTTGGAAAGGTCAAATCAAGATAATCTCAGTTAGCCATCCTCTGGCGGCCATGCAGCTATGTGGACAAAGTAGAAGTCAGAAGGAGAGGTGCAGCCCTTTCCATGGTCCAGGCACAGTGTGAAAGAAGTTCTTCATATGAGTTATTAGTGTGTGTGTGTGAGTGGCAGAGTGTGTGTGTTTGACTTCATAAAAAGACACATCACTCAGCAAGAACAGGCACCATGGCTTTCTGAAGAGTCTTTAAGGCTCTTGTTCCTGTGGTTGGTTGTAAGGCTGGTGTCTGCCTCCATGGTCTCATTCATCTTGTCACAGATGACGTCAACAAGAAGCTCGAACACTTGCTTGACGTTGATGTTGTCCTTGGCACTGGCCTCGAAGAACTGAAAGCCTGAGAGCAATCAACAGGAGAAGTTGACTTGATCTCATACATACACACCGAACAAATACATACAGTGCTCTGCTAAAGTATCCATTCGAACTTTTTCATATTTTGTCACATTACAAAAACCACATGTGGGTGTATTCTACAGGGACTGTGTGTGATAGACCAATACAAAGAAGTGCATAATTACAAACTTATTCTGAAAATGTTCTCCATTCTTCTTTGCAAAATCTATCAAACTCAATTAGATTAGATAGTGACTACCTGTACACATACATGTTTCCAATAGATTCTTAATTGTATTGAGGTCTGGACCTTGATTGGGCATTCTAACACATAAATATTACCTTTTTTCCAGAATTGCTCCGTATTTAGCTACAATCATCTTCAACTCTGATAGCTTCCATCTCCCTGCTGAAGAAGAATGATGCTATGCGACTTCCACAGTGATGTGCAGTTAGTTTTCTACCACATATAGCTGCTTTGCATGTAGGCCAAAAAATTCTATTATATGTCATCTAACCAGAGCACCTTCTTCCACATGTGTGCCGTATCCCCTACATGGCTCGTGGCAAACTTATAGCTTTCTTTCAGTAATTGCTGTCATTTTGCAACTCTTTCTTTCAGGCTAGATTTGTCGAGTACACGGCTAAAAGTCCTTCCATCTGCACCCGAGTTGTTGCTCTCTGTAGCTCCCTCAGAGTTAGCAGCCTCTTGGTTGCTTCTGTGATTAATACTCTCCTTTCTTGGCCGGTCAGTTTTGGTTGAAGGTCATATCTTTCTAGGTTTGCATTTGTGTAGAGCTCTGAGATGTCCTAAGGATTATGACCTAACCCTGCTTTAAACTTCTTCACAGCTTTGACCCAGTCTGCTGTGTTCTTGGGTGTAACATGACAAAATGTGAAAAGGTTCAAGGTGTTTGAAAATGTTTGTAAGGCACTGTAAAACAATGTTTACTACAAATAATAATGTAATATTAGCAGTTATTACCGAGCTCTTCAGACAGCCGTTGGCCATCCTCTGTAGCTATAAGCCTGTCATCCTCGAGGTCACATTTGTTACCAATTAGGATCACCTGAGCATTGTCCCATGAGTATGTCTTGATTTGTGTTGCCCTAGAAGACAAAATCCTTTGAGTAAAGGGGCACCAGAATTTTTCAGGTTCAGTTATAGAAGAATTGTGCTAAGAAACATTTTTGTCAATAAGACATGCAGATGTTAAGCAGCAGAACTGATGGAGATTTAAAGAAATCTTCAGGAAATGTGGCGGGGAAAATATTTTTGGAAGAAAATATTAACAAAAAGAGATTGTTTATAAGGAAATACATGCGAAGAACAAATAAATCCAAAGTAATGGTATAGCAGCTTACATTTACAACAAATACTAACTAATTGTCAGCATTGTGTCCTACATGAGCTGAACGGTTTTGCGAAAAAAAAAAAAAAAAGACAAAGAAAATCTTTTTTAAACTTGCCCACTCACCAGTCCTGCACTGCACCAAAGGAGTCCTGGTTTGTGATATCATACATGAGCAGGAAGCCCATGGCTCCTCTGTAGTAGGCTGTGGTGATTGTACGGTAGAGCTCCTGTCCTGCTGTGTCCTGCAGTGACATACATATAAAAATTCATACCATTCGTGTGTGATCCCACTATGTATAATGATACACCACAAGGGCGCAGTGTGGGCTACGTTACAGTTGCTGCCTTCTGTTCCCCCAACAATCTGCTGTAAGTCTTGCATTGGCCCTGGCTCAGGTGGTGCAAACATGAAAGCATTTCAATGAAGTCATACTAATTGTTTAAAACATGAACTGACTGTATTTCAGAAACGTCTTTACAGCCACAGTAAATAGTTCTTTTTTCATTGGGAGGGAGTTTATAACTATATTTGTAACTTTTAAATTACTCTTCATGCACCCCAGCCAACCAGCTTTCAAATAGGTGCAGATGAGATTCTTCATAAAATCCTTCAAACTTTCAAAAATAACTTGGCAATTGTAGGATTATGTAATAGACAAACACAAAGTCCTGAATAATTGTATAGTGGACAAAAAACTATAGATTTTTTTTAATTTTTACTATTTAAACGTTTTATGTGCCTTTGTATTCAGCCCCTCAAGTAAGGTGTCTCCGCACCAGTCTCAGGTTTCTTGCAGCCTTCGACAGGTTTCTTCCAAGATTGTCCTGGGTGTAGCTCCATACATTTTCCCATCGACTGATTGGCGTCCCTGTCAGTGATAAAGATCAGCATTCCCACAGCATGATGCTGCCACTTCCATGTTTCAGCATGGGGATGTTGTGCTTGCAGTGATGGTTTCCACCACACACAGTAGATGCGTAGCTGCATGAAGGCCAAATAGTTACATTTTGTTCCCATCTGACCAGAGCACTGAAACTGCTGCGATCAATAAAAATATACTGATATCCAACGATTACCATCTTTGGATATCAGTATATTTTGCCGTTTAGCTTCTATAAAGTGCCATCATCCCAGGACATCTGGTTGGCATACACATGTAGCCAAGAGGGGAAAACAAACAGATAATAGATGCAAGGCTTACAGAGAAGGTGTTATGATTCTGGCACATCTGCTCTACCCTGTCTCCCTGGCTGCAATCAGCAGATTAGATGCACCTGGTGACTGCTGCAGTGTAGTGCAATCTGTGGAATGCCAAGCACCTGTGTCTTCCCTGATATATACTGACTCTGACAAGCAGACGGTGCCAGATTTTTCAAAGCCATCGTGTGAGTAGATATCCAGCATTCCTTCCTGTCTGATCATTGTTTCTTGACCTTGCCTTGCCTCTTGGATTTTTGCCTCTCTGCCTGCTCCCTGTCGGACTGTTTGGATTTTTTCAACCCCACATCTGGTTTATGCCTCTGCCTGCCCTTGCCTGACGTCTCTTGTTCAGATCATTGACCGTGTTTCTGTCCTTGGATTATTCAGCCTGGAGTCACTTCTTACCTGCGCTGTGGAGATCACTGCCTGCCACCCACTGAGGTTTTCCCCTCTGGGTTTCAAGTTCTACCCAAGACAAAAGCAGGTTAGTGACTTTTCTGATCCTTGCAATCTCTTGAGAAACTACAAGTCACTAATTCCTCTTTCTGCCCCAGTGATTCCCAGAAGCTGTGTGGAGTTTACCTGAGTGACGTTTTCCTGTGGCTGAATAAACCTTTTAAATTTTCAGTACTGTCTGGCTGAATCTTGGGTCCGCTTGTTTCTGATCCGCAATAGAAGGGAAAGAATAGTCGATGGCTCGGGCGGCTTTCAGGAACAGTGAGCACCTTTCAATCAGAAACATCTTCTGATTGAATGAGGACTATGTGTGAGCTCCTAGAGAAGAGCTGACAACCTTGTGAAGCCAGAGAAAAAGTTGGGAGAACAACTTTTTAAAATCTGCATCAAGCCAATATGTCTGGCTCTTTTATTTGCATCAGGGGCCATTGTGTCCTACTTTTTGTCTTCTGTTTCCCTCATTTCAAAAAGGAGGAGTAGGTTGTTTAGGTAACCAGAGGCCGATAAGGGTTATGAATGCTCCATTACAGCCAGGACTGCACAAGGTGGCAACCTCACATCACCTTCATCTCTCTACAAAATGCAACGGACACAGACCAGCACACTGCATGGATCTTCTCAGCAGAGAAACCTTTGCATTCTTCCCTTCTCCCTCCAGGATCTGCTCTCCAGCAGCATTCAGTTTTGTGTTAGTAAAACAAGAGTCACATAAGGTCCATCACTATCCCAGCCATGCAGAAAACGGTCAAATATTAGCCAGCAAAATGTGATGACTAACCAAACATACAGTATTTAGTGTTGCTACAAAACAAACTCGAACAGCATACAAAACCTCCCGTCCAACGTGCATGTGTGTGAAGACAAATCAGGCTCCTGCACAGTCAGGTACTCAGACGTCACTGGGATCCTGTTCTTCAAACATGCGTCACCTGTGTTTAAATTAGCTGCCAACAAGAGACAGCAAAGCACATCTGCTGGGACAACACACACACCTACCATATGTCTGGATGTACTTATTTAAAGTGTATGAAAGGTGTGTGTGTGTGTTTACTGTAAGACCAGTAACATATTTCACTTGACAAAAAGAAAGGATGTATGTGTGAACAATCTAAACACACAGCACCTCATCTGGGCCTTGTGGTGTGTTATCAGACCAGCCTGGTTTCCATGAGGCACAAAACAGAAGCTAGCAGCTGGCAGAGTTACCAACACGCTTTGTCTAGGGAAATCTTTCCTAAATGGGAACAAACATGAATTTTACAGTCAGGACATTTTACAGCACATGAGGACTCACACTAACACTTTCCTGTTGCTTCCACACCCTTTAAATACACTGCTACAGTGGCGCTGCAATATATCTTCGTTGTGTCCCGGTCAGATGCTGATAAGGAACTTCCTCTGCTTCCTGGGCTTAGGAAATACCAGGTTTCTTTGTCATTTGGCTGCACTGTTAATGGTTCCACAAAGACCAGGCAGGAACAGCCATACTTTTTTGATCACCCTTTTAAACACAGCTCATTAGATACTTAGTTAACACTCATTAAAACGCTTACAGGACCTTGCAAAACTATTCATAGAACTGGAGCTTCTCTACATTTTGTCACATTACACACTTCAAGCTATTTTAGTGGGATTTTATGTGATAGACCAACACAAAGAGCAAACTTATGAAGTAAAAATTATAGCCTCAAAAGTGTCTAACATTTCCTACAGTGAAAAGACATTCGCCAAAAGAATTGCAGCTGTTATTGCAGTAAAAGCTGATTGAAAGTTGAATACATGACAATTATCAGATTTTCATTGAAAAACATGAACCATTTTCATTCCACTTAAAAATTAAAAACTACTTTGTTTTGGTCACATAAAACCCAAATAAATTAATTGAAGTATGTAGTTGCAATGTGACGAAATGGGCCAAAGTTCAATTGCTGTGAATGCTTTAGCAAGATATTCTATTAGATAATTTTTCTGTCCCTCCCTGTCCGCTGCAACACTTTCATCACGCACCATTTATGAAAGCCAAATGTTTGGTCAGGAAGGTGACTGGCTGTGTGTTTTGGTGTGAGCTCCTCTGCTGCCGATTAATGTCGCTCACTATTTGTGTACCATACAGTGGCTCACAGATTGTTAGTTCAAATGAGTCATCGGTTTGACTTGCCAATAGGATTCGTAGAGTCCCGCACGGAGCAGGCAGGTGGGAGAAGCAGAAATTAACATAGGCTACTACCTTAGAGAAAAGTGAGGAAAAATTAGCACAGAAAAAAGAAACAAATCTGAACAGGACATAAGGATGCTGAAATAATCCAAGAAAAACTCTTGTGAAAGAGAGACTGTGTTGGCTGCTGCTGTTCCCTGTCTGCCTGTGTCATCTGAGTACTCTGCTGTGGTATCAAGGAAATGTAGGAGAGAAAACTGTGCAGAAAGCAGCTGAAATGTCATTACATTTTATAACAATTATAGCTAAGTGTATGAAGTATGAAGGGAACAACTTTCTCCACAAGTTTGGTCCCAGCGTGAATAACTGGAACCACAGTGAATTGTGTTTGACGTCATATCAATGAAGAGAGTAAATGTGCTAAAATGCTTAGCACTTCAGCAATCTGCTCAGCATGACAACATTAGCAGCAGAAGCTACATTTTGGACCCGGAGGGCACAGCTAGAGACTAACTCCAGGAGGGGCAGAGGCCAAAGTGTACTTCTACCATCTCCAGTCTCAAGCATGCCACAGTAGTGTATGCAAATGTTTTTATAAAAATCTATATAACTGTCAGTGTTTGCATGGGGCAATGAAAAAACTAAAATATTGTAAAGATTTAATAAATGAACAGGTTTTTATTGATTTTTTTTACACTGTCTTTAGTTTCTTTCAGACAGATTATTCTGACTGGAAACACTTGCAGTTTTCCCAACATGTTTCACAGGAAGATCATTGGTGGCATTCCATCTCCTACCTCCATTTCTCCTGTAAATACTTCCCAGCTTCTGCATGAATAAAAATCCAATGCAAATGTGACAATGTTTAAGGTTTATAAACTAGTGTTTGCATAAACTGCCATGACGTTTTTGAGAACGCCGTTGTTTTAAGACCGTAGAAGTCCCTTTTGGTCTTGGCCCTGCTCGAGCTTGCATTTTTCATCAGACTGTGGGACACATTAACCTGGACTCATACTTATCAAAGACCCTACTAAAGTTAAGATGTTAACTGCTTGTAAAGTCGTGTTTGAAAAGAACATTCTTTTTTTTAAAGTATTGAACTATCTCTTCAGGACAACTGTTTTATTAAGACCTTAATAAAAATAAACAAAACTTGACCAGTCCTAGTTGAATTCTCTATAACCTAGGTTTAAATAAAACTTTGTCAGGTCAAAAACAACTGTGGAAACATGAAATGTGAACCCCACCCCCTTAATCAGCATGACCCATGCATTAACTGTGAACTTTCAGCAGATGCCGGGAAAGAGTAGCAAGTAAGAATGTGAAAACTTGAGGAAGTCATGCTTTTGCACTTGCACGACTGACAACATAAACTTGCACCATTGGCAAACCCACAGAGATAAACACTGCTGCATAAAGGTTTTCAGTTATTTCTTATTACAAACATTTCAAAGCATTGTTAAGTTTAAGTTTAAGTCTGTTACTTGGCAAACTAACACCCCCCCTTTAGGCCTTCAGTTGGACGACTAATAGCAATTTGGTGATCTGATATAATTTCACTTTCCCAGTTTCATCCATTCACCCAAATCTGCAATTTGATCTGCTTGTTGTTACGAAAGACAGTTTTGACCTTAAAGTCGATGCCCACGGTGCTGACAAACGCAGAGGTGAAGGAGTCGTCGGCATAGCGGAAGAGGAAGGAGGTCTTTCCCACGCTGCTGTTGCCGATGATCAGCAGCTTGAACATGTAGTCGAAGTTTTGGTCAGCCGCATCTTTCTGTGAGGGAGGCTGATGAAGCCGTGAGTCGCTTGATGCCATCTAGAGAGCAGGGAGCAAAAATAAATCCGTAAAAAAGTCATATTTGAACAGCTTGACTGCAGCTATTCATTGCTTACAGTGTGACAAATGACAAGAGTACAGATTGAAAAACAAAATATGTGTTTTTCCGAGTCCAAGTCAACACTTCTGTTTCTAAAGACTGAAATTGGCATGCATCTCTCATCAGATGCTAGTCTGTCTACAAAATTAAATCATGTAGTTTTGTCCTTAGGCTTAACTTAACATATTAACTGTTAATTCAACATGTAAAACATTTCTGCTGTTAATGATTTTGATAAATAATGCATAGTGTTCAATTCATTAAAATTGTTAAATACTTATATGTGTTATATATATACAAGGGTTGGACAATGAACCTGAAACACCTGGTTTTAGACCACAATAATTTATTAGTATGGTGTAGGGCCTCCTTTTGCGGCCAATACAGCGTCAATTCATCTTGGGAATGACATATACAAGTCCTGCACAGTGGTCAGAGGGATTTTAAGCCGTTCTTCTTGCAGGATAGTGGCCAGGTCACTACGTGATACTGGTGGAGGAAAACGTTTCCTGACTCGCTCCTCCAAAACACCCCAAAGTGGCTCAATAATATTTAGATCTGGTGACTGTGCAGGCCATGGGAGATGTTCAACTTCACTTTCATGTTCATCAAACCAATCTTTCATCAGTCTTGCTGTGTGTATTGGTGCATTGTCATCCTGATACACGGCACCGCCTTCAGGATACAATGTTTGAACCATTGGATGCACATGGTCCTCAAAAATGGTTCAGTAGTCCTTGGCAGTGACGCGCCCATCTAGCACAAGTATTGGGCCAAGGGAATGCCATGATATGGCAGCCCAAACCATCACTGATCCACCTCCATGCTTCACTCTGGGCATGCAACAGTCTGGGTGGTACGCTTCTTTGGGGCTTCTCCACACCGTAACTCTCCCGGATGTGGGGAAAACAGTAAAGGTGGACTCATCAGAGAACAATACATGTTTCACATTGTCCACAGCCCAAGATTTGCGCTCCTTGCACCATTGAAACCGACCTTTGGCATTGGCATGAGTGACCAAAGGTTTGGTTATAGCAGCCCGGCCGTGTATATTGACCCTGTGGAGCTCCCGACGGACAGTTCTGGTGGAAACAGGAGAGTTGAGGTGCACATTTAATTCTGCCGTGATTTGGGCAGCCGTGGTTTTATGTTTTTTGGATACAATCCGGGTTAGCACCTGAACATCCCTTTCAGACAGCTTCCTCTTGCGTCCACAGTTAATCCTGTTGGATGTGGTTCATCCTTCTTGGTGGTATGCTGACATTACCCTGGATACCGTGGCTCTTGATACATCACAAAGACTTGCTGTCTTGGTCACAGATGCGCCAGCAAGACGTGCACCAACAATTTGTCCTCTTTTGAACTCTGGTATATCACCCATAATGTTGTGTGCATTTCAATATTTTGAGCAAAACTGTGCTCTTACCCTGCTAATTGAACCTTCACACTCTGCTCTTACTGGTGCAATGTGCAATCAGTGAAGACTGGCTACCAGGCTGGTCCAATTTAGCCATGAAACCTCCCACACTAAAATGACAGGTGTTTCAGTTTCATTGTCCAACCCCTGAACATGAACACCGAACAAAGTTTATTTTCGGTGCCTTTATTTTAAAGAATTGTATATGTCTTTGTCATGATGTAGGCAACGCCTTTTAATCCAAGTTTCCATAATCTCCACTGCTAGCATATAGGGCATTAAATTAGGTCTGGAAATTTCTTTTCCCGACTCTGAAATTGAGGATTTGCAAGATTATCAGATGAAATAAATCTGCACTTAAACATTTGTTGTCAAGACTAGACATTAAATATATTCCATGGGATGTATCACATTAAACATTTTTGAGTAAATATAACCAGAAGTGTTCTTTAAAATAAGTGTTCAGATGCAGGAGATATGTTGTGTTTATTTTGTAATGAAATGATCTGCAGTTATTTAAAGACATTCTAGCAATAAAGTCCTCTTAATAAGATGTCAGAGAAGTGGCTGGAGTTTCCTTCAGCTGTATGCAGCATAGAGACATGCAGAGTGGCCCCTTCCCCACCTGTTGTCTGAGCACTGCTGGCCAGCTGGGTAAAAGAAGGCTCAATTCGTCCCAATTCTCGCATCAAAATCAAAATAACAATAAATAGTTGCATGTTCTCCCTGTGCATGCGTGGGTTCTCACCGGGTACTCCGGCTTCCTCCCACAGTCCAAAAACATGCCTGTTAGGTTAATTGGTCACTCTAAATTGACCTTAGGTGTATGAATGAGTGTGTGTGTGTGGTTGTTTGTGTTGCCCTGCGATGGACTGGCGACCTGTCCAGGGTGTACCCTGCCTTTCGCCCATAGACTGCTGGAGATAGGCACCAGCTCCCCCGTGACCCACTATGGAATAAGCGGTAGAAAATGACTGACTGACTGACTGACTAGTTGCTTTGGATACATTATTATCATTTTAATAATAAATATGTTACATCATTTTAGCAGCAGTAAAAATAGTTGTTCACTTTCAGTTTTTAATGACAACAATTAAATTAGGCTGAAACAGTTCATAAGATTAATCGTGATTAATTGATTATTGAAATAATCGTCAACTATTTATTTAGTAATCGAATAATCATTAACTGGCATATACAGACTCTAAAACATGTTGTTTGCTGAAAGAACAACCCCCTCAGAGCAGAAATTAGGCCAAAACTGTACAAGAACATATATACATTTTGCATTAAAGAATAAAAATCTTCTTTGCAATTATGCTCTATCCAGAACTCCAAAACTGTTAGTTGCAGCCCTACAAATAAATATTTTTTGCCTATTTTTATTTGACATGTTTTGTGCCATTTGTAGGTTATCATACCATGAGGATCTCATAAGAACCCATGTCTAAGACATGACACGAAAGCGTTTTTTCTCATAAGTAAGCAATACTGTGTCACCGTATTTGTACAGTAAAAAGAACTATGCAACTTGGTTTCATCAGTTTTTAAAGGATAAATATGGTCAGTGATATTTAGGATATTCTGGTCCACAACTGCCAACAGATGTCGCTAAAGCCAACATGCATCAACCTTACAACCTTACAGTTAGTCAATGCAGACTAACGGAAGTGAGTCAGTTTTTTACTTGAAATTGTTGCATACAGTAAGACAAAAGAATATGCCAATAAGTAAGACCGGTGTTTCATTTAGAGGCGAAAAGCATACAAAATCAACAGTAGATCCAATAATTATACGATTTCCCTCTCTGTACCCACGATGTAAAGATCAAAGTTTGTAAAACTGAAATGTAAAAGTTTGAAAGCTGTGGCTAGTAATGAAAGAAAGCCATGCCATCTGCTTTAAGCGTTAATCTCTGCTATCTCTCCTGAGGGCAGATATGAGATTACCTGCCATCAGGGCCTTTTAAGTTTAGTTGAGCAAACAGAGGGAGGAGGGGAGCAGCTGTGGCTTTGGTTATTAAATGGAAAGCAACGAGCTGGCCGTGTCTATGCTTTCAAGCACAAGGCTGATCAATCGCTGCAGTGCTGCCCTGCCTCCGTCTTCTGAGGCCCGTCTCCGTGGAGACCAGGCTCAACTACATGCAGACCCATTAGCAGCCGGAGCAGCCAGTTTGTTCGACTTTTAAATGGCCAAACAGAGGTCTTCAGAGTGAGATATGATCTGCTGGGATTATGACGGCCAGCAGGGGGAAAAAAACATGGAAGGAGGATCATAAATACAACGTTTAAGAAGCATGACATTCACCGCATCAACACAATTAGTCTCACTGTAATTACCATGCAGGTTATGAGAGGACCAGTCAGTGTTCTTCCCTCCCACACAAACATTAAGGCTTAAATTAGGCTCACATTATGTTCTATCAAAGTACTCAGCTGGATAGATTATAAATACACTAAACCGTCTTGTTTTTTACAATTATTTAGCTTAAAAACCTCTTGTAGTACGGCATGGAAATATTGAAAAAGTGGTTTTTTCCAGGTTCATTTTGTGTTTAGTTTAAAAGCAATCACTCTCTAGGCCCTCAGGCCTAATACGCCCATAGACCTGTGCTATCTTGTGTGTTGGTTGATGATGAAATGCTGTTGCTTGCAGACGATGGTAAAAATAACACAACCCTCTTTCATAACTTTTCTTCATTTTTTAAATGGAGGCCAGGCCCATGCTTCCTGTAAATACAATCAGTTTTACTTGGAAAATTGTCTCCTAGGGATTACACTGTTAGAATTCAACCAATAAAACTAGAGCAACAATAGGCATACAATGTATTTGGGTGAATTTTAATAATTATTTCTATCTAACTGTTAAAACTTACTAAAATAAATGAAAGTTCTTTTAAACCTGTTAAAGCTAAATACAAGCTTAAATTCTTTTCTAAACAGAAACTTTGACCAACCACAAGTTTTGTGATAGTTCCTAACTTTCATTGTGTTAATATACGCACTCATAATACAACCCATGTACACACATGGGTTTATTTCTGCGGACACCGAACACAACCAATGAGAACAGCTGACTGTTGACTGAACAAACTGCTTCACTTAGGGTGTTTTCACACCTGCCACATTTGGTCCGCTTTAAATGGACCAGAGTTCGTTTAACCCCCCTTGATCGGGACCTTCGTGCAGGTGTAAATACGCTCAAACAAATCCTGGTCCAGACCAAACAACCGGACTGAGACCCACTTTTTAGAGTGGTCTTGGTCTGCTTCAAAACGGATTCTGGTGCAGTTTGTGTCTGGTGTGAATATGAACCGGCCTCAATCCGACTCAACTACAGTAAACATACGCCTTTTCGGACTTAACAAGCCACTGTAGCAGGGCATCACTGGAAAACGTTAGCCTTTCAGTGTTGCTAACGCTACAAATGCATGGATACAGAGTACATTGTCTCCTTCGGCCTGCAGCACACATTCGCAACGCCGTTCCGAAATTAGAACTAGAACGTTGCGAAACCTGCGTTGAATGAGCTGCCCTTGACACCCACAATGATTGTTCTGCTCTAATAACTGCACAAATATGTAGAACAGAAAAGCAGCATGTGGGACTTCCATGACAATTTTCCTCCATCACCGGTTCTGTGCTCTGTCCCGCCTCTAGTCATTTTGGTCCAATGGGAACAATGATTGTCACACATGTGGCTTTGTTTGCAATTAATAGTTAACTTGCAAAAAGTACAATGTGAAGACGAACAGCACCAAACAAAAAAAATAAATACACCTTTCTAATCAAAATGTTAAAGGAAAGATTTGTTACCAAAATAAAGTAGCAATGTCGGAACTGAACTATTACTCCACATTACAATTAAACTATACTGTGCTTGATTAACAGGTAAATCATTTTAATGGCTAATATTTAACAGTCTCCACAAAACTGTTTTCTGTTATGTTGCAGGTTTGACTTTAGCATTGCTGTCGTTAAATTAGTTAAATCTGGATACAAATTTAAATTCCTTCTCCCACATTAACCTTATGGCAATTTATCACTTTTACGGAGTTGATATTTTTAATAATGCATAAAATATTACATATAAACCTCAGGCTTATGGTTCTCTGCTTGTTCAACAAAGTTGTTTATGTCACAAGTTAAGTAACAGATTTACAAACTAATAGGTAGATTAAAATGTAAACTATTTTGACTGCTAAAATTTTAACTTATTTTTAAATGAATTTCTTTTTGCTGGAACATAGGCCTTTATCTAATGCTAATGGAAGTCTGAGGTTTCTTTAAGCTCTTAGCACCTGGCTGGGAAATCTTAAGTCACATGATCTCAAGGCTATGTGAGGGTCCCAGAGGGGCATTACAGATCATAATATAAACTGAATAACTTTAAACTGACATAAAGCTTCATTCAGCTTAGAATAGCCAGAGGGTAAACCTCATCACGTCCTGAATTTCGCTACAGAGAGAAATAGATGAAAAAAATTATATTTATAATCTTTAAAATCCACCATACATTTCAAAAAGTTTTAAGTCAAAGATAATTTGTTCTGATAGGATTGGCACATATTACTCACAGCACAGAATAGCATTATAACTGGGTGAAATGATAAAGCAGTCAGTCTTTGCATGAAAGTAACAGCTTAGCTGAAGGACCACCAGACACCTAGCTCAACAGATCACTCTGTGGCAGCAGCGATGGCTTTGATAAGGAGTCCAACATCAGCACCGGCTGTCCTACCATAGCAGTCATCTCCTTGCAGAGAAGCTAACTTTATGGCACAATGGCTCATCAGAGCCTTTCAGAAAAACATACACAGGCCAGTAGTGTGTATGGAGGCTGATGATAGTGCAGCCAGGCCCCTCAGCTGGCACTGTTTGCAGACCCAACCAATAGGAAATGACCACTATTGATTTTCAGCCAGCTGCCACATCTGTTCTTTAATTAGGAGGAGGGTTCAAACAGGAAGAGAAACAAGGGGAAGATACTTCAAGGCGACACCACCTTTTGCAAATAAACAATAAACGACTCAACAATGAAACTTAAATATTGTGTATTCTTGCAATTTAATGGTAAGGGTCATGATACATAGTAAGAAGTCCGAAATAAAAGGAAGTGTGAAATAAGCGCCACACGCATCAAGACGCTTACCTCTTTACCCAGTAAAAGAACCGCCCAACTCGGTTCCCTTTCGGCTCTGTTCTCTTCTGTCTGGCCCGTAAGGTGAGGGGTAAGTTAGCGCCCTAGAATATATTCACTGTAAAATCTCTTGAAAAATCCTTCCTGCTCCAGTAACAGAGGCAACAGCAGCCGACGTGCTTCCCTTCCGCAGCAGGCTACTTTTTATCGTCCCTGTGTTGTTGACCCAGAGCTTACCGGGTTGTCTGCTGGTGCCGTCTCTGGACCACAGCACCGACTGAGAGAGGAGGCTGTTCCGAGGGATGAGTCCACGAGCAGCTGGCGGCGCGAGGGAAGAGAGGACAGGAGGCTGCCCACTGGGCGCGTGAATGTGTGCGCGCGAGCACACATTCACGCGTTCAACAGCAACCAAGCTACCTTGATATTCTCTCCACTTTCTAAAGGTGTGTCCAAGGTATACAGCCTTAAAAAAGTATTCATACCCCTGGAGCTCAATGTCTTTTGCTGGGAATTAATGTGACACACAATGTAGGGTTTAATTTTGAAGAGGAAGGCCATATATACGGGTTTGTTTTTTTTTTTTTTAAGAATGAAAACCTTAATAATGTATTTTACATGTGTATTCCTCTCTCCTTTACTCTCGTATCCACTAATGAAACCCAAGGCAGGTAATTCCCTTTAGAAGTTAAAGAATAACCCGGAATACAACATGGTGGTACCTGTACAGGTCCTTCTCAAAATATTAGCATATTGTGATAAAGTTAATTATTTTCCATAATGTAATGATGAAAATTTAACATTCATATATTTTAGATTCATTGCATACTAACTGAAATATTTCAGGTCTTTTATTGTCTTAATACGGATGATTTTGGCATACAGCTCATGAAAACCCAAAATTCCTATCTCACAAAATTAGCATATCATTAAAAGGGTCTCTAAACAAGCTATGAACCTAATCATCTGAATCAACGAGTTAACTCTAAACACCTGCAAAAGATTCCTGAGGCCTTTAAAACTCCCAGCCTGGTTCATCACTCAAAACCCCAATCATAGGTAAGACTGCCGACCTGACTGCTGTCCAGAAGGCCACTATTGACACCCTCAACCAAGAGGGTAAGACACAGAAAGAAATTTCTGAACGAATAGGCTGTTCCCAGAGTGCTGTATCAAGGCACCACAGTGGGAAGTCTGTGGGAGGGAAAAAGTGTGACAGAAAACGCTGCACAACGAGAAGAGGTGACCGGACCCTGAGGAAGATTGTGGAGAAGGGCCGATTCCAGACCTTGGGGGACCAGCGGAAGCAGTGGACTGAGTCTGGAGTAGAAACATCCAGAGCCACCGTGCACAGGCGTGTGCAGGAAATGGGCTACAGGTGCCGCAATCCCCAGGTCAAGCCACTTTTGAACCAGAAACAGCGGCAGAAGCGCCTGACCTGGGCTACAGAGAAGCAGCACTGGACTGTTGCTCAGTGGTCCAAAGTACTTTTTTCGGATGAAAGCAAATTCTGCATGTCATTCGGAAATCAAGGTGCCAGAGTCTGGAGGAATACTGGGGAGAAGGAAATGCCAAATGCCAGAAGTCCAGTGTCAAGTACCCACAGTCAGTGATGGTCTGGGGTGCCGTGTCAGCTGCTGGTGTTGGTCCACTGTGTTTTATCAAGGGCAGGGTCAATGCAGCTAGCTATCAGGAGATTTTGGAGCACTTCATGCTTCCATGTGCTGAAAAGCTTTATGGAGATGAAGATTTCATTTTTCAGCACGACCTGGCACCTGCCCACAGTGCCAAAACCACTGGTAAATGATTTACTGACCATGGTATCACTGTGCTCAATTGGCCTGCCAACTCTCCTGACCTGAACCCCATAGAGAATCTGTGGGATATTGTGAAGAGAACGTTGAGAGACTCAAGACCCAACACTCTGGATGAGCTAAAGGCCGCTATCGAAGCACCCTGGGCCTCCATAAGACCTCAGCAGTGCCACAGGCTGATTGCCTCCATGCCACGCCACATTGAAGCAGTCATTTCTGCCAAAGGATTCCCGACCAAGTATTGAGTGCATAACTGTACATGATTATTTGAAGGTTGACGTTTTTTGTATTAAAAACACTTTTCTTTTATTCTTCGGATGAAATATGCTAATTTTGTGAGACAGGTATTTTCGGTTTTCATGAGCTGTATGCCAAAATCATCCGTATTAAGACAATAAAAGACCTGAAATATTTCAGTTAGTGTGCAATGAATCTAAAATATATGAATGTTAAATGTTCATCATGACATTATGGAAAATAATGAACTTTATCACAATATGCTAATATTTTGAGAAGGACCTGTACATGGTGGTTAGTGCAACCAGTAGCCTTCAAAAGTCTACCCTGTGTAGTCTGGTCCTAATCTCAACTCCAGCTGTCCTGTGATGGGCTCAAAGGTTTGTTAGAGAACATTAGCAAACAAACAGCATTATAAAAACCAATGAAAATACCAGACAAGTCAGGGATAAAGTTGTGGAGAGGTTTATAGCAGGATGTGGTTATTTAATATTCACGGCGTTGAATATTTCTCCAAACATTGTGAAAGTGGATAAATTATGGCACAATTGTAAATGTAGGCATTCATCAGAAGCAGACAGGGGATAAAAGTCTTATTGCATGAACCAGTGTGTTGAATTTCCAGCTTTTGGACAGATTACTTCTTATCAGTTACTAAAATGCTTTGGCATACAGAGCAGTTAATGATAGACTGCTGCAAGCCCAAATCATTAGCTCTCCACCACAATGCTTGACAGATGGGACCTAGTGTAGTTTAGAGGTGGTCCTTAATCTTCTTTATTCCACCTCCTTGTACAGTTCTACAACAAAACAGACCCTGAGCATGATGATGCCACCATCTTGTATGACAGTATGATGTTGAAGATGTTTTTCCTCCATCTTCATTACTTTTTGGTTGGTGGTACGGTGTTCTAGGTGTTGAAGACCTTATTTTGACACCTCAAAACACTTCTTGTAATTGAAGCTAAACATAGTCTCATTAGCCCATAAAACTTTTCTTGGGAAGGCTTTGGGGTCGTCCATGTGGACACCGGCACTTTTCGGTCTATCTTGGTGGTGTCAACTTTAGAGCAAGTGCCTTCACTATTTTAGACAGGGACACTGGTGTTCTAGCAGTTTCTAGTCAATGATCAGCTCACCCTTGTTTGGTTCCTGGGTTGTTCCTGAACATTCCAACAACTTTTCTTTCCTTTTAGGGTGACAATATAGGTCAGACAGTTTAGAACTGGACACAATGTTCCAACTGGCCAGTGTTCCTGAACACATAAATCAAACACATATTAAGGTTCTAGAATTGCCCTGACCTGAGCCGAATGAAATGACCTATACCTATTCTGATAAGAATGACTAAACATTAAGCCAAAAGCAAGCCAGGACCTTGTTACAGACTATAAAGTGTTTTGATTTCCTGTGGTTGTGTAGACGTCACCTTCCTCTTGCCTTTACACTGCAGGTTTAGGCAACCCTGAGCAGGTTTAAGTGTGAACCAGATGGATGGACGTATTAGGCCAACATTTACACATTATAGATGGGATAACCCCACTGAGAGTGATCTGAGTTTAACATTTCTAAACAATGGAAACTACCTTGCAGGAGTCTGTGTAAATGTGAGACTTGGTTTCACTGTTATCTGCTTAGACAAATTATTTGTATTTCCTCGTATCTCTGGAATGAGACAGGAATGATTTTGTCTCATGCCAGTCCATCAAACTTCCTTCTAGTCCCACATTTCCTCATGTTCTGATTTTTACAGATATGGAGAGTATTACATAATAGATGTTATATGAAGTGAACACAGCATTGTATTTATGATCCAGTATCTTCCTATGTCCACATTTTTGAAGTTCTACCAAATGTTTTTCCCTGAAGATGCAAACGGTGGGGTGGATAAACTTGTTCTCTGGCTAAACAAGGATTATTTCCTGATAGAGCTGCAACAGGCAGCGTAAGGACAGCTAACATTTTCCAGAAGGTACAGGATACATGGCTGCGCTGCTTCCTCAAGAACCTAACTTACCTGTATAACATGTTAGTTTGGCATGTAGCTTTGACAAAGAAGATAAAGGATCTATTTTAAGGGAATTTATATTTCCCAGAAAGGAAAATCGAAACCCCAAGTTGGAAAGGGCCAGAATTAATTCACATTTGTGCAAGCTTATCCGTTAACTATCAATCCATGCTTTTCATAAGAGAACTCCATTATTAATGGTGTTATAAGTGGAATGGGAACAGTGTTTCTCTGATCCTGCAGCAAGCCCATAAAGCACTGCTCTCTGCCTTCAAAGCTGCTTCTCTCATGACCCAATGTGGATCTCGAGTAATTTCTTACTCAAAGCCACCAGTTGTGAATCCAACATGCCTGCTTGGTCTGGATTTACATATCACTGTGAAAAAGGAGCAAAAATACAAAGACAGCTTCTCTGTTGAACAGATTCTGCAAGTAAAAAGGGAAATAATACACTAAACCTTCTGTTTATTGCAATATTTACAGGGTTTATTTCAACTGAAATAAACTTGCGTTACCATAAGATGCAACAGCGGTACAATTGAAATGCAGGCCGCAGAAATGGACTGGAAAATTGTGGATAAACATCACCATCTGCTGGAGACTTAATGCAACTACAAAACATATTCTGATTACTGTCTTTACACAGATTCTTCAGCAGACAAGGTGCATGCAGTTACGTAAAGCAATATATAAACATTAAAAAAAAGATATGTTAGTAATTGTTAAAGCAAAAATGATACATCTAATTTTCTCACTAAAAATTAGACAAGCAGGCAACAACTGCATGTTTTTAATGGCATTTGCACATTTCCGTCCATGTATGCTCTGCATCCGGTACTGCAAAATTACCTTTTAAATTCTTGACCACTTATGACATAAATGAGTCTACATCCAAGTATTAATTCTCTAGACTCCATCTTACAGTCATATTCCTACGCCTTGAACTTTTGCACATTCTTGTCATGTTACAACCACAAACTTTGTTGGATTTTATTGGAATTGTATGTAATGGACCAACGCACCGCAGCGCATGACTGTGAGGTGAATACAATGGAAAGAAAAAGGAAACATGGTTTTCAACATAACCTCTGCCAGAGACACAAGTATTTCTAAGAATTCAACAGGTTGTACATTTTCCCAACTTCCCTGTCTCTGCAGAAGAAAAAAAACCTTTATAGCCTGATGCTACCACCACCATGTTTCACTATGAGGATGATGTGTTCAGGATGATGTGCCATGTTAGTTAGCCATATGGTGTTTTGCATGCTGGCCAAAAGTTTAAATTTGGTTTCCTCTGACCAGAGCACCTTCTTCCACATTTTCTCTCTGTCCCCTAGGTGGCATGTGGCAAACTGTGAGAAGACTTTGTATGGCTTCCATTCAACAATAGCTTTCTTCCTGCCATTCTTCCACTAATTGGACATGTATTCTTTGCAACCTTGCAATAGAAAGATAGGACGACAGATAGAAAGAAAATGAAGAGAATACAAGATAAGACCCTAAAAGACTGCTTTTACACCTGCAGAAACATATATAACAACAGCAATGTAAGTGAAAAGTGCACGTTACTAATGAATGCAAGATGTATTTAGTGGTAACTGCAGCTCAATATAGAGCATCGGTGTATTTTTTAACACCTGAATCCAAACTGTGCGCTTGTGTATACAAGGTTTCTCCATAAAAACAAGCAAAAGCGAGTGTGAGGAGCCACAGACCTGCCCCAGAGGGCACGAGACAGACACAGAGGAGATCCGAGATAAATTCTTTAAATTAAGCCCCGAATAAAGCACTTTATTTTATACATTAAAGGAACTTTTCAGTTGGAGTATTTTTCCAATGGTGGGTTCATTTAAATAAGGCCCTTTATTATTTACTGTATTTTGTTTGTTTTTGCTACTGTTTCATCAGTCTGTGGTTGTAGTTAGTTAGCCGATTGTTTTTTTGTGTATAATGTTATACAGTTAAACACGTTATTCATTAAAAAAAAATAACAAACCAGCCTGCAGCTGAGGTCGTGTCCCAGCCTATTTCTCTTCAGCTGTCTCAGTTTGCACTCGGGTCGGTAATCAGTTCACACTACCCGACTGCGTCCGGATTGGGCTGAAAAAATTCAAAACATGTCGGGTCGGTTCCTCTCGAAGAGCCCAGTCTTCCCCTCCTCTCATACTAAGAAGGGCTGACTGACAGCAGGACAACGGCCCTCAATGACTAACTTTTGAGACCTCTGGCTTAGGAGGATCCCAGCCATGTCTTGGTAGATTTGCAGCTTTGCCATACCATTTTCATTTGAAGTGCTCTGGGCCATGCACCATTTCCTTCTACTTCAAAATTATGTCTGTGGTTGTACAGTGACAAAATGTGAAAACGTTTAAGGGGTGTAAATACTTGTGTGAGGCACGGCATGAACGTCTGCAGACCTGAGACACCTGTGATGTACTCTTCTTTAAATGGTGGAGAGTTTCAGAGCTGTGTAGATCAGATTAGTTGTAATGCACATGAACCCTATCAGGTTGCAGAGGTTCGACAGACCGTGGTACTGCCCAAACATTTTCTTGTAGGCTCTGTACTTTGGGTCCTGCTCCTTCAGCTTAGCGTATTCCTCTCTCTGGCTGCCAAGGCCGATCTGGTTCCCCAGTCCATGCTCCTCTTCCACGGCCCTCATCTGAAACATCACCTCGGTGGCTGCTGGTCCAAACCACTGGGCATTCAGGCCTGCCATGACCAGTGCCATGAAGAACATAACCATCTGGAGAAGAACAAGATGAGGAAATGACACCAAACATCTTGCAGGCGTGCTCTGAAGTTATTTTTTTTTTTGGCCAAAGAACAATATCAGTGCTCACCTGCACACTTTCATGCCAGTCCAGCAACTCCCTGGGGTGGTACATGGCGTACACAGCAAGGCTGACAAAGTTACTTCCCAGCAGGCAGTAGAAGTATACAGGAAACAACTTGCTCTGGACCAAACCAAAGGTATGGCGCGTTACCTGCTTCACCAGAGTGAAACCTACAGGGACCAAAACCAGACAGCTTTAATACAGAAATATTTTTCATGCCTCCATTCCTGGGTTGTGCCAGTCCTACCTCCAATGAAAGAGACCCACACCTGCATGCCCCAGGTGAAGGAGAGCAGCAGCAGGTGTAACACCTTGATTGAGTCGGTTGGCTCCCCTTCTGTTGCCATGGCATCGCTACAAAAACAGACATGCAGTGTTACAACTGGTTTAGAAAGCACACCCCATGTCTTAACAGGCTGCAGAAATGCCTTTTTGCAGCAATAGCGTGAAGTAGCCGTTTTCCGCACAACTTTCTTAGGGTTCCACCAAACAATTTCACAGAGGCTGATGTCTGGACTTCGACTGGGCCATTACAACCCCCTAGTTATTCTCTTTTTCGGCCCTATATGCAGATTGGCCGCTGTGTTTGGAACCACAGATCTATTGATGAGCAAGATTTGACAGTAGAATACATTAGTATAGACAGCATGCCAACTAAATGCTTGCAGTGTGCCCAGGTCCTGTACCTGCAACACAGGTCCAACTTATCTGTCCCCCACCACGCCTCACAGCTGGTATGAGGTACTTGTGCCGAAATGCTGGGTTAGGTTTTCACCAAACATAATTCTCTGTAGTCGAATATTACTAATCAGGTTTTATGTGTTCAAACAACATTGTTCCAAAGGTCTTGCGCTTCATTCATGCATAATTATGCAAGTCATTCTGCCATATTCTTTTTATAGAGAAACTTCCTCATTGCAACCTTCCAAGCTGTACGAGTTCAATCGTTTTTCTAACAGCAGCAGATTTAATATGCAAACTGAGGTCTATAGAGTCTAAGATAGAGCTGTTTGTTTCACTCTATTGGATACTTGTGAAGTGGAAGGTAAACGATAAATGATTGTCAAAGTGACTTTGTATTCAGTCCCATTTACTCAGGTACCCCTAAATGAAATCCAGTGCAACTAAATGCCTTTTGAAGTCTGCTTGCTAAGAAATAGATTCCATCTGTGATTTAATTGTAGTAAAAATCCAGCTGTTCTGTATAAACGCCTCAGAGGTTTATTAGAGAATGGTAAGAAACAAAAATTGCTTTAGGAAGACCAAGGACACAGCAGACAAGTCTGTGAGAAAGTTCTAAAACAATATGCCAAGCTTTTACCATCTTATGACTTTCAATCCATCAACTGAGAATGGAAAGAGCTTCTGTTACGGAAGCAAAATGTCTTTCTACATTGCACTGATTTAGGGGTTGGAATGAGAAGCTTCTTAGATTTTAAATTCAAAATCAAAAATAATTATAAATATGCAACACCTGTGTTAGTCTTTCATTTAAAACGCCAGTAAAATACACCAAGGTTTGAGGCTGTAGTGTACCAAAGTGTTCTGAATACTTTTGCCTCCTGAATCCTGACCAAAACCTTTTGTTGGAGCAGAGTTTAAGTAAGCTGTTGTTTTAGGATACTGGGAAATATCAAGGCAACAGGTTGAGAACACAATTGTCTCAGGTTCCTTTCAGAAAGGCTGTTTGATATTCAGAAAACCCAAGACTTCTGAGTAAAAACCAAGGGACTGACAGATAAAATTACTTGGGCGTCAGTGACGCTTTAACTACTTATGCAACAGAGGAGATAAGAGCCCTGGTGAGATTAGAGAAAGGAGGCAGAGCAGTAGTTACACTTCACTTTTCCTTCATGATTAAATAAATGATACAGGTATACCGAAGAAAAGCTGTTAAAGGAACACATAAAAACCACCAGTAACAACCTCAACTAAAACAAAACAACTAACGAGCTATTAGCTACTGAGCTAGCACAGTTACACATGTATAACCACAGCCTTATTTAAGACTTATCTTGAATAATTAGACCGGCAACAAGCTCAGCATGCCCAGAGCCACCGTACCGACCTTATTCCAAAGCGTTTTCAGGAAGGACAACCACAGTTTACCAACGACAGGGTGAACCAAAGTCCAGAATGCGTTACCGGAGATCCAATTCCTCTGTCATATTTCTGGAATCAAGAGCTCCGCCCCTTTAATGGAAACAGACCAATCATATTCTTAGTTAGGTGATAATTTGTTGTTACAGTTTTTAATTGGTTCATTTTCGACCTCCATTGTAACAGCCTCACCAGCGTAGACAGCTGTTTTATTTACTGTTACACGTGTGTACGAACAGACAAGCGCCCCAGTCTCTTTAAATTATAATCTTAATAATATATTTCTTATGGTATTTTATTTATCATGCCTAATATAAGGTGACGTTCTTTTGGAGTATATGATTTATTTTTAACCAGAAGCAGCTGCGAACAAAATACAGTTTTTTTTTAAATCTTTTATTAAATGGACAAACACTTTGAAATAAAACTTTCGACATTTCAATTATTTCTTCGCCAAAGCATATTTATCTACACGTCCTATGATTATTATATATATATTCTGTACGTTTAGCATTTGTTTTGTTTTGCTAAAAACGTCTCGTTTATTCAAATAAATAGAAGCTGGCGATTTTGATTTTGTCAATTACCTTTGAAAATGCAGGCTGAAAACATCTTAACAGCATTAAATTATTATTATTTAGTTATTATTTTTGATTTTTTTTCCCTCACATACGAGCAGTTTGTATCAAATAACTTAGATCTTTTTTTTCTATTTTCTAATGCCTCTTTGTAAAACTCTATTCTATTCTATTCTATTCTCCGATGCTGTTGGAAGCGGGTGCTATAGAGGAAGCGCCACCATTGGATAGTGTGGAACCAACCAGAGCCCGCGTAACGTCTCTACTAACCAATCGAAGACGTTCTAACTGTTATCGTATCCGTTTGGAGTTGGTAAGCGAACTCTTGAGCATCCTCCGCTGCTGCCATCATTTTGGTGAGATAATGATAACGATATTGCTTGAATGGCGAAAGAGTAAAACATGGAGACAAAAGTTCAGCGCGTTTAAGGCTGACATCTGTCCTCTAGATAAGCGCTAGACGCAGACGTTTGAGTCAGTCACTAGTTAGCACATGCATGCTAGCAGCTGCTAGCTTCGAAGCATCTATAGTATGTGCCGTTGTTTCTATTTTAATTGGTCCTCACTTCAGGAAATGGATGAAGCTTTTGCAGACATTTAAAGAGCTATATTGGCTTTCCGTTGGTATAAAGAAACGTGTCATTAGGTCAGTAATAAACAAAGCCTGTAATTCATAAATAAACTGAAATGGGATTGTATTTGCCCTGTAATGTAATTAACTTTTCCACATTATGTCAGAGGCCTCAATGTATTTTATGTTTTTTTTTTTTTTTTTAATCTAATTTAATGAGATTCATGGTTTCATTTTTTTACCACTACAAATCTGTGTGTGTGCATTTGCATTCACACTAATTTGATTCCCTTAAATAAAATGCTGTGGAAACAAATCAGTTAATGAGAAGAACAACATGTTAGTTTCTGTTTGTCTTTTCTGCAAGCGACACAATGGGACGCAGAAAGTCTAAAAGAAAGCCACCACCCAAAAAGAAAATGACGGGCAACCTGGACACCCAGTTCACCTGTCCTTTCTGTAACCATGAGAAATCCTGCGATGTCAAGATGTGAGTAACTGTTGTTGCTTTAAAAAGTGTGCTGATCATGAACATTTCGCTTACAATATCTTGTTTTCCAGGGAGAAAACCCGGAATACGGGAATTATATCATGCAGTGTGTGCTTGGAGGAGTTTCAGACTCTGATAACATGTATCCTTTTTGATCAGTGAAAGGTGGTGCAACTGCACACTGTTTATTTATTTGAGCATATCTTAAAAAAAGAAAGCAAAAACAGTAAAAAACAGTATTTATCACGCGAGACTTATTTGTTTGGGGAACCCAGTTCGTATGAAAAAATTATAAAGTTCATAACAATGCTATGTAGAAAATAAATTCAGAATTAGCATGGCTTATTTTGAAGAGCTACCCACTCAAAGTATCTGCCATGTAATTTTAACACAGTAGCAAAGATCAGGTTTACAAAGTTGAATGTGACCAAACCCTAAATGCATTTCTAACAATGTTCTTGATTCCTTGTTATGCAGCCGAAGAACCTGGGAACCTTGCACGCAGTTTTTTTTATCCTTTTTGTTTTTCCTAATTTGGACTCTTTTAAAGTCAAATGTTTGTCTTACAACTGAAGCTTGGTCCGAATATAAACATCAACGAATGCCTTTAAACCTTTATAAACTTGTTTCTTTATTTTTGTTTTAAATCAGTGGGTCTAAATTCCTAAAAGTTGATTGTGTCGGGCTTTTTCATTTACAAATGCGGTTCTACTAGCTAACCAGAATGGGTGGCCAGCCCAACAAACAACCACACACACACATCTAAGAGAAATTAAGAGTGACCAGTTAACCTTAGAGTTATGTGTTTGGGTTGTCCGAGGAAGCAGGAGTATCCAGAGAGCCACCACACGTGACATTATTTACTTTTACCTCTATATTCTTAATACTGTTTCCAAATAGAATTGATTGTTTTATTGACATTTAGTGCTGATTGTTTTCAATTAAACTATACACAGAGTACAGTATGTTATGATTGATATTGTGTCAAATGCTTTTTTAAGTCTATGAAAATCCCAACTTCGTATTCTTTTTGTCAATATAATTTGTTTTCTCATTGAATTTAATTATATGCCATAGCTGTTGATCTGTTTGCTCTAAACCCATACTTGCTTTCTGCTAATATTTTGTCTTTATTGATAGATTTCTCTGGGCTGGTAATGAATAGTCTTTCCATTATTTGTGAGAGCTGAGAAAGAAGAGAAACTGATCAGATTTATCAATATATTGCTATTTTATTGGTGCTTTCATACAATGGTACAATAGTATGATACCAACCGTACTGTTAGTTTTTTTAGTTTGCAAAATATAGTTTATTTCCATTACAATAAATCAAAGTTCCAATGATCTTTATTAAATATTCAAAGCCAACACTCTGAAACTGAAAGAGACTGTAGTGCTTTATCTTTGTACTATAATACGTTTTGAAGACAAATGTATAAGAAAATACAAACATGATCTTTCTTAACAACTCATCAGATCTTTCTGAACCTGTGGACGTTTACAGAGACTGGATTGATGCCTGCGAAGCAGCCAATCAGTAGTCATGTTTACCTAGCTCACACCTTCAGTTTAACCTCACCCTGGGTTCACCTAATGTAGCCAAACAGTTTGTTTTCTCTGAGTTGTGTCACATTCTTAGTTCCACATTTGCTGACTAGGTCACATTCCTCTGGGTCAGAGTGACGCCACACGGACAGTGACTGGTCTCCATCACGGTTCACAGTGTAGATGTAAACATGTTCAATGATTGTATTTTGTAAGTCAAGATTTAATTTGTATTTCCTGTTATGGACCAAACTGTCATGGAGTTTTCTCACCATTTTGTATTTTTTAAATGTTTTTTTTCTTTAAACAAAAATATAATCAGTCATTTCCTTTTCTCTCTAATATTCTGAAGTTTGAGAATGGACGTTTTTTAATTTTTTTTTTTTAGGTTTTGTCAAGTTTCGACCTTTATCAATAAAGCACTGACAAACTTTTCCAATTTTTTTTTAACCCTGTGGATCCACAATCACATACTTGCTTTCACACCACTGTGATATATTTTGAATTTTGTACCTTTTAGGTGCTGACAGTGATTAAAACAATAAAAACACAGTCACCATTTTCAAGTGTTTTTATTGCACACATGCCATTTTAGTGAAAGGCAGAGGAGGGGATAGATTAGCCTAAATATTGGGACAAAAAAAACACATTTTAGGGTGAAACCGTTCTTTACAATAAGTCTGTGCTATTGTGGTGATAGGACGAAAATATTTTCTTTAAGGCACAATCCGAAAAATTAATCTTTAATCTAAATTTAATGCAGTAAATACAAGAGATGGCAATCTGGTAGATTATTAATACGTGATGTCATGCATGAAACACTAGATGGCGTACCTCCAATAGTCACAGCAACAGGTGTAGTTGCCAATGAAATGTCTGAGGCCTTTTAACCTAATCTACATCAGTTTTTAATTACAGCTGATTGGGTAATAAATACCACGATAGTGAGTGGCATCTTTAACCTTACAATAAAGCAATAATGATCAAAAACTCTAATTTCTTTAGGCTAAATCTCCATTACAACAGCTTTATCAAGCATTTTGTGCTCCTTCGATATTCCCACTGCTGCTGGTGGTGGTGGTACTCAGACCTTGTCTGAGAGCCATTCAGGTTTAAGAACAGTGGCATGCCCGCCCCCGGTGCATGGTCTTGCATGCTCTCGAATGCAAAAGCATTCTTATTTTTGGCTGTACTGCCGTATGTGTTACATTTAGTTTGGGGAGGGATGATTTTACACCAAACCTTTATTCTGATGATGTGGTACATCCACAGGCCAGTTAGACTTGTGGTTACCGCAGATACTTGCACAGGGAAAAGACATTACTGACTAAGGAAAGTCCTCCTGGTGTTTGGTCATGAAGAGATGTGATAGGTGCTGCCTTATCTACATCTGAGCCAAGATGATTATTATCCTATATTAAAAAAGCTCAACAAGCTGATAAAGAAGGTTGGTTCTGTTCTGGGGACTCCTCTGGAACCTCTGGAGATCATTGTGGAAAGACAGATTCTTCATAAAATGAAGAACATTCTGGAGAACCCTGAGCATCCTCTTCATGAGACTGTCCTACAACAACAGTGTCTTCAGTCAGAGGCTTCTTCAGATCTGCTGTAAGACGGAGCGCTACAGGAGATACTTCCTGCCCACAGCAATCAGCATCTACAACGGCTCTTTGAAGAAACCTTCATAATGAGCTACAACATTTAATTTTTCTTTGGGATTTATAAAGTATTTTTGAATTGAATTGAATATTACCAGAAAGAGTATCTGAATAAATGTAGCTAGTAGCATTCTACCGCTGTTTTCTGCACAAAACGTTAAGTGCGAGTAAAGCAACAGCTCTAGTGTTAAAATCCACTACGAAAAGGCAAAAGGAAACCGCTGATACAAGTATGGAGGGTAACTTAAGTGGACTTGTGTGCAATACAGGAACTACTGATAAATATGTTCACCAAACCTTTTAACTACATAACCCTATACGTAGATGTGTTCCTTTGTGGAAGCCTGATGCGTTTGTGACCAAAAAGCATTCAGAATACTTCCTTGAAACCCATTTGTTCAGAAATGTGGCACATAAACCACATGAATAACTCCTGTTTGATGGCTAACATTGCTGGGTGAGTATCCGTCCTTGCATGGATTAGTCCATGGCTTTGAAGCTCCTGCCCCATCTCAAACGCTGGGAACCTTCAGCCTGCGAAGCTTTTATGTGGACATGGCTCTGTTCCGGCTGGGTCAAAGTTCAATAGCACCAACCTTTAGATTCTACTCCATCAGTGTTCAAACATTTTTGGAACTGTAATAAAGAGACATTAGGGGTGTCAGGAGTTAAAATCTTTGATAAAAAGAATACAATGTAGTTTAAGAAAAACTATAAATATCTCAACTTCTGTGTGCTGTGTGGGTATTTTCTACCAATAAAAACAATAACTAGAGCAACAGAAGTTGGCCACAGCATGAAAATCTTCAACGCAAGGCTGGTGTAAACAATATATTGTCTCGTGCTCATGGAAAAGCAAAATATAAAATTCTTAGGGGTAAGAACATGTTTAGAAAAATGATGTAATTCACAGTCAAATAACAGTCTGGAAGTTTTGCTCGTCGCAGAGACAGCTGTGGTGGGTTGTCGAGCGTTAAAGCGAAGGGAAGGAATGGCGGGGCGAGAGGGGAGGCTGTCTGTGGCTTCTTTAGTCAGAGTACTGGTTGTAGCCATCAAACTCGACCTCGCTCCCGTTGTTGTAGTAGGTCTCGATGGGGTTGTTGCAGTATTTGGTGTCGTAGACCTGGCGGGGCAGGCCGTAGGTGGTCATGCCTTGTTGGGAGGCCACTTTGTTGGTGCCCATCTGCAGAGAGATGGTAGAGGTGTCGCATTTCTCCAGCTGCAGGTTCTTGTCAAAGATGTGCCGCCTGGTTCCAGGTGCCATCATGCCGGCCTGGAGGGAACAGAGAGTTAGACGAAGGGATTTGTAAAGAAACTACAGTTTCAATGTTTGGTTCAATTTAAGGATTAACATGACAATTGATACTTTGGTGCTCAAATGCTAAAGTTCTTTTTAACAAATGAAAACCAGACAAAGTGGCATGCTTTTGTAGCCTCCCCAAGTTAACCCACTTGCACTGCAATTACAGCTACAAGGTTTTTTGGGGTATGTCTCTACCCGCTTTAGATTTTTTGAGACCAGAAATTTGTCCCCTCTCACAGTTCAAGCTTGGATGGAGATCACCTGACAGCAGTTTTCTAGTCTTGGCACACACTCTCGGGCGATGGAGGCAGGGATTTCTGGCAACAGGTTACAGGGTGCTGGTTTGAAGCCCCGCTCCAACCATCTCAGTCATTGTGTCCTTGGGCAAGACATTTCACCCACTTTGCATGCGCTGATTTTATGGCAGCCTCACTTCTGTCAGTCTGCCTCTGGGCAGCTGTTGCTACAACGTAGCTTACCACTGTGAATGTGTGTATGAATGGGTGGATGACTGGGTGTAGTGCACAGCGCTTTGGGGTCCTCGGACTTAAAGTGTTATACAAGTGCAGGCCATTTTCCATTTACGCTCTCAATTGGATTTTGGTCTGGACTTTGACTGGGCCCTTCTACTGGATTAATATACCTTGATCTAAACCATTCCAGTGCTGCTCTGGTTGTATGTTTAGGGTTGTTGTCCTGCTGGAACGTTAACCTCCACTCCAGTCTCAAATCTTTTGAAGCTTTTAAACAGTTTCCCCCAGGACTGCCCTGTTTTTAGCTCCATCCCATCTTCTCACCAGCTCTGACCAGCTTTCCTGTCCCTGTATTAAGTATTTGCACAGCCTGATGCTAGTTGTGGTTGTAGATGTTATTGGTGCCTATACTTGTTGGTGTTACTTAGCTTTTCTATACTTTTCTATTGTATACGAAGTTGTTGAAACACCAACTGCAGTCCAAGAGGAAAGAGTCCGTGAGCACCTCAGATGTCATCAGAAGTTACAATGCAAACATGAATTGGGTTGATATGGGCAACTTGTTGGTGCACCTCCACTGCACCCCCATGAAGTCAAAGAGGTGGTATTTACATACACCATCAATGTCAATATCCTGAATGTCATTTGCCTGGTGGACTGTGAGGTACTTAGAGTGGACAACCTGCCTCTAAAAGATTGTAGTGTTCAGGAATGCCTTTAAAAAGGCCAGTCATGCCTTGATCCTTAAGAAGCTCTGTCGACAAGCTAACTTCTCTTGATGTTTCCAAGCCTGAATAAGGACACCGCTGCCACACACCAAAATGAGTCTGTACAGTTCGACCACTCCGTGTTCAATGCCCCTATGAACAGCAGCCTCCAAACCTACAAATTCTACAGCAAGGAGGGCAACACTCTTCTGGTGGACCTGCAAGATCCAACATTGCTTAAATGCTCAATGCAACTGCTAAATCAAATGCCCCAAGCCAGAGGCAAAATCATCAATCTATAAAATGTACCAGCCGTGTTTGACAAGTACCTCCGTCAGTAAGATGTCCTATAGTATTCTAAAATAATGGTCTGTTCACTTTGTGTTTTTCCTGTATCTTCTATACAATCTTCTTCAAACTACAGACAGGACCCATATATCAGAATCAGAATCAGCTTTATTGCCAAGTTCGTACATACAAACAAGGAATTGGACTCCGGTACATTTTGCTCTCTGGTTTTTGTTTTTGCATTACAAAATATACATATATACAATATACAAATATGTACATATATAAATAAAAATGTGCATTTGCAACATATGGTCACTACATTAACATTGCTTTTCTAAATAAAGATAAAAACTGTTAAACTTTAAAAGGGAGTCCAATACCACTGTATTATGGAAATGTGTATGCGAAGTTTTCAGTGAGTACCCTTTAAAATGATCTAAAAGACAATGCCGTGTTTAGACTCTGCTGGGGTTCCCTGTTCGCCCAGAGGAACAAACTGTTTATATTGTTTCTATTAAAAACCTGCTTCTTAATACTTTGATTTATAAAAAAAAAAAATACTCAGCTGCATGAAAACCTATTCTTATCCACCCCCCATTTGATATGAAATGGCCACAAATCAACCTAGCTGGGTTTTCTCAATACTGTTTTGCTTTAAAACATCTTCAGGCCTGCCCCGGGGTGTGAGCTAGACACTACAAATGAATTAGGAGACCTGCTGAGTGGCCGGAGCCTCAATCTAGGGCTGTAATGGAGAAACATTTCAATACTACAACTGCTAAATAAACCTGTTCCTTAATCCAGCAAAAAGTGGAAGTGATGCATGAATTCGGGTTAAAATAAGAAGTTTTTTCCTCACCTGGCTGGCTCCCTTGTTGGTGCCCATTTGTAGGCTGATGGTGGACTGGTCCATTGGGGTGTCCATGGCAATCTTGGCATCGTACAGATGACGACGTGTACCATAAGAGGTCATGCCCTTTTGGCTGGCAAGCTTGTTGGTGCCCATCTGGAATCACAATAAAATAGAAGTGTTTGTTGTGAGTGATAACATAATAACCCTAATGCTTAAAGAGCTTGGCTAGGACAATAGTCACTTATTAGAAAAGTACAGGCTTAGCCTTTCTGACCTGCAGGCCTATGATGTTCCGTCCTTCCCTGAGCTTCTCTGGAGCAAAGTGTCGCTGCTGCTTCTCAGCATACTTAACTCCTAGATCATACTTTGAATGGAAACCTTTAGATTTGGCCTGAGAACAAGAAAATGAAGAAACACAGAGGAAAATTTCAAATTTTTTATTTTAGTGTCTTTGGTATAAAAGCCCACAATACCTGTATGAGGTGGAGTCAACATGTACTCATACAAGGGCATAAAAAAACAAACATCAGAACGTTGTCAGAAACATAATTTATTTCAAAAAGGGAAACTGACATTTTATGGATCTATAACATAGAAAGTGATATATTTCATGCATTCATTTCTGTTTATTTTGATGATTATTGCAGAAAGTTCATGAAAACCCAATATTGAGTTTCTCAGCAAATTAAAATATTGCATAAGGCCAATAAAAAGGGGCTTTGCTTCACAATCCTCTCAAGACTGTGGTTAAGTCCTGCTGGTTGTGCATCTTTTTCTACCACACCTTTTCTTTCCACTTAATTTTCCATTAAAATAGGTTCTTTGGTAATGACCATCTGTGGTTCACTGTCCTTGTGTGGGGTTTAAATGCCATTTGGAAAAATGTGAACTCAGATTGTGTAGGTTTTTTGGTGTAATATAATATTCTTATTTTCTGATAAGATGAATTGTGGGTGTTCACTCTGTAACAACTCCATTTTACACTTTATTTAAACTGTTTGACCTGATTTACTAAAATAAACTAACTTTTTTGCTGACATTCTAATTTACTGAGATGAACCGGTAGATGTGGACAGTAAGGTTTACTGCAGTGTCTCACCATTCCAGCCAGGGCGATGAGCGTACTCTGAACCTGTGTGTGGTTGACGTTTTCAAACAGATCGTTGGCTTCAAAGATGTCATGTGGCTTCAGGCCGTACTCCGTGATGGCACGAACAAAATTTCCTATGTTTTCCAGCTGTGGAAGCGGTCAGGATTTAAAGTGGAGTAAGTTGAGTATGGCATGGACATGTGGAGAAATCTTTATTCAGCTCAAAGAATCTCTAATTGTTGTGCTACTGCTGTGAAAGGCTAATTTGCTTCAGTTTTTGAATCAGCTACGTTATGGAAAGGAAATATAACTGTTTTGCGGGGCTGCTGCAGTACCTGGTGCCAGTTCTGACTGGAGGGGTTGATCTTCCTCACAGAGCCTGGCTGTAGAATATTAATGAGTCTACAAAGACAGGAAAAAAAATAACTTCAGTAAGAAGTAAGATTTCCCAGTTTGCTAGAAAAGTTTTGTGCTTCTATCACCGGTGTCTCACTCGCACAAGAGGACTCCATCCTTCAGACTCTCCATGAAGTTCTCTCCAATTCGTTTGCCAGTCACGTCCTCAATCCACAGCCTCAGCTCTTCTTCCTTGTGTGGGTCATACTTCCCAGCCAACTGATTAAAAATAAACCAGGAAATCAGTAGGAGATGGGAAATTTACAATTATCCATGCTCAGAACATTGGGATTAATATAATTATGCCATTTTCTTAGGTGCATTAATATGTAAAAACTAGTACTACTCTAATAATGTATTTTATTAAGCTAGTTTTTGACACAACTATTGTAAATTTGTTTTGCGTTAAAATACATTAAATTACCCAAAGTAACTGAGCCTTTACATATATGATATTGGAGTTGGATCAATACATGTTAGATCTTTGCTTAGGGTTACACAGAAAACATTTTCTCAAGCCTTCTTCCCCAGCTGGTTCCAGCCATTTTTCTTTTGACCTATTTTTTCTGTCACCATTACCAACATGACATTTAGAACAATTTTTGCTGCAGTTACAACTGTCAGTATGCTGGGTTGTATCTCCACCAGCTTTGCACATCTAGAGACATTTATTCCCCCCAATCTCCTGTGTAATATAGATGGATGTGGCGTCCAGAAGAATCTGGCCACAGATTCTCAACTGCATTTGGGTCTGGACTGAGCCATTCTAACACATGAATAAGGTTAAATCTTAATTTTATCCCAAAGTGAAATTAAATGAAGTTACTTAAACTATTCAAGTTTCTCCAATGAGTCATTATTGATGGTGATGGTTATGGGCAGGAAGGATCTCCTGTAGAGGTCTGTGTTACAGGGAATCAGAAAAAGCCTCTGACTGAAGACGCTCTGTTGTTGTGCTACAGACTTGTGAAGAGGACAAACATTCTTCTTGAGCAATCATCTCCAGAGCCCCGGTCTCCAGAACAGAGCCAGCCTTCTTTATCAGCTTGTTGAGTCTTGTTAAGTCCAACTTTTTGGTCAGATCCAGCAACCCCAACAGACGATGCAGTTTCCCCATTTCTTTTTGTTTGAGTGTATTATATAATTTAACTTCCTGAGGTTTTGTCATGTTACAACCACAGAATTCAGCTTATTTTATTGGGATATTATCTGATAGACCAACACAAAAGAGTGCAAAATCGTAAAGCGGAAGGAAAATCTTACATGGCTTCATCATCAAACATCAAAATTCAGCCTCGTTTCCCTGGTATCCATAAATGAAGAAATAAATGTAGTGTAGATGAATGAGATCTTCTTGTAATTGTCAGTGGCTCACTCGATTCCTGTTTTTATGGTTTCAGTACCTAAAATAACATTGCTTTCACAAATTCCTTTCTCCTAACAGACAGCAGACTTTTAGCATAACTGAAAGTCTTACTGTGTAATAACAAGGGCCTTAAAGTGAGGTGCATGAACAGAACAGGACGTGAAATGAAAATGAAAAAGGCCTGTTGACATTCCTGCATCCAGAACCTCTCAGCCCCCCCCTGTTCTGCTTTCCATGTATTACCTTACTGGCACAAAGATACTAATACTTTGAATTCTGGCATTATGCACATACTAAACCGCATGTGTTTTCTGAATGTTCTGCAGATAGGTCTTCTCAGTGCAGGACATGCAGCCAACACAAACACGTATTTCAAAGCAGCAGGGATAGCTGAGCTTCCAGTCCATCACACCAAACTTGGGAGAAACTGCTTTCCTAAAAACTCCCTCCCTCCCCCTTCCTGACTGTCTTGCTCCCCATCTCCTATTGGCTTAGCTCATATTTCTTTCTCTCACACATGCTTTCTTCTTTCCCCTCCTCCCCGTGGATTTTCCAGAATGTGCCCTTTTACAGTGAACCGAGTAGCCAGACTGCCCACATCTGACAAACGCAGGCCATGCTCAGCAGGTTCTGCTTCCAGGAAGACTATTTAACTCAGTGTATTAATTAAAGTTGTGGCATCTTTTCATAGCAGAACTCAGTAAAGTAAGCTGGTATGAAAACACATAAATAGATTTCCCAGAAAGCAGTTTAAAATTTGTTTTTTATCTTTATATCAGGCAGCTACCCTGTCCATGTTCTCTTCTCAGTACATGCTTCACTCAGGAAGATCATTGGTGCCACACCGCCTCCTATTTCCATTTCCCGTGTAAACAATCATGTGCTTCTTAGCAAATAACAGTCTAACTCAAAATTGCTAATGATTTAAAGGTTCATAAAAAGTTTAAAACGTTTGCATTTACCTCGATGATGTTTTTGAGCATGACGTTGGTTTAAGATGAAGAACAGTCTGCTAGACTAGCTGTTAGCTTCAGCCTCCAGGTCCAAATCTGGGTTTATAGGAAATCAAGATGCCAAGAGAGTTTTCTACTGTAGAACATATATTAATGGGTCATAACCTTTTTAACAGAACCTCACTGCAAAAATTCTAAACCATACATTTACATAGATTGTCATGTGATGGTTAATTTTATAATTAGCCATGCTGCAACAACCATCTTTAATCGAGAAAGTCTGCTGATAACAAGAAGTAAACACCCTCCCTCCATTCCTGTTAGGAATATAGACGGTGCACATTGTTGAAGGCATGGTCTGACAAAACTGTTTTCACGTTAAACATTATTTAAATCAACCAGATAGTCTGTTAGGTCATGTTTCTAAAAACCACGTGCTTGATTTACCCACACAAGGTCTGGTTTCCATCATAAATAGCAACTAGTTTAGAATCGTAATTTCAGAATTTATTTATAATCCTAACATTTAAACTAATGCTATATGAATGCCGTTTTGTTTCAAGGAAGAATAGTCTCCCTCGCCGGTTTTATATACTCTTATCTTCATGGACATTACTTTCTGGCTGAATAAAAGGACAGTTACAAAAGAATGAATAAATATTCAAACAAATAACAAGGACACACATGGGTCAAAGAGCATTTGTTGAACATCTCAAAAAAATCTTTTGAACATACCCTATCACCGTCTTCGTTTTTAACCTACACACATGAACATGGTATCATTTGTTTTGCTCTTTCGTGAGAAATTATTTGTTCCGACATGCAGCTCTTTTGAAAGTTTTAGCAACATGCCAAATTAAACTAGTGGTAAAATCATTTATTTATTTAAATACATGAAGGAGGTGGTTTGCTCTAAGTTCCTGAAAGTGACAATGATGAGCTAAATGTCATGGCACAAGTAAAGCTGTGGCAAAAAAAAAACAAAAAAAACACAAAAGTGCATTTGCTTGAGCTATTGGGAATTATGTTACTTTTCCCAACACTCTGAGGTCACACAAAAATAAAAATTGAAGTTACTAAATCTCTTACTAAAGACTTAAGGTTTAGTGATAATTCCCTTTAAATGACAGCAAAAATAAATGCTCAGAAAAATAAAACGTCTGGCATGTCCTTAAATTAGATTGTCAACTTTTAGTTTATATCCATTAAATTCGATCAAATGGGGTGTTCTTAATGACAGAGATGCTTCACAGGCATATTGGTTTAAAAAAACTTATAATTCCAGGTAATTCGGAGTGGATTGTGCCCTTATCATTGGAAGAGAAAAGAAGGACGAATCTAAATTTCCATTTAATTCATTATGATTAGGCTTGAAAAAATGAAATACATTTCCTTCTGATGAGGTAAATCTGGAGCAGAAACTTCACATTTCAATATCTCTATATTATTTGCGTTTAAACAAAAATAAGCGGTACTTTGTGTTGCTGTAGTCTTCCAATTCCAGTTCAGGGATGTGGGGCTGATACATCAAATGTAGAACATTTCACACTCCTTGAATGTGTTTAGATTTTGTCACACAAAAACCACAAACCTCCATCTAGTTTATTGAGATTTTATGTGACAGACAAAGAAATATATAATTGTAAGGGGGAAGGACATCAATATGTAGTTTTTAAAATTAGCAAAGAAACAGCATCATGAAGAACACTGATTAATTACTCATTATTTACCCCACAAAACTGGTCTTTTTGGGAGAATAGCAAGAAGAAAGCCATAAGAAGTCCAGTTTGCTACAAGCCATGCAGCAAGATGGAAGAAGGGAAAAAAACTTACATTTTTGGGCCTCATTCAAAATGTTATGTGTTGCAAAAAGATAACACTACACATCATCCTCAACAAATCATCCCAAAATCGCAACATGGTGGTGGCAGCATCATGCTGTGGGGATGCTTTTCTTCAACAGGGGCAGGGAAGCTGGTCAGTCAATGGGAAGATAAGTGGAGCTAAATAAAAGGCAATCCTGCAAGACAACTATATTAGATTATTATATGCGCTGCTTCTACACAGGTATAATCTAATCCTGCATATCATATCAGTCCTAATTTAAAATCTAACTTCTACAAAGCCACCTATACTCAGGCACCCTATCTACAGAATTTATTTGTTATATTAGATGCTTTTTAAGGGTATAAATGATTTATAAATCAAAGTTCACCGTGCCAGAAAGCATCACAAAATTTTTCACCCAAATGTAGTCACATGATGCTATACTAGGAGGAGGCCCAAACAAGATGAGAGTAAAACATCCCTTCACTATGACCCATTAAGATCATGATAATATATAATACACAGTCATGCCACGCCACACCAAGTAAGGCAAATATCACTCTGAGCCCAGAGCAAAAAGTGACTCAGCAGTGGAGCATTTCTTCTCACATCCTGGAGCCAGTGGGTGGTTTGTTACAGGGTAATACTCTAAAAAAAGGAAGGAGTCAACTATTTAGTGGAATCTCTCAGATCAGTCCTGTTATCAGCCAACAGCAAAACAACTCAAGCAAGTGGAAGAAGTCCAGACAGTAACATCTTCCTGGATGTTTAGCCGTTTTAATCTGACATGTGGAGATCGCTGCATATACACAGAAAGTGTTCAAACCCCCGAGTTATTTCACTTTTTGTCACATTCAAACCACAAACTTCAATGCATTTTACTGGATACAGACCAACACAAAACACAGCCCAAGTGGAAGGAAAACTATCCTTATTATTATTATAATTTTTTTTTACAAATTAAAATCTGGGAAGATTAAGGCACAGCTGCAAACCTAACAATACATAGCTGTCCATCTAAACTGACAGGCTCAGCAAGGAGAGCATTAACCAGAGAAGCAGCCAAGAGACCCAGGGTAACTGGAGGAGCCGCAGAGATCCATCAGCTCAGGAGCAGCTCAGGAGAAAGAATCCATTGATGGAACAGTTCTTACTCAACAAATCTGGACTTAATGGAGGAGTTTTCAGTTGGATCGTCCTTGCAGTTTGTCACCAGCACATGTAGGGGAGGCACAAACGTGGAGGTTGTCTGGTCATATAAGACCAAAATAGATTATACTTTCTCGCCTACATGTAAAATATTTTGTGTGGCCGAAAACTGGCACAGCATGTCACCCTAAAACACAGATATGAGTTTCAATGTGAGACACGGTTTGTGGCACCATCATGCTGCGAGGATGTTATTCTTCAACTGGGACAGGGAAGCCAGGTTTCCCTAAGTGTTTTCATGCAATATATGCATAATATTTCTACAAAAAATTAAAACAATATTAGCTTTTATGAAGTCATTTTTTGTCAATAAGTTTCAGATTATGTGCCTTTTTGACACAAGTTTCTATGAAACTTACTTCATTTATTTATAATGAACATTAAAACAACCACAGCTGCAACAAAGTGCTGCATATTTATAATTTTTGAATGCCTCATTTAAGATGTATAAAATCTAAAAACAAAAAGTAAAATTGTTTTTCTTTAATTTAAAAACTAAATATATTTCCTATACCGTACTATAAAACAAGCTGTTTTGTTTTGACCCTTGGTCTATTACAATAAATACCAATTAAATGCATTGATATTTGTGGTTATAACATGGCAAAGCATGAAATCATTTAAGGTGTGTGAATACTTTTGGAAGGCACTGCACTTCCACTGGCCAGGTTTCTCTAGCTGCCCGGCCTCCTGCTCCAGTCCGCCTCCTGTGTTCTGTCAGGACACTGTTTTTCATTCCTGACTCTGATGTAAACTGTTTAGAGAGAGAGACACTTTCTCAAATTCCCGGCCAGAGCCTGGCCACTCCTTAAAAGGCCATCGGATGATGCTGATGTACCTGTCAGTCTTTTCGGTTGCGTCTCTGCTCTTAATGTCATCCCACAGGAACGTAAGCATCACTCTGAGGGCCCACTAACTCACAACTAAAATGCTGATTCGATTTTAATAAGGTGTCCTGTCTGGCAGAGTACCACTCATCACAGAGTGGCAGAGAAGTCCAACAGATTTACTTTCACAAGTGGAGGATTACGGCTTTCGCTATGATGCTTCACTTGATATGTATAAAAACTTTATTAGAAACTGCTTTGGGATTATTTCAAATGCAATGGAGACGGAGACGGAAACGAAAGGGAATACAAGAAGAGGAGAAGGGAGAGAGGTGGGACAAAAAGGTAAAAGGGAGAGAAGAAGATAAAAATAAAGGAGAGAAAGAAGGATAAAGAGAATACAAAATAACACCCTAGATGACTGCCTCTGCACTTGCAGAGAGAGAGAAGACCACAGGGACAAACAACAAACGCATATATAACCACAACAACGACGTTACTGAAAACATCACAGTACTAATTAATCTAATGGAGAGAAACAGTTAGATTTACTAACAAATAATTACTGAAAACAGAGAAACTACAGGGGTTGGACAATGAAACTGAAACACCTGTCATTTTAGTGTGGGAGGTTTCATGGCTAAATTGGACCAGCCTGGTAGCCAGTCTTCATTGATTGCACATTGCACCAGTAAGAGCAGAGTGTGAAGGTTCAATTAGCAGGGTAAGAGCACAGTTTTGCTCAAAATATTGAAATGCACACAACATTATGGGTGACATACCAGAGTTCAAAAGAGGACAAATTGTTGGTGCACGTCTTGCTGGCGCATCTGTGACCAAGACAGCAAGTCTTTGTGATGTATCAAGAGCCACGGTATCCAGGGTAATGTCAGCATACCACCAAGAAGGACGAACCACATCCAACAGGATTAACTGTGGACGCAAGAGGAAGCTGTCTGAAAGGGATGTTCGGGTGCTAACCCGGATTGTATCCAAAAAACATAAAACCACGGCTGCCCAAATCCCGGCAGAATTAAATGTGCACCTCAACTCTCCTGTTTCCACCAGAACTGTCCGTCAGGAGCTCCACAGGGTCAATATACACGGCCGGGCTGCTATAGCCAAACCTTTGGTCACTCATGCCAATACCAAACGTCGGTTTCAATGGTGCAAGGAGCGCAAATCTTGGGCTGTGGACAATGTGAAACATGTATTGTTCTCTGATGAGTCCACCTTTACTGTTTTCCCCACATCCGGGAGAGTTACGGTGTGGAGAAGCCCCAAAGAAGCGTACCACCCAGACTGTTGCATGCCCAGAGTGAAGCATGGGGGTGGATCAGTGATGGTTTGGGCTGCCATATCATGGCATTCCCTTGGCCCAATACTTGTGCTAGATGGGCGCGTCACTGCCAAGGACTACTGAACCATTCTAGAGGACCATGTGCATCCAATGGTTCAAACATTGTATCCTGAAGGTGGTGCCGTGTATCAGGATGACAATGCACCAATACATACAGCAAGACTGGTGAAAGATTGGTTTGATGAACATGAAAGTAAAGTTGAACATCTCCCATGACCTGCACAATCACCAGATCTAAATATTATTGAGCCACTTTGGGGTGTTTTGGAGGAGCGAGTCAGGAAATGTTTTCCTCCACCAGTATCACGTAGTGACCTGGCCACTATCCTGCAAGAAGAATGGCTTAAAATCCCTCTGACCACTGTGCAGGACTTGTATATGTCATTCCCAAGACGAATTGACGCTGTATTGGCCGCAAAAGGAGGCCCTACACCATACTAATAAATGATTGTGGTCTAAAACCAGGTGTTTCAGTTTCATTGTCCAACCTCTGTTACTTGATAGCACTATTCAAAGAAAAAAGCAAATACCCTCATTGAAAAACAGTAACCCCTCAATAGGTTTATCTTCCTGTTAGCATTCACTGCCACATAAACCTATACCCAACAGATGGCACTGGTCATTTCACCCTTCTGTGCTTTTGCAGTTTCGGTTGCTTTGTACCGAACTTCCTCCTATTCAAACCAAAAGCAACATTTTGTACCTGCTTTAATAACCAACGACTTGAAGTAATAATCTATATTCTACTCCTATTCTACAGTGAGGAATTGTAGCTATATAAGTTTAATAAATAACACCTACCACCAGGAGGTTTCTGGGAGGTATTTTAGTTCGACCAGGGGCCATAGCCTTCATAGTCCATGAATGTAAGCTGGGCTAAATGGGGATCAGAACCAAAATAAACAGAAACGAGATATACCAGATATTTCCTGGAAATAATACACAGTAACTTTAATTATATGTGAGATTTGAATATAGTTAGAGGATTTATTTCCACAAGTGATGAAAATACTTGAGTATGAAGAAAAATAAACAGATATCCATCGGTTTTAGTAATTTGGTGTGAAATGATTTGTTTACAGATACGAAATAGAAGTAAGAAGGGGCAAAATGAGGCTATGAAATGACAAAGGTGACCTGGAGCAACAACAGGAGTCAAAAAGCCAAACTTCCCCACCAAAGACAAGCAGTCCACTGGCTGCCAAATGACCAGCTGGCAAAGGAATCAGCTTCTCAATCAGCTGCTTGCAACTCAGCATGCAAACTAATCCACTGAGAAATGGGCCGCTCCTTATTAAAAGAGACACATCATCAGTTCTTGCTGATTCTTTGTACATCAATGGATATGACTGAATGTACCGTGCAAACAGCTATTAATACTGTAGCAGAAGTCAGAATACATTTTTGTTCTTTGTAAGGAACAACAAATAAATATATTACTAAATGTACCTCAGTGAAATAGAAATTTTGATTTTGACTATATGGTATATAGCTGTTCCAAAATGGTCAACTTTGGGCACAGTAATCTTCAAATATACATAATGTATACTGATGATTAGCCTGACTGGAAGGATACTAAAGTATGCCAAATATATTAATATATTCAGTACATTTGTTTTACTACAATACATTTGAATACAATGCTACCAATATGTTTCTATTCATTTCATTGATCGCTGAGAAAAAACTGAAAATGCCTTGGTAGTGGGAAAAACTGGGCTTTTAAAAATATTTCAAACAGTTTATTTCTATGCCAATTAAAAATAATTAAACAGTCATAATATGTCAGAATGCTTTAAACTAGACATTACAGTAGCTTTTGTACCACCAAAACTATGTTTCTGTTGAGGCTAAGGAGCAAGATTTCAAGACACAAGTGTTTTCTTTCTAAGAAAACATCTCGATCTGTCTAAATATCCCTCACAAACTTGTGGGAGAGGATGTTATAGTCTGATGAAAACAAACATTACACAAAAACAACATTTGCCATGGCAAAAGAACACACTATGCCTGCTGTGAAACATGGTGGTGGCAGCATCGGGATTTGGGGTTCCAATGTTTTCAGATGAAACTGGGATTTTTAATCAAGGTGGGGAAAAATATAAATGGTACTCTATATCAACCAGGTTTGACCCAAAACCTTTAGGTGCCAGAAACTGAACATAAAGAAAGGTTTGATTTTTCAGCATCACAAGCAGTGCAAGAATACACCGAAACCCACAGAGAGGTTCTAGAGTCCAAAGTTAAATCTGACTGAAAATCTGCGGGGTTTACCTAAAGAGGGCTGTGGTCAATCTGAGAGATCTGGAGGATTTCAGCTGGGTATAGAAGGTAAATACGACCAGGTCAAGACGTGGGACGCTGTTAAGACTCATATCAAAGAACCCTGAATGCTGAAACAGAACATAAAATGGGGTTCAACAAAGTAGGGTGTGCAAAAGATGAAACCAGGGTACTGCAGATTTTTTATATCTCCCCTTCAAACAGATTTGTAGTTTTCCAGCTAAATTGTACAGACAACCAGATTCTTCTCTGTGTCAGCTGTATGAAGAATGTTTCAGTCAATCTGAAATAAGTATTTAGAACTAAAGCACCATCCATCACTATAATCTACAAGAATAAAAATGTTTTTCTAACCCTTTCAGAAGCCAACCCCTATACTTTACATTGCAATATCTCATCTTTCTTCCTTGCCAAAGGCTTTAATAAGCCATAACAAAAACCATATGAACATAAACCCACTGTGTGCAGGACTCTGTTCCCATAAGCTCCCCAAATATTCGGTGCTGCCACCGGGGAGGGGATGGGGGGACCCATCGGGTCCCACCTTGTTGAGTCCATCCTCCATCCTGTGGACCCTTCAGGACAACATACCTTACTCTTAACCTCAGCGGAAAGTCCAAAGGACGGGCCGCTCCTGAAATGTGTTGTCATTCTGCAGTTTGTGTGTGTTTGCAGGAGCTGCGTTCAAAAATGGAGAAAACAGGTTGCGGTGCTCAGTCCGAGGCAGGAACACGCAGCACGGAAGTCCTCAGAAAACCCGGAGGTGTCTGTAATTCTTTAAGTAAACAGCCTGTTGAATTAGCTACGGTACCTCTCGGAACAGCTGTTGAGCCTTTATGACAACTTTCCAACACTTTCAGAAATCATTTTAAACTCTACCCATGTGTGTGTTCTCTGATTGGCTGGAGCCGCTGTCCAATCCGGACGCAGCCTCTCCGTCAAGGGGGAGTGATGTCATCGCTCGGATATTGGGTTTTAATCAGTGTCACTTTTTCCACCTTCAGACCCAGGAAGGGATGAGTTCTACTTGTGTTTGGATGGAATACTCTGCTATCACTTAGAGGTCAAAACACTTTCTATGAAGCCTGCGTTATTGTAGAAATATTAAATGCAATGTTTTACAAAGGAGAAACATGAAAGCCACTATTTGATGTTTCTTTTTATTAAGGGAAAAAGTCATTCAGATCACAGTTTGAAAAGAAAAATCCACCTAAATCTCATAACTGGGAAGGTCACCCTTGGTGCAAAACCTGCCATCACGGAGAAACAAAAATGTTTTAACCCACTCTTCTTTGCAGAATTGCTTTAATCTAGCCTCACCGGAGCATGCATGAATGGACGCACCATTTCTGTTGGTGGTTTTAGACTTTGAATAGGCCATTACCAGAACCTTCCATTAGTTTTTTTTGTTTTTGTTTTTTTTTTTGCTTGTTTTTATTGTATTTTGAGGTGGACCAGCAGGTGCGCCTTGGATCAATATCCTGCTGGATAACCCAAGTGTGCTTGGGCTTAAGATCAGAGCAGAATTCATGGTTCCATTAATTACGGCAGGTTGTACAAGAAGGAACACAGCCCTGGATCATCACATAAACCACCCAAATGTTTGACTGCAGGTATGATGTTCATTTTATGAACTACACCAGGTGTAACGCGATGCATAACTTCCAAAAATATTTCACTGTTGTCTTGTCAGTCCACCTATAATAATTTTCCAAGGTCAATGGAGATCATCAGGAGATTTTCAGGCAAATGTGAGCCTTTGCGAGTTTCTTTTTTTTTTTGTATCAGCAGTGGTTTTGGCCTCAGAACTCTTCTATGGATGCCATGTTTGCCCAATTTATTTCTTATTGTTGAACCTAAACACTGACCTCACCTGAGGCAATTAAGGCCTGCAATGCTTTATATATTGCACTTGGTTATTTTATGACCTCCTGGATGAGGTGTTGATGCACTCTTGGAGTAATCTTGGTAGGCTAGCCACTCCTGGGAAGGTTCACCACTGTTCCATGTTTTCTCTATTTTCTTTGGTCTTGGCTCTCACTGTGGTTTGCTGGAGTTCCAAAGCCTTAGAAATGGCATTGTAACTCTTTCCAGACTGAGAGATGCCTGGTGTTTCTCAGATGTCCTTGAGTTTCTTTGGATTAGCTCAGTAATCAGGCCTGGGTATTATGGCAACTGAAACTGAACAAAACATTTTATTAATCCCATTTAATCCACAATTTAACAAGGGAGCAATTATGTTTCACATAGGACTAGGCTTGTTTGGATAGCTTTTTCCTTTAATTAATGAAATTTGAAAACTGCCATTTTTTATTTACTCTGGTTATTGGTTTGGCTGATATTAAATTGTCTCTAATGATCTAAAAAATGTAGGTGTGCCAAAAAAAAGCAAAATGAAAAAAATCTGTGAGAGGGTAAATACTTTTCACAGCACTGTAGACTGGTGAAAGATATTACGCAATGAAAAGCTACAGTCAGTACCATAGATCCGGTTTTTATGGCTCAGGCTGACTTTTATAATATACATTTTCCCAATGAGAGTATTGCAATATTATGTATACAATTAGCAATGTGTGATCTCACATAAGAAACATCCAACATTATGTCTTAGAAAATGATTGATCTTGTTCTCAAAAGGAATTATTGGCTCAATTTCTCCTCTATTTGGCGTTTGAAGTGCAATTGTTAACTCTTTGGAGTCAGACGAAACATCGGGTTTATAAGCTGTTTATACATTTTTGCTTTATTGTTTGAAAATGTATTTAACAGCAAATAAAAAAACTATTAAAAAGGAACTCAGTGGAATTCAACAATACAACTACCTACACTGCTGTGGGGCTGACGGCAGCATGTTGGACTTGTGTTTGTGAACGCCTGACGTCACTTTGGGAACAATGAGGTAGTTCTCCTGTTTTATCCCACTGTGTTCCTCCCTATTCCCTCCACAGGCAAGGACAAGGAGAGGAATGCAACAGGATTCAGGAGCACTGAGGAGGCTGCTTTATGGATTGCATGATTCATCACCCGCTCTTTCTTTTGTTGGAGCTTGTGGGTCACGGCTATGTTAGGCTTGCCATCGGAGCCAAGCGGGAGCAGTTTGGAAACCTCAGGGGTGGATGAAAGAGAGCAAAGGAATAGTTGCTGCTGCAGACTGCTGTATCTACTCGACTGGGAGTGCATACAGCTGCAGCAATGCATTCATTCATCTGGTGGTGGATTTGTCTTCACACAGCTAAAAATAATTGGTGCAGAGCAATGGTGTGCATGATAGGCTTTGACTGACAAAAACAGTAGAAATATTTCCATGTGGCACACTGCTGCTGTGATGCGGCACTAGTTGGGTGAAAAATGTAATGTGATGACAGAACAAAAACAGATGTTATATGACATTTTCTGCAAGCATTTATTAGAGGTTTCTTACATGTTGCAACCACAAACTTAAATAATTTTTTGTTTGGTTGGATTTTCATGACAGCCTGAAGGAAAAGGAAATAAATTCACAAATTAAAAAATAACTGAAAAGTGAGGCTTTCATTTGTTTTTGGCCCTTTTCACCCTGATACCCCAAAATAGTCTTTTGATGTCACCCAAGTGGGGCTTTGATGGAGGAGTGGTAAAGTATGGTTGTTCGTTAAAGAAAGCCACAAGAAATATCTATTTGCAGTTTGCCACACACCATGTAGGGAACATGACAACAAACATGTGGGAAAAGCTGCTGCAGTCAAATGAGACCAAAAGGGCACCTTCTAGCCAACATGCAAAATTCTATATGTGGTGGAAAACTTAAATTATACATCCCATTACATCTTGGAACAAGGTGGTGGCAGCATCATGATGTGGGGATGCTCTCTTCCAGCAGCAACAGGAAAGGTGGTCAGCATCAATGCAAAGATGGATTGAGCGCAATACCAGGCAACCATGCAGGGAAACTAGTTCGAGTCTGCAAAAGACTTAAGACTGGGCAAACACTGACCCTCAGTATCCAGCCACAGCTACAAACGATTTAGATCATAGCATGCTCATGTGTTAGAATAGCTCTGTGGACTGTGAAATAAAAAAAAAAAAAACCGCATCGCAGTTATTAGAAGAAATAAGTGCGGAATTTTGTATTTTAGTAGATGCAATTTCTGAGAATATCCTCGAAGTATGAGTTGTCTTGTAGTGATTAAACCCGAACATTTCGACTAATTATCCTTAACATGTTTTACAGCTGGGATGAGACAAACAGAAATGTACAACCATGAACACTTAGAATCATCCAATAAACAAGCGTAGTTATCTGCATATGGTGTCCCAGGATACTAAGAATCAGGCTAATGACAAACCCTGGCTGGTAAATGATTGGAGGCTTGAAGTGAGAAAGCAAATAGTTGTGTCTAACACAGCCTCATACTTCATTAGGAACTGTTCTAGCATGTTGGCTCCCCCCCTCGGGCCACTAATATCAGCAACTCATTTGTTGGAACTGACAAGTGAGCTAAATTTGGAATATGTTTGTTTTCACACCTTCATGTTAGATGCATTGCCTGGCTGAAGCAGGACCTGATGCAGTAACTTGTCAGGAGCAAAACAATACCTTAGAAAGTTTACTGATACTTCCTGTAGAAAGTACGTTTAGTCCTGTGCTTTTGTGATCTTTGTTGGACTGAACCATGTTGAAGTATTTGACCTTTTTGCATCTACACTTTTCCCAGAACTAGTTGTTTAGCTATATTTCTTTTTTGGGATAGAGTCATTGCTGCCAGTACCGTTGTGCAATCTATTCTTTTTCATAGAAAGTGAAACAGGTTTATTAGTTCTGTGTTTAGCTGTGTTTCCTTCCTAGAAAAAGTCACTTATTGTGTAACTGCTCTCATCAACTTTGTGTTCTCTTTGTTGGTGCGTGTATTTGTCTTTTATTTAACGTTCTCCTAGTCCTTACAGTAAGAAGGTTCCAAGTCCAAATCCTTGCCAGGGGTCTTTCTGCATGAAGATTGCATGTTATCCTGGTGCATCTGTGGGTTTTCTTTACTTACAGTGGCTTCCTCCAACAGCCCAAAGCCAGGGATGTTAGCTCAACAGGCTTTCAGTCTGAGTGTGAGGGCCTGTGTGTAATGTTGTATGCCTTGTGTGTCTCTGTGTTGCCCTGCGATGGACCGGCGACCTGTCTTGTCTCATCTGGATGAAACCACTGATGGCTTTATTGCTGCCATTAATCATACTCCTGACACCATGCTTCTGTGCTTAGCTGTGTTTCTTTTTTGGATGGAGCTATTGCAGCTATTCATTTATAGCATTGTTTTAGGTTTCCAAGTTAAAGTAAGTTAAAATTATAACATATAAAACCTTTACCTCGTTTTAAGCTCCCACAGTCATTCTCATTTCTGTTCCTTCACATTTCCTCTTACAGAGACACACACACACACACACACACACACACACACACACACAGTCCAAGCAATGGTCTTGTAAACATCTCACAGAGAGAAGAAGCACACACATTGAATTTGGACACTTTATTTGGGCATTATGGGAGAATAAAGGAGCCTAAGCTAACTGTGCTCAAGCGGTAATGTCTCTCGAAATAGTAATCCCTCACACTAAAAATAACAGACTACAGTTAGATATTTGCTGCACTGTTTATGTTGATTTGACGTCACTTGACACTTAAATGATTTGGACTAAGTCAGGCTGACTTTCCTGTGTTGCAGAATGCCAAATCCAATAAAATCTGTCAAGGTTGTATCAACTAGGAGAAACCTTTATTAAATACATACCCTTTGAAATTTTTCACATGTTGTCATGTTATAATCCTAAACTACAAAGTGTTTTATATGGATTCTATGAGATAGAGACAACTGCAAGGAAAAAGACATGACTCTAGAGAATAAAATTTCTGCCCATTCTTCCTTGCAACATTTTTCAAGGTCAGTCAGATTTGATAGAGAGTTTCTATAAACATTAATTGTAAACCCCTACAACAGATTTTAAAACGGTCAAGGTCTGGACTTTGACTAGGCCAAACACATGAATATGTGTTAAATCATTCCATTGTAGTTCTAGTTGTATGTGTGGTGAGCCTCTCAATACTTTTACAGCCTTTTCCAGGTTTTCTTGCAGGATTCCTCTTGAAGCATCCCCACAGCATGATACTGCGACCACCATTTTTCACTTTGGGGATAGCGTGTTCAGGGTGATGTGCCTTGTTACCTTCTTTTTACTTCACAACTATGCACTACTTTATATTGGTGTATCACTTAAAATCTAAGATTGTGGCTCTAACACAGTGTGAAAAAGTTGAAGTCACATAAAGTCTCTTTGTAAGGCACTGTGTTAGAGCTTAGTTTAAAATATCATAAGCTCTTCCCAAATCCAATTTATAGAAGTTTAGATGTCAGATCTTTACTTACACGTTATCTGACAAACCTGCTGGAAGATTTAGTTTGAAAGTGAAGACCTTTCATTAAAGTAAGATGGTTAGTTGGTGGATTTAAAGGATTTAAACAGAGACGGATAAAGAGGAGAAGGATGGCCTCTGACAAATGCTGAGGTGCATTTCTGATGAGAGCCAGGCTTCCCTCACTACCCTAACTCTGGCTAGTTATGGTCCAAAGCAACTCAGCGAGTTCTGAGTTCATGGCATCATAATTCCAACCTGTAGCTACAGAAGGACGGGAAACCTTAAACAAACCTGGGTTTGGTCAGTTAAATTATACTGAGATGTATTCAATCACTGCTTGAAGTCATGGACCTGGATGTTTAGTTTGTTGGGCGGTGTGGTGGGGTACACTTTAAGACCCGTCAAAACAATTAAGGATTTTCTAACCATTTGATAAACTGTCATCACATCAGAGACTGATGCTTTGGCTGCTTTCATCTTGGAGAGGCACTCCAGGACCTATTCATCTGGATTTTCAGCTACTATTTCAGCTTTACCACTTTCATCTGAACCTTCGGAAATTAACTTGAATGATCTCCTCCCATATAGTCGATGATTGATGACAGAGGCTTGCAAAAGTTTTCATACCCATTGAACCTTTTCACATTTTTTATGTTACATCACAAACTTCAGTTTATTTTATTTTAAACTTTTGTTTTTACAAATAAAAATCTGAAAGTGTGGCATGAATTTGTATTCAGCTCCCATTTTACTCTGATCCCTCTACATAAAATCCAGTGCAAGCCAGTGCCTTCAGTAGTCACCTAATTAGTAACATCATCCCAACATCGAACCAAGGTGTTGGCAGCATCATGCTGTGGGGATGTTTTTTTCAGAAGGGAAGGAGAAGATGAATGGAGATAAATCTAGGGCAATCCTGGAATCTGGCAAAAGACTTGAAATTGGGGCAGAGGTTCACCTTACAGCAGGACAATGACCCGAAACATACAGCCAGGGAAATAATGGAATGATTTAGATAAAAGCTCATTAATCTGTTAGAAGGGCCTAGTCAAAGTCCAGACCTAAATCCAATAGAAATTATGTGGCAACACTTGTTCACAGATGGTGGTTCTACCAAGAGTCACCTCTGCTGCGGACGATAAGTTCATCCGAGTCACCAGCCTCAGAAATCGCAGGTTAACAGCAGCTCAGATTAGAGAACAGGTCAATGCCACACAGAGTTTTAGCAGCAGACACATCTCTAGAACAACTGTTAAGAGGAGACTGTGTGAATCAGGCCTTCATGGTAAAATAGCTGCTAGGAAACCACTGATGAGGACAGGAAACAAGCAGAAGAGACTTGTTTGGGCTAAAGAACACCAGGAATGGACATTAGACCAGTGGAAAACTGTGCTTTGGTCTGATGAGTCCTAGTTTGAGATCTTTGGTTCCAACCACCATGTCTTTGTGCGGCGCAGAAGAGGTGAACGGATGGACTCTACATGCCTGGTTCCCACCGTGAAGCATGGAGGAGGAGGTGTGATGGTGTGGGGGTGCTTTGCTGGTGACACTGTTGGGGATTTATTCAAAATTGAAAGCATACTGAACCAGCATGGCTACCACAGCATCTTGCAGCAGCATGCTATTCCATCCGGTTTGCGTTTAGTTGGACCATCAGAATGCCAAGAGTGTGCAGAGCAGTAATCAAAGCAAAAGGTGGTTACTTTGAAGAACCTAGAATATAAGACATATTTTCAGTTGTTTCACACTTTTTTGTTCAGTATATAATTCCACATGTGTTAATTCATAGTTTTGATGTCTTCAGTGTGAAGCTACAATATTCATAGTCATGAAAATAAAGAAACTCTTTGAATGAGAAGGTGTGTCCAAACTTTTGGTCTGTACTGTACATGTAATTTAATTTCTGCTTGCTTCTACTCATTGTTACTGCTGTGAGAAAATGTTTAAAGTTCAGCTCAGATTAAAAACTGAAAGTCCAAGTTTTTTGACTAATTGAGCATTTCGGAGGAAACATCAAATTTATAAGTTCTGCTCCTAAATGCTTGGACAGGTTCTTGCCATCTGTGTCAGAGGTGCCAGGTGACACTCTGGTTCTGTCCGTAAACAAGCTAGCTATGTAACGTATTCAACCCTCACCAAGTACCTTGTAAACCGGACCTGGTTTAAAGCTCCTGCATAGCCTGGAATGTTGACTTTTTACCACGTTTCTGTTTCTTCTGGAAGTCTGGGAAAAAGTCTTCAGCATGAATTTCTCCTGAAATAAACATATTTCTATAATCTGCTTATGTTTACACAGCTCTTACTTCGCCTTTGTGACTGGCTTGTGATTAGTGTGAAACATTAGAGCTTTTAAGGAGGAGACTTGACGTTTACAGACATGAATTCATGTAATTGTGGACACAAAGTAAACATAGTCTACTATCTACGAGCACGGCATTCTATTCATCTATCGTTGCAGGTGATGATGGACGGTATTTACTGTAACATACAGGTGCACCCCTCAGTCCACAGGACATGCAGGTGATGATTCTGAGCTCAGGCATGGATGGAGGCTGTGCTGTAGTAGCTGGAGGAAACCTTCATTGAGTCTCTCTTATGTGACCATGTTTGGTAAAGCTCTTCAGGAACAGGCTCTGACCAAGCCCCTTGACCGAGTGGTGCATGCTCACTCACGCAAGAGATGGTTTCAATCAAAGACCTACTCTGGCTCAAAAACTTCCCCCCCTTTACTTTAAACACTTTTTCACCCCCCACCCTTTAAAAACTTTTCACACTTATTCTAAGCAATCCTCTTACTTTAACATTTCATCTCGTTTTGCATGTTTGGCTTTCTGTTTTCTGACATCTCGTCTCGCAAAACCTAAACTAAAAACAGGAGCAGTGCCAGTTTTCAGTAGCAGGTCTGGGTAACTGTGCCTTGGCCAGCAGCTGACAAATGACTGGGCCAGTTCAGAATGCTTAGGAGGGATTTGGCTTTAAGTGCTGTGTTTTATTTTCCATTTTTGTTTCATGATGCATTTTATCAGTGAATGGAATATCTGACCCACAGTGAGGGCAGTTTTCCTGTCATAAGGGGCTGTGCTCTGTATTTATACCCATTGAAGTTACAAACCAAAACTATTGTGTTCTACTGAGACTTTTTGTGATAGAGCAACACAAAGAAATACATGTGAAGCAAAAGGAAAAAGATGCATGGTTTTCAAACACTTTTACAAATAAAGTCTGAAATGTGTGGTGTGCATTTGTATTCCACCCCCTTAGTCAATGTTTTGTAGAAAAACCCTTTGCATCATTTACAGCTGCGAGTATTTTGGGGTATGTCCCAACCCGCTTTTTACATTTAGAGACAAAAACTCAGTCAGGTTGGATGAGAGCATCAGTTTTCAAGCATTGTCTCAGATTCTTAAAGGGATTAAGGTCTGCACTTTGACTAGGCCATTCTAACAAATGCGTATGTTTTAGTCTAAACCATGCCACTGGCTGTATGTTTTGGGCTCTTGTCCTGCTAGGCGAAACTCTGCCACACGCACAAGCCTTTCGCAGCCCTTAAAGGGTTTCTTTCCAGGATTGCCCTGTATTTAGCTCCATCACAGCAGAAGGAAAGCATTCCCAAAGCATGATGGTGCCACCACTGTGTTTCACCGTGGTCTCAAGGCTTTCAGTATGCGTTCGCGTGACGGCTGTCTCAAGAGAACTCCGACGTCATGAACATCCCTTTAAAGTTTAGATGTTGTGGCAGAGAATCCTCCTGCATTGGCCAGTTGGTAGCAGATGGACAATCAACAGAGGAAGTCCATTCCTAAATATGCAACACTTACATGACTTGTTACAAACTGAACTTTTCTTTCAACAATGACTTTTCCATTAAGGCCAGACTACAACAAATAATCAAGTCTGCAGCGAGGATCGTGACGACTGACCTTCCCTCCATCCAGGACTTGTACTGGTCTAGGGTCAAGAAAAGGGCAGCTAGCATCTCTGCAGACCCCACACATCCTGGACACATAATATTATAGCTTTTGCCTCTAGGTACAAAGCGCTATTAGCAAAAACTAGCCACCACAGACTCTTTCTTCCCCCAGACTGTCTCTCTGATGAACATTTAACAGTCCCAGAGAGTCGAGATTGATACCATGAATATTTGCATTAATTCAACCTTTTCTTTTGTAAAAACAGTGCATACATTCTCACAAGAAAAAAACAAAAACAGAAAAACTTTATTTTCCACCAAAGTTTAGATACTTATATTTACAATGTCTGTATAATGAGAGCAAATTTCTCGTTTATGTGTGCAAACTAGAGTAAAAATAAGAGACTTCCATCTATTTTTAGTGTTCAACTTTATTGAAGAACAACACTTTCAAGTAATTCTCAGCATTTATCACTACAATTACATGATAATTAGTAGTGGTCATAGTAGAGAACAAATGTCGTAATCATGTGGTAAAACTCAGACAGTGACCCACAGGGCCTTTGTAGTGTAGGCTGCTTCACATTAAAATCAAGAAAAGGAAAGAAAAGTAACAAGATCATACCAACATTGCATTAAAAGACAAACTGAAGAGGAAGGAAAGCCACACTGCAAAGAGTTAACCACTGGAAAATAAAAATCCAGGCAAGACATTTGATTATTACGTTTTACATTCAGTCTCCACTATCAAACAAATGCTGCTGTGCTTGAGATTTTAAATTAACTTTCATTGTATACAGTTCATCACATTTGACATCAGAAAATAAAGAAAAAAATTATAGTTGCCTCAAAAGTATCAACTTTGTAATACGTTGCCCATAAGAGATCATTTGATCAGTACAAGATTTTACACGATTCTTATGCATTTTCAGATATATACTGAATTTAAATACTGTAATTCATTCTTTAACGAGCTGTTGTCTCCTCACTGATCTGAGGCTGAGTTGTTCCAACCTGATAGTACAGATAACATATCATAGTCAAGCTCATCATTAATTCTGCTGTCACATTCATTTTTCGTACACAGCCAGAGGTAAGATTGAAGAATAAAATATGGGCCAAAAAGAAGTCTCTTCCAATACGATTTACTCCTCTCGCTTTGTGCGTGAGTCCTGCATCAAAGAGCAGTTTCTGTCTAAACTAAAAGGAGATCCAAACATAATCGGACGAAGCAGCACCAGAAGCGTATCATCATCTCAGCCAGTCACCGTGAGGTCTCCTAAATTCAGTTCCATGTCGACTGATTTATCTCAGCTTTGAGCTTCAGAGGCCAAAGAAATGAGACAAAAGCCATTCCATCAGTGACGTGAATAGCGAGGCTAGATTGCCATCATTATCTTAAATATGAATGAGATCACCTTAATGCCACTAAATAACACATCCCAGCATTCTGATTGGTAAAAGATCCCCCACCCCACCCCTGGCCCCTGATAAACTTTCACCAAAAAAAGGCTCCCTATGAGGGATTAGCTTTGGGTTACAATACTCAACTGGTTAATCATTGTGCAGGCGGGTTAGAAAAATATACACACAGCATATACACAAGGAGCTAATCATGCTTATCCAACTCTGACTGTAACATCCACCGTTTGTGTAAAGGCACAAAAAAACTGTAGCCCCGTCTCTGTAGTGGCAGACAGAAATAAGGGACATCCCAGGGATGGGAAGTGTGCTTTATATTTCCACAGTGAAAATACAACCAGAACATCTCAAAGTATCCATGCATGGAGGTGAGCAGTGCTGTGACTGGATGACTGAATGTAAGATTCTATCAAGTCTTGTTTGAGGGCCAAAAGACACCAAATAATGTAAATGTCAACCAAGCTGGGTCCAAAACAGCAGCTGTATGAAGTTACAGACATGAGTGCAGCGCTGTGGTTCTCCAACTGTGCTATCTGGGCTGCTTTTCACTCAGAACAGAGCTTGGTATCAATACGTTACAAGCTAAATAAGAATAAGAAGAAATAGAGCAACATTTTATTCAAATTCAAATCAGAGAATTCCCAAACAAGAAGCACAGAGAAGATTTTGCGAAGTCTCAGAACAAACTGAGGCACACAGTAGTGGACCTGGAACAAGTGCTGCTGGCTACATATGCTGCCTTTTTGATCTGTTAATATCAGTCCCAGTTTCAAGATTCATGTGGTCAGTGACCAGGCTAAATACTATCATCATTACAAGCCAATACCAATTAGTGACCAACTGAGAAGTCGGCGAGTGACAGGTAGAGGTGACGGTTTTATTTAACAGTGGATGCATCACACATAAGAAGGGAAACTAGTTTTTATTGGATCTGGCTATTCATTGAGGCTGCTGCAACAGGGAGACAGACATCAGCAGAATACAGGAAGCTGAACACATTACAGCAAAGGTTGCTCTATTTGATCCTTTTGAGTAGTCTTGTTGAGTCCGTCATGGAACATGTTGGATTAGAAAATCTTATGGAAGTCTCACAGTGAAGGCAGAGGTCTAATAAATCCACAATGACTGCTGTTATTAATGCTTTCTGTGTTAATTGTAAACATAAGATGCTAAAGACAGTTTAAAGTTGCAACCCTGTAATCATTTAAGTCTGAAATATTAATAAAATCCTGTGTAGCTGCAGAACGTTACAACTCCAACCTTCTCCCTTGCAAACACGGTGTGACACAGCCTGTAATTGTAATGTAAATACGTAATGATGGTGCACATTTTCAGCAGTGCAAAAAATAAAATAAAATGAAAGAAAATAGCACGAGATGTGAAGGAGAGAAGAAGCTATTCATTTTAGTTGGACTTTATTTATAGACACTTATGTTCCATAACCTGAATGATTTCAATGTCTTTTTATTCGGCCTGTTGGTCAAATCACTTTAGTCTTCTACTATGAACATTTTAATGTGAACATAGTAATGTTTTTAATTTACCCTAATAGCATTAAAAAAGTTGAAAACGGTAATTTTTGTATTTTATGTTTTAGAGAAATTTGTTAAATTTGAAAACAGCAGAGCAGAGGTTTAAAATGAACAGGAAAAAAATCAAAGGTGATTGGAAATTTGCCACAAAAAAAAAGTCACTGATCTGTGCAGCTCTAATATTACATTTCTCTGTATTTAGTATTTTCACATTGCAGCAACATTATCACAATAGGATGCCACTATGTTACTAATTTAACAAGATACAAACGGTCAGAAGTGCAAATAAACAGTTTTTTTTTTACTGCAACTAAGTTTTACACAGAAGGCAGCCATAATGGATTTGGAGGTTTGGGTCAGTGAGAAACATCATATTTTCCCTCTTGGAATTCTGACTTAACAGTGAAAAAAGTTAAATCCAGGTGGACCATTGTTTGAGAACGATACTTAGAAAAATCTGTATTTAATGGAGGTGAAACCACTGGATCCCTGCTCCTCATCTGTTACAGGCTTGACTTCTGATCTCGTTGCTCCCTCTTGTGTTCACTTCATGAACTATTCTACCAAACTAATGCGTGAAGAAACATTCAATTATTCTGCTTTTGGGTACATTTGGTTAATGTTTGTGCTAATATAGGGAACCTTGGCTCAGACCAAGAGTGATGATGTTGATCCCTGTCTTCTGTTTGAGAAGCTAAATCTGTGAGATCCCATGTTTCTGTCTGCCATGTGTGGTTATTAGTCTGCTCTCGGCACACCTTTCACAAAGAAAGATCTCTGTCTGTAAAAAAAACAAATACTGGCAACTGGCAGATCGAAGATGTGTTAACAGTTAGAGTTCACCACTATGCAGAAGGCACCTGCATAGATACTGAGTGTGTAAATACTGTAAAAACATGCACAGCAAGGAGAAATAATCAAAAATACAAGAAGTTCATGCTTTGAGTATGCAGTGTTGGGAAGGGGGGGACCAGTTTGAAAGACAAACCCCCCCACCCCCCGGTTAGATTAATGCAATCAATAATTAGATGGTGTTCATCTATTTTGACAGTTCATCAAGGCATCACAGAAATATGTCAGTCATACCATGCTCTACAATGAGGATCTAGAGTTTATACTGGAAAACTGGGCATGCAGGTTACCACGCTGCTTCCGACAGCACACCGGTCCAAATCAATCTGACGCATGGACAGAGAGCATGGGGCCAAATAACGAAAGGCATATTGCAAGGCACTCTATTGCTGACATTCTGCCAAGTAATCGGCACTTTTCCAACAACTTCAAAGGGCACCAGATTTCAGCTGTAGCAGGTGGCACAACACTTATAATGTCTTGTAAAAGTATTCAGACACCCCCGTTTTTAAGGTTCCTCACACTACAAAATTTATTTATTTGATAGACCAACACAAAGTGGCTCATAAATGTGGAGTGAAGGGAAAAAAATCTGAAAAGCTGAATTTTTAACCGATTACTCTAAAGGTTTCTAGAGAAAAGCCTCTAGAAACCACCTGTGTGTAATATTTCTGGGAAGAAGAAGCAGTGGAGAAATTTAAAGCAGGGTTAGATTACAATACTATATCCAAGCTTTGAACATCTCAAAGATCTTGGTTCAATCCATCATCTGGTAGTGGAAAGAGTATAGCACAGATGCAAATCCACCAAGAGATAGCCTTTAGCTAAGACGTCCATGGTAATTCTGGAGGAGCTGCAGAGGTCCACAGCTCAGGTGCGATCTGTGGTAAGGACACTGTTAGTCATGTACTCTACAAAGTTGGCCTTTATGAAAGAGTAGCAAAGACACAAAACGTCCTGCTTACAGTGTGGAACAAAACCTAGTCAGGGACATTGCAAACAAGTACAAGAAGGCGCCCTGGTCAAATGACGGGGGGGGGGGGTGGGGTGCAGAGAAGTTGGTCTGAGTGTAGGGGAAGAAAGAGGGTAATCCTGCAAAAGACTCTGGTTGTGCAAACCTGGTAGAGACACACACATCAAAAGACTTGCAGCTGGAAATGTGCTTTTTGCAATTTTGCTTGACTTTGTGTTGATCGATCACATAAAGCCCCAATAAAAGACATCAAAAGTTTGTGGCTGTAATGTAAAAAGTGTGTAAAGGTTAAAGGGGTCTGAACACATTTCCTAGGCACTGCCTGTGCAGCGAGCAGATTTGCGTGAGAAGCGTTTGTTCTCGGAGTTGTTGAGAAAACGTTAGATAAAAGGAAGCAGAAGCGGCAGGGAGATTCGCCGGTGAGGAAAGCGGTGTTGCTGGGTGGTACTGGACGGTTTAATCTCTGATACCAGGAGAACAGGAAGTCCCTCGGAGACTCAGATATTATGACGGATAACACCTTGACGGATAACTCTCTCCTTAGTGTAAAAAAAAAAAAAAAAAGCCTCTGATTAAATGATGAGTATTTACAAAGTCTTTGTAAGGCAGGGGGAGAGGTAGAACGAAAACATTCCAGCTGAGGCAGAGGGTGGTAATGGATGTTGTATTACTGTCACAGCTAATGATGCTGGCATAGCATCAACAAAAAGACAAAGAAAAATGTTGGAGAGTGTGTTTTTCTTCCACCTGCATGTGTTTTAAATTAGAAAGCAGATGGAGAAGCAAGACAGGTGACATAGAGAGGTGCTACTTATTATAAGGAGGCCACAGCAGGTAAAACTGGGAGAGGCATCCTGGTGTTTTTCTGTCTCTTGTTCTGAGGTTTGATGGATTTAAGACAAAAGCCCTATAGGTTGACAAACATGATGGGGCTATGAGATTCCTCTGCTGTGTAGGCCACATCTCCTCCACTGTGGACGGAAAATGGTCTGGAAAAATCAAGCTCCCAGTTGCTCATTTAAGGGAGGGATGGAGGTGAGGGAAGGAACCTCAGATTTGTTAGACTCTGTGATCCTACACCTCCACTATTATTGCTTTCCTGTTTTTCCACAGGCACTTCAGAGGATTGGACTTTGGCTGAACATGAGGGTGAGAGGAGGCTGGGACGAGATGAGAGACAGGAGTGACAGATGGTGCTAAAAGTATGCTTGTGACCTCTAATCTGTTGTCTGCAACCAAAGAAAGCTACCTCCCAGCAATAGAGTAACTGAAAAACGGTGAGGTCGGGCTCGCTGGTGCTTGAGTGAGTCAAGGAGCACTCTCCTCATCCCCCAGCTGGGGTCAGAACCTGAGGACTCAGAGACTGAGGGTGGGTGGGATGCCAATGCTGCGGCGACAGATAGGCCTCCATACCTGCTTCTATCTGGGGTTGAATCTTCTTCAGCCGACGTTAGTCCGTGTGGTTGTTCGTGTGCTTCTTGTCTGAAGTAAATGATCCATCTGAGTTGTCCTTAACCATTCGCCCTCCTCTCCCTGTCAGGACTTTGTAGCACCCGCGGGCGATCTTGTACATCCAGATTGTGTTCAAGACATCCAGGGCGATGCAGGACTTGATCCAGGCCACCTGGGCTCCCAGGCCTAGCCGCTCGAACTCCGGAGTACCAAATGTGGCGAAAACGCTCGCCCAGTAGGATGGCATGACGGCAATGCGGACGGCGAAGAACACCACTGCCATGGCAACGCCATTCAGCACCACCATCCGATGCGAGCGGGGGTACTTTAATACCTCATAGAACCACCTGGGAGATGGAGAAGGCAGTTATGTCAGAGAGAGATAGGTCTACTCCTTGATCATTTTTGCATTTTATCATATTACAGATGACAGACACCAACTACTGGGATATTACTGGGATTTCATGTGAATCACCCATCTAATGTAGTTAATAATTGCAAAGAAGAAGAATAATAATACATGATATAAATTGGATTTTACAAATAAAGATCTGAAAAGTGGGCTCTGCATCTGTATTCAGCCAAATTTACTCTGCGACCCCTAAATAAAACCTCAGAAGTCACCCAACAAGAAGGCCTCCCTGAAGGTCTCAGATGTTTGTTAGAGAAGAGTAGAGAATAAACCGCTTCATGAAGATCAAGGAACAGCAGACAGCTCAGGAGGAATGTTGTGGAGAAGTTTAAAGCTGAGTGAGGCTCTAAAACAATATCCCAAGCTTTGAACGTCTCATGGAGCTCTGCTTAATCCATTATTCGAACAATGGGAAAAGGATGGCTGTTTTGTAATGAAGAATGGTCAGAAATGTAAGCTGTTGGAGATGTATAATAAGACTTACAGCAATAACTGCAACAAATGGTGGTTCTGCAAAGTATTGACTCAGGGTAGTTGGATATAAAAGCACGCCTCAATTTTCAGTTTTTATTTGAAAGAAAATGTATTATTTTCCATCCGTTTTATGATTTTGTACTGTTACAATTACACGCACATACAATCATAACATAATGCACTGAAATTTGTGGTTTTGACATTACAAAACACATGTAGGAAAAGTTCCAGGGGCATGAATACTTTGGATTTGCTGACATGTGGCCACCTCACCTTTGGTTCACAAATGGCGTGGACAGCTCTGAAATGAGACGGAAATTGGCAAAATATGGAAGCACTCCACGTGTCTGCGAAAACAAGATAGATTCATTTGTTAGAGAATCACAGAAACAGATATCTCTCCACCTGAATATAAGATACTCACCAACACATATCCATAGGCATACAGCGCCGCCAAGTGGTGGCAGACAAAAAAACTGTCTCCCATTGTGCTCCAGTTACATGCTAGCAGAACAAGATCTGAGGAGGAGGAGTGGGGGTTTTGAGGTCAAAGAGGAACAAGTAGGGTTACGTTTCAGCTCATTTATTTCATCTCAGGATATTTAGAGTTAGAAAAATATGTTCAGAAATCTAAGCATGGTCTAAAGAGTAAAAATCTAAGCATTTACATGACAGAGAATGACTTCATGCTAGGATCCAATGAATGCAAAAATAGAGCACTTCTGTAATTAAGGAAATGTAAAGAAACAGCTTGGTTTCATTAAGGTATATCTGCTGGGAATACATCTGAGCTCATTTCCCTTTATAACAGCTGCACATCAACATGCTACTGCGGAAACAGCTCAATACATGTTTGGCTTTTTAACTGGCATTTCATGACAGGCAACTTCTCTGGGAATAACAAAGGTATTGAGCACAGTTTTACATTTTGTCACATTACAACCACAAACTTTCATGTATTTTGTCGGGAATTTAAGCAAGAGACAAACAAAAGGTATGAATTGGAAGGAAAATTAGGCCTGTTTTTATTTTAACATCTTACGAATAAAAAACAGGACTTCCAGGACCACCCTGCATTTAGCTCCATCCATCTTTCCATCTACTCAGACCTGCTTCCCTGTCCCTGCTGAAGAAAAGCGTCCAGAGCATGATGCTGCCACCTTCGTGTTTCACTGTGGGAATAGTGTGTTCAGTGTTTCACCCCCACAGCTGGACGCCATTTATGAAATAGGTAACTTCTGATGTTAATTTGGGTGCCCTGGATTTTATTTGGTTGTATCAAATTAAAGAGGTCAATTTTTATTTGTAAAAAAAGAGAGAAAACCATTTATCATTCTCCTTCCAATCCCCAGTCACGCAGTACTTTGTGTTGGTCTATTACATAAAACATCAATAAAACACTTTTCTTTTTTTTTTAAAATTCAGGTTGAAATGTGACAAAAAGTCAAAAGGTTCGATAAATACTTTAGCTCTTGTAGCATCTGTAGCTAAGGAAGCAAAAAAGATATGACTGTTACGTCTTATTGGGTTGTGTGCAAAAGTAAATGATCGACAGAGGTCTAAAGACAGCTTACCATAAAGGAGGTAACCACAGGTTATGGCTACATTTAGTTTGACCAGGTTAGGGTCACCCCTGTGGAACAGCAAACAAAGTGTAAAGGTACTTGCAGGACAACTGTGACATTATTGCAATCAATGTTAGCAAGCCAGTAGGGGAAGGGGCCCGCTTTCCAAGGCAGCTTCATTGGTGCTCAGATCAAGGATCTACTCCCGACAAGAACGTATGGTACAAATCTGCAGACTGATTAACAATGTGTAACAGAATCATTATCATTCATGCTCATTCAAGGCTGCTGTGGCCTTCATCCTCATATATCAGCGTCTAGTCAAATCTAAATTAAAACCAACATGCTGACAAGCTGGCAATAAAGAGTAATGAGTTTGGGATTAGAAGAGACATTCTCTTTGGCCTGTGATTCTGCTCTGGAGACGGTTACTGTAGGTGTCTCTACATAGAACATCTATTCACAATAACAATGGAGAAGTCTTTCCTCCAATTTACATGGGATCGTGGTATCAGTCACAGGTATCGCGTGGCACACGCCTGGCTGACGGCGGACCCTGTAACAGGACCTCCCACAGCACACATACAGTACAAACATTAACACTACAACACCAGTGTGCTCAGTTGTCCTGTAGGAACATGGCGATGACTCCTCAACTCATCACAGACCTTGACCTAAACTCAGTCGACAACCGCTGTCAACAATAATGAGAAGGTCACCCAGGATTTTCTTCCTTAGTGTTTTCAGCCAACTTTAGGAAGGGAAAGAAATTCTGAAATTCTTTATTTAACTTTTAGTTTTCAAATGACTTCAAACATCCGCTCAGCTGGAGTACACAGTGTTTAGACCTTGAAATATGGTGACAAAAATTCATTAGCACTACAGGAGTGAGAAATAGAAAATAATACAAAACAAGTTGTTTTTTCTCCCATCAATCTCTTTATTGAATTTAGAACAAAAAGACAAACACAAACACACTTCCTTTTACATACACCGCCCAAAAAAACATAAGACATACCCCCTCCCTGTTGGTTGGAGTAAGGGGGAGTCAGGTTTAGCCTAAACCGGCTCAGTTATGTTTGAAATACAAACACACCCTCCATTTCTGCTACCTGTATGACCCCTTCTCTTTTCCGATGGTTATGATCAGTCTGACAGAGAGAGGTATCCCAATCCTTGTGGTTTTTAGTATAAAAATGACCAGCAGTGGGACCCTTTGTGGGGTTCCTTGAGACAACATTGTTATAAATAAGCGCCGTTTAACTAAATAATCTGAACTGAAACTATCTGTGTAGTTATGCTGCTATAGGCTTAGGCTGCTGGAGGACATAACGACCACTTTCACCCTCTTCGCTACATTCTCACACTACTCTCCAATTTTGCATTATTTGCTGTTATTTCAGCTTTTAACCTTGTTCTCTCTTTTCTCTTCCTAGAAGCTACACCTGGCCTGGCTCTGTGTGTACCTGTGACACCTTTCTGGAGAGGGGAATCGTCCGAGCTTCTGCTGGCAACAACTTAATGCTCACCCTCTACCGATGATCCACATAGCCCTGTCTTTCAGTGTTTAACCCTTTCTCTCTCCTAGACATGGCAATTGACTGAGCTTTACTGTAACTAATTATATGTGCTCTCTTTCAGACTCTAACCTTGAAAACTGGCTCAGAGTTTATCTGTTCTTTCTTTCTAGGTGAAACGACTAAAGGAGCTACATCCATTAACATTTACTTTTCCTTCCCGTAGAAAGTACTCCTGGATCAGTGCTTCTTTGTTCTCTTTGTGTCTCTGCTCTGTTCTCTCAAACCCCCAGTCGGTCGTGGCAGATGGCCGCTCACACTGAGCCTGGTTCTGCTGGAGGTTTCTTCCTGTTCAAAGGGAGTTTTTCCTCTCCACTGTCGCTACATGCATGCTCAGTATGAGGGATTGCTGCAAAGTCAACGCCGGTGACTGTCCACTGTCTCTACATGCTCATCCAGGAGGAGGGAATGCTGCAAGTTACTGACTGGATGGAATCTGCTGGGTTTTCTTAGATAGAAAAACTTTTTATCCAATTTGAATAAAAAGCTAACAACGACTGCACTGTTCAATTGTTAGTATTAATAGGAATGTATGTACCTGACTGTTGTGAAGTGCCTTGAGACAACATGTGTTGTGAATTGGCGCTATATAAATAAAACTGAATTGAATTGAATTCACCAGAAGAGAGAAAAATAACTAATGCAAATACATTTCCTGGAAACTGGCTGAGTCCAATGACTGCCCAGCTATTTACAGTTAAACACATCCAATTTGGCAAAGTAAAGGGCATCCCTAACCCAGTAACCGTGTGATGGAGGTGCGGATGACCTCCATCTCAAACTAACAAAGGCTATGAACAGCTTTAACTCAGTTACCCCAAACAAAGCAGTGATAGTGTCAGGCATAAGTCTTTTTCCTGTGGCCTCACTCAAGGAGACGGAAATATTCTGCCAATAGGTCATTAACACTGGACGGGACCCAAACATATGGATGTGAGTTGCTGCTGCTTGATAACATCCGTCACAGGTCGGATCCACATCCTGCAACATCCTGGAGAGCCTGACCTTGGTCAGATGAGCACAGTGCAACATTTTCAGCTGGATCAATCCATGTCTAGCAGAAAAAGAATGATGTACTTTGTCAAGGACTCTCTTCCAGATATCTTCAGTGAATTTAAGCCCCAGATCTTCAACTGACAGGAAAATTCTGTTTTTATATGAATGTGGCAACAAATTGGACCATTTTCTACCATTGTTCAGAGCAATGACTAAACTTTGCCTTGTCTCTGGTTCCTTAGCGTCTCCTATGACGTCTCATTCTGTCCCATTAATCACTTATTCAGTTCATTGTTCTCAACTCTTCAGACCCTCCCTGGTGAAATGTGCAATTTCTACAGAAACAACATATATTTTTCATGGCACTAAACCATAATAAATTAGGAGTTGTCAGTGATTTACAAACCTAGTTAAAATCAGTTACAATACAGGTTCTGTTTCAGCTTCCAGATTTCACATATTTTGTTTTCCTTTATCCATGAGCTCTATCAGGTTTGAAATCCCCAGAACCTTTAGCACCTGCAGTGCCCTCAGCTCAACCATCTTCAATCCATCTTGCATATCCCGGGTCTTTACCTTCTGACACATTCAGAGGCCCTGTCACTAGCATCATACTCATTAGTCCTAGATATTGGCTCTACAACCCTACCAGCAGGTCTAGTAGACATGTTCTGCACTCCAGCATTACAGAATGAAAAGATACAAACAAGGTTATTGACATTTAGCCTGGTGGCTAACTAAAGCTGCACGATATCAGGTCGACTTTTAATTATGATTCTATTGCCGAAAACTGCGATAATTATAGCAATTAACCCACACCTTCCAGATCCTTTTTTTTTCTTTTGCATAACACAATGTTCCCATTACTCTCCATGAGCTTTAACATGTTGCCTACTGAACAATAAACATTAAGTGTGGGCGCTAGGGCAATTAGAATCCATCCAACTGGCTAAATAAACACTGCTCAAAAAAATAAAGGGAACACTCAAATAACACATCCTAGATCTAAATGAATGAAATATTCTCATTGAATACTTTGTTCTATATTGTGTTGTTTAAGTGTTGCCTTTATTTTTTTGAGCAGTGTATTATTGATTGCATGACATCTATAATACACATGATACATGACGACTGCACGATTTTTTTCTTTTAACGTGTCCTGTCCAGCAGAGTAGCACTCAAAATTGTTGTCTGAGTGCCAAGAAGAAGCCCAACAGATTTACTTTCACAAGCAGAGCATTACAGCTAACGCTATAATGCTATAATATATAGTATATAAAAAAACTTTATTAGAAACTGCTTTGGGATTATTTTTAATAGCAGGTCCAGGTACCGATACCCCAGAGGGGCAACCAGCCCCGGACCTAGGAGGTGGTCCCCTTCATTCCGGGGTGGAGATAGGCAGACTGCCCGAGCACCAGTCCAGACTAGTGACACGATTGCATTGCATTTCAATATTTTGTGAAGCACTACAAACAATGATCGGGGTTTTAAGATGTTTTTTTATGTGTTTACGCTGGTCGGTCAGGAGGTGGCAGTACCATTAACATTCAATGCAAGAAAACAGGTTTTGAATAGCTGCGATGAAAGGTTTAGTTCTTGAGCAAGTCCCTTTCCTCATGACTTAATATGCAGTTCTGCGCCCGCTTGGAAGCAGATTTTGAATCATTTAGTTTTCCTTGTATCTCATTAATGTTTATTAAACCCTGAGCTCCTCTTGCCAAACAATCTGCTGTATCGCCTTACAGCTGCACTCACACAGAAAGGCCTCAAACAAATATCAGGTTAATCAGAACCCAACCCGAATGGTGGTGAAAGGATCAAAGGTCCACAATCACATCAGTATGATTCAGCTTCAGGTAATCAAATGTACAGTAAACCCTCATTCCTAATTCAATATATGAATAACTGACTGGAATTTTGCCTTCAAGGAGATATGGATACCTTTTAGATTTGGAGGGTCATGAACAAGCTTATGTTCCAACCATACATTTGCTATTTGGAGGTTAATCATAGATGCAACCTGTAGGGTTCTGACATATTTCCCCCATTTCAGAATTCTAGACATTTCCACGCTCAAATTTAAAGGCATTTTCTGCTAGTTTTTGAGTCATTTTTGCAGGCAACTACGGATAAATAAAGTAAATGTACTGCCTAAACAGGAAGCAACAGTTCTAGAAGTAAACCATACTTTTCTGGATTACTTGTAGGTTTATAGCGTTAATCACATGGTTCACGTGTTCTTCAGTACAACCAGTTACGTCTCTGATAGGAAACTATCTTACCAACAGAGAGTAAAAGCAGAAGTTCTGGCTGACAAGCTAAAATAGCCATTCCATCATTGTTGAAGAAATTAAACAATGATACTCCCCTGCTGTTTCCATAACATTTAGGAAGGTAACCAGCTGCCAGTTGATGGTCCCGGCCATGTGAAGAGCTCAGGTATTAACAGTAATCTTGTCTGGTGTATTTGCCCGTTTGTTAATGCAAAGGCAAGGCAGAAAGACAACGGCAATGATCTTGGTGGAGCAACTGTAGCTGCCCCGTCCAACTAGGAATACTTTTTACACAAGCCTCCTAAGACCTTGTTTAACAAGAGCTGGATTTGCCTTATTTAGAGACACGACTTCTGCCAGAGGCCTTTTTACAGTGTTTATAACGTGGGCCACACTAAAGCACCGGAGCTGTAAGAGGAAAAATTTTTTCCACGTACGCATTACCCTCGGTTTGTTTCTTTGTTCAAAATGTTTAAGGGCAACAACATTTACAGTGGGTTGAATGTGTGCTGACACCCGGCAGTTGCACCATGTGGTCTTCATAACACCTCTACATAATTTTAATTAGATTTCTATGTCGTTTTCAGAAAGATGATGTATCCGAGATAAGGTTGTAGGGGGTAAACCGGGGTTATACTCGCCTGCTCACTCTGGAAGATCCCAAGCTCTTCCTATGCCAGAAGGGATATACAATATGTCTTCTCGGGGGTCTGCACTTGGTGGGACAAAAATAAATCAACTTAAAATGGAGGTGCCCAGGAGGCATTCTCATCCGAATCCAGAACTACCCTAAATTACTCCTTTTGATCTAGAGGATCAGCGTCTCTGCTACTAACTTCCCCCACATGCCTCCAAACCATACCTCTATGGTTGAGCCCAACAGCCCAATAGAGGAAGATCATTTTGGTCTGTTACATCTGTATCTCATATTTTCTGACCATAGCAGATTGTTGGAATGCAGTTGGTATATCAAGAGCTTTACTTTTTGGCTCAGCTCTTTTTTAATCTTGACATAGCAGAGCAGCACACAGACAAGGTACTTAAGATCCTCCACATGAGGCAAATACTGGGGGGAGCAGTCCAACCTTTTCTGGTTTTCCCTTCCAGAATCACTACCTTAATGTGGTGGAGTTCGAGCATGTAGCTTTATAGAAAATAGCTTTCATTCTAAAAGCAATTTTGTCTAGTGGTTCAGACCCTGATGGGGTCTCCCATGGCAAATTGGACTCAGAGAAGTGGTCAAACTAAGAGCGATTCAAAGACCATGATGCAGAATGACCATGGCAATTGGCGAACCTCACCCAGATCAGGGAGACCAGTGCACTCTTCTGGAGCCTGGCCTATCGGTGGGGAACTAGTACTTGGTGGTTGATCCTTGGCTCCTGGGGCTTAGCTGGCTTCAGCCTATTTAAGCTAAAGGAAGCTTTCTCCATATGAACCCACCACCTGTGGGGAGCGACGTTAGGAACTCGTGCTTTGAGAGGCAAGTCACCAAAATCTGGCTGAAGAAAACTATTTTGGGCTCCAACACCTTTCTATCCAGCGGTTAGAATATTTATGGGGGCTGTTTCTGCAGACAGAGTGGTAAATGTAAACTGCTAGATATGACAATAGGTTTAAATAATCTACGGAGGGGGTTCACCTACTTTGGCAGCTGCCGTCGATGTTGACAAAGACATCAGTTTAACTGCTGCTAAGCAACACACACAACAGCTCAATTCAATTCATAGATATATATGGGGTTAGGTTTCAATAACTGAGCCTCTGGAGGATTTCCAACTTTCAAAAGCTCTGTCAGCTTATTCAGAATGTTTTCTGTCTTTTTTTATTTTATTTTAAAAGAAATGTACACAGCAAAAACATTTGCTATTTACAAACTGGTATGATCCTCACTATAGTAAACATGAGCAAGTAAAGTTCAGATCAGCATGGGCCACTCTTGCATGTGGTCCAGTGTCTTAATCCTGAAACTTCATCTCCATTGTCAACAACCACACACACACGCTCAGCTGAAGTACAGATAAGCCAATCCAGAAACGCAGCCGAGGCGAGGCCGTCAGACGTGCTACATGTTAACAGAGTGGATTATGATAAGAGCATGAGCTGAACTCTGCTCCAAATAAAACAATGTGTGTATCTAGCAGTTTACTTCTGGCCTCTGAAGCAGTTTGGATTCCAGCCAGCAGAGAACAGTGCTGCTGTCTGACACGCCTTAATAAAGCTGTGACACAATCAGGCTGACTGGAGAATTAATGCACACACAGAGTTACCAGGAGGTTAGCATTAAAGCTATTACAGTCATGCTGTGGACCGGGTTAGTTCTAGTGGGTGAAGAGGACAAGCTCAGAAAACCAGAGTGAAAAAATAAACTATATACAGTGCCTTGCAAAAGCATTTACAGTTAAGCCCAAAGTTATTCATACCCTTGGCAGATTTAGGTTTAAAGTAAATATCTTTCTTCTAAGTGAAAGTAATATTAATATGTTTCAGAGCAGCTCAACAGGAGTGTCAACTTTAATTTGACAGAGAATCTATGGAGGGAGATAAAGATTAGGGTGATGGTAATGAGAGTGTATAACCTCAGGATTCATCACCAATAGCAAATTGTCAAAATACCAGTGGAAACATGCAAAAAGATAGTCAGCAAATATATTAAGGGTTTGATGTTGTAATGCCAATAAAGATTTTTCCACATTGTAAATAATTACTGACATTTTCATCAACATTAAAACAAAAAAACAAATAACTGTCAAAATTGATTTATTAATTTTCGTAAGTAAGAATCTGAAAAGTTTGGTGTGCATCTGTACACAGTCCCCTTTACTCTTATGCCTCTAATTACAATTTGGTGCACTTGAATTTAATTGTTGAAAGGAAGTCATAGGACGTCCTGTTGCCACCTAGGGACACACTAAACATGACACCAAAACTCAAAGGCAAACTGACACTGAACACACAATCACCACTTTAAAAACATGATGGCGGCAGAATCATGCTGTGGGAATGCTTTTGTTTCCTGTACGGACAGGGAAGGAGGTCAGAGACAAAGGGAAGATTGTTGGAGTTATATGGAGGGTCCAGCAGAGCAACATCTGAATGGTTTCAATGTCCATAATCACATAAACTCCCAATAACATACATCTAAGTTTATGTGGCGTATGGGGTATGAGTACTTTTGCTAGGCGGTGTAAGAAATTAAGGACAAAACAAATTAGTGACACAAAGAAAACAGAATTTTGCACCAGAAATTGCTGTTGCAAAAACAAAGAGTCCAGGACTGGAGGGCTGAAAAACTGAGCACCTGAACAGAAAATCTGCTAGAAGGAGAAGGGGAGGGGTGCCTCTATTATTTCTCCTTACTCTCCAGCTTCTTTACCCCCCCCCCCACTTTCTGTATTCTGCTCCATCAGCAAAGCTGGCCAGACTTAATGGAGACAATGAACGCAAGGGAGGTGAGCCGCGTTTATTCGACAGCCAGTAATGTGGGGTACGATGGACAGCTGAAAGCAGGAGGATGCTAATCAGAGCTGGGGGAGGCAGAGAGGAGGGGGGTAGGAGGCTGCTGCTCTACGGAAATGAAAAGGAGTCCTTCTGGTTGGGTTTGAGTCTAAAGTACAGCCGGAGGAAGTGAAACAGACAGAGAAAAACTGAAGAAACACACAGGGGACACAAGCAAGACGGGAATCAAAGACCAAATCCACTGAATCTACAAGCCACTGGAGACTCCTCTGGCATGTCAGATCTGCTCTCTTCCCTTCCTTCTTTCTTTTTGAAGGTAGAATCGCCATTTTTGTCAGTGCAAAAGGTATTAAATTTCAACGCTGACTATCCTCAGCTGATTTTCACCTCCCTTCCTTATCCCTGCCAGTCTGATACGTGAAAACGAAAGAAACGGTTCCCTTTTTTTCTCCAAGAGCGTATGCATTGGTTGCAGTTTTTATATAATGTTTGAGATGAAGTAAAAATAATTCTTACCAGATGGGGTTGGTGTTGACATCATTGTCAAACCACAGGATGTACAAACAGAACAGCCCCACAATCAAGGCGTGCACAGTAGACACCAACCTGGGAATTAACAAACACACATTCAGGACCACAGAGAGTAAACATAAACGTCCAGATAATAAGGAACCATTAGTTTGACTTGATAAATGCTCATTCATGCCTGCAGAAACATCCAATTATATGTGTGTGTTAGATTTGGCCTGAAAAGATCCTCTCCTCTGACCTTTGGAGTAGTTATCTGGGCCACTGAAGAAGTACCCCTGGGAGGCAGCAGCATTTATCTCCCTTTTACCAGGATCACAATTCTTACACTATCACAGTGCAGTCTCTGTGACAGTCCACAGGTTGCCGGTGCTGACCCAAAGTAGCTCAAACAACTTACCGTATGGGTCTAAGAGTCTGAAACGGAGGAGGGAGGGAACCAGCATCAACGTACAATGCCTTTTCAAATGTTTTTACATTTTGTCATTTTTATGTGATGGACCAACACAAAGAGGTGCATAATTGTTTAGAGCAAGTAAAATTATGTTTAGATAGAAAACATGCGTGAACATAAAATTTCAAGGCTTGGTACAGATTTTAAATTGGACTTACAGGTCCTTCTCAAAATATTAGCATATTGTGATAATGTTCATTATTTTCCATAATGTCATGATGAAAATTTAACATTCATATATTTTAGATTCATTGCACACTAACTGAAATATTTCAGGTCTTTTATTGTCTTAATACGGATGATTTTGGCATACAGCTCAAGAAAACCCAAAATTCCTATCTCACAAAATTAGCATATCATTAAAAGGGTCTCTAAACGAGCTATGAACCTCATCATCTGAATCAACGAGTTAACTCTAAACACCTGCAAAACATTCCTGAGGCCTTTAAAACTCCCAGCCTGGTTCATCACTCAAAACCCCAATCATGGGTAAGACTGCCGACCTGACTGCTGTCCAGAAGGCCACTATTGACACCCTCAAGCAAGAGGGTAAGACACAGAAAGAAATTTCTGAACGAATAGGCTGTTCCCAGAGTGTTGTATCAAGGCACCTCAGTGGGAAGTCTGTGGGAAGGAAAAAGTGTGGCAGAAAATGCTGCACAATGAGAAGAGGTGACCGGACCCTGAGGAAGATTGTGGAGAAGGGCCGATTCCAGACCTCGGGGGACCTGCAGAAGCAGTGGACTGAGTCTGGAGTAGAAACATCCAGAGCCACCGTGCACAGGCGTGTGCAGGAAATGGGCTACAGGTGCCGCATTCCCCAGGTCAAGCCACTTTTGAACCAGAAACAGCGGCAGAAACGCCTGACCTGGGCTACAGAGAAGCAGCACTGGACTGTTGCTCAGTGGTCCAAAGTACTTTTTTTGGATGAAAGCAAATTCTGCATGTCATTCGGAAATCAAGGTGCCAGAGTCTGGAGGAAGACTGGGGAGAAGGAAATGCCAAAATGCCAGAAGTCCAGTGTCAAGTACCCAGAGTCAGTGATGGTCTGGGGTGCCGTGTCAGCTGCTGGTGTTGGTCCACTGTGTTTTATCAAGGGCAGGGTCAATGCAGCTAGCTCTCAGGAGATTTTGGAGCACTTCATGCTTCCATCTGCTGAAAAGCTTTATGGAGATGAAGATTTCATTTTTCAGCACGACCTGGCACCTGCTCACAGTGCCAAAACCACTGGTAAATGGTTTACTGACCATGGTATCACTGTGCTCAATTGGCCTGCCAACTCTCCTGACCTGAACCCCATAGAGAATCTGTGGGATATTGTGAAGAGAACGTTGAGAGACTCAAGACCCAACACTCTGGATGAGCTAAAGGCCGCTATCGAAGCATCCTGGGCCTCCATAAGACCTCAGCAGTGCCACAGGCTGATTGCCTCCATGCCACGCCGCATTGAAGCAGTCATTTCTGCAAAAGGATTCCCGACCAAGTATTGAGTGCATAACCGTACATGATTATTTGAAGGTTGACGTTTTTTGTATTAAAAACACATTTCTTTTATTGGTCGGATGAAATATGCTAATTTTGTGAGATGGGAATTTTGGTTTTTCATGAGCTGTATGCCACAATCATCCGTATTAAGACAATAAAAGACCTGAAATATTTCAGTTAGTGTGCAATGAATCGAAAATATATGAATGTTAAATTTTCATCATGACATTATGGAAAATAATGAACTTTATCACAATATGCTAATATTTTGAGAAGGACCTGTAGGTCTGGACTTTGACTGGGCCATTTGAACACATGGATAGGCTTTGATCTAAGCCACTCTACTGTAGATGCTTTCATCCTGTGAAAGTTTTTTTTTGTTGGATGGGTGCGAAAACTTATCACTCATGTAAAAACTTTGTGCTGTAGTGCAGCTGCACTCTGCTTTGTATCATGCTCTGGCATGCAGTCCTCCCTGTGTGTATGGGATCTCCGTTATCTATTTGTACATACACACCAGAGGCTGAATCACATTCTGTGAGAACCAGCCTCTTCTCTCTCTCTCACACACACACACACACACACACACCCTGTCTGAACTGTCTGTTAAACTGTGCATATAGGTAAAGAGATAAGGTGTCAAAACTTTGTAGTCTGCACTGCAAAGTGAGCTACCCTTGCTGCAAGTAAAACTGACTCTGTATTGTTCTTGACGTCGAGCGAAGCACTGCTGCACAGCCTCCATTAGCCGGAGTGGCTGAAAGTCCAGGTGTGTGAATTCACACTTGGCCAGTGGGTTATTGTCTTGTGAATATGTGAAACAAACAATGATGAAAGTTTTTCAACAGGTGATGCTCATCCAGGAGGAAGACAGTGTTCCTAGGAAATGCAGCTCATTCATTAACAATCAATTTTTCTCCTATAGTTGGAAGTTTTGCTGACTAATCATTGGCTGGATCTATGAAACATTATGTTCTGACTGAGTTATGACTTATGAACCTCACTGACCTGACAATGATAACATGACACCCAACAGATAACACCTTTAAGGTGGACCCCACTAAGACCACTTTATTGATTCTTGGTGAATAAAAAAGGAATTTAAGCGTCCAAAACAGACCTAGTGGAAACAAAAGGGGTTATGAGGAAACGATGTGAATTTTAAGAATAATAGAAGTCAAATTATCTTCAAGTTTTTGCAAATAAAATTACTCTGACAGAGAAATAAGTAAGTAGTGTGTGAATGGGAATTACTGATTTCATTGTAATGCATCTTTGAGGGACCTTAAAAGCGCTAATAATGGTCTGATGTTCTGATGATCATTGCCAAACATATCTTAATAAGGTTTCCAGAATCTTTTCCGAAAAATCATATAAAGATAGCAAAGGTTCTACCTGTATTGAAAATACTGATAACCATAAGAAAGTTCATAGATCCGTCTTCAATTTTTCATAATTATTTTACAAACAGGGTATTTAAACTTTCATGTGGCCAAATGTCTGTATTTGACTTTCTGTTTTTGTGAAATAAATGTCTTTCATGTTATGTAAAAATTAGAGTCCTCAACAGTACCATAATAATATTAGGTCAGTTCTCTATGGCAAAACAAAAAGATTTTAACAGATGTTTAGACTTTTTCCAGTCAGGTTAAAAATGAATGAATTAGACTTAAACTTAACATAAGATTAAATGAACCTTAACAAATTTACTGGACTGGACTGAAATAGAGAAAACTTGAGTTAATTGAAACAAACTTTAGTTACTTGAACTAAATACAAAGCTGACTGAAACTGTATGTTGTATCTATAAAACTGGGTAAGATAAACTAAGATTATAAGATATAATATGCCCTTCATTTTTTGTGTTCATCAGTGAGTGAGTTTTTATTTTTTATTTTTAATAAGAACTAAACCAATCATTATTTAAAATAATAGCAACTACCAAAAATATTGATCTCATTTTTAAATGTAATAAGGACTTACTTTATAAAATATGATAAAAAAGAATAATAAGAATTTGGAAAAACAGAGGCTTTAAACCTCTGCAGGAACAGCACTGACACTGTCGAAAGTAGATCCTAACACAGGAATCTGGAAGCTCATTCTGGAGTGGATAGTCAAAGTCCATCCAAGGACACATTTAGATGAGGCAGAGGGACAAATACAGGGCTTAGCTGAGAGCAAAGAGAGCAACATGCATCCTGCCCTATCTGCTGTCCCACCTGAACTGTGGTCCCAATCATCAACTGATGTAGGGCTTATAAAGGGGTTCCCACCATACAAGGTTAAACTAATATCTGAAAAAAGGCCATTAGTCCGCCAATACCCCTTAAAGCCAGAAGCTGAAGAAGGTATTAAGCCAGTAATATAAGATATGTTGAAGTCAGGGATATTAAGAGAAGCATCTGAAGCTACATGTAACACACCTATTTTTCCAGTGCAGAAAGCCAGCACAGGAAAGTGGAGAATGGTCCAAGACCTCCGACAAATAAATGATATCGTAGAGCATGCAGCTCCTGATGTTTCAAATCCACACACATTGCTGCATTCACTGACCCCAGATAAAAAGTATTTCTCAGTAGTAGAACTTAGCAATGCTTTTTTCACAGTACCACTGCATGAAGAGTCACAGCATTTGTTTGGTTTTCAGTTTAAAGGAAAACAATACACCTGTACTAGGCTTCCACAAGGTTTTAGTGAAAGCCCACATGTATATACACAGGCATTAAGATACTCAATGAGCACCTGCATAATACCAGAACACAGTCAAGTTCTGTTATATGTGGATGACATTTTAGTGGCATCAGACACAGAAAAACACTGTGAAGAGGCCACAATAACCGTGTTGAAACATCTACATCAAACAGGCCACAAGGCCTAAAACAAAAATACAGTTTTGTCAGACAGAAGTGGTTTATTTAGGGCACACCTTATCACAAAACGGCCACTCCCTGCTGAATAGCAGAAAAACAGCCATACAGGAAGCCCCAAAACCAAAAACAAAGCAGCAAATGATGTCCTTTTTAGGACTTTGTAATTTCTGTAGAGTGGCTGCCCGACTATGCAGCCATAGTGCAACCATTACAATCTATGATTTATGGAACAAACATTATATTAATGAACAAAATTATTTGGACAGAAGAGGGGGAAAAAGCATTTATTAACTTAAAGAACTTACTGAAAACCACAGTTACATTAGCCTCACCAGACTGTCTGTCTCTGGTCAAACTATGGATGGGAATAACTCCAAATCAAACTGGCCTCACTCCATTTGAAATAGTACATGGCAGACCGTTCCCTCTGCCTTCTGACATGAATGAAATAGAGAAAGCACAACAGGAAACTTCATTAGCTGAGTGGATGAATAAAATGTTGCAGACAAAAGAAACACAAATGTCCAGTGGTCTGCCGATAACCTCTGTTCCTGTCCCATAGAACGACCTGAGGCCTGGAGACCTGGTCCTGATTAAGACACTCCACAGGAAGGATTGGAGCACTCCTCGGTGGGAAGGGCCGTTTCAAGTACTCCTGACAACGCCCACAGCTCTGAAAATAGCAGAGAGGTCTTCCTGGATCCATAAAAGCCACTGTAAGCCAGCATTACCATTACAGGAGCCAGATCAACCGACGGGGTAGCAGAGGAAGCCCGGCTACAAAAGGGCTGGAGGACCCATAGGGCCCAGTGTCTCAAACCGGTGAAGAAAACAGCTGATCTGCGCCCACTTATAAAATGACTCTCTGTAACATGTGGACAGGACTGATAAGCCTGAGCTTTATACTGGCAGCAGTACTTATTCTTCTATCACTACAGGATCCAGGAGAGAGGACACCGCAGAAAAGGTGGACAACAGACGGGACCCATCTCAGACCACTGACGGAAGGACATGACGCACACCCATTTCTGCAAAATTACTGGTATCGTTATGTGTATGACACAGCTAAAACTAAAAATAAAACTGCTTGTTATGTGTGTTCCATAATGCCCGTGCATTCCCAAGGCCCCACCATATATGTCAAAGCTATGAATGATTCACAGGCAAATTGCGCCTCCTCCTTTGGAGCACTAGGATATGCACGTCGCGATCAATTTATCTTACCAGGTCAGTTTCCAGCAGCAAACCAGAGTTTAAATTATACGTGCAACCATCATAATTGTACCTGTCCCGATTTCTGGAGAGCTTTCAATATTACAGAAGGAGAAAAAGTTTCCCCTTTCAATGCATATTTAAAAGACATAAAGCAGCATGCCCGGTGTTACAACAAAAACAAAGGGAACAACTCTACTTGGGTACAAGTACAAATTGTAAAACAACATTTCAGATTACAACCTTCATGCAAAACGACACATACAGGATAGAAGGGGTGGCATGGTTATGTGGTAATAACGCTTATTATGTACTTCCACCCAGCTGGTATGGTGTATGTGCCCCAGTTTTTACATCAGATCACACTGTGGTACTTAGTAAGCAGACTATAGTTATAACACATAGGAGGTCAAAAAGAGAGATAGATATTAAACCGCATGCCTGTAACTCTATGCGTTACATTAACGCTCAGCTTGGACTCCTGCTTACTTGCACAATGATCACCTGCACTGTTGTATTGCTCTTGCATCTTATACTGCTCTATATTTACTCTCACTCACTTAAAACTGTGCACTTATATTTATATTATATTGTAGATATGTTTGTACTGTTTAATTTGTATTGTATTGCACCGACTACGCCAAAACAAATTCCTTGTATGTCCAAAAACGTACTTGGCAATAAAGCTTTTCTGATTCTGATTCTGATTCTGATTCTGATGATCCGATCTGGGGAACAAATGTCCCAGATGAATTTAATTTTTGGCCTAAAGATGATAAAACATTATTATCTCTCCTACCCTGGTTGGGTGTGGGCAAATTAATGCTGCACGTGGAAACTTTAAGTTATCGATTTGGACTGTTTCTAAATGACTCCATAATAGTAGAAGAGGGTCAAAACACAGAAATGAGCGCTATGCGAGCCATGATAATTCAGAACCGCATGGCTTTGGATATTCTAACAGCATCAACGGGGGGCGTTTGTGTTCTATTGAAGAACACCTGTTGCACATATATCCCAGATAATATACACTCTGCAAACATAACGGGAGCATTAAACAACATACGGAATCTGCAAAATGTCATGGCACATGACCACCCAGATCCTACCTCTTCTTGGTTAGATTGGATGCTCACAGGGGGATGGATAAATTTGTTTAAGGTTCTCCTAGTTGCAGTAATAGCATGCATGGGCCTTCTGTGTCTCCTGTCAATATGTATTATCCCATGTTGCAAATGCATGGTACAAAGAATAGTAACTCAGTCAGTTACGGTGGCATATGCAACACTGAACCAGGTAGAAATGCACGAAAATGAAGGGGACAATTATGATGACATGTTGTAAATAAATCACATCGAAAGCCTGAGTGTACTCATACATTGTATTTCATAAAATTACCTTACAGCAGAAAATCGAAAGAAGTTGTTGTTTAAGTGAAATAAGAAAAAGTACAATGATGACATAAACAGGGCAGATTTTTAAATTCCTTTATTATGTTTCACTGTTTCCATCATGTATTGTTCTTTTATTTTTATGTTTTCAAGTATTAATCAACATTTGACTTTTAATGGTCGCTGAGGGCGGCGGGACCGTATGAGTATTTCCCACAAAATATAATCTGTTTTTCTTATTTGTTTTTATATTAAATGTTTTTACTCGTGATAAAAAGGAGGGACTGTTGGATGGGTGCGAAAACTTATCACTCATGTAAAAACTTTGTGCTGTAGTGCAGCTGCACTCTGCTTTGTATCATGCTCTGGCATGCAGTCCTCCCTGTGTGTGTGGAATCTCCGTTATCTATTTGTACATACACACCAGAGGCTGAATCACATTCTGTGAGAACCAGCCTCTTCTCTCTCTCTCTCTCTCACACACACACACACACACACACACACACACACACACACACACACACACACACACACACACACACACACACACACACACACACACACACACACACACCCTGTCTGAACTGTCTGTTAAACTGTGCATATAGGTAAAGAGATAAGGTGTCAAAACTTTGTAGTCTGCACTGCAAAGTGAGCTACCCTTGCTGCAAGTAAAACTGACTCTGTATTGTCCTTGCCTCTGAGTTGACTTAATAATACCTAACATTTTTCTTCCAGTTTTGCCCTGTATTTAGCTCCATCCATTTTCCCATCAACTGTGACCAGTTCTGAGTCTGCTGAAGGAAAGGATCCCACAGCATTATGCTGCCACTACCATTTTTTTGTGCGGTTTTCAGTGCGATGAACCAGTGAAAGTTTTCTGCCTTTTGGTTTTCCATTCTGCCATTGTTCCAGAAAGCCCAGATTTGTGGAGCGCATGACAAACAGCTGTCCTATCAAAATATTCTTCCACCTGAGTTGGGGACCTCTGCAGAGGGATGATGGATAAGGAGGTGGGCCTTTTAGCTGCTTCTCTGATTATTGCTCTTTTTCCTGGGCCTGAGTAAAGGGGGCTGAATACTAATAAGCCCTGATCTATCACAAAATCCCGATTAAATACAGCGAAGCCTGTGGTTGTATCGTAATAAAAATGTGAAAAAAGGAAGAGGTGTGAATACTTTTGTAAGGCACTATAAAAAGGTGGAAATTATTATTATTTTTTTTAACATTATGCCTCTCCTGTTTGGAAATACTTTTACACTTGTCTCCTTGCTCTAAAGTCATGGTTGCATAACCTACACTGATACAGTCAGAGCTGGGTCTTATGCAATGGTGAAGTACTCAGAAGTGAACCCATTAGAAGAAGCTTTGCCTCCAACTTGTTTCAGACTTCTTGGCCAATGCACTCTGTTCTCTCTCTTACGGTCAAACATGCCAGCTGTAGCTGGTTGAGTGAAAGGGTCATCTCTGAGAGCAGGCTGACAGCAAACAAACAAGAAAAGAGGACACATACAACAGGGTCAGTGAAAGCTGTTGCACAACAAATGATTGCCCTCTGAACCCAACCCCTGAGGTTTCTGCTTGAAACTCTATACGCCTTTGTGGTGCACCAGCAGCTCGCATCCCAGCTGCACATGTGTGGGATGATGAGTTTGCTTCAAGTATGATGGGACCCAGCTCATATGAGCTTCAATATCAAAAACACTCAGGGGTCAGTTTGGTGAGGATGTCCTTTCACTGTAATGCTATACAGCCAGGGCTTGGGAGAAATGTTTTGCCCTCGCGACTGCAGTATATAAACTCTTTGTCTGGAGAAATGTTTAAAAGCCGAAGCAGCAGTTTGATTGGACAACATAAGTGAAGAACTGTCAGCGCCTTCAAGGTATTCAGAGTAAATAACTTTACTTCTATGATAGGACTTAATAGACACATTTCTGTCTGACCTCGGCCTCAATAAGATAAATTAGCTTAACTAAATATGTATTTCTGGAAAGCAAAGGAAGCCTGTAAGAGCCTTATTTCAGAGAGCTGACCAGCATCGTGCTGCTCTATGCTGCAGCGTAACAGAGTGGTGCCCCTCCCATTCCCTCCCAGTTGCTGCACACTGCATGTCAGCTACCTGACACTTTTACTGCTGCTACCGCCACATACAGGAAAGACAAATTGGACTGTTTGGGAAGTGAGTACACCCTTCTTATTTTTGTAAACATTTAATTGTACCTTCCAATGGGACAACACTGAAGATATGACACTTAGTCAAGTAGTCAGTGTACCACTTGCAATACAGAGTACATTTGCTGTCCCCTCAAAATAACTCAACACACAGCCATTAATGTCTAAACTTCTGGCAACAAGTCAGTACAGCCCTAAGTGAAAATGTCCAAGTTGTACCCAATCAGCCATTTTTTCTCTCCGGTGTCATGAGACTCGTGTCTCAGGTGTGAATTTGGGAGCCGATGTGTTAAATTTGGTGTTATAGCTCTCACTGCTCATCTTCAGCAAACTGTTTGTTGAAGGCAAGCAGACTAAGGACATGGATTACTGGAACCATGTCCTGTGGTCTGGTGAGACCAAGTTAATGTATTTGATTCAAATGGTGTTAAGTGTGTTTGGTGGCAACCAGGTGAGGAGTACAAAGACAAGTCTGTTTTGCCTACAGTGGAGGTGGGAGTGACATGGTATGGGGCCGTATGAGTGCCGCCGGCTCTTGGGAGCTACATTTTATTGAGGAAACTATGAATGCCAACATGTACTGTGACATACTGAGGCAGAGCATGATCCCCTCCCTTTGGAAACTGGGCCGCAGGGCTGTATTCCAACATGATAACGACCCCAAACAAACTCCAAGATGATCACTGCCTTGTTACAGAAACTGAGGATGAAGGTGCTGGACTGGCCAAGCATGACTCCAGAACTAAACCCTATTGAGCATCTGTGTGACATCCTTCAACGGAAGATGGAGGAGGACAAGGTCTTCAAACATCCACCCGCTCCATGACGTCCCTTTAGGAGTGGAAGAGGATTCTAGTGGCAACCTGTGAAACTCTAGTAAACTCCATACCTAAGAGAGTTAAGGCAGTGCTGGAAAATAATCGTGGCTACACACAACACTTTGGACATTTTCACTAAGGTGTGAATTCACTTTTGTTGCTAGCAGTTTGGATGTTAATGGCTGTGTGTCGAGTTATTTTAAGGGGACAGCAAATGTGTACTTTTATATAAGCTGTACGCTGATTACTTAACATGGTATCAAAGTGTCATATCTTCAGTGTTGGCCCATCAATAGATATAATAAAATATTCACAAAAATAGGAAGAGTGTACTAACTTTTGAGAGACACTGTACATACACTGTATAAGACACATAACCTTTCCCCCCATACTGTCTGACATTCATTTAGTGTAGATTAAATGTTTCCTGTTTTAGGTCCGTTAGGATTACCAAAACTATTTATATATGCTAAATGCAAGAATTATTTATACAGAGAATTTTCTAATTACTTTTATCATGGATTTAAACTATTTGGAAAAGCCCAAATGGGAACATTTGGTTCATCCTTGGGTACATTTTCCAGATGCCATCAAGGTACCACGTTCATCTTTCCAAACAACTGAGTAAAAGCATGAACGGCATCGGAATGACTAGCCATCATACCATTCAGGAAGGAGATGGGTTCTGTGTCCCACAGATGAATTTCTTATGGTGAGAAATGTACAAATCACACCCAGAAGATCTTGTAAAGATGCTGACTCAAGCTGGCAAGAGTTTGCCATTATCTATAGTAAAACTATTCATGTGCCGACATGAGCTGAAGAAGTCATCACTGCAAAAGCAACATGAAGAAATATATTGCAGTTTCTAAATGCACAGTGACAAAGACTTTCATTTTGGGAGACATGCCTTGGGGTCTGAAGAAGCAAAGTTTTAACTGTTTGGCTCCAATGACCACTGTCATGTTGGAAAATTGGAAAGCTTGAAAGATTAAAGAAAACCATGTCAACCATGAAGAGCTGTGAGGTGGGAGCATCGCGTTTGCTGCAGCAGGGACAGGTGCACTTAACAAAACAGAGGGCGTCATAAGGAAAGCAAATTATAGAAATATTCAAGCAACATCATATCAATCAAAGTTTGGTCACTAATGGGTCTTCCAAATGGACATAGACCCTCACCAAATTGTTAAAAGGTGACTTGAAGACAAACAGCCACCACAAAGCCCTGATCTTAGTCCTCTAGAAGATTAGTGTGTGGAGCTTTAAGGTGTGAGTGAGCAACATGGCCTATAAACCTGGCTCAGTTACAGCAGTTCTGTCAGGAGGAATCAGAGAAAATTTGTGCAAAGTATAGTGTGAAGCTTGTGGAAGGATACAGCAAACCGTTTGACCAAAGCCATGCAGTTAAAAAGGCAACTGTTTGATTCTGGCATTTAGCAAATAGAAATTATTTTGGCCAAATGACTTGAAACAGGAAATATTTAGTGTGATTTATTGTCAGACGGTTAGGCATCTTTTCACAGGTTCCTACTTGTATTTCAAACGATCTCAACAAGGGGAAAATAAAATATATATATTTAATTTTATGCCAGCAACATTTGTTTTGTTATGCCACTGTGGACAGACATAAATAGGTAGAAAAAATGTGTTATGGTGAAATGTTAGTAGATCTGTCCCCACCCACCTGGAGTTCCATTCGGTGAGTTTGGTGGGAGGTAGACGCTTGTAATCCGGCGTGACGGCTAAGGAGAGCCGGGGACTGACCACCGAGAAGAGAAGCTGGAAGCCCACGAAGCTGCCAGCCACCACGCTCAACTCTCTCGTCTCCATCACTCACCTAAACACGACAGGAGGGGCAGGAAGGGACGGGTGAGGGACAGGGACACGGAGTGAGTGATCCACATGGACAGGTCGGGTCGAACTCTGTCACTCATCCTGGGCAGCAACAGTAGAGAAACTGATGTGACAGGGGTGGTGGGAGGGTGAGGCTGCACCCTGTGTGATCATCAAGTCCACAAAGCAAACAGGAAAAGGAAAGAGTCAGACGCAAAAATATAGAACCCGAGAAGACACGCTGTCCAGAGCAATTGACAGGAGAGCTTTAGCTGAGCCATGCATTAAAGACTAAAGAAAAATGAGAAACACAGTTGAGGACAACAGGAGGACAAAACTGACAGAAACTGATGGAAAATGACGTTGTCTGAATACAGCTGACGGACCAGGAGCTGAATTTGGAATAAAAGGTCTTTATTATGCATATTTTGCAAGCGGATTACAGCGACTTGTTTATGACACACCAAAAATCCCTGAGAAGAAAACAAGGACTCTGCATAGAAAGAAAAGAGGATTTTCAAGATGAAGCAGCTGGTTCAGCTCATAAGGCACAGGAGTTCAGGCTGCAGTTTAACTCAACAATGCTGCTCATTATTCCTCCGGTTTGCTTTAAATCATCTGGGCATTACAGTGGCTTGCAAATGTGTTCATACACCTCGGACATTTTGTCATGGTACGGAGTTTTCACGTGGGATTTTAATGTGACTGACCAAGGCGAAACTGTGTTAATAAACATTGTGAAACTTTTTACAATACTTTTTGTCACTCATTTCAGAAAGTGAAACTCATATTATATAGGTACATTACACACAAGATTAAATATTTCAAGCCTTTATTTCTTGTAACTTTGATGATTATGGCTTACAGAGTGTTTCAGAAAATTAAAATTAGTAAAGTATTGAAAATATTGAATCTAAACCCGGGTTTACATTAATGTACATTTATGTGTCTTAGAATTACCCATAGTCCATCCTTTAATTCAATTCATAATCTGTGACAAGCGTTAACAGATGTCCATCCAATCTGACCAAACCCGAGGTTTATTTTGCAGAGGAACAGGTGAACATTTCCGTCTTTAATTATACAAAGCTGGCTGAGGCACACTCCAAAACACTAGCAGCTGTGATTGCAGTGAAAGGTGGTTCTGAAAGCAATAGATTTATATTCACCAACGCTGCTTTGTGTTGGTCTGCATACATACACTCCGGTTTGTGGCTATAATTTGACAAAATGTGAAAAACATCAAGTGGTATGTAAAGAACTGTACAAGTTTTCGTGCTTTGGCGGCTTTCTGCTGACAAAGACGTTTTAAAGTGGAGTTTCAATACAAATAAAATACCAAAATTTTATTTGTACAGTTGGAACAGCTGTAGACGATTGTTTCTCCCAGACAAGACAGTTTAGTGTGTAAAATATGTCAAGAAACATGGGCTGCAACAACACATTACTGCAAAATAAAAGTGACAGGATTCAGTGCCGTCTGTTAAATCTTTTTGCAATAATGTGGTGAAGACAACAAGCCATTTCTCATTGATTAGCCAACTTTAACCTGATGTATTAGATACCCATGTACACCTCTTGCAGTGAAATACGTTTCACCTCGGCTCTAATGCATGTACGCCAATGTACCAAAGGCCAACAATCTCTGAAACACACTAAGAGTACATATCTTCAACAATGAATGTGGAATTAGAGTTGAGCTTGCTCTGTTGTGGTTGGAAAAAGGCTTTAATTCCCCGTCTTGTGCGTTGACGGTGCTGTTGTTTCTAGCTTGTGCTAGCTCTATCAGCTACAACGGCATCTGATCAGGAGGGTTTTCCAGATTGGCTGTCCCCAGAATATTTGCAAATGTCAGATTTAATGAAGATTTGGGCTGAAATGGTGCAGGTAATCCATCTCATTACATTACACGGCAGAACGTCCCCACTTGGTTCTTTCAAACCATTTAATTATACTTTAAAAACAAACTTGTAATCCAAATGAGAACAGTCGTTCTTTACAGCCACAGTGTCCCTGTGTGGCTTCAGCATGTTTCTACATTTTATAGAAGAACAAGTAAAAACATCTCACACCTTTCAGGAGCTTTTATGAGCCAAACACACCAAACTAACAAAAAGAGTTTTATAGTGTTAAATGACCTTCTTTGGAACCTTTACTACTTGCTCTGGCCTTCTGAATATCAATGTTTGGGACACATCTAGACTGATAGTGACCCATTCTTGTGTCATCAGTCCTTGGGGTTGATCATCTGCTTGCTAGGGCCTGGATGATTTCACTGCTGGCTCTCAATGGACAAGGGTCGCGCCGTTGATCATTCCCAGGGGGAATGATTGAAATCCTGATTTACTGTGATCACCATAAACCTAATTCCATTATGCTTTTAAAAATGACAAAATGGTTGGAATTGTTAGTTTTGCTTTTTAAACATTTTTTCCACTGTTGAATCTAAGGCAGTGTCAATAAATAATATTAGGGCTGCACAAGATCAGAAAAATATCAAGGTAAATATTTAAGGTGAAATGGCTATTTGCAATAAGTTACCGTGCATCTGATCACCCTACATGAAACTGAAACCTGGTGAATTGTCTCACTATAAACTGAAGCCACAAACTTACACCAGCTTACTGTCACTCAGGTCAACAAACTGGAAGTTTGTTTCTGCAAAACAAGGATAAGCACTGAAGAGGCACTGAAAGGAAGACATTAAGAAACAAAAACAGAGCCTGTTCCTGTGAACTTCAATGTTTTTGAAATGATAACAGAGGAGAAAATGATCCTCCGGTCCCTAACACTGACACCGTCCTCATCGGTTTTCTACAGTTTTCTATGTTCAAGAACAAAACTATCGATTCAACAGACGCATCAAGTGGACTTCTTCTCAGCTCTGCTCCCCTAAAACAAAACATACACAGCTGCCCTAACACTAACTAACTAGCACTGCTCGCAGCTTTTTCATATCTTTCTGACATTTATCAAACAAAATCCTCATTGTCTGAATGTTTTTCTGCCTGCTTTCTGTTCTGACGCTGTAAAGTAAAACTCGCATCCAACGCAACAAAGAAACAAACAGGCGACAGAGAAGGCTGTGAGGCTCGCAGGAAACTACAGGTTACCTCAGGTGGAGTCTCACAGTGAGATTTCACCTGCGACCCATTTATCAGCTGTTGTGACATCCTGCGTCAGTGCTCGTCTGGACTCTCGCCTGCTACACCCTGAACTTTTGATTAAATCCACCAAATTATGCGAGTTATGCAAAAACTAATTACTGCTGACAGATTATATTGTGCAAGACAAAAGTTACAGTGAGTTGGCGGACACGGCAGCGGGAACCAGATCCAGTGCTGATATGTGGAATTATTCAGTTTGCAAAGCCAACTAAGGGGGTTAACCGCTGAGCTGCACATGACACTTCGGGTATGTAATGTACACACACATGTAGTGATTTGCAGAAGTAATAATAATATGCCTGAAACTTTTTCACATTTTGCCACGTTATAACCCCAGACTTCCATGTATGTTACTGGGATTTTATGTGGTAGACTGACACAAAGTAGTGCATATTTGTCAAGTGGAAGGAAAAGGAAACATGGTTTTCTGCCACAGGAAGTGAAGTTCGGTCTCATGTGACCAGAGCATCTTCTTCCACATGTTCACTGTGTCCTCAAATTGTAAACTGGACTTCTTCTGACTTCTGTGGAGTGTACGACTAACAGTTATCATGTCAACAGATTCTCCAACCTGAGTCGTGGATCTCTGCAGCTCCTCAAGAGTCACGGTGGGCCTCTTGGCTGCTTCTCTTATTATTGCTTTCCTTGCCCAGCCTGGGAGATGAACGGTGAACGGTCATGGTTTAGGAGGCTTGCAGCTGTGCCATGCTACTTCAGGTTTTTCAGACTCCATTGAACAGTGTCTCAGGAGATGTCCAAAACGTGATATGCCGGTTTCACCACCTAACCCTTTAGAGCTTGTGCTATTTAAACAGCAATCCAGTCAGTATTAGCATGGGACTTTGTACGGTGCAGAGGGATTATCCTGTGGATATAAAACCTGGATGTGTGGCTGGGTGCTTAAACTTGACACCCTAAATCTACATTTAAAGCTCTTATTTTAAAGTAAGAGGTGAAGTAGACCTTGGATTGTCCTGTTTTGTTGACAGAGCTGACTGATTTAGGCTTTTCATCAGCCTGGCTGACAACACTAAGGAACTGAAGAAGCACTTTTAGATTGTTTGTGTAGCAGAAATTTGAGTACTCCCTAGTAGAAAGAAACTATGACAAATTTAAACCTTAATTTTGTTTGTGAAAACCCAGAAAGGAGCATGTTTAATGTTGTCTGGTCTAGCAACCCCTTACAGATCGACACAAGCATGACATTCCCTGTGTATGCAGTAGCCAAAACTGGACTGATTTATTCTCCACTGATCTTTGATTTGTAAAACCTTCATTTTAGAAGAGAGAATAAACAATAGGAATTTAATTTTAAGTTGTCTAAATAATATTGTTTCAAATTTTGTCTTCTAATGCTCTTGTGAACGAATATTGTGAATCGTCAACTCTGTATGGACGTTCCATTCCAGTCACCCTGCTTAAAACATCTTTCTCCCTGTGTTCCTCTGTCTTCTTGATGCTGTTTGTTCTCTAATGTTCTCCAACAAACCTCTGAGGCCAGAAACACAACAGCTTGGTTTTATGCTGAGGTTATATTGCACACTGCTGGACTTTGTTTAGATGACTTCCCATGGCAGCCGGCTCCACTGGATTTTATTTCGAGGTATTAGTAATGGGGGCTATGGATGCATGCCACAATTTTTAAATTTTTATTTGTTAAAACTAATATTTCTTTAATTTGGCAATCATGCACGACTCTGTGTTGGTCTATCATACACAGGGTTCCTATACGGTCTTCAAAAGTTCGGAAAAGTAAGAAATTGTCCTTAACTGTGGACCTCCAGAAAACTTCAAACCTGCGGTCCGTTGGTTAACTCTGCAAAAAAGGTCCCAGCACTCTCAAACTATGCTTGGATTTATTGTAGGACTATTAATTTAACAAACGTATTTAATAAGGACAGTAGAGCTGGTCTAAGTTAGTAAAGATGAGGAAAAGCTGTGAAATGGCCAGCACCACACACTGAAAATCAGAAGCAAGTTTCAATACTACTCCACGCAGTTTAGGGTGACGATTTCTTACTTGAACGTCAAGAATGTAATAAAAACTGCAGAAATATGAGTCTGTAGAAGAATCAAAGATAATAACAAATAAATCCCACTGGACAACACGGTGTAAACACAAGTTTAAAATGGGATACATACTTATAAAAAGGCAGTGCGGATCTGAATAGTTAAAGACCCCACCGAGAAACATCCTAAATCATTCAGCCTTTTTAAATCTCCATTTATCTAAAACCGCAGAGTCCATCATTGCACCCAGAAGCAGTTCTTCACATCCCTGCGCTGATCATATATGCAGCATGCGCCTGAATTATTCATCGCCATCCTTCACCTGGCATGCAGGTTCATCCCGCCCCGTGGGAAGAGACGAGGCGGCCAGTGGAGCCTCCTCACTGCGGCTCACGGCCCCGAACAGGAGAGACCGAGCTGCCATCCACCCCTGAACTTCTTCCGGAGGACCATCCTGCTGCTGTCATCAAACCGTGACCCCCCTGACATATCGACCAAACATAAATAACAGAGCTTCAATTTCCCTCACACCCTACCGCCCCCCCTCTGTTCGTTTGGAAATCCAAACCAACCCCAGTCTACCGCATTGCTACACCAAACCACTGGGCTTGGACTTACACAACACCCCCCCCCCCCCCCCCCTCTCCCCACAAGCCCGATCACCCCGGTCTCCTCCAGCATGATGGATCCTGACATGAATACTGATACATCACAGCCGGTCAGTGACTGCACCTTGCTCAGAGACCCTATAACAATACCTCCTCCACCCTCCTCTACGATTTGGAGGCTTGCACATCATCCACCTCGGAAACGTGAGCAGTTCAAGGTAAACAGGATAAACACGAAAGATGAGATTATATCCGCTAAGAAATGCAGTGTGCTGTGCGGCGTGGATGCAAATGAACAACGAAGCGTTGCAGACAGTGAAGAAAATGGCGAGATTTCGCGAGGATCGTATCAGCAACAAGAAACGCAGCCCGTGTGTTTAATTTTGTTTTTCTCGGCAGCTCCGGCGGCAGGTGGTAAACGAGTTGTAACAGGCAGAGCCGCTGCTGGCACCGGATACCGGGAGTAAAGTTGCAGCTGGAAGAGACCGCTGTTGTTAGAGCTGGCAACAAAAAGAGGGACAAAAAAAAGTCTAAAGTATCTAAAACACAGACAGCATGCACTGGTCCTTAGCGGTGGAAGAGGAGGTATGAGCTCGGTTTTACCTGCTAGCCGTCGCATAGGGCACCGTAGGCGGATAAACCCCGTTCAAGCACCGGTGTTGTTGTTGTGGGCGTCTTCTGTCCACTTTCCTTCAACTTGACGTTAGCTAGCGGCTCGGCTAAACTGAAAGCAGCCCACTGGCTCTCCCAGCGAGACCCCCAGGACAAGTGGAGAAACAGAACAACAGCCTCTCCCGCCGCGCAGACAGCGCCGTGTTTTTACAGCCGCTACAAACAGGGCAATGGCTTCTCATATCGCCTCATGTCGTCGCCTACATGTGTTTTCACCTTAGAGTCCCGATAGAAAAGTTTTTCAGTGGTTTTATTTTGGGTCTGACAGAAATCAAGCGAGCGGTGACGTCGACACGTACCCGCCTCCGTGTGCACACGCCCCCCGTGGACACAGACTACACCCACGACAAACAAAGGCTAAGCTTTCTGATTTATGAGCGCTGGCCTAAGGTTCTGTCGGGCCTAAAGCAGAATTTGGTTCGGGGCCCTTCTTCCTGTTAACATCTCCACCACTTACAGCGTTTCAATACAGATTTGGTGGAATCTGGGAGAGGAGGCCAAGTTTAATTGGCTAAGTTTAAAAGCATTCACGCATAATTGGTTATTATTTGCGGGGATGTATTTGTGAACACACCAAGCTCAAAAACAAAGAAACTATTAAACTCGTAGCATCAGATTGTAATTATGTTAACACAACAACCACACAATGAAGAGTATTTTTTGCACTTTAATAAAGTCAACTTGCCAGTTCTTTTAAATCTTATTTTTAACATGTAAAATATTTTATTTGACCAATGCAAATCATATTTATTAGTATTATCATTATCGCAAACAAATATAAAAAATGTAAATCTTAGATCTGTGTCAAAATTCAAGCATTTATGGGAGTCCCCTGATGGTTTGTTGCCCCAAGCAGCAGCTTTGTTCTCTTATGCCTTGGGACAGGTCTGTGTACAACAATCTGAACGTCAGACAAACAGCACGGCTTTGCAGGTTACATATTGCTAAGTATAACATAATTCTGCCCAGTTTTTACAAATTTGTTTTTTGTGCAGTCCGACTACTTTTCACAGTTTGTCACATTACACCTAGAAACATTAGTCTTTTTATTGTTATTTCATGACAGGTTTACACAAAGTAGAAGAAAAAGGATACAAGGCATGAATTTTTTAAATAAAAAATATCAGAAAAGTACACACTGTATGCACTTTGAAGAAGGTGCTCAGGTGAGATAGGACCAAATTTGAACTTTTTAGCCTGCATGCAAAGCACTACATGTGGTGGAAAACTAACACCCTGAATATACCATCCCCACTGTGAAACACAGTAGTGACAGCATCATGCTTTGGGGATTCTTTTCTTCTGCAGAGACTAGGAAGCTACTGAGAGTTTATGGGCAGGTAGTATGAGCTAAATAACTCTAATGTTGGGTATGGATATTGTGACTTTAAAAAGTTTTCATAAATGTTTCCCATTTTGTCTCATTAAGACCCCAAAATTTGTTTATTTTAACTTAATATGAAAGACAAAGTACCACATGATCAAGAAAATATTGCATTGTATTCCAAATATTTTACAAGGGAAATGAAAGAAAAAAACACAGCTGTTACACCTGAAAGCAGTTTGGGTACGTCTTTACGAGTTTTGCACCACCAGTGAACAAAGGTTTTAGTCACGTTTCTTTGGAAAATTGCTCAAAACAAGTCAGATTGGACTGAGAGTGTCCGTCAGCATCAATTTTCAACTCTTGCTATAGCTTTACAGTTGCATTTAGGTCTGGATTTTGACTTGGCCATTATAACACATGGATAAGCTTTAATATACATTTATCCAATGCAGCTGTAGCTGTATGTTGAGGGTTGTTGTCCTGCTAGAAGGTGAACCTCCAACCCAGTCCTAAGCCTTTTGCAGCCTCTACAGTTGTCCTGTATTTAGTTCCATCTAGCTAGCTTCCCTGCCCCTACTCAAGAAAAGAATCCCCACATCATGACGCTGCCACCACCACAGTAGGGATGGTGTGCTCAGGGTCACATACAGTATTAGCTTTTCACCACACACAGCCTTTTGCATGTAAGCCATAAAGAAAAATGTTTATTAGACCAGAACACCTTCTTCTACATGATTGCTCTGTCCCATTGCAAACAGGACTGGTCCTTAACCTCTTATGCTCAAATGGGTTTTGTGAAGTTTGAGCTCAAAATAACATGCACAAATCTAAATGAATTTTTCTGAGAATTGACATACTCTATCTAAACAATCATTATGTTAATAATTCTGTTTTCTTAAATGGAGTGAAAATTTTGGCCTTTCTTTATTGCTGGTTGAATAAAATCTGGGTGGATTGCGACTAAATGTATCTTTTGTAATCTGTGAGCTCTCTGCTTACAGCATTACATGCTGGTTGTGTGTGTAGAAGCTGTGTGGTGAACAGCCACGACCAAGTTTTGCAGTTACATCATTTTGTGAATTTGTTTATTTTCAGATTTAACTGCCTTTAGTTTGAACTGTTTTTGGTGTATGTAGAAATGGTTTAAATCAGATTTTAGCCAAGATTCTACTATTTCTGTGGATACAACATATGTGTATGTTTAACTAATGGAACTTGCAGTAAAGAAAGTAGAAGAAAACAAGAGTTAAATTCTGCCTCCTGTGCTGGGGGTTGGGCTTAGGTAACTTTTGTAAAAATTAATGTTTTGCACATTTGCTAAAAGTGTCACTATGTAATGACAGTATGAGAAAAAAATCAAGCCCCTCTGGCTCCTCCCAGTGGTCCAGCTGCCATTTGCAGAAATGCCCCGCTTCTGGTCAGAAACAACCTATCATAGCCAGGAGTAATGTCTTAGCAGTGTCAATCACGCTTGTGTACCCGCTGCTCACACCCTTCCCCTACAAGATTGCCGGTGTGCTGCAGCTGTGCTAATGGCGCGGTGCTAATGATTTGAGGACCAAGTTTGTTGTCAAAGTATGGTAGGTCATAGTCAATGTAAAGCATAATCGGCATCATTGGTGGCCTGCTCACTAGCCTGTGCATTCACGGCAGGCTCCTCTGGGGAAGGAACTGTGAAGGGAGGGCTAAAGCACAGCAGAGAGCAAGGGGGAGGAACCTGTAAGGTGTGCTTGTTCAAATATTCAGGCTAAGTCCACGGTTTTCTCAGAACCCCTTACTGTGGCTATAAAGGTAACATTTGCAGAATGCATGACTAATAGTTGCAATCATTTGTGAGTAACATTCAACAACAGTAATGATGGCAAACAAATCAGTTCATGTCATTGTCAGTAGATGTACTGAAAAGACAGCAAAGCAAATGTCACAGTTTTCAAATAAGATGTCTTTATTATTTTGCAGTCTGTTGCTTTTCAAATAACCTAACCCATATACTTGGAAGTCATTTGAGTAATTTCACACTTTGACAACCCTGTTTTGAAGCTGTCAGTCTGGTTCTACTGTGCAGCCATGCTCAGTCTATTTTATGATTATCTCTAAAATAACCACCATTACGCAGCATGATGGCTTCTCTTCCTCCTTACTCTGACTGACTGTAACCATCATGACACCAACCCTATCTCAGCTCGTATCTAAACCAAATTCCAGCAATGTAACTGAGTATGAACTGTCAACGGCTTTCTGCTGGTAACTAAAATGTTCTTATTGGTATCAATTAAATCTCCATATTGACACACACTCAAATAATACTTTTACACACACAAATATTTTACTGAATTACTGAAAGAGAGCTACAAAAGAATACACTTTCTCACTGTCTGACCTTAATTCAGAATCAGTTTTTCCTGTTTCAGGTTAGTCAGGGCTAGCAAAATTATTTTATTTGCTAAATGCCGGAACATAATAATAAACAGATTTATTTAAAACTTCCTTCAAGTTCAGAGGTTTTACATACATTATGACTTGTGTCTAACATTCTGGCTATCCTTCCACAAGCCTCTTACCATAGTTTGCTTTGGCCCTGTAAGGGGAAGTTTGGGCCATTCCCACTAACAGAAATGCTATAACTGAGTCAGATTTGTAGGCTGCCTTGCTCACACATCTTTTCAGCTCTGCTCACAAATTTTCTGTCAGGATTTTTTGATGGCCACCCAAAAACACTGACTTTGCTATCATTAAGCCTAATCCTAACCCTTTGTAACTAAAATGGCAGTATGCTCAGGTTCATTGTCTATTTGAAAGACCCATTTGTTTCCAGGCTTTAATGTTCTGACCGAAATTTTGCTTCAATACGTCTGCATATGGTCCGGGGTGTACCCTGCCTCTCGCCCATAGACTGCTGGAGATAGGCACCAGCTCCCCTGCGACCCACTATGGAATAAGCGGAAGAAAATGACTGACTGACTGACTGACTGACTGATATCTGCATATGGACACATTTTCCTCATTATGTCATCAACTTTGTGAAGTGCACCGGTCCTTCTTGCAGCAAAACAACCCCCACAACATTATGCTGCCACCACTGTATGTCACAGTTGGGATTGTGTTCATAGACTTTAAAGCTTTCCCCTTTTTCCTTTAAATGTAACAATGTTCATTATTGCCAAATACCTAAATTTTAGTTTCCTCAGACTGCAGGGCATGCCTCCAAAAATTAAGATTTTTGCCCCTGAATTTGCCAGCTGTAATCCGGCTTTTTATGTTGCTTCTGGAGTAAATGCTTCTTCTGACAAAGAAAGACGGAGTCAGACTGGAAGGATCAACAACAATCTTTAGTGAGTTTTCAAAAGCTATCTGAAGGTGGAATCTCAGCAATTTGGAGACTTGATTATAGCCTACCCATGACCAAAAAATATAACCTTTATTCGTGTTGCAAGTTTGCTAAAGCATGAATATTTTTATTTCGCATTTCTTTGTTCAGGGAGCAAAAGAAAGGGGCGTGGGGACTGTCTGACTCAGTGAGAGTGTGGAAATGCTTTTAGAAGAGGGGCATGAAAGATTTTTGTGTCAACTGGAAGAGTGAGTCAAGACAAAATCAATCTAATCCGATCTCCAACAATAGCCAGGCTCGCTTAGTAAACATCAGCTGCCGACAAGTGCAGATCACATGTCAATCAAGGAAGCAGCACAGTAAAAGAAGGAAGTTGTGAGGAAAAAGGTGCAGTTAAACACTGATGGGTGAAGTTAAATTAATTCACTTGGCTATAATTTGTTCCTAATGCATCCTTTTGTGTTCATGTTAATTTGCCTATATGTGAAGGTAATGTTTTTTAGTTTTTAGATCAGGGAGAAATTGCAGATCAATGGAAGTGGTCAAGTGGTATCTTGCAAACGTTTTTATTCTCCTTGAACTTTTTTTTCCCTTGAACTTTCACATATATTAGTGTTCCATCCACAAACTTCAATGTATTCTATTGGCATTGTAGCGTTAAAACTGACCTTGAACATGTTTATCCTTACACTATTCAGTTTATTTCAAAACTAACTTAATAAAGCCAAAGGGAAGTAAAATTTTGTAACATATTATACAAGTTTATTTAAAGAGTTGTTGTAGATGGTGATAGTTGTGGGCAGAAAATATCAGAACAATATTTTGATTAAGGTAAGAAATAACTACATATTATCATATTATGTTAGATTAAGGGCTGCAGGTGGGACAATTGCTAGCACTGTTGCCTTGCAGCAAGAAGGTCTTTGGTACGACTCCCAGCCTAGGGTCTTTCTACATGGAGTTTACATGTTCTCACCATGCTCCCCCCCTTTTGCTGAGGATATCTCACTGCAGGTCTTAGATCTTGGATTAAGATATACTAAAAGGTAAACAAGATGGTTTTGAAAAAAAAAAAATAGTAGCTGAGTCAGAGATAGAAAGTACTGCTTACAGTTCTGAATTCCAACGAGAGGATCAGCCAAATATCCAACAGCCTCCAAGTAAACTCCTTGGGCAGACATCACCTCCGTGAGCCACTGCTGGCAATCTGAGAGACAGAAAGACCAGGCTGGGACACATGATGGAAACCTGGATCAGAAGCAGAAGCTGGTTCCGAAAGTAAACAGCGACTGACCCAAAATGGAAGTACTTCCTATCGGGTCATTAGTTAAGCTTTCTGACATCCGATCTCCAGGCCTTCCTCTGGTGAATTCATCATTTCTTTTTCTTCCCTCCCACAACAGTTAAGTCATGTTTCTAAAATCCAAATTATATGCAGACAGAGAGAGAGAGAGAGAGACGGAACCCTTTTTAGAAGGCAGAATCTTCATCAGCTAAAAAATACGAGAAACTTAATTCTCCAGTTCTTCAGTTAACTAATAGTTAATTATTGATTCTGTGATTCTCAGGATAAATATATTGTTATAATGCATTTCAGTCCTTTTGTTTCGTGCAATGTAGGCTCCCTGAAAAAGAGAATTTATGATTCAGACAGATAGACTTCAGATAGAAAGATATTTAAAAGACTCGAGACTGATAAAAATAACAAATTGAACTAATATAATTTTTAATACATACTGATGGTTTCCATACATCATGTGCAATCTTTAGTAGCGCACAGTTTATCCACCAATCTCTTCCACTTAGTGCAGGCTTTTAATCTGACTGTCCAAACAGATTAGTTCATACCTGTGAAGGAAAATGATGCATGGTTTTTAACATTTCTTACAAATAAAAATCTGAAAAGTGGGGTGTGCCTTTGTAGTCAGGACCTCTAACCCTTGCGAAATGACTCACGCCAAGTCAGATTGGACGAACAGGGTCTGTAAACATCAATTTTTAAGTCCTGCCACAGATTCTCAATTTGATGTTGGTCTAGACTTTGACTGGGTCATTCTGACACACAAATATGGTGAAGTACGACTGAGTTCAGCTTAATTAAATTACTTTTATAAATATATAGAGCTAATTCAAAGAAATGTCATCTCAAGACACTTCACAAGACAATAAAGTTTAATTAGTTTCCAAAATTATAATTAGACCAGAGGAAGGGAGGGAGATAGAATGTAATTAGAATAGAGGTTGTAAAAAAATTAACAAATTTCCTTTTTTGTGTGGTTCACCTTTTTTAATTTGTTCATATTTTGTTAGATATCTACTCTATTATAAAAGCTCCTCTTTAGTGTTCATAAATGATGAAACGGTTCAGAGGAGCTGGAAAAAATCCCTTGGACTCGATTCTGTGGAGGAAGCAGCTGCTCTGCTGTTACTGCAGCAACCGGAGGAAACCTTTTCTCCTCAACTAATTTTAGCTTCACCTTTTAACTGAGGGGAAAAAATACATTTAATAACCAAGTAACTACTGAACACTTTGAGAACAATAATTGGCCACGTGTGCACATCTTACACACAGTCCATAGTGCCAGGTTTTGTGAAGAGGTCAAGGATTGTGTGAAAAACAAATGAAAGGCAAACAAACCTGCTTGTTTTTTGAGTATATTTTGGATTATAATGGTATCTTAGAGGCTTAATACAGTTTTTTTTTTTTATAAATAGGTATTTTCAAATATCTTCCTTCAAAAGATCAGTGACAGTTCAAAAACATCTGGGCTTCTACGTCAAATGTCCAGATCTAGTGTCACCTATCATCAAAACTTATTTTGATGATAGGTAATTCTGGGTGTGCGTTTAGGGTCATTGCCCAGATGGAAGGTGAATCTCTTCTGTGGTCTCAAACATTTAGCAACCTTGGACATTGTGTCCTCCAGGATTTCCTTGTATTTAGCTCCATCCATATTCTTTTGCAAATCATATGCACATGCAACATTAAAAAGTAATGAAGCTCCATCTATCCTCCCAGCTCTCCTGTCCCTCCTGAAGAAAAGTATTGCCACACCATAGTGTTGTCACCACCATGTTTCACTGTGGAAATGGTGTGTTTTCCTCCACACTTACATTTTGAATGCACTTTTGGAAAGATGTCAAGAAGAAAGTCAGAAGCAGCTGTGGTTAAACTGTCAGAAGGGATGTAGGGGACGCAGCAAGAAGGTGTTTAGGTCAGATGATACCAAAGTTGAACTTTTTGACCTATATGCTAAAAAATACTTTTTTTTACAGGAAAGGAGGACCACTGCAGATCCATGTAAGCACATCATCCTGACAATAAGACATAGTGGTGGAAGTATCATGCTGTGGGGATGCTTTGCTTTGAAGCTGGTTATAGAAAAAGGATGAAGGCAAATCATGGAATGGAAACCAAGTGGAGCCAACAAAATGCATTAGACAGGAATGAAAGTATTGACCAAAGAGGGTTGAATACAAATTGACAACAAAGTTTTCAGATTTGTATTTGCCGAACATGTTTCGTTTCTCTTTCACTTTTCAATTCTGTGCAAATGTAATTTGTGTTTTGAACAATAACAGCTTCAAGGAGTATGAATATGTCTGCAATGCATCATTTCTGGCCTTGGCTTTGTAAGCATACACCTGGCCTTTTGGAAACTTTTAAAACAAACTGTGAAGTTGTTATGCTTGGTGTGTCTGACATATTTGATGCAGATCCAGGTTTTGGGAGGAGGGACAGATATCAGGTGACAGACAGTGAAAATGTGTTGCTTCACTGCTTTAAACCTGCACAGCCTTGCTTGAAGGGCCTGGCATGCATGAACAGTTGGTGTTCGAGAGTGTAAACAGTTGTATAAAACGGTTGTAAAAGGCAGCTTAGGTAATGCTGATTTAAAGAGTTTAGTGACCTATTATCGCTGAATAAAAAAAATGTCCTTGTTGTTGTAGGTCAGAGCCTTTTTTGCCGTGCCAACAAATAAAAATAGCCCAAATTGGACTTTTTATGTTTCTGTTCCTGAGGCTGATTGGACATTATTAGCTTTTTACGGATTCAGCTTCTCAACTGAGCTCATAACCCCCACCGCCAGCGTTACCACCATAGAGGTGTGTTAAGGTTTGATTATCTAATTGATGTAATTAATTTACACAATCTTGCTAAACTAATCCTTTGTTTATAAAGTCCGGCTGGGAAATATCCTGTCCCTGATGAATTCCTTTAATTAACCCGTAAGACGCTAATAATGAGAATGAAAGTGACATAGTTTATCATATTATGAGCAATTATCAGCCTAGTTCAGCTCACAGCAGGGCAGACTGTTTTCCTCATCAAGATAAAAGACAGGGCGATGGAGCAGTGACAGCAGGGCAGTCTAGATTTATGGCTGAGTTCCCTGGCCGGAGCTTGCGAATACAAGGATGAAGTCTGCAAAATTGTATTTGGTCTGGAAGAATGAAAGGAGCTGGCATGACGGTGCAAGGTACAAGACAAATAATAGCCCTTCAGGAGACGCATACACACAGCAGAGCAGGACACTGTGCAAACCTTAAAGAGGGCTGGGCAGGTGAGTGGCAGTTCAAACCTTTATGGTGAGACAAGCACTTGTTCAAGACAAAACAGGAGCGATGAATTACAGGACCTTCTCCTTCCAGGATGTTTATAGGCTATATGTAGTCAAACAAGTTTTGGCACACCCCAACTGAATCACTTTTGCAATTACTTTGTTAAAAGTTTTAATACAATGAATCAATATAGTCTCTTAATGTTTTTTGTATATTTTTAAATATTTATAATGCATCATAATATATTGTGCAATTTATGTATATGAATTACTTTTTATTGATGAAAACGGCAGCTATTGGAACAACATTTATCCCAAAACAAAACTCCCCTGAGAAGCATCAATAAAATGTATTGCATTGTTTCACATCACATAGCATATTTTATTGTAGCAAATTGCAATGAATTGTTTTGGAACGCGTCATTTCCTACTGTATCATCTCAGATCATCTCATTTCACATTGTATTTTAATATCATATTTATTTATCGTTTTAGTGACAAATGTTAAATGTGGTTTATTAATGTGTTATGCAAAATTGTGTGGCCTAACTGCGGCCTGAAAAAATTTTCCCAAATAAATGATAAAATATCTTATGTCACATTGCATTGCAGCATATAATGTATTGAAGGGCATCACATTGTTTTCCACTGTATCATATTGTACCAGACAATATTGCAGTTTTGGTTTTTGTGTTTATGTCTTTTTTACTGTGAATTTTCTATGTATCTGGATTATGTTAGTATAGTGTAAAACTGCTTTAATGCCTAATTGTACAGTGGCATATGACATACATAGCATAGCAACGCATCCTATCATAGCTTTGTATCACATTGTATTGTATGACATTGTGGTATATGGCATTGCATCATATAATACTCACACTCGTCCTTTTTGTTGTCTTCCGCTTCATCCAGGTTGCAGCAGACTCAGTAGAGACACCCAGACATCCCTCTCCCCAGACACCTCCTCCAGCTCCTCCGGGGGGAGCCCAAGGCATTCCCAGGCCAGCCGAGAGACATAGTCCCTCCAGCGTGTCCTGGGCCGTCCCCTGGGCCTCCTACCGGTGGGATGTGCCTGGAACACCTCCCAAGGAAGGCGTCCAGGAGGCATCCGGTATAGATGCACAAGCCACCTCAACTGACTCCTCTCGATGTGGAGGAGCAGCGGCTCTACTCCGAGCCCCTCCCGGATGGCCGAGCTCCTCACCCTATCTCTAAGGGAGTTCCTGGCCACCCTACGGAGGAAGCTCATTTCAGCCGCTTGTATCCGGGATCTCGTTCTTTTGGTTATGACCCAAAGTTCATGCCCATAGGTGAGAGTAGGAACAGACTGACCAGTAAATCGAGAGCTTCTCTTTTTAGCTAAGCTCTCTCTTCATCACAACGGACCAGCACATTGTTCTCATTACTGTGGCAGCTGCACCGATCCGTCTGTCAATCACCCACACCATTCTCCCCTCAGTCGTGAACAAGACCCTAAGATAGTTTAACTTCTTCACTTGAGGCAGGAACTCCTCTCCAACCTGAAGAGAGCAAGCCACCCTTTTCTGGTTGAGAACCATGGCCTTGGACATGGGGGAGCTGATCATCCTCCCTGCCGCTTCACACTGCGAACCGCCCCAGAGCATGCTGTAGGTCTTGGCTAGAGGGTGCCAGCAGGACCACATCATCTGCAAAAAGTAGAGCTCAAATCCACTGATTCCCAAACCAGAGCCCCTCTGGTTCTTGGCTGTGCCTAGACATTTTGTCCATGAAAGTTATTAACAAGACCGGTACAAAGGTCAGCCCTGCCGGAGTCCAACATGCACCATGCCGACCAAACTCCTGCTCCACTTGTACAGAGACCGGACGGCCTTCTAATAAAGGGCCCCAGACTCCGTACTCTGTGTGCTCCCCACAGGGCACCATGAGGGACACAGTCGAATGCCTTCTTCAGGTCCACAAAACACATGTGGACCGGTTGGGCAAACTCCCATGAACCGTCGAGCACCCTGTAGAGGCTGTAGAGCTAGTCCAGTGTTCCACAGACAGGACGAAAACCACACTGCTCCTCCTTGAACCACCAACTTAACGTGGTGGATCGGTTTGAGTGCTCAAATGATCATAGAGGCTCTGTTGTCTGGGGCCTGAATGCCCCTGGTAGGGTGTCCCATGGCAAACAGGACCTGGGTGATGGGTCAGACAAAGAGCGGTTCAGACGCCTTAATGAGGATCACTAACGAGGCATGTGACCTTCATTATTTTGGTGACATGTTAATTTCTAGGGTCCCTCATGGAAGCAGTTCATTATTTTGTTTTGTTGGAGAAAACCCCTCGTCTCTGGGTTGGGGCAGGAACTGATAACAGAAACCCCCAATACCAAGCACACCCAGTGCTTCCTGAGATAACCCAGACTCCCCACATTCCTTGGCAAAAAACAACTCCTTTCATCGTCACAACCTTGGATCCTGTTTGAGCAAACATCTAGTTTAGGAGCAGATGTGCCCATATATCCTCCTTTCAGGACATCTTTAGGCGGGTTAAAACCTCTGGTGATGTGTTTTATACACAATTGTTGACCCCCATGCAAGTCAGAGAGGTCACAAGTACGTATGTAGAGATCTGCATTTCGTTCTCATCTTCTCCTTTTAGCTGAAATGAATTAGCCATTCCTGTAATAACTATTAAACACAAAAAACATGGATGCTAATAAAACGATTTCTTACAGTTTGCTAGAAATTTCAGTGTCAATAACTGAAATCCAATCAGTTGCAAAAGTGGCTTAACAACAAGTCTCCTAAAAAAATCATGAGCGGAACTGAAAAGGTGTACGAGAGCAAGTTGGCTTACAAACAATTTATTCAATTACACCATTTCTGTCAGTAAGAATGGGCCAAAATGCCTGCAAACTATTGTGAGCCGCATATGGAAGAAAACACCAAATATTTTACCAAAGTCATGCAGTTTATAGACAATTCTAAGGAAATGTACGAAAGCCTCTGGATTTGAAGAAAGCAAAAACTACATTTTGTTTAAAAATTCTTTCTCTCATTTTTCTGGCATTTAGAAAATAGAAATAATTTTGGTAATCCTAACCAACTTAAAACTGGAAGCATTTAGTCAGATTTAATGTGGAAAAGTAATAATAAATAGAGTGTATGCAAGTATCTTGTTGTAATTGTTAATGACTCTCATTATTCTGCTAATGAGATTTTATCCTGCATTTTGAAGCTTCTACTTATGTTTTCAGGTCCCATCCTCTAATGTTAAGGGACCTAAATGGAAACAGACTGAAAGAAAAGCAGAACAGATAACACAGTTTTCCACTCAAGCAGTCCCAGTAATAAGACAGAAACCCAGACCCACAGGAAATGTCCGGGTCTTTGCCCTGAGGTCGGGGAAATACAGAGCTTCGATTGGATCTTTTCTAAGACACCCTATAAAACACAGAGAGAAATCAAGAAAAGACCTCGAAAGATAATGATCTGAATGCATGCATAAAATGATAGCTGAGAAAAAGGGAGGAAGATTAACAGAGAATTTTCATTGTCATGGATGAATATACAGAATAGAACTATCTGCTTCATACAGAAAGAGTAAAAGAACCTGAGAAAGTAATTTTTGGTTTTAAGAAGTACCCAAATGCCAGCAGAACCAGAGGGATGAAGAGAAGAGATGTTTTTATAAATACAATTAACAGAAATTACAATGCTGTTCTGAAGGAACCAGGGCATGGGACAAGAACATACAGTAAATGGAAGAATCCAGGGATGAGCAATGGCAACAGGTGAGCTTTTATATTGGGGCAGAGGAGGAAAATGACAATACCACCAGAAGAGCTAATCAGAAAAAATATAGGGAAGCTGTAGCAGAGAGAAAGCATGGAAACTAAATAATATGGATGGAGTTGAACAGAAACACAAAGATCTGCAAACCAAGGTGGAAAGACAAACAGATGTAAGACAGATGTAAAGCACAACGGATCTAATAAAGCAGTAATGAGCACTCAAATGAACTGAAAACGGCAAAACCTAAAGAACATAATAAATAATGGAAAATGATCAAAATATAAACACAAAAGAAAACCAAGTATGGTACATGAATATGCACTTTTTTACTGTTTAAAGTGTGGACATATGTGTTAACTGTAACTCAGTGTTTAGTAATTTATGTTCACAGAATATTAATGAGGTTTTTCTCCATGGTTTGCATTTTATAATGGGACAATAGAATTGTACTTTCAGAAAACAATTATGAAACAAAAATTTGTTGTAATCCCAAGAAAACACTTGGCAGAATAAATCATTACGCTGCCGTCTTCAATTGGTTGCAATAATTGCAAACCTCCCTTGAGCTCTCTGAGCAATGTTTGAACTTGACAAGCCCCAAAATATTTAATTATCCCAGGAGGAGACTAATTATTACTTTGTTGCAGGTAGGAAGACAAGGACGGCGTATTATTCAAACAAATAAATATACAGTACAGTTTAACGGAGTCTTTAGTCTAATTACTCTGTTTCTGCTGTGCAGGAGGGTCAACATGGAAGAGCAGTCTAAACAGCTTAAAGGATGTAAGAACCCCCTCACAAGCTTTTCCATGCCATTTAATTACAGTGGCTGGCAAAAATAATTCCTGGCTCTGGAACTTTCTCATATTCTGACAGGTTTCAGCCACAAAATGTAATTTTTAATGGAATTTCATGCGATTGACTAACAAAAAACCAGCATGGTTAAGGGAAGCAAAATGATCAACGTTTTTCTAAATAAAAATCTAAAAAAGCATCTAATTGTGGATATTCATTTATCCCTTTCACACTAAAACCTAACATTCAAAGTAACTAAATGCCTTCAGTAGTCACCAAATCAGTAAGTAGAATCCATCTGTGTCTACTTTAATGTCAGAATAAATGCAACTGATCTGTGAAGACCACAGAGATTTGTTAGAGAACTTTGCTGAACAGAAAGCATCATAAACATCAAGGAACACAGCAGACAGGTCAGGGAGAAAGTTGTGGAGAAGTTTAAAGCTGGGTAAGGTTATGAAACAATATTCCATGCTTTAACCATCTCACAGAGCTCTGTTTAATCCATCATCTGAAAATGGAAAGATAATGTCAAAACTGCAAACCTATCAAGACAGGATCATCTGTCAGACTGTCAGAGTGGGCGAGGAGAGCATTAATCAGAAAAGTAGCCAAGAGCTCTGGAGCAGCTGCAGAGATCCATAGCTCAGGTGGGAAAATCTGTTGACACGACAACTGCTAGCCATGTACTCCACAAATATGGCCTTTATGGAAAGGTCGTGAGAAGAAAGCCATTATTAAAAGGAAGCCATAAGATCACTTTGTTTTTACAAGCTATGTAGCACATGCAGCAAATGTGTAGAAGAAGGTGGTCTGAACAGAAGGGACAAAATTTAAAATTTTAGGCATACTTGCTTCCATGAACAAGGTACGTGGTGGAAATCTGACACAACTGTGAACATTGGGGGTGACCGAATCATGCTGTGGGGATGATTGTTGCCTGCAGGGACAGGGCAGGTGATCAGGGATGATGGGAAGGTGGATTAAGCTAATTACAGGGCAATCCTGGAGGAAAACTTGGGAGAGGCTGCAAAAGACTTGAGACTATGGTGTGGAGGTTCACCTTTCAGCATCACAATGACCCAAAAACTACAGCCAGAGATTTTACTGAATGGTTTAGTGTAAGTTCAATTCAGTTTTATTTATAAATTTATATATATATTATTTATGTAAAGAATATTCATTTGTTTAAATAGCTCAGTCAATATTCAAATCTAAATGCAATAAAAATTTGAAATAAGGCACATAGAACAGCATTTTAACTGTTTAGTCTAATTTACTATTCTTTCTGCAGGGACGTATGTGTTCCTGGACTGAGAACAATTGGCCAATCAAAGTTCGGTTTTACCTAGTCTTAGAGGAAGCAAAAAGCCTAAACTAAACTAAACTAAACTAAACTAAACTAAACTAAAATCAGAAATTCAGAAACACTTTGTCAAAAAATTGTTCCAAGAATTATGGATATTTTAGTGTATATTAGACCTAGACACTTTTAACAACACATTGCAATAAAATAACAGATTTGGGTTCTGATAAAAAATCATGTAATAGATGTCATATATGAACAAATAGTTTAGAAATGTTCACATATTGCTGTCTAATCTTGTTTTGTATGGAAAAAGGAAGTGATTCCACTGCACGTACACAGCAGTATTTAAGCTTTTTTTTATTATCTAAAAACAAAAGATATAAACAAAAATGTTTTCTAGCACAGGAGAGAGCTAGGACAGCCCATCCCCTAACAGCTAGTGTAACCTCCTCTCACTAAAATATCTTCAAATAGAAGCTTCTTGTAGCCATCTAGCAGTCTCTGACATTGATCAACATTGTGAGATGTTTGAGGGTTATTCTTGCAGGTACATTCTGTTTCAAACCACCCTGCAATATCTCAGTGAGTTGGTTGGGACTTTCTTAATTATCATCAGGTTATTGGTTGATTTATTACCATTGTAGGTCTTGCTGCAGTAAAGGATCCCCAAACCATTATGCTTCCCCTCAATGCTTTACATGCAACATGAGGTTTTTCTTTTTAGTTTTCTGTGTGTTGTCCACATAATTCACATTTAGGCTCATCTGTCCAAGGAACATTATACCAGAAATTCAGGCCTTTGTCACTGTTCTCCCTGGCTAATGTCAGTCTGGCCTTCATGTTTTTCTTGGAGAATAAAGGTTTCCTCCTTAAAGACCTCCCATTAAAAAGCTAAACTTCTGCCGTCTCTTCCTGGAATGCACTTTCCTGCTGCAGTTCCTGTCATGACATGGTTTTGGAGACTTCTTTTAGTATCTTGCTGTCTTCTTTCAGGGTGAGATTGGGAAAGCCAGACCCCGGGATGTTTGCAACTGTTTTGAATGTCTTCCACTTGTAGAATATTTTCCATACATTGAAATAGCTTATTTTCTTTTGAAACCTCTTTAAATCCAAATATGTGAATAAAACAAGCAAACTTTAACAGGGTGTCCAAACTTTTTCTGGTGACTGTACAGTCCCAGTGTGTGTGTGTGCTTCTGATGTCCAAAAAGCTATCTGCCTTTTGGGCATCAGGAGTGAGATTCTGATGCTAATCACTCTGAGGAGTTCAGGTCTCTGGGTGTCTTGTTCACAAGGCATGGAACAGGAGATGGACTGATGGACCGGGCCTTCATCTGAAGTGATGCATTGCTTTGGTCTGTTGTGAAGACTATTTACAGCTCCATCTACATTGCAACCCTCAGGAATTCTCATAAAATCTGGGACATTATGAAAAGGTTAAGATCCCAGTTATGAGTGGATACCTCTGCCTTGGAGATGAGTTGAAGAGCTCCTTGTCCAGGTAAAGCCCAGAGTGCAGTCTCTGTTCCTCCACATAGAAATTAATTAGCGGGTGGAGCTGTGGACATCTGATTTGGGATACGCTCCCTCAGGCTGTTGGGATAATTTCCACTGCAGACCCAGAACCCAGTGGAGAGATTAATCCTTTCTGACATGGAAACACTATGGGATGCCCCATGAGGAGCTGGATGGTGTCACTGTGGAGATGTATGGATGTCTGGGCATCCCTCGCGGAAAGGTTACCTCTGTGGATTAGCAGAAGCATAATGGACAGAGAACAGATACTACACCAAACAGTTTCTTTTTTGAGGTTAATGATAACCACATCTTTCTAAATATACTGTATCCTGTTAAAATGTTTAAATTTCTTAAATGTTTCAGAATTTTGCCACATAACAGCCGTAAACCTCAATGTGTTTTGATAAGATTTTATGATACTGACCAACCAAAATTGTCCATAATTGTAAAGTGGAATGATGTTTTTTTCAAAAACAAATCTGAAATGTCTGCCATGTGTGTGCTATACAGTGTAACCAACCCACCAACTCAACAGGAAGGATCTGTCAACAGGACAAGTGTTAGTCACCTACTCCACAACGTTTACAGAAAATCAGCAAAAGAAAATAAGTCTTCTTTGTAGTTTGTCACAAACCATGTAGGGAACACAGCAAACATGTCGAAGAAGTTGAGCTGGTCTGATGAGCCCAAAATAGATCACTTTGGTCTTTATGAAAATTGGAATGTGTGACTATAAATCAACACTGCACACAACCCTCAATACATCACCCCATGGTGAAACAAAATAATGGCAGCATCATGCTGTAGGGATGCATTTGTTCAGCAAGGACACTGAAGTTACTCAATTTATTGGAAGATGTGTTGGGCTAAATACAAGGCATAGCCCAAACCCTGTTGAGGCTGCAAAAGACTTGAGACTGGGGTGAAGATTCATCTTCTGGAAGGAAAACAACTATAAACATACAGCCAGAGCTACGGCTGTTTAAATCAGAGCATATTCATGAGTCAGAATGGCCCAATCCAAGTCTAGACCTAAATCCAATTGAGAACCTGTGGCAGCACCTGGAAATGTTGGTAGAAACAAAACACAAAAGAATTGCAATTGTAATTGCAGCAGATGTTTCTAAATGCGTCTCACGCTTCTTTAGAATATTTCACAAAAGCTTTGAAAATCCATAAATTTTCCTTCTGCTTCCAAAATAAAGCTACCATTTTTGTCTAACATAAAAAACAATAAAATACAATGAAACTACAGTTTCCTGGCTGTAGCGTTATAGAGGTGGAAATACTTTTGCAAGGCAGTGCATTTCAGGCACTTTCTGCACTTGCTACTTACTATATGCTATTAATAACCTTAGTTTCCAAAAAACACATATTGGTTTGATCAAATAAAATCACAAGACCCACTAAATTATTCAAAATAAACAAAATGGTGTGCAAAGTTTTCACTATGTGTAAATAAACACAACTTGTAATGACTTAAAAGCATTTGGCTTTTAAAATACCAACAAAAGGCCACAAATGAAATAAATAATTTATCCACAACTGCTGCAGCTTTTTGTTATGCTAATAATGAACACAAGATGGCGGACAAGATGCAATCTTCAAGTTACTGCACTTAAGAGGGCCCAGAGCGAGGTAGCTTTCTTTTTCATTCAGTAGCTGTTACATCACGGCAATACTCAAAGCAATGGCCGGCATTTATTACCAGGAGGAAACAACAACGACGACAGAGAACTTTAAATCCTGCAGAACAGTAGCCGTCTCCTTAGTAAGCTTTGTGGTAGATTGTGTATTTGTCGTGGTACTAATGTAAAGCATTAGGCCTGAAACGAAGCTGAACAGAATGTACCAGGTCCCTGTATGTGTGTGGGGGTGTGTGTGGAGGCGTCAGAAAGGGGGGAAGGGGAGGGGGGTGCCATAAGTTAGTGTGGTGCCATGTGCAATTCATTCCTTTCCACACCCACACAATGAAACCAACTACAGCAAGATGGAAGAAAAATGCAGGAGAAAGGCTTCTTAAGAGTAAACAAGATGCTCAGAAAGGCTGGACCACACACACGCTAAGCTTCACCTGTCATTCTGTACCTTCACTGGCAGCTATTGTCAGGATGCGTTAACCCCACTTGTTCCCCGTCCCCGGAAATTTGACGAGCGCCATCAGCCGAGAAGAGCTGGTCCTTCTTCTTGACACGGGAACAGCTGGGTCCTTCTGTGTTATGACTCCTGCTGCCACATCTGGTGTATGAGTGTGTGTCTATGTGTGTGTGTGTGTGTGTGTGCTTCTTTAAGGCCCCTGCCACATCTGCGAGGCGGTTCAGCCGTCCGGCTCCCCTCACGCGTCTGGACAGCGTCATGCAGACACCTAGCTGTCACTCTGGCTTACCTGAGGCCCACCTCATAGTTGGAGCCGAGACGTTGACTGCATGTGCAATGTCGCCGCTTACCCATGGATGTGTGAGCCCCGGGTCTTCTCTGCCGAGCGTGTACGCGTTTGTGTCTGCATGCAAAGTGAGTATCTGAGTGTCAGCAGTGGTGGGCATATGTGACACTGGGCACATGTATGTCCTTGGGGCAGAGGCTCCAGTCTTCACACCTCTTAGTTAAAAACACCCAGAAAGACACACCAGGCTCTGCAGCCAGATACTTTTTACAGGTCAAAGACTTTGCCTCATGTGGGGGCATTTTAAGCATGACCCTGCTGAAATTTAGTAAACCTGCTCACATTTTAGACCGCTTTTTCAAAATATTGTTGTTGTACAGAAATCTTATTCAGTTTAAGATGTCAAGCAATTATATCAAAGCATGCAAAATACAACCTGAGATAAGCAACTGCATATTGAATATTACACAGCTGTTTCTTGGTTAGCTGTGAAGAAGGTTTGCAGAAGAGGATTCATATTTCACACTTTGCCACGTAAAAACACGTTTTACTGGACATATTATTTAATAGAAAGACACAAATTAGTGCATAATTGTGAAAAGGAAAGTGAAGCTTTTTACAATTAAGGATCTGTGCCATGTCTGTCTGTTTGGTGCTGTTACTGTTCTTAGCCTCTAGATGGTGTTGGAACCGGAGGAGAGGTGACAGGTGTTCTCTATCTTCTTGATGATCTGCTGAGGACTATTTAAGGAGGAGGCTGCCAGCAACTCACTGCCAGAGTGTTGCCCTTTGTGGTACAGCTCAAGCCACATTACCTTTGCCTTGACCTTGCAATTTTGGATTTGTTGCCTTGCAGGTTACCTGAACCTGACTTTGCCTTCAGCATTGAACTCTGCCTGGATTACTGTCTTCTGGAAAGAAACTATCCAGCTCCATGAACCAAGACTCAAGCCTCCTGTTACCTCATTGGATCAAACCAGCTGGCAGTCTCCTGATTCCTTCGTTCCGTGGATCTCCTTCTGCGAACCCTGTCCACCCTCCTTCTTCCATTGCACCAACTACAGAAACTCTTGGACCATCTATCATCCTGGCACACCTGTATTCACAGTGTCCAGTCCCACGGGTAAACAACTTCCTGGTCTCTCCACCCCTCTCTGGCGGATCTCTCGTTCAAATCATTAAGACAGAATTATCATTTAAGAATATAGGTCCAGAGTTTCCCCTTGCTTACTGTTCTGTTTATTTTACAGTTGGTATCCTGGTTCCAGTTTCCTGCACATTTCAACATACGGTAAATAAACTCCTTACCATTAAACTCTGTCTCCTGAATTGCTTTCTGCATGTGGGTCAAATCTGTTCGAAACATTATGACCCTAACAGAATTTCTTCTAGGAAAGCAGAGTATTTTGCTACATCCATCTTTGCATTAACTTTAGCAAGAACAGCTTCCCTGTCCATGCTAAAGGAAAAACAACGTCCCTCCCACCCGTCCAGAGGTTTATCCGTGGCAATGATGTGTTCAGGGTCATCTGCAGTTGTAGTTTTCTGCTACACATACAGGGGTTGGACAATGAAACTGAAACACCTGTCATTTTAGTGTGGGAGGTTTCATGGCTAAATTGGACCAGCCTGGTAGCCAGTCTTCATTGATTGCACATTGCACCAGTAAGAGCAGAGTGTGAAGGTTCAATTAGCAGGGTAAGAGCACAGTTTTGCTCAAAATATTGAAATGCACACATTATAGGTGACATACCAGAGTTCAAAAGAGGACAAATTGTTGGTGCACGTCTTGCTGGTGCATCTGTGACCAAGTCAGCAAGTCTTTGTGATGTATCCAGGGTAATGTCAGCATACCACCAAGAAGGATGAACCACACCCAACAGGATTAACTGTGGATGCAAGAGGAAGCTGTCTGAAAGGGATGTTCAGGTGCTAACCTGGATTGTATCCAAAAAAAAAATTAAATGTGCACCTCAACTCTCCTGTTTCCACCAGAACTGTCCGTCGGGAGCTCCACAGGGTCAATATACACGGCCAGGCAGCTATAGCCAAACCTTTGGTCACTCATGCCAATGCCAAACGTTGGTTTCAATGGTGCAAGGAGCACAAATCTTGGGCTGTGGACAATGTGAAACATGTATTGTTCTCTGATGAGTCCACCTTTACTGTTTTCCCCACATCCGGCAGAGTTACGGTGTGGAGAAGCCCCAAAGAAGCGTACCACCCAGACTGTTGCATGTCCAGAGTGAAGCATGGGGTGGATCAGTGATGGTTTGGGCTGCCATATCATGGCATTCCCTTGGCCCAATACTTGTACTAGATGGGCAAGTCACTGCCAAGGGCTACCGAACCATTCTTGAGGACCATGTGCATCCAATGGTTCAAACATTGTATCCTGAAGGCGGTGCCGTGTATCAGGATGACAATGCACCAATACACACAGCAAGACTGGTGAAAGATTGGTTTGATGAACATGAAAGTGAAGTTGAACATCTCCCATGGTCTGCACAGTCACCAGATCTAAATATTATTGAGCCACTTTGGGGTGTTTTGGAGGAGCGAGTCAGGAAACGTTTTCCTCCACCAGTATCACATAGTGACCTGGCCACTATCCTGCAAGAAGAATGGCTTAAAATCCTTCTGACCACTGTGCAGGACTTGCATATGTCATTCCCAAGACGAATTGATGCTGTATTGGCTGCAAAAGGAGGCCCTACACCATACTAATAAATGATTGTGGTCTAAAACCAGATGTTTCAGTTTCATTGTCCAACCCTTGTAGTTATGGAGGCCAAAAGAATAATACTTTTGGTCTGAGCGAAGAGGGTAGTAATAGGTAGCAAATATAAATAGTCTCCACACATTTCAGATTTTTATTTGTAAAACATTTTTTTAAAACCCCTGGTATGAATTTCCTGCATCATACATTTATGCACCACCTTGTGTTGCTCTATTGCATATAATCCTTCTAAAAACATTAAAGTGTGTGATTGGAATGTCACAAAAAGCTCATGGGGTGTGAATATTTATCAAAGGCACTGCAACAAACAGCTAAAGTGTTCCCAAAACTTTTGAAAACGCTCCCACCCCTCCATATTACTCTAACATATAAGACATTTATACACCCAGTAATTCACATCCACATTGTTGAAGGCAACATATGGGTTACTAGGTTATTTTTTTGTACAGAGCACATTCCAGGTGCCATAACAGGAATGTCCTCCTATGAATATTACAATATATAAAGCTTACAATCCTTGTGGTTTTCATTCTAACCATGTGTTTTTGACTCCTAAAAACTCTTGAGTTATAAGGAGTTTGGCCAGATCGGTGTTGTAAACCGCTATGATCTGTTTGGCATTTGGGTTTTGGTTTTCATTTGTGTCTGTGTTTTCTCATAGTTTATTTAAGTTAATTTCTCTATCTTCATTATTGTTGTTTCAATATTAGTTCAATCCTTTGTGTCTCATTTCGTAGTGTGTGCTGTTCTTTTGCTAATGGATTTATTTCTGTCAGATCTCTGTTAGTTAGTCCCCTGCTTACCTTCTGCCTCCGCTGCTCCATATTGCCTGCTGATTAAAACGCTATTCAGTCAGTCATTTTCTACCGCTTATTCCATAGTGGGTCACGGGGGAGCTGGTGCCTATCTCCAGCAGTCTATGGGCGAGAGGCGGGGTACATCCTGGGCAGGTCGCCAGTCCATCGCAGGGCAACACTATTATTCAATGTAATTCTCCACCCTTCCCTCAATGTTTAAGTTCACTTTTGGTCATTGTTTACTGCTGGATTCTATTGTTGCTGTCTCCCTGTTTTCTCTGTGCTCACCTCCAGTTTTGTACGTCCTTCAGTTTCATTAAAATATGATCTCTATCATGAATCTGCCTCTGTCCTGTTGCCACTTGGGTCCTCAACAAACCACAAACCTGACAAAAAAGTTAATTGCCGTACAGTGAGACTCGGAAAGAGCACATTTGATTCTGACACATTGAATGTCTATTTCATCACTGAGTTTTCAGACAAAGGAGAAACCAAGACCAAAAGGAAGCTTAATGTGTCTGAATTATTGTTTGTTTTATTTAATTGAGAAACTGCACAGTTTTGATTAATGTTTCTGTCTATGAAACACACTGTTGTGAGATGGAGTTGTTTGCATAGTCAGTTGACTTTTGCATCAAAGTCATCCAAGGGGCTGATTTACCAAACCACACAAATGCAATTGTTTGTGAATAAATTGTCTGGGGGAGCATCCAGTTCTTTAGCTAAGGTTCTGATAGCTGCCAGATATAGTACAAACAGCTGATTTCAGCTCTGATTCAGTGAATCAGTGAATGCTGTGATCCAGGCTTTTATAAGTTGGGTTATTCTTCTTTTTTCTAAAGCGACAGGATGTGTTTCCTTACACAGAGGAAGCCGTAGGACAGAATATGCTGCTGCGCATACTCAACCAGTTGAGTAAGAAGACTGCATGTTATATCAAGCTACACTGCTCAAAAAAATAAAGGGAACACTCAAATACATCCTAGATCTGAATGAATGAAATATTCTCAAAGTTGAATGTGCTGACAATAAAATCACACAAAAATCATCAATGGAAATCAAATTTATTAACCAATGGAGGCCTGGATTTGGAGTCACACACAAAAGTAAAGTGGAAAAACGCACTACATGCTGATCCAACTTTGATGTAATGTCCTTAAAACAAGTCAAAATGAGGCTCAGTATTGTGTGTGGCCTCCATGTGTCTGTATGACCTCCCTACAACACCTGGACATGCTCCTGATGAGATGGCGGATGGTCCTCCCAGACCTGGACCAAAGTATCCGCCTACTCCTGGACAGTCTGTGGTGCAATGTGACATTGGTGGAGCAAGACATGATGTCCCAGATGTGCTCAATCAGATTCAGGTCTGGAGAACGGGCGGGCCAGTCCATAGCTTCAATGTCTTCATCTTGCAGGAACTGCTGACACACTCAAGCCACATGAGGTCTAGCATTGTCCTGCATTAGGAGGAACCCAGGGCCAACCGCACCAGCATATGGTCTCACAAGGGGTCTGAGGATCTCATCTCGGTACCTAATGGCAGTCAAGCTACCTCTGGCGAGCACATGGAGGGCCACCTCCAAAGAAATGCCACCCCACACCATTACTGACCCACTGCCAAACCGGTCATGCTGAAGGATGTTGCAGGCAGCAGATCGCTCTCCACGGTGTCTCCAGACTCCATCATGTCTGTCACATGTGCTCAGTGTGAACCTGCTTTCATCTGTGAAGAGCACAGGATGCCAGTGTCAATCCTGGTGTTCTCTGGCAAATGCCAAGCGTCCTGCACGGTCTTGGGCTGTGTGCACAACCCCCATTTGTGGACGTCGGGCCCTCATACCATCCTCATGGAGTCAGTTTCTAACAGTTTGTGACACATGCACATTTGTGGCCTGCTGGAGGTCATTTTTCAGGGCTCTGGCAGTGCTCCTCCTGTTCCTCCTTGCACAAAGGCGGAGGTAGCGGTTCTAATGCTGGGTTATTGCCCTCCTACGGCCTCCTCCACGTCTCCTGGTGTACTGGCCTGTCTCCTGGTAGCACCTTCAGGCTATGGAGACTATGCTGACAGACACAGCAAACCTTCTTGCCACAGCTCGCATTGATGTGCCATCCTGGATGAGCTGCACTACCTGAGCCACTTGTGTGGGCTGTAGAGTCCGTCTCATGCTACCACGAGTGTGAAAGTGCCATCATCATTCAAAAGTGACCAAAACATCAGCCAGAAAGCATAGGTACTGAGAAGTGGTCTGTGGTCCCCACCTGCAGAACCACTCCTTTATTGAGTGTGTCTTGCTAATCACCAAAGATTTCCTCCTGTTGTCTATTTTATTTGTACAACAGCTGTGAAATGAATTGTCAATTAGTGTTGCTTCCTAAGTGGTTTGATTTCACAGAAGTTAGATTTACTTGGAGTTATATTGTGTTGCTTAAGTGTTCCCTTTATTTTTTTTGAGCAGTATATTTGTTCATATTAATGAGACTATTCAAATGAATCTGAACAACACATCGAATCTTGAGGCAGATGGGCTACAGCAGCAGAAGACCACATTGGGTGCCACTCCTGTTAGCTAAGAACAGGAAACTGAGGCTACAATTCGCACAGTCTCACCAAAATTGGACAATAGAACATTGGAAAAACTTTGCCTGATCTGATGAGTCTCGACGTTTGCTGCAACATTCGGATGGTAGGGTCAGAATTTGGCATCAACAACATGAAAGCATGGATCCATCCTGCCTTGTATCAACGGTTCAGGCTGGTGGTGGTGGTGTAATGGTGTGGGGGATGTTTTCTTGGCACACTTTGGGCCTCTTAGTACCAACTGAGCATCGTGTCAAAGCCACAGCCTACCTGAGTATTGTTGCTGACCATGTCCATCCCTTTATGACCACAGTGTACCCATCTTCTGATGGTTACTTCCAGCAGGATAATGCAGCATGTCATAAAGCACAAATCCTCTCAGACTGGTTTCTTGAACATGACAATGAGTTCACTGAACTCAAATGGCCTCCACAGTCACCAGATCTCAGTCCAATAGAGCACCTTTGGGATGTGGTGGAACAGGAGATTAACATCATGGATGTACAGCCGACAAATCTGCAGCATCTGTGTGATGCTATCATGTCAATATGGACCAAACTCTCTGAGGAATGTTTCCAGTACCTTGTTGAATCTATGCCACGAAGGATTAAGACAGTTCTGAAGGCAAAAGGGGTCCAACCCGGTACTAGCAAGGTGTAACTAATAAAGTGGCCAGTGAGTGTATATTTTTCATTATTTTGACCAAGACTATTGAAATTGCCTATTCCAGATATTAGATTAAAACTATTTTTTAATTCCACAGATTGTCCTCTTGAAATTGCAATGCAACACAGTGTTTATATGTATGTTAAAATGTTTTTAAATTGAAATGTTCTTAAAGGTAATGATCTTTTTGTGTCAAGTTAAAACTCATTGAATGAAATGTAATCTTGTCTTTCTCCCTTTGTAGCGCAAGTGTCAGACCCTCAGCACGCTGCTCTTCCAAGAAAGATTCAGAAGCTTAGATTCTCTCCCTCTAAAAGGTGTAGACAAATAGCTTTAAAAGGATAACAATTTTTTTTGGCCTTGGCTGATAACATGTATATCAGTGTAGACATGTCAAAACCACTGCCTTCTGTGTGCTGGCGAGAGCTCAGTCAATAGTTATAAGGAAGAGATGGGAAGAAACGGTTGAGAGAGGCAGAGAGACGGACACAAAGCTGTACCTCTGACCAGCTGAGACACTTGGTTCCAAAAAGCCATGCCCTATCAAGTCAACAAACAAAACTGATTCACTTGTGTAAGATTTGGTTGAATTGCAAGAAATTTGCTTATAATTTGGCTCTGAATTCCAATGAGAGGAACTATCACCTATCCAACAGCCTTCCAGCCTCAGAGAAACCTCCCCTGGGCAGACAGCAACTGCGTGAGCAGAGGTTGATGACCTGAGAGAGCTGACTGAAGCCCATCCTGGTTCTGGGAAAGTAAACAGTGTCTCTACTTGGCTATGATAAGGGTGTTCTGGCACCCGATCCTCAGGACTTCCTCTCTCCAGACCTCCAACCCAAAAATCCAAATTATGTTCATCAACCATTTTTGGCCTTTCTGGAGTAACAGACAATTTCATAATGCTAAATCTTAATCAGCAACAGAGAATACCTGAGCCTTTAATCTCCATCTTCATCAGGGGTAGTTAGATGTCATGTTTGTGTGTTGTTATGAATTTTATTTAATGAAATACTTTTTCATGCATTCTGTTCTACAAATGCATTGTGTGAAAGCTTTAGTGTGTTAATATTCACAATCAGTTCTCTACATTTTATAACAGTTGTTTTTAATATCTTTAAGGGAACACTTTCTATTTAGAATATTTGTGGTGGGAATGGCTTTGTCTGAGGATTTGTTGCCAAAACATAAGTAGAGATTGAGTGCTGTTGTTTATTCATGTGTAACACCTTTATCCCTGATGTTATCCGCTTCAAAATCCATCACTTCTTTGCATGCCTCAATGGGTAAAAAGCCCATGGAGTGTGATAGTACTACGGTGTTTCCTGAGCATGCGATTGCGTCTCTTTGTCTGAGCTGTGGAGTGTTGCCAGTTCTGAACCTCCAGATCAGTGCAACATGCATCTCTCCCAAAGCACTCCACCACTGAAGAATCTCCACTCTAATTAACTGAGATTACAGCAATTAGCAGACCATTAATCACACCCTTATTAGTTTAGCCAGGCAAAGAGCGGGATGGAAAGATGGAAAGCGCAGTGGAATAGAAGGAAGAGGAGGAGGAAGTGGAGATACACAACAGGGAGGAGAGAGGTTTTCCTTTTGGCGATGTGGTTTCACACTGCCTTCTGTGTAGCTTCAGGAGCAAAACAAAGTCCAATACGTGTCTGAACTGTATTATGTGGGAGGGTTATATTTATGCTTGAAATGTATGGAAGGTGTTGAACAACATTCACATAGCTGAGCCGTCTTTGTGAATGCCGTCGCGCCAAGTCAAACACACCCTGCTCAGATTCTACATGTGACAGGGGAAGTGTAGACTTAAAATGTAATGTGTTAAGTCCTGAAGACAACTGTGTGCTATGATGGTGGGTGGCAGAGTGTGAGTTAGGGTTGGCACGGTGTGTGTGTGTGTGTGTGTGTGCATGAATTCAGGGTGTTACAGTGTCATTGAGTGTGTGTTTGTGAGCCAGGGGGAAGAGGTTTTGTGTGTGTGTGTCTGTACGTGTGTGTTAAGGAAGGAGTAAGAGCTAAGCAGCTTCAGTGCAGTCCTATCTGATCCTAACCTCCATCTATTCACTCCGACTCTCTTGCCCCCCCACCCCTCCAACACACCTCCTTGTTGTCAGCGAGCGGGGTCAAATGTTATTCCCTCCTTGTTGTCACGGTTGCCAATCACCTCACATTCTGTAGCAACTGTTTCCAAGGCAACGGAGAGATCCGGTTGCCAGGCACCCTGAGCAATGCATGTGATTGTTACTTATTTATTTAATTCTATCTTTATCTATTTGTTCATTCTAAATGTGTCCATGCCTTGCCTTCACGTGCGCACTTGAAGCACACACACATCTGCAAGCACGCTCTGAGTTATTACTGCTTCACACACACTTTCTCCAGCTCCGTCGTGCGCACACACTGTTACCGTTTTAAGCTCGCACACACACATGTCTGACACGACATGGGCGCTAACTAAGTAGACCATCTGCATTTACCAGAGGTGTGAAACGTGCGCGGCGGATGACAAACAGTGATTATCATAGCAATAAGGATCCTAATCTGAGCTGTGCTCTCCTCCTGGCCTTCTGTTCCCTCCTCTCATCTGCCACATCTCATAGGAGCTGTACGGTGATAAAGACAGGCCCTAATGAGAGGGCTCTTATTGCACTGTTATTTCCTCCCTCTGTCCCTCGGTCCCCTGCTCTCCCTCCCATCCTAATTTATCCACAATATCTCCTCTGTCTACTTCCATCTATCTGTCAATGGCCCGCAGCCTGACCCCCCTCCTGCACGAACCAGGACTCTTTGTTTGTCTGAATAAATACTACAGGGTAATTGTAATGGAGTGACCCATCGAGGAGGAAATTACCGCTATCACTGCGTGGCCACATCCAAAACACTCTTATTTATTCAGAATCTGTTGTCTCTGTTTGCTTCGCTGTTGTGGTTGGTAGAGAAGGGGAACATGCAGTGCCTTGCAAAAGTATTCAGACCCCCTTTTCACAGGTTGTCACAACCACAAACTTTTTGGGATTTTATGTGATAGACCAGCACAAAGTAATGCAAAGTTATGCTGCAGAAGGAAAATGATATACGGATTTAATGTCAACAGCAATCTTGTTTGCCAAAGATTCTTTATTGGATTTAGGCCCCTGCTTAAAACAACGTCCTCACAGCATGATGCTGCCACCACCATGTTTCACAATGAGGAAGGGGAGTTCACACATAACATTTTTCAATTTTGGTCTTATCTGACCAGAGAACCTTTGTCCACATATTTACTGTGGTTTGTGCCAAACTGATAAAACAACTTTATGTGGCTTTTTTTTCAACAATTTCTTCATTTTTTTCCACTCTTCTGTTGAATTATTGATCACTAACAGATTCTCACACCTGAGCTTTGGTTTTTGTAGCTCCTCTAGAGTTACCATGGATCTCTTGGCTCCTTCTCTTATTAATGCCAATCATTTCAGGTGGACAGATATGTTTTGGTGGGTTTATTTCTGGTTTTTGGTTTTGTTCCTTGGTTTTCATGATTCTGCTTGTTCACTAATGTTCTCTAACAAACCTCTGAGGTCTTCAAAGAACAACTGCATGTATGCTGATATTAAATGACTCAAAAGCTAATTCTATTTCTGAAGGTATTAAGCTGTGCTGCATTTTATTTAGATTAATAAAACTGAACAAAGCACTTCACATCTTTCCAATTATGATTTGTAAACAATTTCTAAAACTATGTATCATTTGTTTTCAGCTTCCCCATTAGGTTTTATTTTCTTTTAGTGTGTCACATACAATCCCAAAAAAATACCTTGAAGGTTGTGGCTGTAATGTGACAAAATGTGGCATTAGCTGACCAGGGTCACACTGTTTTTAGCTCAATCGTGTAGGAAACATGCCGTTGGTCATTTCATTGCTTTCCTGTTGACAGGTGGCGCTCTGTTAGAGGGTTGAAGCAAAAGATTAATCACGCTCACCATCATCAGCCCTATGGGAATTAAAAATGAAGAAGTAAAGTTGATTTGAGTGTTGGGGGTGTAGGCAGTCTTACTGATTATACAGCACTTTATATATACAGTGTAGGCTGTTCACTTAAAACAGAATCTGTGTGTGTGGACGCAGAGTTAAAATAAATGAGAGGCAGATTTAGATTCGGAATAGTCCACCTATTACAACAATCAATTTATGGATTGGAGTGGTGAGTTTTCCTAACGTTTGGTTCTTATCTCCACGCACCTCTGTGCCGAACATACGAGAAGACTCTTTGTAGGTAGCATTGGTTGCCAATAGAGATCTTGTTACTGTAAGAATGTGTGATAGTCTTCATGAATAGATGCCAATTTTGGAGTGTAGGTTGCTACATTCCACTGAGGGGTGGCAAGAAGGAAGCAGCAGAAGCAGCCTCGTACTAACAGTCAGCATGAGGTACAGCATGCTGTTTGATTGAAATTTAAAAAATCATTTTTATCAAGGAGATGAATTCATTTCATTTTGGCTTCCCAAATTTATTCATCTTGAGCAATGCAGGATCAGCAACCTAAAGACGTTTCTGGAATGCCCAGATAGTTTTACTCATGCTGCTCATTGTATGACACATCTTTGGCTGAATCCAATATTTTCCTTAAGATGGTTTGAGAAGGAATCGATTTGCAAGGAGCTAGCATTCACGGTAAACGGACAGCCCTTATATGGCGCTTTACTGCTCTCACTGATCAAAAAGGTCACTACAATATTCACACATTTGAATGAATAAATGCATTCCCTAAACCCTTGGAGGAAAAACATCAGATATCTATCTGAATATTTAACAATGCGGAGGAGGTGCTTTTCCATGTATCCATCCTTTGTTTCATGCCCCATGCATCTGGTGAAATTTAACCATATCAATGCTGATTTGGACATTATTTTAGATCACTGTCCCATTGAAAGACCCAGTGGCAACCGATTTTTACTTTACTGGTTGATTTCACCAGCTTTTTACTCAAAATCTCCTGGTATTTCAAACCCATGGTGCTGTGGGTTCCAAAGACCCATAGCACAATTGATCTTCCATCGTACTTCACACTAGGGATGAAATGCTTTTACATTTTTGTCTTATCTGACCAAAGCACATGGTTCCACTTAAGTCCCAGAGATTAACAAACTATACACACTGACATGTATAATGGTTGGACAGAAACAGCTTTTTTTTTTTACATACCTCACGAGCAACCTGTTTTTATGTGTCCTAAATTAGGGCAACATATCGGCATTGGAGGTAAATAGGTAGTAAGGGGTCCACTGTCTTCAGCATTTTTAGCACAGTCACCAGATGGCATTAGTGATGACATCACAAGTCGAGTAATGCCACCACTGCCATTGCCTGGCATGTGGGGCTTGCTCCTTATAACATGTTGAGGAACAGCATTGTACCACTGTGAAAACTATAAACCCCACAGTTGCAATTGCAGCCCAGCCTCGTACAAATCAACAATCCAACTTCTATTAGACTCTGTTAAAATGCTGGTATTGCTGCCAAATGTATCTACAAGGCATCCTCAGTGTCTGCGAATATATTCTCGCTATTTTGACTGGCTGTCAGATGCTCCAGAAACTGCAAATAACACTATTGCTCGACTCATGATACAATCACTCCTGCCTTCTGGTGCCTTTTCTAGGCCAGTTGCTTGCAAATCAAATAATCCTTTGCTGATCTGCATGTGTATCAAATCACATTCAACTGAAGGTATTCATTTTGAATAACTATTTTTGTCAGCAAGCGTATTTTGTATAATGTAAATATTTATCTGAATGAAATGAGAGCCATTCAACCCATTGTGTGGTTTTCACACAATAACTCCCACAAGGATTGAGCTCTGTTGATTTTATCTGTTTTGCCACCATAAAATTTAAAACTCTGGGTGAACTTGATTAGATCTGTTCATAGGATAAAGGTGAAATTTGATGCAAGCTTATATGGTATAGTTTTTCTGTGGATAAAGGCTTACTTTGATATTTAATAAGAAATCTGAAAACTCTTGATCAATAGAAAATACAACCACCTCACTTTTGCAAAACGAATTCATTCTGGTAGTACCAAATTCTCCTACCGACACTTAAACTCAGTCTTGCAAAAGTATCCACACCTCTTGAAACACATTTTGTGAAATTACAGCACAAACATCAATGTATTTTGTTGGAACTTGATGTGATACACTAATACGGGGCCTTGCTGTTAAGTGGAAGGAAAACAATACATATGTCATGTTTGTTTAACAAAAAAGAATGAAAAGTGTTGCAGGTATTTATATTCAACCCCCTTCTCTCCGATTCCTATTAATAAAACCCAATATAGCTAATCTCCTATTTAGTAAACAGAGTCCACCTTTGTCTAATCTGATGTCAAGATAAATTAATCTGTTCATGGAACACAGCTGACAGGTCAGGGACAAAGTTATGGAGAATTTTACAGCAGGGTTAGATTATAGAACATCTGAAAATAGAATCAGTATGGGACAACTACAAACCTATTAACGAATATGTGGACATCCACCTAAACTGACAGGACGGTCAAGAGGAGCACCAATCACAGTAGCAGCCAAGATGGCAATGGTTACTTTGAAGGAGCTGCAGAGAACCACAGCTCATGTGGGAGACTCTGCTGACGGAAAACCTGTAAGTCATGCGCTCCACAAATCAGGCCTTTATGCAAGAGTGGCAAAAAGAAAGTCATTGTACAAACTCATATGAAGTCCAATTTGATATGTGCTAAAAACATGTAGGGACACAGCAAACATGAGAAAGAATGTGCTCTGGTCAAAGGAGGACAAAACTGAACTTGAGTACATTAGTGGGAATGCCGTCTTCAGAAGGGAAGCTGGAGTAGATGGGGAGATGGATAGAGCTAAATACATGACCATTTTAAAGAAAACTTGTTGGAGGCTGTAAAAGATTTGAAACTGGAGTAGAGGTTCAGCTTCCAGCAGTACAACACTCCTGAGCATAAAGCCAGAGCTACAACTGCTTGGTTATGAATGAAGATTATTCATGTGTTAAAATGTTTTAGTGGAAGTCCCAACCTAAATCAGTTACTGTTCTGTAGACTTGAAGATTGATGTTTACAGCTGCCCTCCAACCATGCAAGCTTGAGCCATTTCACAATAAAGAATGGACAAAAACGTCAATCTCTAGAAGGTACATACCACAATAAACCTGCAATTGTAATTGGAGCAAAATGTGGTTCCCAAAGTATTGACTCAAGGGGGCCGAATACAAATGCACTCCAAATTTTCAGGTTTTTCACTATAAAAAATATTTAAATCATGTATTATTATTATTCCACTTCATACCTCTACTCTGTTTTGTGTTGCTCTATCACATACAATATGCATTGATGTATGGGGTTGTAATGTGACAGAATATGAAAAGGTTCAGTGAGTAGAAATTATGTTTTAAATCACTGTATTTTTTCCAGACTAATAAAATTTTTTATTAAAATGTACATTAACTATAATTTAATAGCTCAGATATTTCTGTAGGCCATCAAATATTAGGAGCTCAAAAACAAATAGTTTGGCACACTCCAGTATTTTCAGTATGTTCCCTCTGGAAACAGTTGAAAGTATAAAGTGTTTGTGTCGTTTTCCCAGCTTCCTGTGTATATTCTCAGTATTAATCAGATACTGCAGGAAAACCAGACTAGTGAAGCAGGTAATCGGTGTAGGCAGAGAAATCAATGGGACCTTTAATTGCTGCGTGGAAGAAGCGGCAGAGACATTGCTCTCACACTCATGCACAGGCTGACACATGCACGGCGACAGGCAGGAAACGGCGCTGATGTGAGCGGAGTCTCCGGGGAGTGGCCTGGAGAATCCTCTAGGATGGGAATTTCCAGGGTTTAGCACACAGACACAGTTTCTGTCAAAGGGCCTTTTTGGATGAGCCCCAGCATCACATTCACCCACTGTGAAATAGAGGGATTTGAATAATCTTGTTACACCCCCATTACAATAACACTAATATGATCCAGTGCTTTGCAAAGAAGACTGAAATGAGGGAAATTTGACAATGAGACAACCCCACACTGTACCACTGCAAAGATATTTAAATTTCATTAACCCTTTTCACTGATGGGAATTTGAGTCAGGCTTATAAAAGTTTATATAAAGTTAAGTTTATATAAATTTATGTCGTCATGAAATTTCCACCTGTCACCATTTGCACCAAATACAAAAGCTTTGCAGCTTTAAAGCACCCGGATTTACTGTATGTAAAGTTCCACATATATGTTGGCTACCAGGTAAAGATGTGTACAAATAAACTATTTTGTTGAAGCAACACAGTTAGACACACACAAAAAAAGAAATCGAACATTTAAATTGAGTAATTTATTCAATGGTAACACAATCCCATGTTTGAAAATAATAATTTAAAAAAGTCACTGGTGGCACAAATATTACTACCCCTGCTTTTAATGCTTTGTAAAACTATCTTCTGTAAATACGACAGAAGTCATGTTTCTCATTTCATTTCACAAGTTTGAAGCTTACACAGAGAGGGATCTTTTCTCTTTGCACAAACTCTCTAGATCATCCACAGTTCTGGGTCTTCTCTTCAAACCCTTTAGGTGTATATTTAACTTACTTTTGAACATTATCCTATTGATAGAACCAATGATGACCCATTTTAAGTTCTCTGGTAGAGTGGACCAGATTTTTATTAATAATGTGTAGACTTCATGATGCCATCGATTGTAAAAAACAGAATATTCACACCAAATCTGTGAAACACTTGTACCATGCCAGAGTCTGGTTTCTAGATGCCGGTGCGAACCGATCCCGGACCCTGGAACTGACCAGAGAACGTACCCGGGCACTGTTACAACTGCCAGTCTCGGCATGGTTCGCTTGTAGTGTAAACCTGTGGTGTTCCCAGTGTACCATGCGATGTGATGTAAGAACAACTTATTTGACTAGAAGAACAAAAACATAATGAGAGCGGGAATCTGAAGATGTAAGGGTTTGTAAATGTCTCGTGGGGCTACGTAGAGTAGTACAGTAGTGCAGGCACATATCTACATTTAAGCACAGAAGTAACAACAGAAACCCTGATGAGACGGACTTTCATCTTCGTACTTTTTTTCTTCTCGATCAGTGCAATACTGGAGTGATGCCGCCCACAAACAATTTTGTTGCAACTGCACGACATTAATTAGTCCAATCTAAAAATCTCTGTGTAATGGCGCACTGTGCCAAATGAAGGTGTGAACTTTCTCACTTCACCGATGCCTGGAATGATCCCTGGATTGGACCAGCAATGTGAATACATCCAAAGTTACCAGAACCTTTGGAAGAGAAACAGACCCACAGCATCACACATACTTCACATTGGGCATGTCTGCTTATCTAAACATTCTTCATTTGTTTCATCCCAAACCCACCTGAAGTGCTTGTTGCTCAATTTTGGTGTATCCTCACAACATCACACAGTCCCAATGTTAGCTTTGTCAACAATGGATTTTCATGGTGCCTTTCATCCACAACCATTTTTTCCTGCTGACAAATACACTAAAAGTAACAAAAAATTCTGAATGACTAAAACTATGATAAAATGAAAATTTCAACTAGTAAAAGTGAGACTAAATGTTGAAGGGGGTTAAAGGCCAGTAAAGTCTTGTTTTAGTCATGTATAAAGGTGGGATAAGTTTGGAAAATAGCCAGTGAGACTTAATCTTAAACAGTAGGAAGTGAATGAAATGACATATTTAGCAGTTACATGGAAAAAGTGTTCATATTTCATAAACTGTAAACATTGAATTTATTCAGATCAAACAAACCTAATTTTAGTATTGCTTGTACAATTAAATTAAAAAACCCTGGACATTTTAGCTTTTGAAAGGATAAATGTTATCATGATGTTTCAGATTGTTGCATTTTATTTACATTGTTTAATTTTTTGATCAATGTGTGTATTCTGTATACAATTCCACTTGAAAAAGTAACATTTTATAAAGGTTGGCTCAAATAACAAGTAAATCACTCTCTCTTTGTAACTTTAATTCCATTTCCTCCTGGATAAATATTTCACACAGGTATGAAGAACTGATTTTCCTTAAAGATGTAACATACACTACAAATCCATTCCTTCATGAGCTTATAGTTTAGTCTGCTACATTTATTATAAATGTAGTTGACTAAAACTAAAAGACAACAAATAATAAAACATGACTAAAACAACAATTTTTCAAAATAGGATGTCTAAAGCTGAAACAAAAATGTGCTGCTAAAATGAAACCTGGTGAGTTGAAATAACTGGTTGATGTATAGATGGCGTCTGATGGTTGTTACTTGATGATCCCACGATGCCAGTGAGCCGCAGTTCTCTGATGAACCCTGGGTCGGCCTCCAGCCTCTTTTAACACAATTCCAGTTGGTTTAGACTTTTTATTTATTGCTGTAGATATGGGTCAGCTGAGGTGAGTAGCTATTCCATGCAGTCATTTCCTGACCTGTGGAGATCAACACATATTTGCCTTACATAACTAACATGTTCTCTTGTCTTGTCAACTTTAAAGAGTAGCTAAAAGAAATTGGCCTCTTTGCTTTGTCATATTTCAATCCTCAGGAATCAGAAGGTTGTGGAGACTGAATCAGAGACTCCTAGAAACTCTGGACAATTGTTAGTTACCTTTAAATGGGCTGAACTTACACAGCACTTTTCCAGTCATACCAACCACTAAAAGCAATTGGTTGGCAACTTGAGGTTAAGTGCCTTGCCCATTGGTACATTGACATGTAGCAGGAGATGGCTGGAATTGAACCCTCAGCTTTCAGATTGCAAGATGCCCACTTTCCCCACTTAGCCACAGTCACCTGAAAGAGTCTCAAGTTCTGTTTCAGGTTACTTTATTTGCTTTGGGGTACCAATATTTGTGCCACAGGGGATTTTGTTAAAACATGTTTTTTTCTGATCTTGGGATTATTCCCCACTTAAGAAATTTATTCAAATGAAAATGAATTTATTTTTTCTATTTGTAGGATTTCCTACACATCTTTACCCAAGGGGGGCCATAAATGTATCCAGCATAGATATTTGCTGCTGGGATGTTTTCCTTATTTTCGTTTCTAAAGCTCGAATGAAAGGCTCACATTTTTTGTTGAGTGAAAGATTATTTTTATTTTGTAAGAAAATCTCAGTCAGTGGAAAAATATTTCCCCCTAAACTGAACAAGTACCCGAGAGAGGTATTAAAACACACAGTCTGACTAAATGTACCTGCAGCTATGTGTTACCATCTACCTCTGGACTCAGACAAGCATTTTCTCACAGATATCACGTGTTCTGCATGCCGCTGACTGCTAGTCAGTCCCTTTGTCCCTGTTTCTCTTTCTCTTCCAGGCAGTCTGAAGAAACAGCTGAAAGTAGACTGAAATTTATCTGCTCCCATCTAAACGTGCTCCTGCCCATGCCCCTACCTGCCCGCCAGCCTGTTTGCCTGCCTGTCTCCCCCGCCAGCCTGTCTGGATATTGGATTTGCTCTTTGACTGTGACCTTATACGCGATGAGCCACAGGATCCAGTGCGACTGCTTGAACCCTCTGTCCTGTCGTGCAGAGTCATGTCTTGCTGCCCTCCTCCCCCCACTGCCACCATGTGCACTTATTGGATTCTCCCTCTTCTCTTGCACTCTGATAAGGGCATCTGTCAAGTGGATGAACAATCAGAGCTAAAAAGGTGTATGATGCACGCTTGGAAGGAGCTTACTTCCTGCAGAGAGGCAGAGAGGAGGATGCTGTATAGAGGAAGAGGAAGGACTGAGGGGGAGGAAGAAGAGGGGACAACAAGCAGGACTTTGGGTGAGGATTACCACAACCACTGCAGCTGTCCACATCAGGGTGAAAACACATCTGATGAAGATGGCTTCCGCTCAGCTACGCGTATTCTCAAGCAATAACATCGACATCTGTATTATCAACCCAAGAATACCCGTGGTCGAGACGGGAGCAAGCGGTCATTCCCCTCCACCTTCTCTCCTGTCTCCCATCCCCCTCATCTTCCGCTCGACGGCGTGCAGCAGGAGAGAGCTGGAGGGGAAGGGTGGGGATTTCACGAGCTGCTCAAACGGCCCAGGTTCTGCAAGAAAGAAGCAGAGAGATAACAAATCATCTGGGACTGCCTCATCAATAAATAAGGCCTGAAGGTAATGTTCTTTAGATTGAATGTTAATTGCAAAAAAAAAGGCAGAAAATTCCAAAACTGCTGTTTTTAAAATGCCGGATTGTGTACAACGTGAAAAAATGACATTGCACCGCAACAATGTGGGACATTTTTATGCTTCAGAGATTAAATTACAGTTTTTATTTTTTCTTGCCAGACGATGCAACCCATCCTGCTTTATCTCTTTAAAGTCAAGCACTACCAATTCATCACTATGGAAACATCGCTCATCTTTATCTGTAGATGCAACCTAGCAGTGGTGGTTCTGGCAAGTGCCCCTCTCTCTGCAACCTCGAAGGACTAGAATAAAATATAAGAAAATAATTACAGTTTCATCACTTTCAAACTGTATTTTTTAAAGGAATCCCTGTACAGTGAAGAATTATCCAGTCCCAGATTGATAATTTGAACTACTGAATTTTAGATGTTAATCTACACCTGTTCAAAATACAGTAAAAAAGCCCTTTCATTTAGTGCTGATTTCAAAGCGATGAATCAGATACCAATTTTTAAGCAATTAGTCATTACACACCGTCCCCATTGGGTGGACATTCAAAAAGAACCACTTCATTGTTCAGGGCACAATTTACAAATGATTTGTGCTGCCCCCTTAGGCTTTGCTGCCCTGGGGTGGGGGCTACAGTATATTGTTCATAGTAAAATATATTATGCCATTTTAAAAATCACCAATACAGCTTAATTATATTAAAGTTCCATTTAGTTTATTAGTTTGAATTTGAGATGCACTGAGATACAAATGTGATTTTGAGTTTGCCCTATCCTGACTGGTGGCCAGCCAGTTAGAATCTGAAAATTGTGATCGTTTTCCAGACATAGCCAAACTTTCAGCAGGTAACAGGAAGGCTGATAGTAATATTATTTTCAACTTTGAAACTTTTTCTCTGATGGAACACGCCGGGTTTGAAAATGTTGGTACCATTTTGGAAATTTTACATTTAAAGTAAGAAAATTGTAATTCAACCACAAAACTCTGTTCAGTGCATCTACATCGAGCCTAATTGGTGCAAACGGCTCTTTTATTTTGGCAGCTGTTGGTGTAGATTCTGCCAATCTCTCTACTGGCTCTTTTCTCCTGCAACACAGACTGGATCTGCAGTCAGCAGCAGGCAAGCAACAACGTACAAGAGAGAGTGAGTGAGAGAGAGAGAGAGAGGATGTGATGGACTGTCATGCTCACACAAATAGTCGTTTTGCCACCGCACACCAGGGTGCAATACAGTTAGTTTTCCCTCAGTTTTCTCTTCTTTCTTTTGCTCAGTACTCACAACCCCTGGCTGAGTCTGGGTGTGGAAGCGGGAGATGTGAGCTTTTGCCACCCCTGTCCCCGTGTTTATTAGCGAGCACCACAGTTGCACGCATACAACTGATGGGGGTGGGTGAGGAGGTTAAGGACAGCCCCCAAAGTGCCGTGGAGAAAATGTCATGGAACAAAAAGAAGAGGATGTGGGAGATAAGAGAGAAGAAATGGGTAGTAAGTGTGTGTGGTGGGGGGTTGGTTGGAGGGTGGGGGGTATCAGCTGGGTTCGGACTGTCATTCAACAACATGATTGGCTATGTCAGGGAGAGATAAGCAGCCCTCACATCCCTCTTCCCTCGCATCTTCAAGGCTCCTGGAATCAAACTGTGGAGAACACTGCTGGCACGCATGTCTGCGATGAAAAGAGACTACATGAAAAGGAGTGATTCCTGCTATTATTCTAAACACCTCTGCATGTGAAATACCACACTTTTTCAAAGGCTGTTTGTTGGAGAGAAGAGGAGGGGGGGGTGTTTGAGGAAGGGGATGGAAGTGCGGAAAGACGTGTGTCATGTTATAGGGTTCTTTATTGGTGGTTGAATCCTGGTAGAGCCCTTTGTGGATGTGCCGAGTCCTAAGGATCTGAAATCCCTGTCTTTACAACTATTCCTTTTTCCTCCCCTGACTGCAAGCTCTCACATTAGACAGCATTAAGGCAGGGGCAAGATGGAGCAAGGAAGAGCAACTCCCAAATCATCTCAGTCCCTGCAGGACCTTCCATCTTTGAGCTCTTAACAGTCCCATAGGTCCCAACAAACCCTGCTGACCACTTCCCATGCGTCAACGTAATCCTTTACCCATTACTATAAGCCCCAACACTCTGTATAGATCTGCAGGATTATAAAATAGGTAGGTATTATAAGGTATTACTTGGAATTAGTTGAGCTTAAACCCTCCCATCTGATGACTGCCTGGCAAAAGCATGAATTCTGTTCATACAAGAAGCGATGAGACTCAGAGGATGATGTAAAGACTTGGATCAAAGATCCTTTAAAAAGCGCCATAGCGGGGCCTGACATATTGAGGATTGATTGAGCAGATCTGAGTGTGCGTCAGGATAAGAGCGAGTGTGTTTCAACGCAGAGGCCCGATGAGGATATGGAGGAAAAAAAAATCACACGTGCCAGGCCTTCGTCTAAGATTCAGACAGACTGTCTACATGCACAGGATGCACAGGCAGGCAGGCATCACCAGCAGTCTCTGCTATGCTCCCAAACAGCTCCCCGCCATGCACCGCATCAATTATTCAGCATATTTATCTATGCAATTTGACGGCCTCTCCCCTCCGAAGCTCAGAACAAATTGCAGAAGCGGCTAATATTGCCCGAGGCTCTGTGGCTCGAATCACTGCGTCTGCGGACCCAGGAGGCTGAGTACAAGAGGCTGTAAACAATCACTTGACACTCGCCACTCTATATGTATCTTCTTTTTCCTGATTTGTGACGCCTAATGGAAGCTGTGAGCTCACTCACACCTCCTCTTTGGAGCCTTTATTGCGAGAGACCTGTGGAGCTTTTTACAGCAAATCTAAATAAGTATCCCTTCCCCCATTTATATACATATGCGCACATACAGAAACACACATACACACACCTCTCCTCATTTCTTCCCTCCAAACCACCATTTAGCATGACACACACTGAGGAGCCAGGGTAGCCAATTATCAAACAGATGTCAATGTATGCCTTACAATACTAAGGGGAGCCCAATTACCACACAGATGTTTTGTTTTCCTACTTTTTTCCACCAACATCCACTCTGTTCAAGGCTCTCTAAGGATGCCCCCACACTCCAAAACACACACCCTCCGCACTAACAAAGATGCGCTCACTTATTCTTTCATGATCCAAACAGAAGATACCCTCCGACCACTGAAAATCCATGAACAAACTTTTTTAAATTTCCATTTAAAACGATAGCTGAGGAATGAGGTTCTGCTGTTAATGTTTTACTGGCAGTAGAAACTCTGCGTTTTTGTTTAGAATAATTCTCTTTGTCTTTAGAGACAGATTTTAGTTCCTAGTCAGAAATGGCCTGAAGTTGCTGAATAGCCTGAGTTTGGCATTCAATATGGCTGCATCATATATAAAACCTAATTAAAGTCGCATGTATAAACTATTTATTGGCACTTCTGCCTGTTGGTAAATCCAAACCGAACACACCATAAATTCAGAAACACAAACAGAGAAATGAACTATTTTTCATTTGATTTAGCTTTTATTTTACATTTTTCTAGTTTGAAAATTCTTTTTTTTGTTATCGTACTTTTGTTTGACTGTGTTTTTCATGGCAGCTAACCATTCAAAACAGGAATCAGAAAAACAAAGAAATGAAAAATAAAGTTAGCAGAAAATGATATACAGTCATATTCCATAAACTAGAGTATGTCTTCATACCTTTTGAAAATAATAACATTCAACCAGGTATTAAACATACTTTTTATTAAGCCCACATGTCTGTATTATATTGTTTTCATTAGATGCCAACAGAAAATTATCATAATGAACAGAAATAAAGGCTTGAAAACATCAGTCCGTGTGTTATTAATCTATATAATGTGTTTCAATCAGTGAACTGAGTGAAATAAATTATTTTTATGACATTATTCTAATTTTTTGAAAATGACTATAATTAAATGAACTTATAGTTAAGCATTGTCTTACCATATATCTTAATAATACATAAAAATACCTAAATAGAAAGAAAAGTGAACTGAAGCAAAATAGTTTGTTTGAGTAATGTGGTGGTAGTGGGAGGGGAAATGACAACATGTAGTCATTTAAATTGACCTTGAGACATAAATAATTCTCTTGGTGTCTTCATTTTGTATAAATCCAGATGAGTTGGTCCCGGATGCTGAAGCTAATTACTAGTGTGATAGGGGAACTCAAAAAAGGGGACTTCTATCATCTTAAAACAACGTCAGTCCCATACGTTAAGGCTTTTTCTGCTAATGCTGTTTTATGAACCTTTAAACCATTGTCACATTTGGGTGGATATTTACACAGGAATATTGGCATTGGAGCCCTTCCATTTCATAATCATATACCTAAAAGATGGTATAAGACTTTTATTGCCCAATTATGTAGTAAAATGTCCTCCAACAGTTTTTTGTTTCACATGCTATTTTTTACTCTAATGAGATATGATGGATCAGAATCCCTCAAGAAAAATTATGAGTTTCCTTTTGTTGGTAGATATTATTCAGTAGAGTCACATAACCACATTTTCGTAAAGTACGCTTTGAGGACATTTTAGAAAATGAATGGAAATTATCAACCTGGGAGGTTTGGACAGATGCATAGTTGGTACAAAATGTCCCACAGCAGACATCCACATTTCAGATCCTAAAAAATTGGGTATGAAACAACCAAAACTGCAAAGGTACCAAAAAACAAAAGGATGACATGACCAGCAGCCTTGTTTTGTAACTGTGGGTGTGATCAATGTTCTAATTAGCTGGATCCAGTCACCATCTTTGTCTCTTTGTAACTGCTGTGGCCTTTAGTCAGGGTATTCAGTCCTGTATTAGAAAGGTTACCTAAGATTCAGTCTTTTATACAGTAAATCTAATGTGACATAGCAAGGAAACCAGACCCACCACATTGTTTACCTAAGCTGTCAGGAAAGGAAACAAAAATGAGAAAATAAAAGGTACATAAAACAATTTTAGCACAAACTCCTATGATGTTTGTTGATGTTATAGATGTTTTAAAATGGCAGAAGCCCACCTTGGTTTTGGCTTCTCTTGGACAAGCCTCAGCCTCAGGGACCAACTATTCTGGATTTAAATTGAATTTAAGACAGTTGTCTGCTGGAGTTAATAACTGCTTTGAACTTTTTAACAGAACTTCTGAACTATTCCTTTAGTAAGGTTGAGCAGGCTATTTTTTATTTGACGCTAGACATTCTAAGCCCAGGTCTGGTTATTCCATTTGATCAACCCCAACCATCTTTCAGACATGTTTAGATGTCTTTATGTAAACTTATTTTTACCTTTCACTTTTCACCCATTTTTTTACATTGTATACACAAAAGGCAACATTACCTTTTCTATGTCTATTCAACGAAAATTTGCTCAGGGGGGATGGGGATGTCAATAAACAGGGTGGACATAGGGGCGCGTGTGTTAGCAACGGGTGGTGGGTAGCAGCAGCAGCCGCAGGAGCAGGAGAAGGAGGAGTGCCACGGATCAGAACCAAGGACAGCTCCCGGTGGACATTCATGTATTGCTTTACCACGTTACTAAATAGAAGTCTCTTCTGTGCATACACAAACACACACTCATTCTTTGCGCTAACACACACACATTTTAGTGAGTGTACAAAAAGAAATGGTCAAAATCAAATGCATCAGACCACACACATACACAGAAGCATGATTATTGCTTAGGCTCTAACAACAATTTAGTAATCAGCTATTAGCTCAGTCCCATTTCCCCTCTTCATCCATCTCCACTAATGGATTCCCAAGGCTTCGACCAATCTTTGTGTATTTCCTCCCCCTCCTCCTCCTCTCCCTCCCTCTGCTTCTCTTTCTAGGGGGACAGCAGAGAGCCTTAAAGAGGGAGAAAGCCCACATGAAACCGAGGAGATAGAGAACTTTACGTCTCTCTCTCTCTCGGCTGCTTGATCAATAGGAATTTAATGGACAAGGATTGAGTTCGGGGAGTTCATGTTTGCCAAAGTGCCTGAAGGGCTGAACACATGCACGCTGCAAAGCAGGCATGGAGGCTCATGCACAAACACACACACACACACACACACACGCACACACACACACACACACACACACACATTCAATTTCATGTACTTTACCCATGGCACACACACAAACATGCTAATGCACCTCATGCTGCCAAATGCTCTCACACAAAACACAAGCTGTGAAAAAAAAGCTACCAGCTGAATTGCAAATGCTGTAAAGTCAATGGATTATAAGATTCAGGCTGAGTTTGCTCTGATACAGACTGAAACCGTGATGCAATGATTATTGAATTACAGAGAGAGAGAGAGAGAGAGCAAGAGAGAGAGAGAGAGAGACAGAATGAGAGAGAGAGAGAGCGAGAGAGAGAGAGAGAGAGAGAGTTTGTGTAAGGGTGGGGTTGGGGGGATCTGGATGCAGGAGAAAGCTTGAATATTTCATTGATAAGAGGCTAAAAAAGCAATCAATTAAAGAGCATTGAGTTAAAGAGCTGTGTATTTCCCTACAAAGAAGCAGGCGTTTGGACTTGTGCTACAAACATGAAAGTGAATGCCAAAGGAAGGCCTGGAGAGCCTGACTGGACATCCACAAACAGCTACGACTGGTGTCAGGGTTGCTATAATAATGTTTGATAAAACACTTTCTCTGGGGAATTCTACACTCCAAAAGAAACAAAAAACAGGAACTGCTTGTGAATCAAATGTGAAGCATTAGTGAAATATTAACCAATTTCTCAAAAGGTGGCCTGTAAACCGTTTCCCTGACAACTGCAGCTAAGGTGAGCCGTTCATCTGCAACGACTGCCTCAGGGTTAAGAAGCTCTGCCAGTTTGAGGTTAGCATCAGCGCTGTTGATAAACTATTCAAAACTAGACACAAACTTAAATTTTTGCCCCAGTACAGAAACTTTATCAACCACAAGTCTAGTGATGCTCCCTAACTGTTACTAAGGTGACATCAATTTCAGAATAACACAACCCATATAAGCACAATCGCCTTGCTTTTCTCTGCTGGTTCCCACTCACAATGTATGAGAACAGCTAATGACTGACTGGACCAACCTCTTCAGTTAAATTCTAATCAAAAAGCTTTAAGTAGGATTAGTCGGATATATTCATTATTAAACATTTAATTAAAAACCCGAAATTGCTCATGTGTGAATGATTTTAATAGTTTAATATTTATTACCCATCAAAATTCCTTTTTTTTGGTAATTTTGTCTGTATGTAATGCATAATAATTGCTTTGGGATCGATGCACAAGCAACAATAGCAATTAATTTTTTTAATCTAATGCTAAAGTCAAACTAGCAAGCTGATATTAACCCTAAAGCATTCGCTGTCAATGAATGACACGTCTTAGCTGTGGTTGTCAGGGAAACGTTTAACATGCCACCAGAAGCTCATTAATTCACCAGCATTTTATGCCTTATTCACAAAATCAATTGTTATTGTTTGTTTCTTGTGAACACATGAATAAGCAAAGCAATCCTAACAATTCCTTTGAATTAAACTGATTGATTTTAGTAACCAAATGTTAAAACTTGATTGGAAATTTCCCCACCCTATCCAAGTGCTTTTAGCCATCAAATTTACAAAATTCTTAACCAGAAATATTTATTAAAATCCACCCAAATAAAATGTGTGTACATTTTTACAGCTTTTACAGGGGGTGGGGTCGGGGGTTACATTCTAACAGTATGTTTTATCAGTGAATACATATAAATATCAGCCTTACCATCTGCTGCTGGACACCACCACACACGACGTATCACAATAAGCTACCCGTTGACAGAACCAGCATCTTCAGTTAAATTCTAATCCAAATATTCAAGTAGGATTTGTTGCTGACATTAAGTGGTTTTTTTTGTTAGAATTTACATGAATATTACATTTACAATACATTTGAATGATTTTAATGACTAATATTCAACACCCTCCAAAATTCCTTTTTATAGGGTAATCCCTCTTTATTCGTGGAATTCAGCCTATTGAAACTGAAACCATCAAGTCACTCCCATCTGCAGCGGAGCGCACAAGCCGCTGCAAATGTTAAGCAACAAGCGTTCAACTCTTTTATCCGACACAAGTCTCGCATGGATGGTGGGGGGGGGGGGATGAGCAGGAACAAGTTGGGAAATAGTACGGGGAAAAAAACATTGAATGAATGGATAAAGAGAATGGAAAATAGAAGACTTTGCCATGACACCGCTCATCTGACTCGACTCTGGCGCTGTCTTCTTCCTTCCGGCTCTCTGTGTGGATTCTACCAGCGATGATCCAACATTTGAATAAAGCCATCCCCGTGACAGGACTGACAGCTCTCCGCTGTGCGCTACGCTGGAGCCATATTGGCCCCGCGTTTGCGCCTGTGGATTAATTTGGCTCCACAGCAGTTAAGTGAAACGGACTGCGGTCAGAGCGGCAGCAGGAGCTTCATCAGCAGCATCATCATCATCTTCATCTCTGGAAGACTGATTCCATACTCACCCCATTGTTGGTGGAAGTCTGTCAGTTCGTCTTCGCGCAACTCAAGTCGACGGCGGCGTGTTGGCAGTATCTGGAAATCACACTGAACAGAGAAAAGGAGAGAGAGAAAGAGAGAGAGAAAAAGAGGGGAAACGCCCCCCTCTCTAACTCTCTTTTTTTGCTTTCTATCCTCTAAAAGGAGAAAACAAAAGAAAAAGAAAAAGAGCAGTCTTTTTTGCCCCGCGATAAAAAAGAAAGTGAAGAGATAACAATAGGTATACTTAAAATAAATCCGAGAGGTAGGTATACTCTCCACCCTTTATCCTCCCTTTAGATCCTGGATTCACTAGCTCTGCTCTGCGCTCACCTCACCCCCTTCTGTCTCTTTCTCTCCCTCTCTCTCTTCTCTGTCCTCCCATTGTTGCTAATCAAGCGTGGTCAAAGGGGTGCGGCGGCGGCGGCTCGGAGGAGAAATGGATGAAGCCTCCCTCCCCTGGAGGGGATGCGCACTGATCAGGATGTGGAGACAGTTCAGACACTGGCACAGCTTCTGGGCGTTGGTCTGATAAGAATAATAGTAATAATACAAAAAACAGAAGTCTTATGTTTGAGATACACACTGATTAAACGCACCGTTCGAAAATATCCAATAAAATCAGGTGAACAATTTGCATACCTTTTATGAAATTTAATTTTTCCATTGAGGTTTTATGGTAATCTAACTGATTAAAGACACAAATAAATCAGTTAAAATGTCCAAGCAATTTGTAAAATGTTGCTACTTTCTGAACTACAGGGGTTGGACAATGAAACTGAAACACCTGGGTTTAGGCCTCAATAATTTACTGAAACTGAAACACCTGTCATTTTAGTGTGGGAGGTTTTATGGCTAAATTGGACCAGCCTGGTAGCCAGTCTTCATTGATTGCACATTACACCAGTAAGAGCAGAGTGTGAAGGTTCAATTAGCAGGGTAAGAGCACAGTTTTACTCAAAATATTGAAATGTACACAACATTATGGGTGACATACCAGAGTTCAAAAGAGGACAAATTGTTGGTGCACGTCTTGCTGGCGCATCTGTGACCAAGACAGCAAGTCTTTGTGATGTATCAAGAGCCACGGTATCCAGGGTAATGTCAGCATACCACCAAGAAGGACGAACCACATCCAACAGGATTAACTGTGGACCCAAGAGGAAGCTGTCTGAAAGGGATGTTCGGGTGCTAACCCAGATTGTATCCAAAAAACATAAAACCACGGCTGCCCAAATCACGGCAGAATTAAATGTGCACCTCAACTCTCCTGTTTCCACCAGAACTGTCTGTCGGGAGCTCCACAGGGTCAATATACACGGCCGGGCTGCTATAGCCAAACCTTTGGTCACTCATGCCAATGCCAAACGTCGGTTTCAATGGTGCAAGGAGCGCAAATCTTGGGCTGTGGACAATGTGAAACATGTATTGTTCTCTGATGAGTCCACCTTTACTGTTTTCCTCACATCCAGGAGAGTTATGGTGTGGAGAAGCCCCAAAGAAGTGTACCACCCAGACTGTTGCATGCCCAGAGTGAAGCATGGGGGTGGATCAGTGATGGTTTGGGCTGCCATATCATGGCATTCCCTTGGCCCAGTACTTGTGCTAGATGGGCGCGTCACAGCCAAGGACTACCGAACCATTCTTGAGGACCATGTGCATCCAATGGTTCAAACATTGTATCCTGAAGGCGGTGCCGTGTATCAGGATGACAATGCACCAATACACACAACAAGACTGGTGAAAGATTGGTTTGATGAACATGAAAGTGAAGTTGAACATCTCCCATGGCCTGCACAGTCACCCGATCTAAATATTATTGAGCCACTTTGGGGTGTTTTGGAGGAGCGAGTCAGGAAACGTTTTCCTCCACCAGTATCACATAGTGACCTGGCCACTATCCTGCAAGAAGAATGGCTTAAAATCCCTCTGACCACTGTGCAGGACTTGTATATGTCATTCCCAAGACGAATTGACGCTGTATTGGCCGCAAAAGGAGGCCCTACACCATACTAATAAATTATTTTGGTCTAAACCCACGTGTTTCAGTTTCATTGTCCAACCCCTGTATGTAACCCATAGACAATCCCTAATAAGGCCTATTTTCACCCCATTCCAACAAGGGCCCTATATGTAAATGCTGTCTGGGTTGGCATGTAAACATTTTCTCTGATAAACACAACAAAGATGTGCCATCATTGGAGGAACTGCTTTCCTCCAACGATGATTGAAGATAAACATGAAACTTCAAAAAATTACTGGCTTTATAACCTTGGTGTGCTTAAATGGTCTTGTCTGAATATCTGTTAACATGTCAAAGGATCTTTTATACATTAATTCATTCATTCACCTTCTATACCGCTTATTCCAGAGCGGTTCAAGGGTAGCTGGTGCCTATCTCCAGCAGTCTACGAGCGAGAGGCAGGGAACACCCTGGACAGGTCGCCAATCCATCATAGGGCAACACAGAGACATACAGGACAAACAACCATGCAGACACCCTTTCACACCTAAGGGAAATTTATAGAAACCAATTAACCTAACAGTCAAGTTTTTTTTTGTTTTTGTTTGTTTTTACACAAGTAATCTTATTTTGCTGAATAGAAGTTCAGAAAATCCATGATTAACATAACTTTAGTGATTCATATGTTAAACTTTGAAATGCAAATCTTTGTTTTTATTCAACAGATTGAATACATGTTTGAAAACTTGAATGTGAAACAGCTTGAGTCTTGAGACATATATATATATATATATATATTTATATAATCAAGGATAGTTTGCTTTATATTCTAGGTCTCTCCCTAAGTATAAAGAATTTAGAAATAATAGTAGAAAACATATTTCGTTCTAGCTGTCTAGCTGAGAGTGGCTTGCTGTTTTACCAGGTATGATTGGCTGATCAAGCCCTCATGATGACTCTGTGCTTGGCAGCAGAGAACTGGCCAAAAGCATTGTCCAGCCAAATCAGAACCAAGTATGACAAAAAAAGATTAATGTTTTCATTTGAATCAATTTCTGTGTGAACTTCCTGCAATGATTGTTTTTATTCTTGCCCAACTCTGTTCCAAATTCAAAGTAAGGATTTACCCAGGACATTTAAAACCAACAAAAACAGAACTAACTGCCTTCAGACAAATTAATCGTTAAGCAGGAATGTCAGCTGTTGTGCTGAAATACCTCAGTCAGTCGCGCTGAGAAACAGGACTGTGGGAGCCAAAGTACCAAAGCCTAAGTAAGTTCTGGGAGTGACCCGACAGCCTGATTCTGGACCACAAAATAGGCGCTGTCTTTTCTGTTCAATAATGACTGGCATGAGAAGCAAATGAATCAAAGGTAATTGTGAAACTTCAAGTTCCTTTCCAAAGCTCTTGCACTAAAACTATCAATAGATATTAGAAACCAGAATTTAAGGCTGTGCGACCCCCTTTTTTTAAACCTCTGACAGACGAGTAAACTTTTAAAGTTAAACCTAATATAATAGCTTAGAAAATATAGTGAATGTACAATTTCTCATTGAAATCACTCCCCATAAGGCTTATGCAAGACCTTAGTCTGATTTCAATATTTTTCTGAATTACGTTAATTAGTAGATCAGGGTGGTGTAATTATTTCAGTAATTGTAAAAATTTCTTAATTCGATGGGAAGAGAAATAATTTATCCTTCAGAGAGATTTGATAGATTTATTAGAATACTGATATATTATGATGCACATTAATATAGTTTAATGTAGCTGCTAGATATTTTAATTCTTTAAGAATGTTTGGCACTACCGGCCTTTGTTGAATAGTACGTTGACAGTAAAGAGTATGGAATGATGAGTCAAACTCAGGACAGCTGTGTGGAGGACTATAGCCTCTGCACGTGGTGCCTGCTCTACTAACTGAGCCACCCAGCGACCCCTACAATTTTTAAGGGTAATATTTAATACCCCCTAGAATTCTTTTTATAGTGTAGCTAGGGTTTCAATGGACTAGAGATTCCCAGTATTGGAGCGGCAGGATGCATGTATCCTAAGTGTTCCTCATTTGTCATCTGGTCTTAATTCCATTAGAATACAAAGCACACATTAAACAATATCTCTAATTGGGGCTAGGAAATTATTCAAATGTAACCTTCACCAAAGTGTACAGATGATAAACCTGCACACCGGGAGGCACTCATTAGGCGGTGGCAGGCTGCCTGCATGGAGAGTTCTGCTTTGGTGCCGTTTGCCCCGAACATGACCGCGTTGAACGCCAGGCTAATTAACTTTTCAAAATTACAGATGGTCATGCATTTAAATTCTAGCCTGAATGATCGACATTCTCTCTGATTAACTCTGGAGGCAACTTCCACTGGTAAAAAAAAAAAAGAAAACAAAAGGAAATCCTAATTTTGAGGCTCCATCTTTCCCTTCCCTCTCTGTGTAAAATGGTCTTTTTCATCAGAAGGACATGATGGGATCTGCTGTTATGCAGGTGAAGGGCTTTTACTTCTCTGCTTGTGTTTGTTGAAGGTGAAATAATAAATTCAACAAATTGTAAAAATGTTTGTGATTCCAGACTTGCTTCATGGTAAGTTTTATTTTAGTTAAAGAGCCTTGCAATGTTCACAGCCCATGAATTTTGTTATGTTGGAACCACTAACTTCAATGCTTTGAGACATTATACACAAAGAAAGAATAAAGTAACACATAATTGTAAAGTGGAAGGAAAAGTATACATAGTATTAAAAATGTTACGGCAAAACATATGTGCAATAGTATTCACACCCTGAATGTTATCAAGTCTTGCCAGGGATTCCCAGTTGGAATTAGGTCTGGACTTTGACTGTACCATTTTAACACATAAATCCCCATTCCACTGTAGCACTCGCTGCATACTTAGGGTCATTAATCTGCAGCAACGTAAAATCCACCCAGGTCTTAAGTCTTTTGCAACCTCTTACTGTTTTTCCTTTGGGGTTTTAATTCATTTCCCGTTAAATCTGACCAGTTTCCCTGTACCTGCTGAAGAAAAGTATCCCAACAACATGATGCCGCCACCGCCATGTTTCAGCCTGAGAATGTCTTTTTAAGATGATGCAGAGTGTGCCACATGTAGAATTGTGCATGTATGTTAAATTTTAAATTTGGTGATCAGAGTGCCACATGTTTTCTGTGTCTCCTACATGGCTTGTGACAAACTGCCTTGTTAAGGCTTCTTCTCAACATTTGCTTTTTTCTTGACACTCTTCCTTGAAGGTGAGATTTGTACAGTGACGGACAAATAGGTGCATTGTTGACAGAATCCCCCACCTGAGCTGTAGATTTTTGCAGCTACTCCGGAGTTACCATTGGCCAGTTATCATGCTATAGTGTATGTATAGTATATTAAATAAAATCACTACAAAATACATTGAATTTTGTGGTTTTAATGAAACAAAATGGGAAAAAGCTTAAGCTTATACTTTTGCCAAGACGTGTAAATCAGGTTTAAGCCTTCAGCTGACATGGTTAAAGTTATTACAAATAGTTTGTTATGAATAACATCAAATCCTAACAATGATGATGTGACAAGGTTAATTGTTTAAACTTGCGCGTTTGCATGTGTGTGTGCGTGTGTGTGTGTGTACACTGTGGCCCACAGTGTGCATAGCGGCTCACTGACAGCAACTTCTCAGTGACTGGCTCCGTATCCATCCTAATCCAATCCCATGGGATTTCCAGCAGTTGAATTTCCCCCAGCAAGGGGACTGGCAGCTTCAGCAGGATCTGTGCTTCCCAAATCTCCACCAAACCTTGCTTTATCCGCTGAGGGATTACACAGCTCAGCTCCCCGGGCAGCGGTAAGAGCAGAGGTATAGTGTACTTCCAGAAGTAGGAATGGCAGTGGGAGTAGCAGTGAGATGGGAGGGTTGGGAGGTGGTGTTGCTGTTCCATTGTTGCATACAGTATCTTGCAGAAAGTTTCATACAAATTTTTCTCCACATAGACAAACTTCATTTGTTGAGGTTATATGTTATAGACCAAACACAAAGTAATATAACATTCCAGTATAATGTCATTTAAATTTGAAAGAATAAAAATCTCAAAAGTTTGGCTTGCATTTGTATTTGGCCCCCTCTGACACCTCTAAGTAAAATCCAGTGCACCTGACTGCCTTCAGGGCTCATATACACTCACCAGCCACTTTATTAGGTACACCTTGCTAGTGCTGGGCTCGACCCCCTTTTGCCTTCAAAACTGCTTTAATCCTTCATGGTATAAATTCAACAAGGAAACATTCCTCAGAGAGTTTGGTCCATATTGACATGATAGCATCACACAGATGCTGCAGATTTTTTGGCTGCACATCCATGATGCGAATCTCCCGTTCCTTCACATCCCAAAGGTGCTCTATTGGACTGAGATCTGGTGACTGTGGAGGCCATTTGAGTACAATGAACTCATTGTGATGTTCAAGAAACCAGTGTGAGATAGATGATTTGTGCTTTATGACATGCTGCATTATCCTGCTGGAAGTAACTATCAGAAGATGGGTCCACTGTGGTCATACAGTGAGGACATGGTCAGCAACAATACTCAGGTAGGCTGTGGCGTTGACATGATGCTAGATTGGTACTAAGAGGCCCAAAGTTTGCCAAGAAAATATCCCCCACATCATTACACCACCACCACCAGCCTGAACCGTTGATACAAGGCAGGATGTATCCATGCTTTCATGTTGTTGATGCCAAATTCTGACCCTACCATCCGAAATCGAGACTCATCAAACCAGGCAATGTTTTTCCAATCTTCTATTGTCCAATTTTGGTGAGCCTGTGTGGATTGTAGCCTCAGTTTCCTGTTCTTAGCTGACAGGAGTGGAACCCGGTGTGGTCTTCTGCTGCTGTAGCCCATCCGCCTCAAGGTTTGACGTGTTGTGCATTCAGAGATGTTCTTCTGCACACCTTGGTTGTAACGAATGGTTATTTGAGTTACTGTTGCCTTTCTATCAGCTCAAACCAGTCTGGCCATTCTCTTCTGACCTCTGGCATCAACAAGTCATTTGCGCCCACAGAACTGCTGCTCACTGGATATCTTCACTTTTTGGACCATTCTCTGTAAACCCAGAGATGGTACTGCGTGAAAATCCCAGTAGATCAGCAGTTTCTGAAATACTCAGACCAGCCCGTCTGGCACCAACAACCATGCTACGTTCAAAGTAAATCACCTTTCTTCCTGTTGGAAGATTTGTCCTTAAATTATCATTGCTTAGTTTGAAAGGTTCTTTATCCTTATGATTTACCATTAAAAGACATTTTCATTTATTTAGTTTGGTGAACTTTGATAGAAGTGGTTTGAATACTTTTCGTATTTGTCTTTGAAGTACTTTTATGAAGTATTAACAGAATTGTCATCTTGTCTTAGCGTTGCATTTTGGTGGTTGTTATGCAGACTGAGCAGGAACTTGTGTGTGGAGGAGTTTGGGAAGCAGTCTGTTCGCACCCCAGCCAATCTCTGTGTCCTTGAAAGCCAGATGTGGACGTGTGTTCTGTATCAGTATCTGGACAGAACCAGTTTTAATCAGTAGGACTTGTATTTGTGAAACTGTGTGTAGGCACACCCAGGATGTTGTAACATGAATGTTTTTTCTTTCTTTAATAAAAGCCTGTGACACAGGGCAGCTCCTTGAGAGAATGAACTGTCTCTCCCTGGCTGCCAAAGATAACTTTGACTCACTTGTGTCTTCATTCATACTTTCTCTGAGTTTATCAGTGTGTCTAACTCTAACATTTCCCCATTCTGATGCTCGGTTTGAACTACAGCAGATCGTCTTGACCATGTCTACATGCCTAAATACATTGAGTTGCTACCATGTGATTGGATGATTAGAAATTTGTGTTAACGAGCAGTTGGACAGGTGTACCTAATAAAGTGGCTGGTGCGTGTAATTTGCAAATAAATGGAAAATTGAGTGTTATTCAATCTCCAGCTGTTCTGTGAAGACCTCAGAGGTTTGTCAGAGAACATTAGTAAATGAACAGCATCTTGAAGACAGAAGAACACTGCAGACGGGTTGGAGAGAAACTTGAACAATTTAAAGCAGGGTTCGGTTATAACACAATATCCCAAACTTTGAACATCTCAAAGGGCTCTGCTCTATCCATCATCTAAAAATAGAGTATGGCACAGCCTAAACTGACCAGCTGGGCGAGGAGAGAATTAATCAGAGAAACTGAGCTCTGAACTCTTAAGGAGCTGCAAACATCCACAGCTCAGGTGGGAGAATTTGTTTTATGGGCAACTATTAGACATGCACACCACAAATTTTGCCTTTATGAAAGAGTGGTAGGAAGAAAGCCCTTATTGGAAGAAACCAGAGTATGTCCTGCTTACAATGTGCCTCAAGCCACATAGTGAACCTGTGGAAGAGGGTGCTCTGGTCAAATTAGACACACTGAACCTTTTGGCCTCCATGCATACTGCTATTTCTGGAGGAAAACTGAACACACTGTGCCCACAATGAAGAATAATTGTGGTGGCATGCTATAAGGAAGCTTTTCTTTAGCAGGGACAGGGAAGCTGATCAGAGTTAATGGGAAGATGCATGGAGCTAAATACAGGAGAATCCTGGAAGATCCTCCTGTGATGAGCTGCAGAAGACTCATGGCTGGAGTGAAGGTTCACCTTCCAGCCGAACAATGACCCTACACATGCAGCCACAAGCACAATTGTCTCTCAGGGGAACAAGAAGCAAATTTATACCAAACCTTTCAGATTTTTATTCACAACAAAAACATTTATCATTTTCCTTACTCGTTACAGTTATGAACTCCCACTAAAATGCATTGCAGTTAATGGTTCTAATATTTAAATTGTGTGAAAAGTTTTGTAGGGCACTGTAAAGGTCCAGTAAAGCTGATAAGGTTTCCACATTATGGGACTGCACCCCCATACATTTCAGTTTTATTATTTGGCCCAGAGTATCAGGATGTAAGATTTTGCTAGGATGACACAGAAGGCACATTTGCTTTGTAAGGACTGGGTGAAAACACACACACTAATCCACAGCCTAAATCTGACCATCTTTACCTCTGCAGCTTATACAGCTTTAATATTACATAATACTACTGCAAGGTGCCTGTCAGTCACTCAAGGATTTTTTTATTATGCTCACAGTGCAGGCAAGCCATTGGAAGAAGATATTTAATGTGGCTCCTGTTGTTGGTTACAAGTTCTGAGGTCACTTTTCTGTCCCCCTGATTTGAGATGAGATGAGCACAGTGGTGTCTTGGTACCTAAAGTCATGACGGACAGTTGGAAAAACCCAGGCAGGACAGCTGAGTTGTAAATCCTGCTTCTGTCCTGTCGCATGGCTGTTTTTGCTCTTTCCTTCTCTAATTTCTTCTCTCTGTCTTGCCTCTGTCTTACCCCTCTTTTGCAGTCTGCTCAGATCCCCGTGGTATGAGCACATTTCTCATTCCATCTCCTTTTTCTCCCTCGCCCGAGCTCCCTCAAGACTGCTGCTTTATCAAACAGACTCTCCCTATCTTTTCATTTGTCACTCTCCGTACTGTGATACCCACTGTAAATCTGTCTGTCTTATATTTTTTATTTATTCCCTCTCATATGCCGCTCTTCAACATACACACTGAGCTGGCTTTGCATACGTTAGCGCACTGCTCTACAGAAATCTGTGTACTTTTGCCAACATATTCACTTTAGTGCAGAATATGGTATATCTCATCTCCATGTTCCATACTCCCTTCTTTGTTCACCATGCGCCTGCACCCTGAACTCCCTCTAAACCCCCCCCCCTCCCCCCCCCCCCCCAAGCCTCCCTTTCCCTCTCCCTCCATCCCTCTCAGACCCAGGGTGGCTATATTTAGCGGCAGGTTAACTGCTCCTGTCAAAGGTCTGATTTGTATTCTCTGCATGCGAGTCTGACTCGGGCCTCGCAGTGACACAAACAAAAGACCCTAGTTTGAATATGCACTGAACCTACTGGCTTAGCAATCAAAGCCCTCTCTCTGCCCCACTGCCAGAGGCGCCACCTGCTAGGGAAAGGGAGGGTGTGTGTGTAAAGAGTAGGAGGAGGAGGTGGGTTTGGTTGCACCGTGGCAGTGGTGGTCACAGGGACGGAAAGTCAGGCTCCAAATTCACATATTCATACAGGGAGTAGGACCCCCCTGATTCAGTGGGCTGTACCTGTAGCTGTTAAAGTAGTGTTTGTGTTTCTTAGGGTTCAAAACGGATTTAAAAGGAATTCAAATATAAAGTAATACTTACTTACTGCGATTGACTGGCGATCTGTCCAGGGTGTACCCTGCCTCTCGCCCATAGACTGCTGGAGATAGGCACCAGCTCCCCCGCGACCCACTATGGAATAAGCGGTAGAAAATGACTGACTGACTGACTTCTTTTAAAGTGAAAAGATAGATGAAACCTGATTACGAAAATCCAGAGTGAAATTTAGTATTAATCAAACAAGACCTGCTAACTAGTTATTAACTAAAGCAAAAAACAGCCTCAAAAACATAAAATTACTTTCAGTAAAAGAATAATCATCACACTAATTTTCAAAAGGGGAATATTTCTATGACTTGGAAATAAATGGAATTGTTCATATTTTTATTATCTGAATGTATTAAAGCCTCATACTAAAAAAAGATTTATTGACAAAACTTTTCTTTCTCAATACTCAATTTTAAACTGAAAGGAAAAAATTTTGAAAGAGGAAATTTTAAGTGTTTAGGAACACTTCACAAGCACCAGCAGCACTTCAGCAGAGCAAAAAAAAGGTCCTTACTATGGTCCTTTTCATGGACCCAGCTGGGCCTCTGCAACAGTCGGTTTGAAACAGCGCCCACGCTCCATCGTCCTTTATGTCTCACATGCTGCTCCCTTTCATTACACATCTTTCAAAATAAAACCGCTATTTTAAATAATGCTCTAATTATCAACACCAAGAAAATTACAGCACATCTTATGTTTTACTTTGCAGCCTGGTACCAATAAACCCACAGCCCTGAATCAGTTTGGGACCCATTGGTTGGGGACCACTGCCCTAGATAAATTGCAAAGCTTAAGCTGAAGGAGTCTTTACAGTAGAATAAGTGAAAAATTCACACAAAATTGGCAAAACATCCGGTGATAACAAATAGAACTTTTCACTTCAGTTGAAACTGGGCGATCACTCCCCCTCCTGGTTTGGATAGCAATGGTTCTGTCTGACCAGCCGTCAGTGGATGATGGACAATTCATTCTCTTTTTCAGGATATCCAAATTAGGAAAATATAATTTTTCATGTAAAAGGAACTTTAACATATATTAATTGGCAACTGTCAAGGTTGTAGACTTTATGTTCCTAACTGTGCCACCTCAATAGTTAGGAATTTACTTTGACCAGACTGGTAAACTTTTGAGGCTGTTTTGGGGTGATAAAAGACAGTTAAAGTAGGTCAGACTTCAGATCTGAGAAATCCTGGCATTGCCACAAGCAAGCTGAATGTGCCATGTCTGAGCAGAACACAGAATAATAACAGGCCTGTTCCTTCCTCTTTTAACTACTAGAATAAGGGATGGCAGAAACCAGGGCCAGGATAGGAAAATGTAGAAGAAGCCTCAGAACAGGAAGTAAGTTGAGAATAGAAATCTGCCCCAAGCCTTAAGTGACATGGGAGATTAAAGTCAACGGCAAAATACATTAAACCCCACTGTATATGTCAGGACACATGGGGAGCTCATGGAGTCAAGTTTGCAGAGAAGTGCAATGCACTCCTGCTGCTTTCCCTGCACTCCTGCTACTTGGTCTCATCTGGACTGGCAGCAGGCAGTGGGTGAGAGATTCATTTACTCTGACCAGAAGCTTTGAGCATGACATATCCCACATACTAAAGCATGGGCAGAGTCAGTTAAGCTATGCCCTTCCTAATTAGTGTTACCCTTACTGGCAATAATTTCAATTCTCGCATTGGACATTAAAATGGTGATTTAGGAAAACAAATCACTAAAACTGATTCTAATTTTAGGTAGAGTGCGGTTAACCAAGAACACTGCAAAAATATATATTTTTTTGCAGCTTTTACTGTTGTTGGAATAATTTTCATTTTTATTGAAGTGGTATTGCCTCCATCTCCCAGGGCAGTAATTGTTTTCCTGGTAACCAAGTCCGTGAAGGAGGAGCTTCTATTCTCGGTGCTCACATGTAATTTTAACACATTTCAAGCCAATGTGTTGTTAACAGGTGATGATCCTTCCTTGTTTATACAGGGGTTGGACAATGAAAGTGAACCACCTGTCATTTTAGTGTGGGAGGTTTCATGGCTAAATTGGACCAGCCTGGTAGGCAGTCTTCATTGATTGCACATTGCACCAGTAAGAGCAGAGTGTGAAGGTTCAATTAGCAGGGTAAGAGCACAGTTTTGCTCAAAATATTGAAATGCACACAACATTATGGGTGACACACCAGAGTTCAAAAGAGGACAAATTGTTGGTGCACGTCTTGCTGGCGCATCTGTTACCAAGACAGCAAGTCTTTGTGATATATCAAGAGCCACAGTATCCAGGGTAATGTCAGCATACCACCAAGAAGGACGAACTACATCCAACAAGATTAACTGTGGACGCAAGAGGAAGCTGTCTGAAAGGGATGTTCGGGTGCTAACCCGGATTGTATCCAAAAAACATAAAACCACGGCTGCCCAAATCACGGCAGAATTAAATGTGCACCTCAACTCTCCTGTTTCCACCAGAACTGTCCGTCGGGAGCTCCACAGGGTCAATATACACGGCCGGGCTGCTATAGCCAAACCTTTGGTCACTCATGCCAATGCCAAACGTCGGTTTCAATGGTGCAAGGAGCACAAATCTTGGGCTGTGGACAATGTGAAACATGTATTGTTCTCTGATGAGTCCACCTTTAGTGTTTTCCCCACATCCGGGAGAGTTACGGTGTGGAGAAGCCCCAAAGAAGCGTACCACCCAGACTGTTGCATGCCCAGAGTGAAGCATGGGGGTGGATCAGTGATGGTTTGGGCTGCCATATCATGGCATTCCCTTGGCCCAATACTTGTGCTAGTTGGGCGCGTCACTGCCAAGGACTACCGAACCATTCTTGAGGACCATGTGCATCCAATGGTTCAAACATTGTATCCTGAAGGCGGTGCCGTGTATCAGGATGACAAGAGTCTATTTAAAAGTGGCCACTCTTCAAAATGACAAAGAGGATCTCGGTGAGTCAAGAAATGTCAATGGTCAATTATCAAATTTTGGCCATATCTACAGCTTGAACAATAAAAGGTTTAAAAGGTTAAAATGTTTAAAAAGCTGTAATTATAACAAACAAGCTTGGATAGGGTCAATATTTATCTACGTTCACGCACAGTGGGCCAGATGGGAAAGAAACTAAAAACACCTCCGAAGATCACTGTTTAAGAACTGCAGCAGGGAGCTCCAATAAGAAGGCTCCATAAATACCATCAGACACATCATCTTGTGATTTGGAGCTACAGTATGTTGGAGAAAAGACTTTTCTGTCTTCAGTACAAACATAAACACATATAGTTTAGTAAACTCTGCTGATACTTCAACCAGAACTGCGTGCTTTGGTCAGCTGAGACTAAAATTACGTTATTTGGGAACAAACAGTCTTGGGGGGTTTGGCATAAAACAAAAGATGAGTATGTGGAACAGTACCCCTGTATAAAGTATGGTGGAGGATCTGTGATGTTGTGAGCCTGTTTCTTGCTCAAAGGTCCTGGGAATAAGTGTATGATTTAATGAACTCTTTGAAGAACTGGACTAAGATTTTAAATAATAAGCTGGAGGACTGGAGGCCAGTAAGCTAAAAATGGATCGTCATTTGGGTCTTTCAGCAGAATAATGATTTAAAACATATTGTCAAATCACTACTGAAATGAATTACATGACAAAAAATCAACCTTCTTACATGACCATCCCAGTCTCCAGACCTAGATCCTACTGAAAGCTGTGGGCTGAGCTGAAGAGTAGAGTGAAGACCCAGTTATCACCAGAGAAGACTAGGTGCTGTCCTGTTAGCAGAAAGAGGCTCTATAGGAGTGCCACTATTTGTTCCATCAATGAATTTATAAAACAAATATAAGTGTTTTACATTACATATTTTTCCCAGCTGTACTCAAATTGAAAGTTTAAATTGTCCCATACATTTTCAGTGGGAGATTATTTTAGCGCTATAAAAAAATATTTTTTAAGGCTTTCTGAGTGCCAACAAGTGTGGAGGGTTCTGTACATTTTGGTATTAGAACTGGCAATTAAAAGAGATGGGCTAAGTAGGAAACTGAGTTTGATTTATTCTAATCCAGTTTCCTTAGGTAGCTAGCTGAAGTAGCCAACAGCTAAGTAGCACCTAAAATCGAATTGACACATTACCAAGTTGTGTGTTTTTGGGTTTTGGTTAGTCTTCTTTAGACTATCTACATTTTAGAGCATTCACCAACGTCTGCAGGAGCTTTGTGTGTTACTTTTCAGATTGTGGTTTGCATTTTACTTTATTTGTGCCGAACGTTTGACTGAGAAGCGACAGTTTAGCAGGTAAAGCAATAAGTGAAGTGAATACTGTGTCCCCACAGTGCTTGTGATATCACCATGAATTCTCACAATGAAGAAAAAAACTGTTTTTTTCACACACAAAAAACTACCAAAAATCAGAGTGACCTTTTAAATGTTTGACCTTTAGATATGAAACCATAACATGGAAAAATCACTCGTATCCCCTTTTGCTGACTTTTTTCTTAAAACACTTGAATACTTACTATTTACTTATATTACTCACTATATCAAAGTCAAACATTTATTGCCACTTTGTTGGTATTTTTGTCCAAATATGGACAGTCCAGACATTTAAAGTATGCTGAGGCTGGTATCTATCAACATGACCAGAGACTAAAAACCAAAGATGTGACAAGTAAACACTTCTCATAACGTGTCTAAATTGTCCACCCAGTCTGAATGACGCCTAGCTTTCAGACAAGTGGAAATGTGGCCTGAAAAACATGACAGACACAGAAATGTAATGAATACATTTCCCGGTCAGTAGAAACGTATTTGAATCTAATTTCAAACGAGCCGTGGTAACACTTTATATTTTGTTCACTGTAAATACCTTTGAAAATGAATGAATATTACATCAAGTAATTCCTTTTCCTGCAAATAGTGAAAGAGCTTTTAAAAACACAGTATGACATTTTCTTTAGGGTAGATGTAGGAATAAATTATAGTCCAAGTATATTCAAATTACTTTACTGTGACTATTTTAAGATTACATTGTTAGGAAGGAGTTGAGGAAAAAATGAATGAGAAGGTAATCATCACTGTGATTTAACGTTGGGCATAATTTCTTCCTCAACATTTTTTTTTTACATTATGCTACATCACGTCTGGAAACATCTTAGGAAAATGACATTGCCAACGACTTTGAAAGTTTCATGTTGAAAGAAAATACGTGTCTCTCTGGAGCTTTTGCTGCAAAATTGTTACGTAATTTATCAAACATTACAAATATATAAACACAGAGAACATGTTATGTAGTGTTTTGTAGAGTGCAGCTTACCACGATCTTTTCCATAATTCCTTTTACTTCCCATCACAAATTTTAATATCTGATAAATTGTAAGCACAGATGTTCAGAGCAAAGAAGACAAATGGTTTTGAAAAGATTAACTGATGAAAAAAAGCAGTTAACACCAAATTGTCCCTGTCTAAAAATAATGCATATTGCCTACTTGTTAAGTCATTAATTTGTTGTAATTAACTGTGATTTCTTTGCCACATCAAAGCCTGATTACTGCTAGATCTGTGGGATCAAAAAATCATTTAAATAGAACCTGTCTGACAACAGGAAGTAGGCTACAAGTTCTCAAATAGCAACATATCCACCAAGATTACTCCAAGAGAACATCAGTGACTGATCCGGGTTACAAAAGAATGGAACAACATCTCATGTTGACCAAAAATAACATACTCCTGCTGGAATTTCCCAAACATCTTGATAATCCCCAAGACTTTAGGATTTTTGTTTAATGTTCAAAACACACTGGAGATCAAATTATGTATCCTGCAGTGTCAGAGGTCTAGAGAAGTTAGGCAATGTATATTTCCACCCCACTGAAACACAAGCAACTAAAACAATAGTGTGACGGGGAGCGGGGGGTGGGTTAAAGATGAAATCAAAGTTCAGATGTTTGGTATTCAAAATTTGAAAAAGAAAACATCTGCATAAACACCGCATACTAACTATGAAGGACAGTGAAGGATAGATGATTATTGAGGCTCGTTTTGCATCTACCAGAGCTCGGAGGTATATTGGTACATGTTATGAGCATAAATCTTTACCAAGGGTACACTTTCTTTTTAACTTGGCTGGTCAGTCTAAACATGACGTAAATTAGATTATGTCCACATTTTGCAGATATTAGTTTAGGTGTTAATCTCTTAATTTTGTTTGGGCTGCATTCTTGTGCTGTGTCCTGTTATTTTTACTCCACACTGTATATGACAACTTCTGTAAATGTTTTTATAGCCTTAAAACAAATTTGTTAATAATAATAGGTATTTTATTATTGCATTGCCATGACGGGCAATATGATGCCAATGCATTTAGGCAGTTTTTTCAATAACTAATGAGGTTGCTGATGTCAGATTAAATATTTTGTTAGATTGTAACATCATACTTTAAATTGATGACAATCAACACAAGTGAAAAAACCCGAGGAAGCTTATGGTTGTGGACATTTTACCTCCATGTACAACATTTTACAGATGTTTCTGCACAACAGGAGATTCACAAGTTGAACCATGGAATCTTTTTCCCACCCACAATCTTTTCTGTCTGCCTTTATCAGTCCGTCTGCCTGTCTAGAATGGCCAAAATGCACCGCAGAGGCAACAGCCGTAAACATTAACCGCTTTTCCCATTTGCAGCTGTCTTGAGCAGACTGGGAGGTGTTTGCAGCTTTATGGATATTGACTCCTTAGCTCTTTGATCCTGGCTGTCCACCTTCAGACCTGAGCCTCGCGGCTGCCTACAAAGCTGCTGACAGCTTCAGACAAGCAACGCTGACGTAAAAGTGTGGTATGTGTATTGTTCAGGCCTGGTCGGACAATAAGCAGGTCTGTCAGTCAGTCAGTCAGGTGGGCTGAAAGGCCTTTGTTCACAGATGGACCAAGCACACAGCGGCATTTGAAGCATAATTAAACACAATTAGATGATGCTACTTGCATTTCATTCATCCTGGTAAGTTGGAATGAGCAAGTATGACAGCTGCAGTCTCAGAGTGCCACGCTTTGTCATGTCTTGACTGTGCTTACACTTATCAGCCTGGCCGCCTCTCAATAGCTCACTCAAGAAAAATGTCTTCATTGTTTTATGAGCTCGCATTGTGCCCATGTGTTGATGTGTGTGTGTGGAAAAGGTCCTGCGCCCGTCATTGGTCAGATTTACTACAGCAGAAGCAGTGTGGCTTTGGCAGACAGGCAAGGATTATACATGCTGGGAAAAGATGTGAGGTAGCTCAGCCTGGCTCAGTCCCTCCAGTACGGGTGTTATTTGTGAGAACGTGTATGTGTGTGTGAGTGTGTGTTTCAGGTCAGCACCTCGCCCACAGCCCCACTGATGATGTCCATGCTTGATGATGTCATGGTATCGATCAACAGGGCGTCTGCTGTGGGATTTGGTGTCAGTGTCTGTAGAGACAGACGGAGAGCAGGAGAGAGAATGAGGTTAGCGTTAGATTGTGAGCAAAGTGGAAGAAGGAAAGGTTCAGGAATAAAAGATATTTTAAATGTCATTATTTTAAATGTCATTATTAAGTCAAGTAAAATTGAGAAAGAAAAAGCACCTCTTTATCTATTGAAAGTTGGTTTTAGAAAAAAGGCTGAGAGTCTATATAGAATCAGGAGTAAAAAAAAGAAGAAATCACCCCTGGCTGTGGATTTACTATGTTCCTCTGTATACATTACCTCAGTGTGCCTTAACGCTTCTTCTACTTACACTCTTTTCACTTTCTAACATGGAGCTAGCCAAGGTGTATATGACACTCGGTCTCGGACCAACACACGGATCATAAAGGATCCTAAATGAGGAAATCAAGCACTGTCTTTTTCCAACTAGACCACAAATCACTTTTAATGAAATGAGCGAACATGTTGAAGGAGATGATTGGCACAAAGCATTTGAACTGATAATGTCTTTACATGAGCTAAAAGATGTTTGCTAACTGCAGAGCAGAATGCCGTTATTGGCACAGTACATGCTCTGGAATTATGGCAAAACTTAATAAAATTATAGCATTTTACAATTTACAGGTCCTTCTCAAAATATTAGCATATTGTGATAAAGTTCATTATTTTCCATAATGTCATGATGAAAATTTAACATTCATATATTTTAGATTCATTGCACACTAACTGAAATATTTCAGGTCTTTTATTGTCTTAATACGGATGATTTTGGCATACAGCTCATGAAAACCCAAAATTCCTATCTCACAAAATTAGCATATCATTAAAAGGGTCTCTAAACGAGCTATGAACCTAATCATCTGAATCAACGAGTTAACTCTAAATACCTGCAAAAGATTCCTGAGGCCTTTAAAACTCCCAGCCTGGTTCATCACTCAAAACCCCAATCATGGGTAAGACTGCCGACCCTGACTGCTGTCCAGAAGGCCACTATTGACACCCTCAAGCAAGAGGGTAAGACACAGAAAGACATTTCTGAACGAATAGGCTGTTCCCAGAGTGCTGTATCAAGGCACCTCAGTGGGAAGTCTGTGGGAAGGAAAAAGTGTGGCAGAAAACGCTGCACAACGAGAAGAGGTGACCGGACCCTGAGGAAGATTGTGGAGAAGGGCCGATTCCAGACCTTGGGGGACCTGCGGAAGCAGTGGACTGAGTCTGGAGTAGAAACATCCAGAGCCACCGTGCACAGGCGTGTGCAGGAAATGGGCTACAGGTGCCGCATTCCCCAGGTCAAGACACTTTTGAACCAGAAACAGCGGCAGAAGCGCCTGACCTGGGCTACAGAGAAGCAGCACTGGACTGTTGCTCAGTGGTCCAAAGTACTTTTTTCGGATGAAAGCAAATTCTGCATGTCATTCGGAAATCATGGTGCCAGAGTCTGGAGGAAGACTGGAGAGAAGGAAATGCCAAAATGCCAGAAGTCCAGTGTCAAGTACCCACAGTCAGTGATGGTCTGGGGCGCCGTGTCAGCTGCTGGTGTTGGTCCACTGTGTTTTATCAAGGGCAGGGTCAATGCAGCTAGCTATCAGGAGATTTTGGAGCACTTTATGCTTCCGTCTGCTGAAAAGCTTTATGGAGATGAAGATTTCATTTTTCAGCATGACCTGGCACCTGCTCACAGTGCCAAAACCACTGGTAAATGGTTTACTGACCATGGTATCACTGTGCTCAATTGGCCTCCTGACCTGAACCCCATAGAGAATCTGTGGGATATTGTGAAGAGAACGTTGAGAGACTCAAGACCCAACACTCTGGATGAGCTAAAGGCCGCTATCGAAGCATCCTGGGCCTCCATAAGACCTCAGCAGTGCCACAGGCTGATTGCCTCCATGCCACGCCACATTGAAGCAGTCATTTCTGCCAAAGGATTCCCGACCAAGTATTGAGTGCATAATTGTACAGGATTATTGGAAGGTTGACGTTTTTGTATTAAAAACACTTTTCTTTTATTGGTTGGATGAAATATGCAAATTTTGTGAGATAGGAATTTTGGGTTTTCATGAGCTGTATGCCACAATCATCCGTATTAAGACAATAAAAGACCTGAAATATTTCAGTTAGTGTGCAATGAATCTAAAATATATGAATGTTAAATTTTAATCATGACATTATGGAAAATAATGAACTTTATCACAATATGCTAATTACTATAAGCCCCGTATCTTGGCCTTATAGTTATTTTCCTCATTTGATGCAAGTTAGGGTTTGAGGAATCTGTGGCACAGGCTACAGGGCTGCACAAAAAACTCTGCATCATTTTTGTATCATTCATCCTTTATCCTCGGCCTCCTTAAGATCGGGTTGAAGAAGGAAACCCAAGCTCTTCTACCAAAACATCTAAAGTTGCAACTTAACGCTTTTTGAAATGTCTGTGTGATTTCTAAATGAACAGAGACCGCTTGGAGGTTTGAAATCAATCAGCTGCTGGTATGCCTCTGAGGAGCCAAGCTGTGTATAGTCACAGCCAAGTAACCTTTGACTTATGTAAATATTAGATAGCTTTGTGGCTCACGGGTTTGATGTAGCCATAAGAGAGAGCTGGTTGACAACTTTAAGTCAAAACCTGGGATGATGCTTCATTTTATGGGCATCATTATTTGCTATTACCACACAATAGATGGGTTCCAGTGAAGTGAACTGAGACAGAACACGTCACTGGATTTTAGCCAAGGGTAGTTTCTTCAATAGCAGTGGTGCCTGAAAACAGAACAAAACTGATAAAGTGTTGATGTGTTGAGCCTTTTAGGATGTCCAAAACACATATGATGTCTTACACTCTATTTCAACAATTATGAATTCCACTCAAGATTACCTTTAGACATGGCTAGGTTAATGAGTGATTTATGAATATCCAAAAGCAGCCTAGAGAAGGCTGGGTTTATAGCAAATGCAATGGGAATTCTGGCATAAGGATCTCAAGGCATCTTTAGGCCCGACGGGATATACAGTATTCACTGGTCTGGTCATGGGCATATGCAAGGAAAAACAATTAAAAAGTACTCACCTGGGTGATTTACTAATCTATAGACAGATCAGCAAATCAAGATATTTGTCTTCTTGGTCAGCTCTATCTTCACCATAACACACAGGAGCAGCACCTGATTTATTGTAAGTTGAGTCCTGATTTACATTAAATATATATATATATTAAAAAAAAAGATCTTCACAGAGGGCAAAGTGTGCCAGAGTCAAATTCCTTGTTTGTCTGTACAAACTTGGCAGCAAAGCTGTTTCTGATTCTGATTTGATGTCAGGGGCTTTGAGAGAATTATAAACACTCTCAAAAGGCCACACCTAACCGGTAGAGGTTCAAACCACACAAAAGCTCTTGCGAGGTTAAAGAGTTACCTGATTGCAGCTGCTCCTGTTTGACTCAAGCTCAAACACTCTTGATTCTTCAGATTGATTGCATTACTAACCATCTCAGAGAATATTGCTAATGTTAAAGAAACCAGAGATGCACTTTAAAAACTAAAACCCAAGGGAAGAAAAAAGACAACTTTATAGTCTTAAAGAGTGAGGAAAATGCTGCATGGTTTTCAGTATGTTTTACCAATAATAAAAACGTTTGATGTACATTTCTATTCAGACTCTTCCAGTCTGTACTTTTTAGAGCCACTTCTAGTTAAAGCTGCCAGTCTTTGGGTATATGCCTTTGCCAGCTTCAGTATAACTAGAGAAGGACATTTTTTGCTTGTTCTTCTATAGCCCAAACTCAGTAAGATAGAGTGCTTAGGTGTGTTGTCCTGCTGGAAAACGGACCTCCGCCTAAGTCTCAGGTCCTTTTTAGCCTCTAACAGGTTTTCCCTGTATTTAGCTCCAGCAATTTTCCCATCAACCAACTTAACCATCACTGTTGAAGAACCATCTCCCCACAGCATGATGCAGCCTCCGTTTTTACAGTGAGGATGGTGTGTTCATGGTGAAGTGCAGTCTTTTCTTTTCAACAACACTCCATTTTGTTTTTCAGCAAGCAAAATTTTAGTCTCGTCTAACTAGATTACCTTCTACATGTTTGTTGTGTCCTGTCCTGTCTAGTGGCAAACTGCAAATTAAACTTCTTGTGGCTTTCTTTCAACAGTTATTTTCTTCTTGCCTGACTTACATACGGGACAGATTTGTAGTGCACGACTAATACTTGTCCTGTTGACAAATTCTCTCACCTGAGTTGTGGAACTCTGCAGGTACTCCAGAGTAACCATAGAACAGATTTTGTGACTGATGAGCTCCTTGCAATCCCTACCAGTTTAGGTAGACAGCAGTTGTGACCCTCTTTATATTTTCAACTTTATCCCTGACCTGTCATGTTTGTTCCTTGGTGTCCATAATACTGCATGTTCACTAATGTTCTTTAAGCAACCTCTGAGAGCTGGATTTATATTAAAGCTAAAGTATGTACAGGTGGACTCTATTTACAAATGAGGGCACTGCAACTGGTTGCACTGACCAGCATTTTTTGTTAATCCCACTTTCTCTTACTACACATTTAATGGTCACCGTTTAAGCCTCACTTTTGTTTGCATTCTATTTGTTCTTGTATGTTATGCAGGTAGCTTACAATCATCAGTTAGAGATCCTCTTGTTTGGGCTAAAAATGTATGTTGACATGCAGGAACAGCTGTGGATGTGAACAAGGTGAGAATAAAACATTAAACTGGCAGACCTTCAGGAAAACAACATAATAAATAGGAAAAAAAAATAGCAGTCACACAAGAAACTTGGGGATTACAGTTGTTAATATAAGCTTTATGGGCAGGGAAGGAAGCAGCCCTCGGTGACTTACAGTGGAGTGAATCAAGCCGTGTTGCCATCCAGTAAACACGGGGGACGTGTATGGAGGCAGATTACAATCCTCAACCCCAGCTCCAGCCATCGTTTAAACCTACTTCAGCATCTCATGAGGTGTGGTCGAAATGTTGCCAAGCATGTGATCACATTAAGAGGGACAGTATATAGCATCATCATGCTGCTGATAATTACTTTAATGAACGTCCCCTGGGTGAGAGAGACATTTTATAAAGAGTCATGAGATATATGTGGACTCTCTTTTATAGGTTTGCGTCTTCTGGGTGGTGCCTTGGTGTAGTGCGGCATGTCCATCAAGCTGACAGTGTGAGCATGTATTGTTTTAGCCTCCTTTGTTACAGTTAAGCTGCAACCGCTGCAGACTACGCTCTGAGCTGTGCAGAGGAAGAATACGAGAGAAACGATAGTCCCCCCCTCCTCCTCTATCTCTCTCACTATCCACTTCCTGGAACTTGCCAATGCAATTGGATTTAGTGTTTGTGTGTGCCTGGCTTCTCTCAGAGCTCCCTGGCACTTTGCTCCTCTCTTTAAGGCCCTCCTTGGCTCGTCTCTGCATCCTAATAGCGCGATAATGCAGCCAGTGTGGCCCACAGCTACAACACGTACGTAACAGTGCAACAACAATAAAACACCCAGCTTCTGACTACATATTGACTGTCTGCATATTTGTGTGATTCTTGGGTTTTCTTATAGTTTGTGTTTAGATAAGAGACCAGACGAGTTAGAAGGGTGGTAGGGGTGTGTGTCGTGGGAGGGTGGTGGGGGGGACTTTTCATTGTTTACCATTATTGATTGAGCTCCCTTCATCTATCTTTCTTTCTCTGCTGCATCTGTGGTTGTTCATGTCTATTCCTGCTCTTATCCATCCATCCCCTCACTCTAGACCTTCCTTTACACCTCACCCTCTGCACACTTATCGCTGCAACCATTTGCACCCTCTGCATCTGCTCCACGTTCAGCCGGGGGAGCAGGGAGCTGGCCGAGTAATGGCCGGACAAACGGCCTAATAACATTACAGCTGCCATGAGAGCAGGGAGGGGTCAGAAAGGGTGAAGCACGGGGGAATAGGGGAGTGGGAGGCATACGTATGAACTGCAAGCTGTTTGTGGGGGTTTAGAGGAGTAGAGTGGGTGGGTTGTGGGAGAAGCAGGGGGGCGGGGCAGGTGCATCACTAATGGCTTTTTAAAAAGGTTACAGCATGTTGCTCCCTCTTCATAATGGGGCCCTGGCTGTGCTGGAAATGCAATTTCCGGGAAAGATAATGCAAGGAGTGAAAGACTGGTATTGTGTATGTGGAGGGAGATGGGGGGGGATGGGTGTTCTGTGTGTACCTAGTGCTTATGTTCAAGCAAAAGAGAAAAAGAAGAAAGAGAAAGAAATATGGAGTGGGGAAATACACAGAGGAGGAAAAAAAATGGAAAAGAAGGAGGAGTGGAAAACCATGCAGGGTGGCTGACAGAATGAGTGGAGGAGAAAGGTGCAGACGTGGAGAGGCTATCAGCCTGGTGTGTGAGCACATCAATACTTAATGAAGACATTATCTGTGGCCGCTGCAACCGTGTATCTAAACAAACATTATCTGTCAACCTTTCAGCATCCTGCACGCTTGGTTAAAGCCAAGTATAGTAATTAACCTCTGCTCACAGCTGGATATGAGTCTCAACTTTGCCTGATTGAATCCTCCTGAGTTTTCAGAGGGCATCAGTAATGGCAAGTGATGTTCAGGATTGGGGGGTTAGGGTTCTTGTTCGTGTCCAGCGCTGTAGTAATGCTTTCAATTTATTTCACACCTTCTGCACAGAACATAAAATCAATACCTCACAGTTTTGTCTAATTTCATTGTGGGAGCCCATATTTCTGCCTTCATACTTAGCTGACAGCTGGTGTCTGCAAGAGTCTACAATACAAATCCTTTGAACATTTTCTAATGTTACAATCACAGCAGTGTGTGTATCTTATTCTGATTTTATGTGACAAATTATGCACAAAGCTGAGCATGATTGCTATTTAAAAAGGAAAATGATACTTGGTTTTCAATATTGCTTACAAATAAAAATTTAAATAGTGTGTTGTGTATTTGTGATCCCTTTATTTTGATACCCCTAAATAAAATCCAGTGCAACCATTTGCATTCAGAAGTTGCCTAATTAGTAGATAGATAAAGAAATATAAATCCAGCTTTTTGGGAAGGCCTCATAGATTTGCTAGAGAACACAAGGGAACAAACAGCATCATGAAGACTGAGGAACACAGCAGACAGGTCAGGAGAAAGGTTTTAAATCAGCTTCATGATGCTATATCTCAAGCTTTGAACATCTCACAGAGCACTGCTTGACCAATCACATAAAAATGGAAACAGTATGTCACAACTGCAAACCTAAAAAAATATGGCCGTCCACCTGAATCTTTGTATCACCTTTATATCTCAGAACTAAGTTTTATATTATTATTGGCCAAAAATATTAGGGCTTACTTTGAATGGCCTATAGAACCACATGTGGCGAGTCACAAGCCCTCTGACCTAAATTGAAAGACAAGATAAAGCCAAGAAGCCAAGAAACTCTGGAGGAGATGCAGAGATCCACAGCTGAGGTAGGAGAATTTTTTGATAAGACATCAAATCTCTGGTGATGAGGTCACCGAGGAGCTTTTTAATCACCTCGGTGACCTCATCACCAGAGATTGAAGAGCCTGCCCCAAGGTCCCCAGGCTCTGTTTCCTCAGTGGAAGACGTGCCGGTGGGATTGAAGAGGTCTTTGAAGTAGTTTGCCCACTGACACACAAGGTCCCGAGTTGAGGTCAACAGCACACCCTCCCCACTGTAAACAGTGTTGGTGGTGTACTGCTTCCCCCCCTGAGATGCCATATGGCAGACCAGAATCGCCTCAAAGCCGTACAGAAGTCATTTTCCCTGGCCTTTCCGAACACAATTTTTGCCTCAGCAACCACCCGAGCCTGCTTGCTGCTTGGACTGCTGGTACCCATCAGCTGCTTCCGGACTCCCACAGGCCAAAAATACCTGATAGAACTCCTTTTTCAGCCTGACAGCATCCCTCACCACCGGTGTCCACCAGTGGGTTCGAGGATTGCTGCTGCGACAGGCACCAACAACCTTGCGACCACAACTCCGGTAAGCCGCCTCGGCAATGGAGGCGTGGAACATGGCCCACTCAGACTCAATTTCCCCCACCTCTCCCAGAACGTGTTTGAAGCTCTCCTGGAGGTGGGACTTGAAGCTCTGCCTCACGGGAGACTCTGCTAGGCATTCCCAGCAGACCCTCAAGATCCATTTGGGTCTGCCAGGTCTGACCGGCATCCTCCCCCACCATCGGAGCCAGCTCACCACCAGATAGTGGTCAGTGGAAAGCTCTGCTCCCCCCTTTACCCGAGTGTCCAAGACATGAGGCCACAGATCAGATGAAATGACAACAAAGTCGATCATTGAACTGCGGCCTAGGGTGTCCTGGTGCCAAGAGCACATATGGACACCCTTATGCTTGAACATGGTGTTAGTTATGGACAATCCATGATGAGCACAGAAGTCCAATAACAAAACACCACTCGGGTACAGAACGGGAGGGCCATTCCTCCCAACCACACCCCTTCAGGTCTCACTGTCATTGCCAATGTGAGCGTTGAAATCCCTCAGCAGAACAAGGAGTCCCCCTGAGGGGCGCTCTCCAACACCCTCTCCAAGGACTCCCAAAAGGGTGGGTAGTCTGAACTGCTGTTTGGTGCATAAGCACAAACAACAGTCCCCCCACCCGTAGGCGGAGGGAGGCTACCCTCGTGTTCACCAAGGTAAACCTGTTTGCCTTGTGTCACCCTACCAGGGGCATAAAGCCCCTGACACCATAGCTCCAATCTTGAAAACACATTTTATGTGTTCTACATTAAAACCTTCTGAGTTTCACTCTAGGCTTCCTTTGGTTCCACAATACTGGCTTGATTTTTGAAAGCTATTTGTGTGCTGACATCATTTGATTGGTAATTCTCGCATAGTCAAAAATACCTTATAGAGAGCATATCTTTTGCAGGTTTATCATAGAGCTATTTTGTGAAAAAGTCTCCAGAATATCCATTACCTCTGGTGGCAGAATCAGTCTTGGTAAAAACACAACTTTTGAAAAAGAAATTCTTAGTTCAGACAAAAATTCAACTTCTTGGCCTAACACTGAAAATTACTCTGGGCACATTTCCATAGGGAAACATGGTGGTTAAGGCATTGTACTGTGGGGATGCTTTTGTTAAAGGAAAGTTGGTCAGAGTTGATGAGGAGATGGATGGAGCTAAATATGGGATTGTGGAAGAAAGCCTATTAGAGGCCAAAAAAGACTTTAGACTGGAGGACAGCAGGACAACGGGCCTAAACATCCAGCCAAAGCCATAACAGATTTGTTTAGATCAAAGCATATTCATGTGTTAGAATGGGCCAGTTAATGTCTAGACCTAAATCCAGCTGAGAATCTGTGGCCAAACTTGATATCCAGAGATGCTCTCCATCCATTTTGACTCAGTTTGAGATGCTTTGCTAAGAACTAGGGCCAGAAACTTCAGTCTTCAGAAGTGCAAAGTTTTTTTATGCAGCAAATAAATCCACCATTTAGCCAATTTATTTTACTTTAAAATTAGGCACTACATTGTGTCCGTCTGTCACACTGTAATGCATAATGAAATGCATTACAGTGTATTGTTGAAATGTGAAAAGATTTAAGGGGTCTGAATACTTTTGCAAGACACCATATATGCAGAGCCTCAGTGTCTCTTTCATTATGAAAGGAAACACAGAACAGCAATAGATGCAAAGGCAAAGAGCAGAGAAATACAATTTTTCTGCATCTGCTTTGTAGCATACAATGCATTGTATACCAATTCAATACCAGCATCTTTCTCACACACACACACGCACACACACAAATATGCTTCCCTTCCTCTGCCTGTTTCACCATGACTCATCTGGCCTGCCTCTCCGCCTTTATTCCACTTAACCAAGATGATGACGTGCAACTTCCCCAGTGGAGTACCTCAGCTGACTCCATCTCACATTTGACCCATCGAGGGAAAGGTCAAAGGTCATTTGTATGTGTTACCAACCATACAAATGGATGGCAACACAGGGCAGAACTGGACCTGAGATCAGAACGGGAATGCCTCATCGTTTGGGGCCATTGTCTGGGGTTTCTCAGAGACAAATGCAAAATGGAAAGGAAAGACAAGGAGCTGACATAGGAATAAGCACATATATCATGGTAAAGATAATGTAAGATTTAAAGTGAATCGACCACAAAGGAAATCAATATGCTCCTGAAATAATTATTGTAAAAGAGATGCAATTGTAGTCCATTCCTAGTATGGCGCACAGGAGGCACAGCTATTAAATAATGAAAATCATTCCGTAGTTCAATTTTAATGAAGAAAATGACATTTCAGTTCATTTCCCCTTCATCATATGAGTATTAGAAACAACTTGTAGAGGCACACTCAGACCTCTCACTGAAGCAATTTTAAAATGAAAAATGCCTTGCAGTGCTTTAATCCCTCTCTCCATATTCACCTGATTCAGATTCAGAACAACGCAGCTTCATTCCTTTTCCATAAAAAGAAGTCACTGCTGAGGGTGAAGTGCTTTAATGCCTGTTCCTGGAGTTTAGAAGGAACTATCTGACATTATGACCCAACTAACTGAAGACGTACACTGCTTTAACTAGAAGCGGACCAGAGTGCAAATATTTGTACATGGAGATTAAGGGATGTAAAATCTTACAAAAAAAATAACTAAAGGCAGAAATCTCTTCATTTATTGGCCAGATTGTCTTTGTAATTTTAGGTGACAGTAATGGAAAATTTTCAGCTCGTTAAACTTTTTGCAAGCAACGTGTCCTTGGCTGCAGACAAAGCAGATGTCTCATTTCCTGGTAGCTTAGCTCTCAGAAAAACGCAGCTGAATCTGGCTGCAACAAAATGGCAGCATACAATGCCTGGCAAAACTATTTACAACCAATGAATTTTCCCACTTTTTTTCATGACAGAACCACAAACAATGTATAAGGATTTCATGTGACAGACCAAGACAAATTGGTGCATGGTTGTGAAGTGGAAGGAAAATGATGCATGGTTTTCAACATCCATTATCTAGACCCGCTTGTCCCTGCAGGGTCACAGGAAGCTGGTGTCTATCTCCAGCAATCAGAGGACGAGAGGCGGGGTACACCCTGGACTTGTCGCCGGTCCATCACAGTACATCAGAGAGACACACAGGACAAAAAAGCATGCGCACACACGCACACACACACACACACACACACACACACACACACACACACACACTTGTTTTGCTATATGTAGTGAGGACCATCTGTTGACTCCCATTGACTTCCATTGATTTTCAGTAATTTTCAACCCTTTCTATGCCCTAACCCTGACAATAACCCTAAATCTAACCATTACCAGTTCATGCCTAACCCTAACCTTAACCTAAACTCAATTCACATCTTAGTCCTAAACCTAACCGTTAGCAAAATAGGTCGTGAGGACCAGCAAAATGTCCTCACTTTGGTACAAACGGTCCTCAATTTGATGGTGAAATCGGAAAAATGGTTCTCACTGCGATGCCAAAACAGGAACACACAAACACACACATACGCACACACACACACACACACACACACACACACACACACACACACACACACACACACACACACACACACATACACACACACACACACACACACTCTTGTTTTGCTATATGTATTGAGGACCATGTGTTGACTGCCAATGACTTCCATTGATTTTCAACCATTTCTATGCCCTAACCCTGACAACAACCCTAAACCTAACCATTACCAGTGCATGTCTAACCCTAACCTTAACCTAAACTCAATTCACACCTTAGTCCTAAACCTAACCGTTAGCAAAATAGGTCGTGAGGACCAGCAAAATGTCCTCACTTTGGTAGAAATGGTCCTTAATTTAATGGTGATATCGGAAAATTGCTTCTCACTGTCATGCCAAAACAGGAACACACGCACACACACAAACCTAAGAGCAATTTAGAGACTAATTAACTAACAGTCATGTTTGTGGACCTTGGGAGGAAGCTGGAGTACCCGGAGAGAACCCAAACAATTGTGTCACAATTCAGGGGGAAAATGTGCAAACTCCATGCAGAAAGATCCCAGGCCAGGATCTGAGCCTAGGACCTTGTTGTTCCAAGACAACCTGTGCAAGCCCCTGGTTTTCAACATTTTTACAAATAAAAACCTCAAAAGTGTGCCGTTTAAGTTTTTGTCAATCAAAGGTCAGATCCACATTTTGCTGCATTAAAAGCTGCAAGTCTTTTGCAATAAGTCTTGACCAGCTTTGTACATCTAGAGAGTAAATTTTCTCCTTTGTAAAGTAACTCAAGCTCAGTCAGATGTTATGAAGAGCAATAAATCTTGCCACAGATTCTCAACTGGATTTAGGTTTGGACAAAAATTGTCCTGTATTTAGTTTTATCATTCTTCCCATCAACTATGACCAGCTTCCTTAACCCAGCTAAATAAAAGCATCCCCACTGCATGATGCTTCCACTGTGGCGTTTCACAGTGGGGATGTGGTCAAACATTTTCTTGTATTTATTTAGTTATTTTATTTAAGTTTTATCTTACCACATAACATGTTTTAGAATCAGTTCTTATATTATAAAAATCGATCTGCACATCAAATAGTGCTTCAGTATTAATAGCACATTAAGCATGATGTTTCGGGCACACAGCCGAACAGTCGTTCCTCCGACTAACATTTCCTTTAATTCCCTTACATCCAGATGGTTGGCTGGGGCAAGGTTCACCACTTTGTGAACAATTGTGTGAGCAAATAGTCCAACAGTTCAAGAACATGTTTCTCATCATACAATTGCAAGGAATTTAGGGATTTTATCATCTACAGTCCATAATATCATCAAAAGATTCAGAGAATCTGGAGAAATCTCTGCGTGCACGGCCGGGCAATGCTTGTGACCTTCGACCCCTCAGGAGGCTCTGCATTAAAAGCCAACATCATTCTGTAACAGATATTACCACATGGACTCAGGAACCCTTCAGAAAACCATTGTCAGTTAACAAAGTTCATCTCTACATCTACAAGTGCAAGTTAAAACTCTGCCATGCGAAGTGAAGGCACCATTAATGCTAAAAGGTACATACAGGTTTTGGAGCAACATCTGCTGCCATCCAAGCGATTTCTTTGTCAGGAACGTCTCTGCTTATTTCAGCAAGATGATGCCAAGCCACAGCAACTGAAGTTGTTCATCAAGCAAGAATGGGAAAGAGCTACACCTATAAAGCTTCAACAATAAGTGTCCTCAGTTTCCAAATGCTTATTGAATGTTAAAAGGAAAGGTGATGTAACACAATAGTAAATGTTCCTGTCACAGCTTTGTTAGAACATGTTGCAAGTATCAAATTCCACGAGTGAATATTTGCCAAAAAACAAAGTTGATCAGTTTGAAAACTAAATATCTTGTCTTTGTAGTGGATTCAACTGCCTATAGGTTTAACAGCATATGCAAATCATTGAATTGCTTTTTTTATTTATGTTTTACACAACGCCCCAACTTCATTGGTTTGGGGTTATACTGGATTCACTGGATCCTATTAAGGGACATCAGAGTAAAAGTATGCTAATTACAAATTCACATTTGTCCAATTTTTATTTCTAAAATCAGTTGAAAACAATTGTACAGGAAAAATGCTTGGAAGTAAAATCAATTTGGAAAAACCAGGAGAAACAGTCCAAATGTTTTGTTTGTGATGCATGTATCATTTCCTTTCCACTTCACAATTATGCACCACTCTGTTGTCTTGCCTCACAAAATCCCAATAAAATTAATTGAATGTGTTAGTTATAAAGTTCAGTGTGATGGTCAAACGTATCATATTTACCCTTAAACATCTAAGAGCTTTGTGTTTGACAATAAAGCATACGGAAATCCCACATACAGATTCGACTGGAATGCAGAGACGAGGAAGAAGGTAGTATTAAAATCCCCAGGATCTCACAAAGGGGGTAGTGGTGCCCACACTAGTGGGACACAGATTTTGTTTAAAAAAGCAAAGCGTAGAAAGATGTTGCAGGTGGGATTTCAGCCAGAAAACGGTGTCATCTTTTGAACTGCTCTGACTGGAATGTTTGCTTCTTGTTCAAATTCAATCAGAAAGAGTTTTTTTCAGGTACTGCAGGTGCATCACACATGAATGTTGGAGAAGTGAGCTGGCTGCAATTAGAAAGCTGTACTGTAAGCAATTTCATATATCTTTGTCGTTTCATGGACATGAATTCCTAAAATCTGTCAAAAAGGTACTTGCTGTGCAAATCAGGCATGGAGCAGGTTTTTAAGCCACTAATCTGTGGCATTAAGAGGAGGAATCTTCTTCTTATTAATTAGCATACACTGGTGCAGATCTCATCAGCCACTGTCTAATTGTTTCTTTCCCGTCATGTCTCAGCTTGATAACGTATAAAGAGACGCTGGAAAATGCCTCTGCCTACTCCGTCATCATGCATGGAGGTGTACATGATGTGCAACGACATCTTGTGGATTCCTCCTGCAAATGCATTATAAGGCGTCACAGTGAACTGTGTTAATTCATCCTAACAGGAATGCACTGTGGTGACCAGATGGAGATGAGAATTAAAGCTGGTAAAGATGTACAAGTATTGCCAGTATATTAGAATCTAATACATCTTTATATTGTGTCATGTCTGTTAAAGAAGATTAGATGGAAGAAGCATTTTATACCTGATGATGAAAGACTCACTGTTATATACAAAAGGACTGGTTTCTTTATACACACTAAGAATTACAGCTAAGAACTTGAAAGTTGATCCCTTTTAGATTTTCCTTACCCGGATACAGTTCATATCTCACTGTTCAGTTTTATAGGATGATTTATACAGCTAAGAGCTTGAGAGAACAGATAGAAAAGCATATTTTAGACCATAACCCTCAAGAATTCATTGTCAAACTTAAGAATCTGTGCTATTAACAGATATATATATATATATGTATATATAACATATATTTATATTATATTGTAGATATGTTTATACTGTTTAATTTGTATTGTATTGCACCGACTACGCCAAAACAAATTCCTTGTATGTCTAAAAACGTACTTGGCAATAAAGCTTTTCTGATTCTAATTATATATAAATATATATATATATATATATATACATACAGGGGTTGGACAATGAAACTGAAATACCTGGTTTTAGTCCACAATAATTTATAGGTATGGTGTAGGGCCTCCTTTTGCGGCCAATACAGCATCAATTCGTCTTGGGAATGACATATACAAGTCCTGCACAGTGGTCAGAGGGATTTTAAGCCATTCTTCTTGCAGGATAGTGGCCAGGTCACTATGTGATACTGGTGGAGGAAAACGTTTCCTGACTCGCTCCTCCAAAACACCCCAAAGTGGCTCAATAATATTTAGATCTGGTGACTGTGCAGGCCATGGAGATGTTCAACTTCACTTTCATGTTCATCAAACCAATTTTTCACCAGTCTTGCTGTGTGTATTGGTGCATTGTCATCCTGATACACGGCACCCCCTTCAGGACACAATGTTTGAACCATTGGATGCACATGGTCCTCAAGAATGGTTCGGTAGTCCTTGGCAGTGACGCGCCCATCTAGCACAAGTATTGGGCCAAGGGAATGCCATGATATGGCAGCCCAAACCATCACTGATCCACCCCCATGCTTCACTCTGGGCATGCAACAGTCTGGGTGGTACGCTTCTTTGGGGCATCTCCACACCATAACTCTCCTGGATGTGGGGAAAACAGTAAAGGTGGACTCATCAGAGAACAATACATGTTTCACATTGTCCACAGCCCAAGATTTGTGCTCCTTGTACCATTGAAACCGACGTTTGGCATTGGCATGAGTGACCACAGGTTTGGCTATAGCAGCCCGACCGTGTATATTGACCCTGTGGAGCTCCTGACGGACAGTTCTGGTGGAGTTGAGGTGCACATTTAATTCTGCCGTGATTTGGGCAGCCGTGGTTTTATGTTTTTTGGATACAATCCGGGTTAGCACCCGAACATCCCTTTCAGACAGCTTCCTCTTGGGTCCACAGTTAATCCTGTTGGATGTGGTTCATCCTTCTTAGTGGTATGCTGACATTACCCTGGATACCGTGGCTCTTGATACATTACAAAGACTTGCTGTCTTGGTAACAGATGCGCCAGCAAGACGTGCACCAACAATTTGTCCTCTTTTGAACTCTGGTATGTCACCCATAATGTTGTGTGCATTTCAATATTTTGAGCAAAACTGTGCTCTTACCCTGCTAATTGAACCTTCACACTCTGCTCTTACTGGTGCAATGTGCAATCAATGAAGATTGGCTACCAGGCTGGTCCAATTTAGCCATGAAACCTCCCACACTAAAATGACTGGTGTTTCAGTTTCATTGTCCAACCCATGTACAGGTCCTTCTCAAAAAATTAGCATATTGTGATAAAGTTCATTATTTTCCATAATGTCATGATGAAAATTTAACATTCATATATTTTAGATTCATTGCACACTAACTGAAATATTTCAGGTCTTTTATTGTCTTAATACGGATGATTTTGGCACACAGCTCATGAAAACCCAAAATTCCTATCTCACAAAATTAGCATATTATTAAAAGGGTCTCTAAACGAGCTATGAACCTAATCATCTGAATCAACGAGTTAACTCTAAACACCTGCAAAAGATTCCTGAGGCCTTTAAAACTCCCAGCCTGGTTTATCACTCAAAACCCCAATCATGGGTAAGACTGCCGACCTGACTGCTGTCCAGAAGGCCACTATTGACACCCTCAAGCAAGAGGGTAAGACACAGAAAGAAATTTCTGAACGAATAGGCTGTTCCCAGAGTGCTGTATCAAGGCACCTCAGTGGGAAGTCTGTGGGAAGGAAAAAGTGTGGCAGAAAACGCTGCACAACGAGAAGAGGTGACCGGACCCTGAGGAAGATTGTGGAGAAGGGCCGATTCCAGACCTTGGGGGACCTGCGGAAGCAGTGGACTGAGTCTGGAGTAGAAACATCCAGAGCCACCGTGCACAGGCGTGTGCAGGAAATGGGCTACAGGTGCTGCATTCCCCAGACCTGGGCTACAGAGAAGCAGCACTGGACTGTTGCTCAGTGGTCCAAAGTACTTTTTTCGAATGAAAGCAAATTCTGCATGTCATTCGGAAATCAATGTGCCAGAGTCTGGAGGAAGACTGGGGAGAAGGAAATGCCAAAATGCCAGAAGTCCAGTGTCAAGTACCCAGAGTCAGTGATGGTCTGGGGTGCCGTGTCAGCTGCTGGTGTTGGTCCATTGTGTTTTATCAAGGGCAGGGTCAATGCAGCTAGCTATCAGGAGATTTTGGAGCACTTCATGCTTCCATCTGCTGAAAAGCTTTATGGAGATGAAGATTTCGTTTTTCAGCACGACCTGGCACCTGCTCACAGTGCCAAAACCACTGGTAAATGGTTTACTGACCATGGTATCACTGTGCTCAATTGGCCTGCCAACTCTCCTGACCTGAACCCCATAGAGAATCTGTGGGATATTGTGAAGAGAACGTTGAGAGACTCAAGACCCAACACTCTGGATGAGCTAAAGGCCGCTATCGAAGCATCCTGGGCCTCCATAAGACCTCAGCAGTGCCACAGGCTGATTGCCTCCATGCCACGCCACATTGAAGCAGTCATTTCTGCCAAAGGATTCTCGACCAAGTATTGAGTGCATAACTGTACATGATTATTTGAAGGTTGACGTTTTTTGTATTAAAAACACTTTTCTTTTATTGGTCGGATGAAATATGCTAATTTTGTGAGATAGGAATTTTGGGTTTTCATGAGCTGTATGCCAAAATCATCCGTATTAAGACAATAAAAGACCTGGAATATTTCAGTTAGTGTGCAATGAATCTAAAATATATGAATGTTAAATTTTCATCATTACATTATAGAAAATAATTAACTTTATCACAATATGCTAATTTTTTGAGAAGGACCTGTATATATATATATATGTAGTCAGTCAGTCATTCATTTTCTACCGCTTATTCCATAGTGGGTCGCGGGGGAGCTGGTGCCTATCTCCAGCAGTCTATGGGCGAGAGGCAGGGTATATATATATATATATATCTGGTGCACTTACTTTGACCCAATTATCCAAATGACTGCTAATCCATCTAAATGACTGAAGAGTCAGTTCCATTCAGAGTTTTAAGTAAAGCAGAAGGCATGTTCCTTTCATGGTATTACAGTGCTGTGAAAGACTCACAGCACTGTGAGTTTCTCCACTTTTGCTTTTATTTCACACTTAAATGTTTCCGATCATCAAAAAAATTTTAATATCACACGAATACAAACTGAGTAAATGCAAAACACAGTCTTCAAACCATGATTCCAGTTATGAAGGGAAAAACCCTATCCTAATCCTCCTGTGTGAAGTAACCTGTGAAAGTAATTTCTCCCTAAACCTGATAACTGGTTGCCTTACCATCAGCAGCTGTCATCAAGCATTGGGAATAACTACCAATGGTTCCATTCTTATTTGGAGATTTGTTTTAATTAAGCTAAATTGGAATGTTTTTTTAGCATGACGCCTCTGTTTGAGTTAATACCACAGCATCTCATTGCATCACAATGTATCATGGGACATTCTCCCACAGAATGAACTGTTAGAGACCAGACTGTATGGTTCCATCAGCTACGGCAAGTCATGCTGAAACACTATGACTGCTGCATTAAAATAACTTTTTAGCTTTCAAAAAGTTCCACTTTTTCCCTTCAGTGCAGAATATTTTCTATAACGTCTTGATTAGTAATGGGAAAAGTGAGATGGGTCTTTAGATCTTTTTTACACTGCAAACATTTTCACCTTGGAACCCTCCCATGGTGCCATTGTTGCCCAGTCTTTTTCTTCCTGTTAAATCATGAACTCTGACCTTAACTGACACAAGTGAGGCCTGCAGTGCTTTAGATCTTTTGTGACCTTCTTGTGAGCTGTTGATGTGGAGTAATTTTTGATGTTGGAGCAATTTCTGTAGACCAGCCCCTTATGACAAAGTTTACTACTGTTTCCTCCATCTATGGATAATGGGTCTCACTGTGGATTGCTGGAGTCCCAAAGCATTACAAATTATTGGCGTTCTAACCTTTCCAAAGTTATAGATATAAAAAGCTTAATTTTTCATCTGATCTTGAATTTCTTTACAATGGATCATCATGTGCTGCTTTTTCAGATCATTTAGCCTACTTCATGTTGTTTAAAAAGCTTTTTTTTTCTAAGTGTTTGAAGAAATTAAAAAAAAACATCCTTCAAGCAGATAGAAGTATTATACTAGCTGTTGATGAAGTTTCTGCTAACAGCATATCCCTGTTTCATTGACTACTCAACCAATAGTCATGAATCTCTCTCTGAAGGTTTTTAAACCACTGATCAAAAACATTTAAATGTGACAATAAAGGAAAACGAGAAGAAATCCGTAACAGAGCAAATACGTTTTCAGCAACATTGGTGTCTCTCCTCATTATAAGGCAGTGAATGCAGATATAATGATCCACACCATACCGAAGACCTGTGTGGAGAGACAGACAGCCAAGTCCATGAATCACAAAACAAACTCTGCACACTGGCTCAGGAGGTGTTTCTTATTGCAATATCCATTTATTGTTCTCTTCACACAAATCATTACAAAACAGAGGGTTCGCAGCAACAGGATCAAAGGAAACATGGTCGTCCCTCAGAGCTGCAGATCTTAAGTAGACGGGCGCTTTTTGTTCACATATCAGTCATCCTCTGCATGTTTGTTCTTTGATTTCTAACAAGTTTGGCAAAGAATTTACAGGGAAGCAAAGCTGCGCAGCTCACAGCTGAATAAAAGAAAAATCTGCATCTTCACGCGGGGCGTTTGACTTCTGGGGTTCATTTGTTTGAACCTCTTTAGTGGTGCTGACGCAGTGCTCACACAGTGAACACTAATAGGGACTGAGTGCATCTGAAGATCTACTGAGATGCTGCACATAAGAGCAGCTTACATGTGGAACTAGAACGTCAGAACATAACCATCTAAAAGGCTATTACACGTCTCCGTGAAGATTATTTTAAGGCATTTCTGCTTCAGCGGGGCATGGCACAGGATAAATTAGAAAACAAATATTATGGAGCAAAATGTGGTACATCTGACCAAACTTCACACCTGGACTTAAAGGATTATTTTTTCATTTCAGCTCAGACAGACAGGTCAATATGAGAAGAGTGACAGAGTCTGGAAAGTTTGTCTTATCCATTGAAATACTTGCATCAAAAACTGAAAAGGGAGAAAACTGAATTAGAAATTGTTTGTGTCTTATGAACTCAAGCTTCAACGAGCATTCTGAATACCATCATCTGGCAAACGTTTCCAAAAATAATGCACATTTAGTTTCTGACAGAGCAAATCCTAAAGCTGCAGCTTAATGAAGAACAGTTTTACATGTGTGAAGTTGGCCCTTCATGGTTCACAGCTTGACACCTATGGAAAAGTTGAAGGGATGAAATATGAACATGTGTTAAATTAGTTTTCATCAAGGAGAACTTAAAGTCCAGTTAAAGTAAACAGTTGATAGGAACCTAAAAAAAACAAAGTTTCCTTCATTGGATAAAACTAAGAACACCCCATGATTCACTCGCTTGTGAAACCACCTTAGGCAGGAAAAACTCGATCTATGTGTTTTTGGACTTCATCAGTCTTCACATTTGACCAGAATATATTTTGTCATACAGAGGACTTTGTGGTCCATTCAATCACTGCAATGTTCCCAGGTCCTGCAGCTGCAAAACAAGCCCAAGTAATCACCCTTTAATTAATGTGCTTGACAGTTAGTTGTGCTCATATGCTGTGTTTGGTTTTCACCACAGATAGTCAGTCTTGACTATATCTTCATGCTTTTCACTACTAACCCGGGAGTCACACAGATTCTTTTGCAGGTCCTGATGCTGCTTGTGCATCAAGAGACACCTCAGGTGCTGGTCTTCTACTATACATCGTTTGAACTTCTAAATGTCACATAAATGACTTGTTACATAAGATGGACATAGAAATAGGCTGGTGACCAAAATCAGGTAAATTTCTGCTTGATCGGTCTTGACCCTTGGTTCAAAAACCCCAGAATCTGATCTATTTTCAATCAATGAAACAAATAAAAGTGTTACTAGGTCATGCTAACAACAACTCTCTTCAGTGCAGACCTTGTTACTGAGGTATGAAGCCTTAAATTTACCTATCTTTAGTACCACTGAGGTGTTCAAATGTAAGGCCAGAAAAAGTTCAAGAAACTGTATTCTTTATGACACGTCCACATGTCAGTGGCAAGCAAGAGCAAAGGAAACAGGAAGGCCATACAAGGTACAGGAAAGTTTCTCTGTTTTCTTCCTCAAGGGTCATATAGCAGGCTGAATTTGGACACATAGGCCGCTGTTTGGAAATGTCATAGTTCATGCATGGGTCTACATTTTGTAGGGGAATACACAAATGGCAGCTACATCCACTGTCAGAAGTTTTTAATTTTCTTAAATGTTTTCCACTTGTGAAAAAAGGCGTACTTAGGTTGTCCCAGGACTGTATAACAGTATGATCACACAGAAACTGACAGGAGACTCTTCCATTGGTTGGCTACAGCTAGATACAGAGATTTTAAGTATTTCTCAACTTGTTTGGTGTTGATTCAAGAAATTCGGCAACATTAGACTCCATGTCCTGCATCAACATAAAAGTTATACGATTTTGCCAAGTTTCAATATTAAGTGAAATTTGTAAAAAATTTGTACAAAATGTCTATTTACAGTATCATACAAAGATACAGGGTTGTGACATGGAGATAAAGGAACAAAAGAATTGTAACACCTAAGGTTGCTGCATTTAGTTGTACATTTGTGTGCTTTAAAATACAGTGGCTTGCAAAAGTATTCATACCCCTTGAACCTTTGCCTATTTTTTATCAATGTTATCAAAGTTACAACCTCAAACCTCAATGTATGTTATTGGGATTTTATGTCATACACAAAAACTAAGTAGAGCATAATCGAGAAGTGAAAGGAAAATTACACTTGGTTTTTAACATTTGTCAAATAAAAATCTTAAATTTGCGGCCGTAAGGTCTGCGGAGCCAGTCGCTGCGGCAATCCCCGAATCCGGTGGTGGACACCGGCAGTAAGGGACGCTGTCAAGCTGAAGAAGGAGTCCTATCGGCTGTGGTTGGCTTGTGGGACTCCTGACGCGTCTGAAGGGTACAGTGAGGCCAAGCGTGCCGCGGCCCGGGCTGTGGCAGAGGCAAAAACCCGGGCCTCGGAGGAGTTCGGTGAGGCCATGGAGAAGGTCTACCTGTTGGCCTCAAAGCAATTTTGGCAAACCGTCCGGCGCCTCAGGAGAGGGAAGCAGTGCGTCACCAACACTGTCAACAGTGGGGATGGGAGGCTGCAGACCTTGACTGGGGATATTATCGTGCAGTGGAAGGAGTACTTTGAGGATCTCCTCATTCCTGCCATCACGCATTCCCTGGTGGAAACAGAGGCTGGGGACTCGGGGCTGGACTCTTTCATCACCCAGGCTGAAGTCACAGAGGTGGTTAAAAAGCTCCACGGTGGCAAGGCTTCGGGGGTGGATGAGATCCACCCTGAGTACCTCAAGTCTCTGGATGTTGTGGGGCTGTCATGGTTGACACACCTCTTCAACATTGCGTGGCGGTTGGGGACAGTGCCTCTGGACTGGCAGACTGGGGTGGTGGTCCCCCTACATAAGAAGGGTGACTGGAGGGTGTGTTCCAACTACAGGGGGATCACACTCCTCAGCCTCCCTGGTAAGGCCTACGCCAGGGTATTGGAGAGGAGTCCGGCCGATAGTCGAACCTCAGCTTCAGGAGGAGCAGTGTGGTTTTCGTCCCGGCCGTGGAACACTGGACCAGCTCTATACCGTCTACAGGGTACTCGAGGATTCATGGAAGTTTGCCCACATGTGTTTTGTGGACCTGGAGAAGGCATTCGACTGTGTCCCTGTGGGGGGTGCTCGAGGAGTATGGAATCAGGGGCCCTTTATCAGGGGCCATGCGGTCTCTGTACAAGCGGAGCAGGAGTTTGGTCTGCATTGGCGGCACTAAGTCGGACTTGTTCCCGGTGCATGTTGGACTCTGGCAGGGCTGCTCTTTGTCACCGGTCCTGTTCATAACTTTTATGGACAGGATTTCTAGGCGCAGCCAAAGGCCGGAGGAGGTCTGGTTTGGGGACCAGTGGATTTCGTCTCTTCTTTTTGCAGATGATGCGGTCCTGTTGGCCACATCTAGCCAAGATCTACAGCATCCGCTGGGGCGGTTCGCAGCTGAGTGTGAAGCGGCTGGGATGAAGATCAGCTCCTCCAAGTCCAAGGCTATGGTTCTTGACCGGAAAAGGGTGGCTTGTCCTCTTCATTTTGGAGGGGAGTTCCTGCCTTAAGTGGAGGAGTTGAAGTATCTCGGGGTCTTGTTCACGAGTGAGGGAAGAATGGAGCAGGAGACTGACAGACGGATCAGTGCGGCTGCCGCAGTAATGGGGGCGCTATGCCGGTCCGTTGTGGTGAAGAGAGAGCTGAGCCAAAAAGCGAAGCTCTCGATTTACCGGTCGGTCTACGTTCCTACCCTCACCTATGGCCATGAACTTTGGGTCATGACCGAAAGAACGAGATCCCGGATACAAGCGGCTGAAATGAGCTTCCTCTGTAGGGTGGCCGGGCACTCCCTTTGAGATAGGCTTGGAGTGGAGCCACTGCTCTACTCAGAGCCCCTCCCGGTGCCTGAGCCTACTCAACTGGCTCGGGCATCTATATCGGATGCCTCCTGGATGTCTTCTTCGGGAGGTGTTCCAGGCACGTCTCACTGGGAGGAGGCCCAGGGGACGGCCCAGGAGATGCTGGAGGGACTATGTCTCTCGGCTGGCCTGGGAACTCCTTGGGCTCCCCCAGGAGGAGCTGGAGTTGGAGGGACGTCTAGGCGTCTCTGCTGAGTCTGCTGCCCCCGTGACCGATTCCTGCATAAAAGTGGAAGACGACGAGTACGAGTACAAAATCTTAAAAGTGGGGATTGCATTTGTATTCAGCACCCCTATGTCAATACTTTCAATAAATCATATTTCACTGCAGTTGATGCCACAGGTCTTCTGCAGTATGGTCTACCAGCTTTAAAATATCACCATGCCATTTTTACACTTGAATATGCTTTGATCTAAATTATTCCCAAATATCAAGTCCTTTGCAAAAACAATGACCACAACATGATGCTACCATCACCTGGATTCACAGACGGAATGATGTGTTAATGTGTGATTGAGGGATATGCATGGTAAGTTTTGGATATGGGCCAGAAAGATACATTTTGGTCTCATCTGCCCAGAGCACCTTCTTCTACATGTATGCAGTTTTCCCCACATGGCCTATGGCTTTCTTCAATAATTCATTTCTTCTAGCTAATCTTCCAAAAAGAGATAATGTGCAGTATAACAGCTCTCACGTTGACAAATTCTCCCAACTGAGCTATAGACCTCTGCCACTCCTCCAGAACTACCATGGGCTTCTTGGCTGTTTCTCAGATTAATGCTCTCCTTGCCTGGCCTATTGGATGGCTATGTCTTAGTAGGTTTGCAGTTGTAGCCACACTCTTTCCAGTGTTGAATTAATGACCTTAAAAGATCTGTTAAGTAAAGCAAGTGGGCTGAATTTACGGTATTCACTGTTATTTTGGCATTAAATTGGTCATACCGAATTGTATTTATCAGTGTCAGATTGAGGGGGCTACAAATGCAGTTTTCCCATTTTATTTGTAGAAAGTGATGATGATTTTCCTTCCACTTATGGAGTTACACACTACTGTGTGTTGGCCTATCATAAACAATCCTAATTAAATATAATTAAGTTTCAGGTTGTAATGCGATAAAAGTAAAAAGGTTTAAGTAGTATGACAGTGTACATCGATGTACATTTGATTCCTACAAACAAGTGTTGTCTGTCTTCGTGTGTGTGTTTATGCATGGGCCATCCAGCAGGGGGAAACATTTTACAGCACAATGATGGCACGGTATCTCGGAGGGGAGCTAAATGGAGATGAAGTGTGGGTGAAGGGGCTAACGCTGGAGTGAAGAGATTGTGTAAATCAAATCCAGCAAAACTGTCTCACCATATGTAGCGCTTATTGCATCTATGCTTTATATACAAATCAGTGAGGATGAATTCTTTAAATCAGAATAGTTACATGACAAGGGCAGTTGGTAGAAAAGAGGTAACTCCTTTTCCTGGGACAACAATGTTTCAAATCCAGTAGAACAACAACCAAAACATGGAATCTCATACAGTTGGTATGCATGAACAATAATAAAAAAAAATAAAAAATAAAAAACTTGCTCCTGAATGTGAAACAATTTATTTGGCTGCAGTCAAGACCTTGCCTTTATTTCTAACATATTTGCATTTGGCAAAACTGCATCCATCTCAGAGTGAAAAAACCCTAGTGAAAGTGTCAGCATCTTTCTCCTGTCTGCTTTTGTCTGTTGCTTCTGCTGAGACATTAAATGTTTGCTTTGCTCAGAGTGGACCTCATGCAGTGCAGAGTGGGCTACCCAAACGTCAGCAGTGTGTTGGATAGGATAAGCAGGAAGAAGAAAGAAAGAGCATGTGTATGAGTGCGTTTGTGTGCATGGCTCGGTTAAAAGGTGTTTTTAATGGGTGCATCTCAGTTTGACACATTTCTTGCAGCGAGTGTCTTTGGTCCAAAGTGGCAAACTCCTGGTGGCACTCCTCCGAGAACATCTTGGGAGTTCACAGCCACTTCTGGTTGTCAGATCCTGTCTCTTTTTCACATGTGTAAACTTATTGGTAGAAAAAAACATGGAAAATCTCTGGAGTCACAGTTTGTTGTTTTCCCATGGCAGGAAAAATTAATTGTGACTGATTTAATACAAAATAACATAAAAATTAATTTCTGATGAGAACTAGGTGACTCTCAGTTGATTGCTCACTGTATTGTAAGAAAATAAAGTCTAAAACGTTTGCCTATCGGTTCCCCGGCAGTTAAGGAGGTCTACAGGGTGATGTCTACAGAACCTAGACCTGCGTGGAATAGGAGCGGTGCAGCGTTGAGTTCCGACCCGCCCCATGGGCCGCACAATGTGGTGAGTGCTGCTCCGGCTGGTCTAGACTTGGCTGGAAATGGAGCGAGACGGTGTGAGGACATCGGGAGTGCCGGGAAACCGATAGGGCTGATGGTCATGTGATCTCTGTAAACGGAGATTCCCGCAGAGTCTGCAGGGGTAGAGAGAGGAGTGAGAAGGAGAGAGAGGTAGGGGTGTGGGGGGGCAGGAAGAAGAAGGTGAAGGGGAGAGAAGGCGGTCGGAGAGAAGAATAATCCAGTGCAATGTGCCGAATGAAGTGATTTTTTTGGGCAATGGAGGGAGAGAGGATGTACAAACAGAAATAAGGGATATTGAGGGATCTCAGTGAGGAAAGGGTTCAGGTTTGGTTAGAATGGCTGGATGTAGGCGTTGAAGGGTGAGGAGCCAGAGAGTGCAGGATGCTGGAAGGGAGTGATAGATTAAAAAGGAGAAAGACAAAGTGGGAGACAGAGGAAAAGAAACAGTCAGGTGAGGGTTAGTGATGAAGACAGACCACAGAGGACGAAAGACATTTACGCAACCACTCCGACAGCACCCATGTCAGAATCCCTTTAAGACATGCAGCACTTTTTAGGAGAGGATAAAACTTTAGCAATCAGGTCTACTGCTGTTACTCCCTTTTAGGATTGACAGGGCAACCTCTTTCATTTACATACAAATATACCCAAAGTTTTTTAGACAAACCTCTGACTTATGCTGAAGAGTACCTGGGAAAGGACAGAGTTTACGATATGTTGCAACACCTGCCTTATTTTACAGAAAGCATACAAAAATTACAAAAAACTCTGTCTCTTAAACGTTTTTACAGTTTAGCACAGTGTAACCACCAACTTTTAATTACTTTTAATTGGAATTTTATGTGTAAGGAAAATAAAACATGGTTTCAAAAGTTTCACAAAATAAAATCTGAAAAGTTTTTTATGCCTTTTGGTTCTTTGTGTTTTCTTTCAGGGTACGTCTTTACCAGCTTTGCACATTTAGAGACTCAACTCAACGTTTTGCCCCTTGTTCTTTACAAAGTAACTTCAGCTCAGTCAGATTTTTTGAAGAGCATATGTGAACAACAATTTACAGGGCTTGCCGCACACTAAGGAACGTTTGGTCTAGACTTGGATTGAGACATTCTAACAGATAATCTACGTTAATCTAAACCATTCTTTTCTAGCTTTGGCCATGTGTTAAGTATTGTTGTTAGAAGGTAAACCTTCTACATCTCATCCCCACAGCATAATGCTGCCACGGCCATGTTAGACACTGAGAATAGTTCTCAAGCTATGCTACTGGTCTGGCGTGTTCCTTTGTCTTCATGATACTGATAGTTGACTAATATTCTCTAACCTTACTTCTCATGAAGGATATCTCTGTTACGCCTTTTCAGCTTGCAGCTTAAGTGTGCAAAGATTTAAGGGATTCACTTGGGTGTTTTAGCTGGGTCCAGGGGCTGCATGCATGCTCATTTTGTAAGAGGTCAGGAAGAAGGAAGACAACAGTTTTAATTAAGAGACAAGGGATATTTATCTCACCCATCTGGTGGGCACAGTTGTGCTTTAGACCCACCCTTACCTGAGGGCCACTTAACTTTTCGAGTGGACTTTCCACACAAGGCAGTGTCACCATGGGCATGCCCAGCATCGATTCAGGACGTCGGGGGCGCAGTGGAGGTGGGCCTGGCTGAAACTGTTGGAAGTTGTTAATGACACAGGTCACCTGGAGAGAGAGAGGGGAAAAAAAAAACAGGAAATAACTCAAAAATACAACTGAGCTGCAGCCTTGAAGTCAAGCATCTTTGATCAGTTATATTAAAAGGCTCATTTGAAATATGAAATCCATTCACAATAGGCCCCTGATGAAAACATTTTTTAGCATACGAAATCACGGGTGTTGTGTTTATATGATAAAGAGTGAGTTTGTGATTTAAGACTGAATGATTTCAGTGTTAGGTTTTCAGAGCAGTTCCTAAAGGCTTTTATAAACCGAAATGTTTGACCAGCAAGCGTCAAGGGTAAATTACCAAAACGACACCTAGAGTACATTGGCCTGTACAAACGAAACGGCAGGTTGGTGGCTTATTTGAAAATAAATTTATGACAAAGCCCACCTTAAAAGGTACCTTCAGCAAAAGATGATCATTGCGCTGGAAAATATAGTTCTTCTAGAGTTACCATTGCACTCTTGGCTGCTCTCCTTGGTCAGTTTAAGTTAAGTAAAAAATTACTTACTATATTGTTGTGTTGGTCTATCACAGAAAATTCCAACAAAATTAAAACCAATGTTGAAAACATTTTAAGAAACATGTTTGTGAATATACAATGAGAAATTCTGAGAAAGTGGCATGAATAACTGTATACTTTTATTCTCACCAAGAACACAGAGATGGCTCCACCAGTGAAGAATCCGGCCAGCACATCGGCCCAGTGGTTGCGGTACTCTGCGACCCTTACCACTCCCACCAGCATGGCCAGGCACAGCAGAGTGAGGCTGATGGTGGGTTTGGTGAGCCGTGTTCCCTTCGTTTTAAACACCAACGTCACATACATCTGCAGAGACCCATTGAAAAGGGAAAGCACAGGAAGGCAAAACAAACAGGAGGGACATACAGGCATAAACATGATTTTATAACAGCACATGGCAGGTAACAAACATTGCATCTTCCAGTATCTAATCTTTAATCTATTAACAGATTTTAAGGAAATGTTGCTTTTTCATAATAAAGGCATACCTTATAAACTGAGTAGGGGGAAAAAATAACTAAGAGGTGTTACTGAGCAGCATGCTCCGACCTACCACAGTGTACACAGCAGAATACATGCTGAGCGCTGCATCCTTCGATGGGAAGGATTTACGCGCAGACATGACAATCAGCGGGTTGCCAGTGCAGGCGCGGAGCTCTGTGATATACTGCATGGTTGACTGGCAGCCTAACGCTGTGTAGTTTGGTCGGCAGGCAGATAGGAAATGAGGCGTCTGGTTTCCTGTCACCACCTGGCCGGCATTGGCAAAAATGGCAGTGGTGAACAAGCCAAAGGCATACACACCTGGGTACAAGGTACAAGAGAAGCACAAGAAACAGTAGGGAACATTAGTGGAAGAGGTGACAAGATGTTAAAGATTTTATTTTCGCATATGGGGGAAGAAATAACATTTTAAATGTTTGAGATTAGCATCAGATCTTGTACACATGCTTTAAGATAAAACAGGATACTTTTTTTACCCTTCTCCTCAAAATAGCACTAACACTTTATTATCAGCCAAGGTGTGAAATTGTCAGAGGAGTCTTCACCTCAGCTGATTCAGCTTAAAATGCAAACTTGCAAGCTGCTTAATATTCATGGAAGTCTCCCTGCAGGAATCCTGAAAGCTCTACCCTCAAGATCACAGCCCATTTACTTGTCCAATTAACAGCTTCATGTACGAGTACTGGATGACAAACTGAAGAGTTGCAGCCTTATCTTTGATGATGCCCTGACCTGTTTCTTGAAGATTTTAATTGATCCTCAAGCCTCGCAGAAACACAAAATACCTTTCACAAGAAGATAAGGTTGCTGTAACACTGCTTCTTATCTTGCCATGTACGCTGGCGGGTTGAAAAATGCCTGTTATGTGGGTCTAAATATGAGGAAATTAAGAGGGTTTTGTGGAACATCGACTAATATCTTTGAAGTAGGTATGTGGCTTTAATAAACTCCTGTTCTGAATAAAATGTATTTGTGGATCAAGGGCTGTGTCAGTACGAGTTATGTTACTTTTGCTGTAACATCACTGTCTTGTTGATTTTTTTTTCAGCTCAGATGAGTATCAGAGAAATAAATTTAGAAAGTAGGGCAGATTGTCAGTTTCACTTCCTGTTTCAAGAATCCAGCATACCGAGGTGAATGAATCTCCACCAGTGCAAGCAGCAGAACAAAGTGAGATTAAGGAATATTATTTAGTCATCAATGCAATATTTGAGTCACGGTCATGACGTTTCTGAAAGCAGTGGCGGAAATGTATGACATATACATGTTGTGCACGCTGTGGTGAACTAGTTTTGACATGTCAAAACACTCTGTTATCAAATTACTTAAAGTATCAAATGTGCTGTGAAATCATGCAGGAACATAATTTTCCTATGGTATTGCATCTTCCTACACAACTGAAATGAAAGGCAGATGTGCAATAGTGTTACAGAGGTATGAAGCCATGTAGGTTGAATGAGTTATGTTAATAATGTTTACAAACAAATCTGTCTCTTAATTATTTATCATATTCAAACACAAATCTGAATGAAGGATACATTATTTCCTCCCCATGAATGGATTTCTATTCAGTCATATTCAGTAAATTAAAATATGTGTTTTGATCAGGTCCTATTGTCAGATTTAAAGTACGTTTTGAAAATAACCTTTAGGCAGGTAATAAACATGCTTTTTTTAAGCCCACATTACTGTAATAAAATGTTTTGTTTTAAATTAAATTATAACAATAATATTTAAAAATAAATGTTGTGCTTTCTTTTGCTGGAAGCGTAAAATCATAACAAAAACGAAAGGCTTGAATACATTAGTCTGTGTGTAATAAATGTAACTGAGTTACTAAAATAAATTTACTTTTCAATATTATTCTAATTTATTGAATATGACTGTAGATATAAAAAAGAAGCAGCATTTCTGTACATTTCTCAGGAGTAATATTTATTTGGGATCCACACTAGAATAAATTATTAAAATAGAACGATTATAAGAGAAATGACCAGAATGTAACAAGTATGCTCAAGAATTAATTATTAATTCTTTATAATTATTTATTAAATTAAGATCTCTTTACTCATGATTTTATAAAGCAAAAAGAAACACATAAATCTAGCCAAAGAACGAATATAAAACTGATAGTACAGGCTTGGTCCCTATGTTATTTCAGAAAGGATACAAAATTGAAGATTAATTCAAAGCCTTTGAACCACATTGTATCAGTAGCTTTAAACTCTAGAATCGCCAAGAACAGAACTAGAAAGAGCACCTTACTGGGTCAGACACGACAGCTTACATTCTCAGAAGCAAATAGACTTTCTCTTCACGTTGTTCCAACACCTTCAGTCTCTTGGGTGGAGGGATAGTTGGCTTTCTGTACTAACCAGTGGTTCTGACCTCTCAGAGGTTACTCAGCAACTGGCAGTTGTTGGTTTTGGCCCAGGTTTATGATTATCTTGGTTGTTCCCCTCTTTCAGATTTCAGAACTGGGTAACACACTTAAAAACAGTTACTAAATAATGCTAAGCACAAGTCCAAGGAATGGGGGGAAAAAAAACAATAATAAATCTTGCAGGAGTTTTGCACAAAATAAGACCAATGTAGCAAATAAATTTATTCAGACGTGGTAATTAATTATGTCAGATCAGGTGTGGATTTTTAATGGGTGTATTGGTCCGGTCTTTGACCAATTCAGAATCTGCCTCTGCTTTTTAGATGCCGTAGATTCCAGGAGAGGAGGCGTCAGGAGGCCTGATGAGCCAATCAGAAGTAGACTTGGGGTAAAGTAAGAGCTATGCCACATTAGACAGCAAGATAATTGGATTACCATTATTTTTGCAAACAAACTTCATTTAGACTGGAGAGAGGCCAAAAGTATCCACAGTCTTTGCTGTAGCTGTAATACCCACAAATTGTTATAACTGGGGCTGTTTTCACATTAAAAGATGAAATATTAAAACCTTCAATTAAATAAAAGGACAGGATCACATTCAATGTTTTAAACATTAAGTGATATTTAGAGTTATAGCTAATAAACATTTTTAAAAAAGGTTTTAAAATTTGTTGAAAGTTAGAAAAATAGGATAAATCCCTTTAAGGACTGCAGCATTTACTAACAGACATTTAGACAAACCTGTTTTCAAGAAGCACTGGTGATCGTAAAACCTTTCATGTATTGGAAATTGCAGGATACAACCTGCAAGGAATAACATGTTCATTTGGCTCGAGCTATATTCCAGCAAGGGTATTTCAAAGGGACTTGGAGAAAAGCAGTTCTTGCAGCTAAAATGTTATATATGATGCATTTGTGTGGAACACAGAGGCCAAATGCAGCATCCTCACCTAAGAAGCGTACAATGCGCCTGAGCAAAGGACTGAAGTAGCAGCAGTCTGCAGTGACTATGGTCTTCTCCTGGGTTCCCTCTGCCTTGGTAAAGAATGCACAAAGCTCCCCAACAAGGATCTGTGCACACAAGAAAAACAGAGAAATGTGTAATACCATTATATTTTTTCTTGGTCTATCTGGTGCCATTGTTTGCGCTGTATTGGAGTTCGTTTGCGTGTACTGCCTCAACAAAGAAGGTGTTTCAAAACAGGTCCAAACCACGATAGTGCCACCATGTTTTTCTTTATTTGGAATGAAACAACAATGTTGGGTAATATGGGCATTGAGTGTAACATCGCAAATATTAATATTTTACTTTAAACAAAAATGGTCAGGCAATTTATTTCACTTTGTATGAACCTGAACTGTGTTGCCTCTATAGACTGCTGATTTCTTAATGGGATGAAACTGTGAGGCTCATAAGCATGGGGGGAAACAACCCTCAAATATCTGAGCTTATACCATAACCTAGCTCTTAATAATGAATAGCTAATACAGCTATGCCTCACCTGTAAAATCATTCTGACAACATGCATGTCCTGCTGTGACTGTAGTGGCACCCACTTTATCACTGATTGTGTTCAATCAGCCTCGCTCTATCTGCACACTCAACATAATTCTCCATTTATGCCTGACTCTGGCAGCGAGAGTGCCACTACATGTGCTTGTGGAGTGAGAGCAAAAGGACGTGAAAGAAGTACAAGGGTGGTTAGAGTGAAATTAGGAGAACGATCATGTTTCCAGTCAAGTCCTGTGCTTCTTGGCCTATTCATCAGGTCCCAGCCAAGTCAAAAGTGTTAGCAGCCTGCAGGGACCTGGCCAAAGCAGCAGTGCTGTGAAGTGCATGCCCAGCCAAGTGGTTTTTCCCATTAAAACAACACCATCCCATTGGGTGTTCCATGGCAACACTCTAAACACTAACATGAGCATGAATTCAAAGCTGAGGGAGGCTTAAATCAGTGGCAGCATATCAGATATGCAAGGGGCGTCATCATACTGAGAGCATTTCTGAAGCAATTAAAAGAATAGGTGCCGTTTCCATGGGGGTTGCTGCTTTGCAGTAGTTCTGAGACTGAAAACCCCACACAAAATATCAAATTACACTAAATTACCGTAACAGATGGACAAGTGACACTAAACACTTAACCTGGATACAGTGGTGAAGCAGAGAGAAATACATTTGTAAACACTGTTTTGATAGCACTGTTGAAATATGAACCACAAAAGGTACAGAATATGAATTTATGTTCAATTGCATTGAAAGCCTTGTAAAACTCTAAAGAATGATAAAACTTTCATTACAGCATAGATCTGAGTAATTGATCAAATCAAGTATTAAACTGATCTTGTTGGAGATATGTCTGTTTCTCATGAAGCCAGATTGAGTCTCGTCAATATGTAATCCAAAACAGTTTTTATTCTATAGCAAATATTAGTGCAAATATTTTAGAATTATTATTTAATAAGCAGATTGGATGCCAGATGTCAATAAGAAGGAAATCTTTCTTTGGTTTTGGTATTAGAGTTATGAGGCCTTTCGTTAGAATAGGAGGAAGGGTGCAAGCTGAATGCTTTATGGAAAGCAGAGGTAAAGCCATCCTCACCTGAAGACTTATTAGAATTGAAGTGTTCAAGAGCAAATATAACTTCCTGTAGTTTTAGTGGTTTGTCACAAGATTGTTTTGAGTCAGTGTGAATTAACTTAATTGTCAATAATGGACAGGTAGAATATTTACTATGTTTTAATTCATATAGTTTGGTATAAAATCTGAATAATATTCTTCTATTTCTATTTTTCTTGGATCATCATGTCTCCATCAGTATTTAGTATTAGTTTTATTTTATTTTTAGCATGAAGTTCTTCAAGTCACAAAAAACCAGTATTCTGTTCCCCTTCTTCCAACCATCTTCTCCTACTTCTCACCTCTCAGCTTTCAGTCTGTAAATGTCATCCAGTTGATTTTGTAGACTGATTAAGTGTTGATGTTCACTTTCAGTTAAGTTTCCTGGTATTTTTTGTTATTAAGGTTATTTCTGAAATTAAATTTTCTTCGTCAGCTTTAGGGAACAAACCTCCGTATACCTTCAGGAATTTTGATAACTGAAATTGTAGGAGATTCCAATTGATAAAAAATTGTTTTTCTACTGAGGTTTATGCCAAAATCATTCAATTAACGAATGGACAGTTTTGGACACAGCATCATGTTTTAGAATAGAGCTGTTCAGTTTACATTATGAACCCCATTGGTGAGATTTGTATTGAGATTGCTTTGTGGTCTGTCAAAGAAGCAGTGAGGATATTGACCTTGATAACGTTATCAAAACAATTGGAAACCAACCAAAAGTCTGTGTGTGATAAGCTGCTACGTGCTATTGGTTGCCAGTGTAGGAAACCCGAGAGATCTGGAGACTGCTAACTGCAGTAATTATTAACAGAAAGTCACTATAGGAACAAGGAAGAAGCACATGCCTGCGGCCAGTTAAAAGACAATGGAAGCAATGTTAACGTCTCAGTCAAAGAACAGCGGTGAATGCTAATGCTGCCTAAAATCTGTAAGACAGACCTTTCACTTGTTCAACTTCAAAAACACTAACATTTTTAAAGAAAACAAAAACAACAAGCTATGAGAGTTGGCATATGTTGGTAAAATAAACAGCCTGTTGTAGGTTTGTTACTAAGGCAGACTGACTGACTAACTTAGGTAGATCATCTTGTTAGACTTTAAATAATCTTACTTTACAAAGAGCAAAAAATCCAAACAATTCTGTACAATAAGCATGTTTAATTTAGAGCTACTAATACATTTTGCTGATATGTTGTCTGGGTTAGGGCTGCTTAAGTTTACACCATCCAATCTCCCTCTGCAAACCTAACGGGTGAATCTGAAAATAATCCATTCTTCTTCCGACCTGTGAACACACCACACTAAGCACCAGGTCCAGGTCATGCTAACAACAGGACTCTTCAGTGTGGACGGTTAGGTCCACTCAAAATTAGCCATAGAGGGATCAGTGAAGTGTTTAAAATGAGTTAGAGCACAGAGATGTGAGTAGCTTTTTAAAAAGGAAACTGGATTTGCTGAATGTCAAAATACTTCTTACACTGCAAGAGAGCGAGACTTTCTGCGCATAACAGGAAGGCTGATATTTCAGAACCTTAGTGGCCTTTTGAAAATTGCAGAGTGTAAGTAAGGCACGACATTTTGCAGAATAATTAACAGAGACTGCTGATTTTGTATTGCTAACCTTGCTAACCATGTTAACTGCGCGTTTTAAAACCTCAAGGCTCTTAAATCATTTTGTCTTTATAGTAAAATGAAATTAAAACCTAGTTTTACAGAAATTCCACACTCACTCACACAGTCATGTCTATCATTGTGAGGGTGTTACATTGACTTTATTTCTATGTCCTAGCCCTGACCCTTAACCATAAACCTAACCTCAGTTTACATGCACCCCCTCAATGATAAATCTCAACCTATTTCCAATGTCATCCACGTGCTTAGCTCTCAGTATGTCTTTATTGCTCGTGCTAGTTGAGCATTTTAAAAATACAGATAACTGTTTATAAAAACGAACAAAGCAGACTTTTGATTCAACAAATATTTTTGTCCTAAAGATTTTTTAATCACACTTAATTAACATTGTGGGTCTAATATGTATTTGATCAAGTTTTGGAAGTTTTGAAAACCTGAATTATCAAGTGTTCCATCTATAGTTTTCCCATATTTTGGATGAAGCTAAATTACACCTTGGTAAAGCTTTATAATGAAAGGCAGCATATCATTAAATGATGTTGATTTAAGTACTTTTAAGTAAGCCATGAGAGCTTTTTGTATGGCATGTTTGTTAGAAGGAAAAGCAGATGCTTACAGAACTGTAGAAGGATTAATTATTCATGTTTCTGTTGCATCCAAATGAATCATGTAGCGTCTCGTTTGAGGAAACAGCTTGAAATTATCTCTCAGCCTTGTTAGATTCTCTCTATCAACCTTCTAGTGCCCTGTTACTTACGAGTTTATAACTAACAAGTAGTCAGGACTATATTGTCAGGACTATTGAACCCTATTATAGCTACAGCGATTGGGGGGCTTGGCTCTGTGTGTTACTGCATATTAGCTCAGACAGATAATTTTTATGAATCTGTATATAATATATAGCTATAACAGAAGATTTTCAGTCAATACCCTAATTGTGTCAGTAAAGCTGTTTTAAAACAATGGTGGCTTAGTTACCATGTAAAATATCTACCCTACTGGAATGTGTTTCTTCAGTTTGGGCAACCGAGTGTCATAATTATCAGGTAATTTGTCAATAAAGTTGTGAAGGTCAAATTAATCCCTGTGACAGTGTTGCAAAGCAAAGACACAATGACTTTTGCCAGTGTTCCCTTCCAACAGTAATGAAATAAACAATCAAAATACATCAGGGAAAGAGACACAGGACAGTGTTATTAAATTTTAATAATTAAATATCTATGACTAAATCAAAGATGTACAAATCAGAGATATGTTGACCATTTCTGATCTGTGGTTTTAGTAATGCTTTGTCTTGTCAATAAAAACTTTAGCCGTTTTGATTTCCTTACCTTAGACTAATCTTCCTTGGCAGCTTTGGAATAATATGGATTTTGGCTTTTATGACCACATCAGCAATATTTACCACATCCATCTTTGATGTCCTTTTTTCAGCACAATTTCACTTATATGATCTGATACTAATTTGTTTACTTTAAGCTGCCTTATTAACATATCGGGGCCACAAAATATCTGAAACCCTGCTGATCCAAATGGGTAAAATGGACTATTAATTACAATAAAAACCACAAACATGCTTAATAAACAGTTCTGAAACTTGAAATTGCAAACATACGTTATAAATATGTAAAAAGGTAAAATAAAAACATAGTGAAACATGGCTAACATGATTTCCAGCAGCTGACTTGAAGATGTTTCTCACCCACACTGGGTTCATATCAGAACTTTCTGGCATACAAAGACATGCTTGTAGAGAACATGAAAAGTCCATGCAAAAGGAGCCCTGTGTGGGATTCAAACCTATAGCTGCATTTGATTTCTGAGTCCATATATTTAGTTCTCCATGTACAATAACATAAAAACAAATCATTTTCCACAATTCTGGATGAGGGAAAAATGTTACATTTCTGTGTGTTCAATTTCAGTAACTACAAAATAGTTAAAACAAGTTTGACTGCTCAAGTTACATATGCAAGGTGTTTCCTCTACAGAGAGACCAAGCCTTGCATCTCATTTCCTTCAGGCTATGCATTTTACAGGCGTTTTGTGTGTTTTGGAGGGGATGTTCAGAGGTTTTAAAAGACCTGCCGGTGGGGCACATGCAGCCATTTTGGGAGCGAGGCTGTTTGTCCTCGACTATTTCTAAATATTTCTGTATAAAAGAAAAAAAACAGGGTACCGTTATGATGTAAGCACTGCTTTCAGCTTCAAGGTTTTACGGATGAACAACAACAACACATGACATCTTACCCTGAGTCATTATTTATTGAACTAAAGCTAAGAGGTAATGCAGAAGCAGACTAAACTGAGCCAAAGCCTTAATGCTGATTACAAAGAGTCATCAACTTGATCACATTTTGCAGAAAGCGTGCTTAAACACAACAACACCAGCAACAGATGTTGACACTTTAACCAGTGATCCTGATCATTTCTCCCAGGAGTTTCATCTAATTCATTCTAGCAGTTTTTGTGTAATCCTGCAAACAAGACAAAAAAACAAAAACAAAAACGGTTGAGATAGGAGCTCCTACTGAAAATCGTTGCTATATTTAACAGAAGAACATTTTGATGACATATTTATAATATTCAATCTAATGAAACTAATCCGCACTGTTGTCTTTAGACCCATTTTTATGAAGTGCTGCTCTGCAAGCTTTAGGGCCTAATGCTTCTGACAAGTTTGGGGAACTTATTCATGTGTAAAGTATACAGAGACGCCTCGCTGTCACTAAAATTCCATTATCTTTCATGATCTACAGCAACCTCGATGTCTGCAATGCAGAATGCAAGTAAAAATAATGCACTGGTCTGAGTACATCATTTGGACCTTTCACCAAGATTTGTACTGTGTGGATCGAGTGCTAACAGACTGTTAGCTAAACAGAGTGAATACTGACAGGAGAAAAGCAGTACAATAGAGGAGGTTCTGTTGGGTAGGGATGGAAGTACAAAGCAAAATTATTGAAAAAACAGAATTATCTCATTTGAGGATAAAAGAGCACTGGGTACAGAAGTGTAAACAACATTACATTCATTACATAATGTGTTCACACATATTAGGCACAAGAAATCCAGACTTGACTGGACATCACTTAAACAAGAAGTGATGCTTTTGTTCCATTGAAAGAGGCCAAACAGCACACCTGAACAGCTGATGGGCATTTGAAAATCAACCCAAACCAAACATATTTGCAATTTCTCCCTGTTCTCTGTTTCGCCTCACTGAAACACAACTTCCTCATTATTGTGCAGCAGAATCACTGATCTCTCTTTTTCCAATTATAGTTTCCTTCCTTACGCTCCACATGTTTGTTCAGCACTGCAAAGCAAACCAGGTTGGATATCCCCTTCTCTTTCTCTTGCTACAGGTCCTTCTCATAATATTAGCATATTGTGATAAAGTTAATTATTTTCCATAATGTCATGATGAAAATTTAACATTCATATATTTTAGATTCATTGCACACTAACTGAAATATTTCAGGTCTTTTATTGTCTTAATACAGATGATTTTGGCATACAGCTCATGAAAACCCAAAATTCCTATCTCACAAAATTAGCATATTTCATCCAACCAATAAAAGAAAAGTGTTTTTAATACAAAAAACATCAACCTTCAAATAATCATGTAATCATGACTGCTTCAATGCGGCGTGGCATGGAGGCAATCAGCCTGTGGCACTGCTGAGGTCTTATGGAGGTCCAGGATGCTTCGATAGCGGCCTTTAGCTCATCCAGAGTGTTGGGTCTTGAGTCTCTCAACGTTCTCTTCACAATATCCCACAGATTCTCTATGGGGTTCAGGTCAGGAGAGTTGGCAGGCCAATTGAGCATAGTGATACCATGGTCAGTAAACCATTTACCAGTGGTTTTGGCACTGTGAGCAGGTGCCAGGTCGTGCTGAAAAATGAACTCTTCCTCTCCATAAAGCTTTTCAGCAGATGGAAGCATGAAGTGCTCCAAAATCTCCTGATAGCTAGCTGCATTGACCCTGCCCTTGATAAAACACAGTGGACCAACACCAGCAGCTGACACGGCACCCCAGACCATCACTGACTGTGGGTACTTGACACTGGACTTCTGGCATTTTGGCATTTCCTTCTCCCCAGTCTTCCTCCAGACTCTGGCACCTTGATTTCCGAATGACATGCAGAATTTGCTTTTATCCGAAAAAAGTACTTTGGACCACTGAGCAACAGTCCAGTGCTGCTTCTCTGTAACCCAGGTCAGGCGCTTCTGCCGCTGTTTCTGGTTCAAAAGGGGCTTGACCTGGGGAATGCGGCACCTGTAGCCCATTTCCTGCACACGCCTGTGCACGGTGGCTCTGGATGTTTCTACTCCACACTCAGTCCACTGCTTCCGCAGGTCCCCCAAGGTCTGGAATCGGCCCTTCTCCACAATCTTCCTCAGGGTCCGGTCACCTCTTCTCGTTGTGCAGCGTTTTCTGCCACACTTTTTCCTTCCCACAGACTTCCCACTGAGGTGCCTTGATACAGCACTCTGGGAACAGCCTATTCGTTCAGAAATTTATTTCTGTGTCTTACCCTCTTGCTTGAGGGTGTCAATAGTGGCCTTCTGGACAGCAGTCAGGTCGGCAGTCTTACCAATGATTGGGGTTTTGAGTGATGAACCAGGCTGGGAGTTTTAAAGGCCTCAGGAATCTTTTGCAGGTGTTTAGAGTTAACTCGTTGATTCAGATGATTAGGTTCATAGCTCGTTTAGAGACCCTTTTAATGATATGCTAATTTTGTGAGATAGGAATTTTGGGTTTTCATGAGCTGTATGCCAAAATCATCCGTATTAAGACAATAAAAGACCTGAAATATTTCAGTTAGTGTGCAATGAATCTAAAATATATGAATGTTAAATTTTCATCATGGCATTATGGAAAATAATTAACTTTATCACAATATGCTAATATTTTGAGAAGGACCTGTATATTTGACCGGTTAAATTGCATGGACTTTTCAGACTGGTTCCATGGCTGCTTTTAATTAGTCTGTTTTCCTCAAATTCTGTCCTAGTATGTGTCATGATGAGTTTGGAGGTAGGATCCAAATGCAGTGTAGAGTGGTAATGAAGAAATTAACTTACAAATGACCAGGTACAGGCAGATGAAAAACAACATGTTGCAGGTGCATGACAATCCAAGCAACAGACATGGAAGAACTCAGGACTGGACCAGGGCAAAGACACAGGGTAGGAAACAAGGTGTTAACGGAGTATTAACGGAAGGAACCAGCGGAGAACAATGCAAACCAGAGCGCCTATAAACTGAGGGAAGTTGAGTGAGAACAACAGAGCAGAGAGACAGGCAATCAGGAGGAATCTGGAACAGGTGTGGGTCAGGGCTGCAGGGAGACAGAGGGAATGTGACCAATCAACAAGATAAGCAAAGAACAGAAGGTAAACAAGGGACCAGACAGAATGACAAAACTAAAGGGAAATTAAAACAAACACAACCCTAACAGACAGATCCTGACAGTATGCAGTTAGTCATAGTTTTTCAGTGATACTTTAGCCTAAAACTTGGAGTAACTGAGTTCTCACAAGTCTGGTTCTCATGGTTTGAAAACCAGAATAAACAAATACAACATAAAATTCAATTCAATTCAATTCAAAAATACTTTATTAATCCCAAAGGGAAATAAAATGTACAAAAGGGTCTAATTGCCTTTATTTACAACAGAAAGGCATCAAGTGTTCTCATTATAGTTACAGCCAATACATAGAAAAAAGCCAAAAATATAAAAAAACACCTGATAAATTTTGTAGTAGTTTTCACGTGTCTGTTGAACAGAATATAATACCTTTTTGCCATTCAGCCCTTTAACTCATCAAGCTGATATTAGCTGGTTAAGTAGTGTGACTAGCCTGCATTTGGCTGCTTGCCATCTGTAGTTTTAAAACAGCATTGCCTAAATATGATTGTCTATTCTTGTCATAACTGCAATTATTTTCAAGTTATCTGTCCTGTAGATGAGGTAAAAGTGAAGTAGCTCAACTGCCTGACCTACAGAGTGAAGCAGCAAGTGGGGCTGGGGCAGGACTTACTCTATATCTCCATCACTTTCTCTGATATGTTGTTAAAAAGGTATGATGGAAAATATTAAAGGTCTTGAAACTGCAACCTTGGTATACTGTGGCATGGGTAACAGTATTAGTGTCGCTTTGCAAAAAATATAATGTTCACAAGGTAGGTTCTATGTCTTTGCCCCCAAAGTTGTTGCTTCTATTGTTTGCAGCTTCGACCCACCCATGGGAGACGTTGTGGGTCATGCAGAAAAACCAAATATTCTGCAGTGCCCGAGTTAAACCAGAGTTCGTGCCCTGGAATCTCTTTTCATCGGTGGAAACACGCGTCACTGGTTCGAAATAAAACGGGCTCCAAACCGTGCAGGTGTAAAAGGATATTTGTCTCCTTCATTTTGGCTGTCCTCCTAGCTTGATAATTGACTACAAAGAACTTGAAATGGTGAAATGCTTCAAATTATACAGACCAACCTTACTGCAGACTCTAATGTCTTTAGTCTCTACACTGGAGAAGAAGAGAATAAAGGAGATGCTGGCTAAGGTGACAGAGAAAGTGACAGCAGGAACATAATCCAATGCTGTTTTTATTATCTTTATGAGCAGTTTTATGGAAGCTGTAACTATGTCGCAGGTTCAGAAATATCACAGGCAGTGAAAACTTATCAATTTTATGGGTATTACCTGGAAAGAAAGAACAGATAGGGCCTCCTTAATGTGCAGGAAAAACCATCATGAATTTGTTAATTCTATAAATGTAATTTAGCTGAAAAACAGCTAATCCTTAGCCATCCTTCTTTAATATAGCTAATTTTGCAATCTATTAATGTGCCCTCTTTTCTCATTTCATGCTCCCATGAAGTTATCCTCCTTTTTCTTCCCTGATTGAAAATCAATGACAGAGAAGGCTCACCCTGCAAACGTTTCCCCCAATCACATGATTCCATGGCTGCTGGTGGCAGAGAGCCATTTGTTTTAACCCTCTTCTACCATAAAGCTTACCTTACCATCCGTCTGATTCATCTGAGGCAGCAACAGCCAAATCTAAAATAGTTGTTCTGTTTAAAAAAAAAACAAAAGGTAGCCATGGGAAATAATAAGGTAAATGAAGAGAACAAAGATTAACTCCATGTTAGAAAAAAATGCAATTCTATGTTATGATATTGTGCTATAATTTTTCTTATTAATGGTCATTTGTGGTACACAAATAATTTATTGAGGGGATTATATTGAATGGACTGAATTCATACAGTGCTTTTTTAATCATACCGACCACTCAAAACACTTTACGCTAGACCCATATTCACCAAATCACAGATGCAAATGTGCATACAGTCATACAGTGATTTGCAGGTCAGTGGGGAACTTGTGGCTTCTGATATGTGACAGGAGAAAGCTGGAATCAACTCACAAATTTCGGACTGCAAGACGACTACTCTTCCCACGGAGCAAGAGTTGCCCTAATTTGATTAGAAACTCAATTTTATTATTTTACATAAGAGAAAAGGCTGAGTTGGAGACGAGAGCAGCTAATAAAAATGTCCTAATTACTATTCATCCTTTTAAATCAGTCACATAACTCTCTTCGGGTAAAGGCAAGGAGTAAAATCAAATGAACTGTTTTTAATGTTCTGACATCTACATGGTTAGCACTCTAGCATCTACAAGTGCAAGTTAAAACTCTGCCATGCAAAGTGAAAGCCATACATCAACAACACCACCGGCTTCTCTGGGCCTGTGGTGAGATGGACTGATGCAAAGTGCAAACGTGTGTTGTGGTCTGAAGAGTTCCCATTTCAAATTGTTTTTGGAAATCATGGCCGTCATGTCCTCTGGGCCAAAGGGGAAAAGGACTATCCAGATTGTTTTCAGTTCGACATTAAAAAGCCAGCATCTGTGATGGCATGGGGAACTTGTACATCTGTGAAGGCACCATTAATGCTAAAAGGTACATACATGTTTTGGAGCAACATCTGCTGCCATCCAAGCAACGGCTTTTTCAGGGACGTCTCTGCTTATTTTGGCAAGACGATGCCAAGCCACATTCTGCACGTGTTACAACAGTGTTGCTTCGTAGTAAAAGAGTGCTGGTCCTAGACTGGCCTGTCTGCAGTCCTGACCTGTCTCCCATTAAAAATGTGTGGAGCATTATGAAGCACTAAATATGACAACAGAGACCCTGGACTGCTGAGAAAATGAAGTTTATCAAGCAAGAATGGGAAAGAGCTCCACCTACAAAGCTTCAACAATAAGTGTCCTCAGTTCCCAAACACTTAAGTGTTGCTAAAAGGAAAAGTGACGTAACACAGTGGTAAATGTTCATGTCCCAGCTTTGTTGGAACATATTGCAAGAATCAAATTTAAAGTGAGTATTTGCAAATACACTAAAGGTTTATTAGTTTGAACATTAAATATCTTGTCTTTGTAGTGGATTCAACTGCATATAGGTTGAACAGGATTTACAAATCATTATATTTTCCTTTTGGGCTGCATGGTGATGCAGTTGGTAGCACTATTAACCTCCATGGTTTGACTCCCTGCCTGTGGTTTTTCTGCATGGAGTTGGTATGTTCTTTCTGTGCATGCGAAGGTTCTCTCTGGGTACTCTGGCTTCCTCCCACAGTCCAAAAACATTAGTTTTAGGTTAATTGGTCTCTCAAAGTTGCCTTTAGGTGTGAATGGATGTGTGCATGATTGCTTGTCCTTTGTGTCTCTGTGTTGCCCTGTGATGGACTGGCAACCTGACTAGGGTGTACTTCACCTCTCGCCCTTAGATTGCTGGAGATAGGTACCAGCTCCCCAGCGACCCAGTATGGAAGAAGCAGGTATAGAAGATGGATGGTTTACACAACATCACAACTTCACTGGAATTGGGGTTGTAAAAATCAGTAAAACATGTTTCAATCTGCTCCTGTTGCAGATAGTAAGCTAGTCACTGAGCATGACTTTTAGTAAAACCACTGGTTTTCTGATTTGCAACCACTACAATGAACGTGATATCATTAAAACTTTCAATGTAAATGGAATATACCACAGCACTAGCACATGGATTTATCAGTCCCTTCCAATGTCTAAATGCTCAAAATGCTTTAGGCAGAATTTCCATTTTGCTATTGTAGTAGAAACCGAACATTAACAGGAAACATCCAGAACTTGCAAGATTAATTTTAAACATTTAACATTTTTTACAAAAGACCCAAAATCCTAATCTCAAAGACATCATGAAAGGAAAATACAGGTCCTTCTCAAAATATTAGCATATTGTGATAAAGTTCATTATTTTCCATAATGTCATGATGAAAATTTAACATTCATATATTTTAGATTCATTGCACACTAACTGAAATATTTCAGGTCTTTTATTGTCTTAATACGGATGATTTTGGCATACAGCTCATGAAAACCCAAAATTCCTATCTCACAAAATTAGCATATCATTAACAGGGTCTCTAAACGAGCTATGAACCTAATCATCTGAAATAACGAGTTAACTCTAAACACCTGCAAAAGATTCCTGAGGCCTTTAAAACTCCCAGCCTGGTTCATCACTCAAAACCCCAATCATGGGTAAGACTGCCGACCTGACTGCTGTCCAGAAGGCCACTATTGACACCCTCAAGCAAGAGGGTAAGACACAGAAATAAATTTCTGAACGAATAGACTGTTCCCAGAGTGCTGTATCAAGGCACCTCAGTGGGAAGTCTGTGGGAAGGTAAAAGTGTGGCAGAAAACGCTGCACAACGAGAAGAGGTGACCGGACCCTGAGGAAGATTGTGGAGAAGGGCCGATTCCAGACCTTGGGGGACCTGCGGAAGCAGTGGACTGAGTCTGGAGTAGAAACATCCAGAGCCACCGTGCACAGGCGTGTGCAGGAAATGGGCTACAGGTGCCACATTCCTCAGACCTGGGCTACAGAGAAGCAGCACTGGACTGTTGCTCAGTGGTCCAAAGTACTTTTTTCGGATAAAAGCAAATTCTGCATGTCATTCGGAAATCAAGGTGCCAGAGTCTGGAGGAAGACTGGGGAGAAGGAAATGCCAAAATGCCAGAAGTCCAGTGTCAAGTACCCACAGTCAGTGATGGTCTGGGGTGCCGTGTCAGCTGCTGGTGTCGGTCCACTGTGTTTTATCAAGGGCAGGGTCAATCCAACTAGCTATCAGGAGATTTTGGAGCACTTCATGCTTCCATCTGCTGAAAAGCTTTATGGAGATGAAGATTTCATTTTTCATCACGACCTGGCACCTGCTCACAGTGCCAAAACCACTGGTAAATGGTTTACTGACCATGGTATCACTGTGCTCAATTGGCCTGCCAACTCTCCTGACCTGAACCCCATAGAGAATCTGTGGGATATTGTGAAGAGAACGTTGAGAGACTCAAGACCCAACACTCTGGATGAGCTAAAGGCCGCTATCGAAGCATCCTGGGCCTCCATAAGACCTCAGCAGTGCCACAGGCTGATTGCCTCCATGCCACGCCGCATTGAAGCAGTCATTTCTGCAAAAGGATTCCCGACTAAGTATTGAGTGCATAACTGTACATGATTATTTGAAGGTTGACGTTTTTTGTATTAAAAACACTTTTCTTTTATTGGTCGGATGAAATATGCTAATTTTGTGAGATAGGAATTTTGGGTTTTCATGAGCTGTATGCCAAAATCATCCGTATTAAGACAATAAAAGACCTGAAATATTTCAGTTAGTGTGCAATGAATCTAAAATATATGAATGTTAAATTTTCATCATGACATTATGGAAAATAATGAACTTTATCACAATATGCTAATATTTTGAGAAGGACCTGTACATAGGTTATTGTGCAGCCCCTTGATTCTGTTTCTCCCTGATGGAGACACAGAGTGCACTACCTGGACACTTTCAACCAAGCAGCACAAATGGATGAGTTTTTTTTCTCTCTGTCTTTCTTTTCTTTAATAAAAAAACAGGAGAAAACACTGATTCTTGTTGATGTGTGGCTTAAAATGTCTTGACAGTAGGGTGGTACCTGTCATAAAAAAAATTAAGGAACCACTGAACAAAAGTATAAATCTTTGCCAACTGAGCTTAAAATATATTGGGGAATTATTAGTATTATTGAGCTGCCACAGACATTTACTGTCTCTGTTTATATGTATACATAACGAAGAATGTGCCCAACAAACCTGAATAGAAAGGCAAGAGCAAACTCCTCATGGATTTCAGCAGTAGCATGGTGTCAGGGTCCGTGTCATGAAGCTTTAAAATGTGACCGATGGTTTTAATTAAATGTTTGTAGCCCAAATTGACCAAATGATCTGTGTTAGACCCAGAGAACACTGCAAACACTTGTGCGGGAACATTTTTATTTATGTATAAATAATTCCTGAAACAGCAATAATACGATGCTCCTTTAATATCCGCCTTCTTCTTTCTTAAACTTAGTGCTAAATTCTGAAGATTATAAAATTGTCCGACAGAATGGTGCATTTGCAGTAGTGCCGTTGCTTGGCAACAAATAAACCCCGAACCTCTTACCTAAACTCATACGAAAGGTCAAACCTCTGTGTTATTATTAGTTTTTGTTTTTTTTGTGCTGCCACTTTAGCCCCAAACCCAAGGCATAGGTTAGCTGCTGCCGCTAATAAAAGAAATAAAGCTCATCTGGAACCAGCAGCAAATAGCAAAGCATATTGCTCCATTGAAGGGGGTTACGCCTCTGATGTACTATGCTGCTGTTACACACCACAGTCCCTGTCAGCATAGGTTAGAGCAGACAAACTACAGCATCCAGTGAGATCTGATCCCCATTCAACATCCCAAGTAATTTAGCCTGTGTTAAAGCAGATTTAAGGGTCTGTTCATCTTGGATTATGGGGCTATGATCTTAAATTGGAGCTCATTAGCGGTGCTAAACACTCAAAGCAATGGTGCAGCATTTTAAAACAAGGAGTTGCCAAAGAAAGAGCACAGAGAGGATCAAAACCTTGTGGGAAAGTAAAAAGTCATAGCTACAGCTGTTAGGTTTTTATTTACTTTCATAAAATAAAAGGTAAGTTTAAATTTTCTTTGGCTGGTTTTGTGTTTTGCTTTGTCTTTTCCATCCTTTTTCTCTATTTTCTCTATAACTGGTGCCATGGATCCTTGACAGGTTGTCAGTCCATCACAATCATGCACACTGAGACATAACGGCTATTTAGCGAAACCAATTACCCTCAAGTATGTTTTTGAACTGTGGGGAAAACTGGAGCACCTGGAGAGAACTATCACATGCTTGGGGAGATCATGCAAACTCCACTCATATAGGCCTCAGCTGGGATTCAAACCAGAGACCTTTTTGATGCAAGAAGACAGTGCTAACAGCTGTGCCACCCCTATTTAGTTACTTTATATTTAACGGTTTGATGATACAGTTATGTACTGGTCCTTCTCAAAATATTAGCATATTGTGATAAAGTTCATTATTTTCCATAATGTCATGATGAAAATTTAACATTCATATATTTTAGATTCATTGCACACTAACTGAAATATTTCAGGTCTTTTATTGTCTTAATACGGATGATTTTGGCATACAGCTCATGAAAACCCAAAATTCCTATCTCACAAAATTAGCATATCATTAAAAGGGTCTCTAAACGAGCTATGAACCTCATCATCTGAATCAACGAGTTAACTCTAAACACCTGCAAAAGATTCCTGAGGCCTTTAAAACTCCCAGCCTGGTTCATCACTCAAAACCCCAATCATGGGTAAGACTGCCGACCTGACTGCTGTCCAGAAGGCCACTATTAACACCCTCAAGCAAGAGGGTAAGACACAGAAAGAAATTTCTGAACGAATAGGCTGTTCCCAGAGTGCTGTATCAAGGCACCTCAGTGGGAAGTCTGTGGGAAGGAAAAAGTGTGGCAGAAAACGCTGCACAACGAGAAGAGGTGACCGGACCCTGAGGAAGATTGTGGAGAAGGGCCGATTCCAGACCTTGGGGGACCTGCGGAAGCAGTGGACTGAGTGTGGAGTAGAAACATCCAGAGCCACCGTGCACAGGCGTGTGCAGGAAATGGGCTACAGGTGCCACATTCCCCAGACCTGGGCTACAGAGAAGCAGTACCCACAGTCAGTGATGGTCTGGGGTGCCGTGTCAGCTGCTGGTGTTGGTCCACTGTGTTTTATCAAGGGCAGGGTCAATGCAGCTAGCTATCAGGAGATTTTGGAGCACTTCATGCTTCCATCTGCTGAAAAGCTTTATGGAGATGAAGATTTCATTTTTCAGCACGACCTGGCACCTGCTCACAGTGCCAAAACCACTGGTAAATGGTTTACTGACCATGGTATCACTGTGCTCAATTGGCCTGCCAACTCTCCTGACCTGAACCCCATAGAGAATCTGTGGGATATTGTGAAGAGAACGTTGAGAGACTCAAGACCCAACACTCTGGATGAGCTAAAGGCCGCTATCGAAGCATCCTGGGCCTCCATAAGACCTCAGCAGTGTCACAGGCTGATTGCCTCCATGCCACGCCGCATTGAAGCAGTCATTTCTGCAAAAGGATTCCCGACCAAGTATTGAGTGCATAACTGTACATGATTATTTGAAGGTTGACGTTTTTTGTATTAAAAACACTTTTCTTTTATTGGTCGGATGAAATATGCTAATTTTGTGAGATAGGAATTTTGGGTTTTCATGAGCTGTATGCCAAAATCATCCGTATTAAGACAATAAAAGACCTGAAATATTTCAGTTAGTGTGCAATGAATCTAAAATATATGAATGTTAAATTTTCATCATGACATTATGGAAAATAATGAACTTTATCACAATATGCTAATATTTTGAGAAGGACCTGTATATTATTCCCCTATCAGGTTCTGTCAATGAGCCTATTTCACAGCAGAAAGTTTGACCTAAAAGAAAAGAAAACACACAACTTCAGCATTCAGACACACATTATAGCTGCCAACCAACATTCATAGATGCAGAAATGGAATGCCGACCTCGTTAACCCACCTGTCTTTTTCCCACTGAATTGACTTGTTACTTTCCAACTCCCCCCACCTGCCATTCGCTGGTAATAATCACAGCTGTCTCTTATCCAGCAATCCTACTACCCACTACTTTAGATTTTTGGCAGATCCAAAAACGGCAAAAACTGAGAATTTGTTAAAATTTGTTCCGTACTGCAGATTTTTTTTTAAATTCTGTTGTGGTGTGCCAATGGGGACTGGATATCCAGACATTATTAAAATTGATTATTTAAAGGCCCACCGTTGGTTTCTGTGCTAAAAACCACAATAGTCGTGAAAATGTTTTTATTTATTTTTTTAAATGCACACTTGTCTTTTCCTTCCTAGGAGAGTACATGTGTGAAACCTTGCAGACATTGCTCAGCCCAGAGATTGTTTCAACAATTAGTGTGGTTTGAAATTCCTCCCTCTCCCTGAATTTTAAATGCTCTTAAACGCTTAAAAAAATAGAATTGTTTTTTTTCCTATTGGGTGTCTAATGAAACATGGAACACAGTTGTGATGTGTGATCACAACGTGCTTCTTCAGAGAGACAGACGGAGAGACAACCATTAGGTTGGGTTGAACAGCTTTTGCGAAGACATCCTTTGTTTTGCTGAACAGAGAAATAGGATGGTGCAGCCAGGGAGCCAGTCCAGTTCATAGTGAGGTGACACAACAAGACCTGTGCCAAAATAAGACATGTCCTTTCAGGTTACTGAAGCCATTTTCTGTTGTCAGAACCTGATGGGCCCCCAAGGTCTTTGTCCATTTTCCTTTAATAGACTTTTCTCCCAGATTTGGGTCAAGTCAAATGACTCCAAATTATTTCCAAACCGTTTTAATGAAATTTCAGAGTTTCGTTTTTTTTATTTAAATTTGACCTTTACCAGTTTAAATATTACTTTAAATGTTCATTTTCTAAAATATCTTTGTTTTTGTTTCTAGCTCATGTTTGAAGTTTGGTGGAAAGAGTCGGTTGCTGTGATTTCTATTAAAGAAAGCAAGAGTGGCCATCTGCAAAGTAGGCACTCTGCGTTATTATTTCTAATTTTCTCCTGAACTGAAACAGGATCAGACTGCTGCCTAAAAAAGTTTAATATTTGTAGCAAAAACAACATTTTCAAGTTTGGCACTTTTTGCAATCCAATACTTGTAGTAAGGTAGCGAGAGATAACTGGGGATATTTATTTATCCTTCACTTTTCTGCTCGACTGTCACTACAACTGGTTAGACATAATCATTAAATATACATTGCTAAGGCTGGAAATAAAAAATACATGACTGTGTTGTACAATGATCAAAGCAGTAGGCAGCACAAAAAGTTTTCATCTCACAGTTTCTAGGCTTTACTGTAAAACAGCTTTGTTCTGGAACATGTTCTGGAATAAGACTAGGCCAGTACAGATATTTTTTCCATATACCCCTAGGGTGACAAACTAATACACTATTTTTGTGTCAATGTTTGCTACACCAGGTCTTTTTTAGTAGAACACTGAATTTTAGCTAAATTGTTAATTGCTGTGGATTAATTTGATCTTTTTTTATTTTCTATTTCAAGACAATTCATAAGATTTTCTTTAACCACATAAAAAAGTGTAACATAAAACAGTGAGAAAAACCTACACAAGGCATGGGATGAAAAAAAAGAATAGCTTGCCAAAGCTTAAAGATTTTACAGTTTTACAAAAGTTACTGGGATGTTATAACAAAGATTATCAGAATTTAAACAAAATTTTAACTAATAAATTTCGATTTAAAGTTTTTCAGTTCAAAGAAATTTTGGTTGACAACTGACTTGAACGTCTAACTAACAATCATGTAAACTTACTTATTGTGGCTCTGAACCACACAATCAGCTCTTGATGCCAGTTGTTTTTCTAATAATTCAGATTTTGTCAGCTGCTCCCCTAGCGAGCTGTTTAGCAGTATTCTGCACAGCCAGTTTTTAAAAATCATTCTATAAAAATCAGCCTATTTTTATGTGCAAAGCCAGCAAAACTGTATTGTTGATCTAATGAATCTGAATTCTCTCTTATACAGGTCCTTCTCAAAATATTAGCATATTGTGATAAAGTTCATTATTTTCCATAATGTCATGATGAAAATTTAACATTCATATATTTTAGATTCATTGCACACTAACTGAAATATTTCAGGTCTTTTATTGTCTTAATACGGATGATTGTGGCATACAGCTCATGAAAACCCCAAATTCCTATCTCACAAAATTAGCATATTTCATCCGACCAATAAAAGAAACGTGTTTTTAATACAAAAAACGTCAACCTTCAAATAATCATGTACAGTTATGCACTCAATACGTGGTCGGGAATCCTTTTGCAGAAATGACTGCTTCAATGCGGCGTGGCATGGAGGCAATCAGCCTGTGGCACTGCTGAGGTCTTATGGAGGCCCAGGATGCTTCGGTAGCGGCCTTTAGCTCATCCAGAGTGTTGGATCTTGAGTCTCTCAACGTTCTCTTCACAATATCCCACAGATTCTCTATGGGGTTCAGGTCAGGAGAGTTGGCAGGCCAATTGAGCACAGTGATACCATGGTCAGTAAACCATTTACCAGTGGTTTTGGCACTGTGAGCAGGTGCCAGGTCGTGCTGAAAAATGAAATCTTCATCTCCAAAAAGCTTTTCAGCAGATGGAAGCATGAAGTGCTCCAAAATCTCCTGATAGCTAGCTGCATTGACATTGCCCTTGATAAAACACAGTGGACCAATACCAGCAGCTGACACGGCACCCCAGACCATCACTGACTGTGGGTACTTGACACTGGACTTCTGGCATTTTGGCATTTCCTTCTCCCCAGTCTTCCTCCAGACTCTGGCACCTTGATTTCTGAATGACATGCAGAATTTGCTTTCATCCAAAAAAAGTACTTTGGACCACTGAGCAACAGTCCAGTGCTGCTTCTCTGTAGCCCAGGTCTGGGGAATGCGGCACCTGTATCACATTTCCTGCACACGCCTGTGCACGGTGGCTCTGGATGTTTCTACTCCAGACTCAGTCCACTGCTTCCGCAGGTCCCCCAAGGTCTGGAATCGGCCCTTCTCCAAAATCTTCCTCAGGGTCCGGTCACCTCTTCTCGTTGTGCAGCGTTTTCTGCCACACTTTTTCCTTCCCACAGACTTCCCACTGAGGTGACTTGATACAGCACTCTAGGAACAGCCTATTCGTTCAGAAATTTCTTTCAGTGTCTTACCCTCTTGCTTGAGGGTGTCAATAGTGGCCTTCTGGACAGCAGTCAGGTCGGCAGTCTTACCCATGATTGGGGTTTTGAGTGATGAACCAGGCTGGGAGTTTTAAAGGCCTCAGGAATCTTTTGCAGGTGTTTAGAGTTAACTCGTTGATTCAGATGATTAGGTTCATAGCTCGTTTAGAGACCCTTTTAATGATATGCTAATTTTGTGAGATAGGAATTTTGGGTTTTCATGAGCTGTATGCCACAATCATCCGTATTAAGACAATAAAACACCTGAAATATTTCAGTTAGTGTGCAATGAATCTAAAATATATGAATGTTAAATTTTCATCATTACATTATGGAAAATAATTAACTTTATCACAATATGCTAATATTTTGAGAAGGACCTGTAATCTAGCTGTTTTTCAGGCTTTAATAACATTCAAGGGAAAAGAGAGGCTGCATTGGCAGCGGAGGGTGACTGACTCTCTGTGTCATGTGAACTGCTCTTGATGTAGGAGAAACAGCTGCACAGAGAACAGCTGAAGTGCTAGTCATTACATTTTAAGATGTTAAAAGCAAAGCGTTTGGTTTATGAAGCAGTAGATCAACATTTTTGTATGTGTTTTTCCACACATAATTAGCTGGAGTTGCTCTGAAATGTTATGAGCTAGTTTGCGTTAGCTTCCCAATTCAATAAACTGCTCCAGAAGAAAATCCAGTCAGTAGGAGCAAAACTTTTTATTGAGATGATAGCTGTCAAGTTAGATATGTATGGAAACCAATGATTAAGCTATGTTGACACCGTGTCTAAATGCTATAGTGGCATTCATAACTGAGCTAATCCATTATGGCTAACCTGCAGAAGTTTCAGTTTGGACTAAATATTTTAGCTGTAAAAACAGATAAAAGAGACTTCTTGAACAACATTATTAAATGTAGCATGTAATCTTCCACAATTTTAAAGCTACCAACTAGCATATATTTTTCATGAACTATAATGAAGTACTAGGCTGGGGCTCTGTACCTTCGCTTGTTCTAAAATGACCTGTGTCTTATCAGAGATATGAAATCCTGAATGGGACATTCCGAGTCTTGTCACTACCTTCCCTTTTTCACCCAGAGCCAGCCTGGGTCTTCTTTTTTATCCACACTTATAAAACCTCTTATACACCAAACAGTAGCTTTTCCTCAGAAGAAAACTCTAATGTACGTTGCTTACAGGCATCATCAGTGTTTGACTTGTGATCCAGGTATTGTTTCCTTTGCAATAAGTCCATGCAGCTGTTATGTGTAATCCTTTTATCTGTCTGCTCTGCATTGAGGCTGCTTCCATCTGAGGTGCTTTGTGCTGTTTGCAGCACACGGGGTATGTAAGAGGTTCAGATCGGGGTCCCTGCTTAAAGCGAGGTGATTTGCAATTCAGGATTGCTGCCTACTATCTCACAAAGGGCTTAAATGCTGAACGCACATGAACCACACACATACAAGACATATGGAAAGAACAAATACAGTCAGCGTATTGCAAAAGTACATTGCTCAAAAAAATAAAGGGAACACTCAAATAACACATCCTAGATCTGAATGAATGAAATATTCTCATTGAATACTTTGTTCTGTACAAAGTTGAATGTGGTGACAACAAAATCACACAAAAATCATCAATGGAAATCAAATTTATTAACCAATGGAGGCCTGGATTTGGAGTCACACACAAAATTAAAGTGGAAAAACACACTACAGGCTGATCCAACTTTGATGTAATGTCCTTAAAACAAGTCAAAATGAGGCTCAGTATTGTGTGTGACCTCCACGTGCCTGTATGACCTTCCTACAACGCCTGGGTATGCTCCTGATGAGACGGTGGATAGTCTCCTGAGAGGTCTCCTCCCAGACCTGGACTAAAGCGTCCACCAACTCCTGGACAGTCTGTGGTGCAACGTGACGTTGGTGGATGGAGCGAGACATGATGTCCCAGATGTGCTCAATCAGATTCAGGTCTGGGGAACGAGCGGGCCAGTCCATAGCTTCAATGTCTTTATCTTGCAGGAACTGCTGACACACTGCAGCCACATGAGGTCTAGCATTGTCCTGCATTAGGAGGAACCCAGGGCCAACCGCACCAGAATATGGTCTCACAAGGGGTCTGAGGATCTCATCTCGGTACCTAATGGCAGTTAGGCTACCTCTGGCGAGCATATGGAGGGCCACCTCCAAAGAAATGCCACCCCACACCATTACTGACCCACTGCCAAACCGGTCATGTTGAAGGATGTTGCAGGCAGCAGATCGCTCTCCAAGGTGTCTCTAGTTTGTCACATGTGCTCAGTGTGAACCTGCCTTCATCTGTGAAGAGCACAGGATGCCAGTGGTGAATTTGCCAATCCTGGTGTTCTCTGGTAAATGCCAAGCGTCCTGCACGGTGTTGGGCTGTGAGCACAACCCCCATTTGTGGATGTCGGGCCCTCATACCATCCTCATGGAGTCGGTTTCTAACAGTTTGTGCAAACACATGCACATTTTTAGCCTGCTGGAGGTCATTTTGCAGGGCTCTGGCAGTGCTCCAGCTGCACCACCTGAGCCACTTGTGTGGGTTGTAGAGTCCGTCTCATGCTACCACGAGTGTGAAAGCACCACCAACAAAAGTGACCAAAACATCAACCAGAAAGCATAGGTACTGAGAAGTGGTCTGCGGTCCCCACCTGCAGAACCACTCCTTTACTGAGTGTGTCTTGCTAATCGCCAAAGATTTCCCCCTGTTGTCTATTCCATTTGCACAACAGCATGTGAAATTGATTGTCAATCAGTGTTGCTTCCTAAGTGGACAGTTTGATTTCACAGAAGTTTGATTTACTTGGAGCTACAGGGGTTGGACAATGAAACTGAAACACCTGGTTTTAGACCGCAATAATTTATTGGTATGGTGTAGGGCCTCCTTTTGCGACCAATACAGCGTCAATTCGTCTTGGAAATGGCATATACAAGTCCTGCACAGTGGTCAGAGGGATTTTAAGCCATTCTTCTTGCAGGATAGTGGCCAGGTCACTACGTGATACTGGTGGAGGAAAACGTTTCCTGACTCGCTCCTCCAAAACACCCTAAAGTGGCTCAATAATATTTAGATCTGGTGACTGTGCAGGCCATGGGAGATGTTCAACTTCACTTTCATGTTCATCAAACCAATCTTTCACCAGTCTTGCTGTGTGTATTGGTGCATTGTCATCCTGATACACGGCACCGCCTTCAGGATACAATGTTTGAACCATTGGATGCACATGGTCCTCAAGAATGGTTCAGTAGTCCTTGGCAGTGACGCGCCCATCTAGCACAAGTATTGGGCCAAGGGAATGCCATGATATGGCAGCCCAAACCATCACTGATCCACCTCCATGCTTCACTCTGGGCATGCAACAGTCTGGGTGGTACGCTTCTTTGGGGCTTCTCCACACAGTAACTCTCCTGGATGTGGGGAAAACAGTAAAGATGGACTCATCAGAGAACAATACATGTTTCACATTGTCCACAGCCCAAGATTTGCGCTCCTTGCACCATTGAAACCAACGTTTGGCATTGGCATGAATGACCAAAGGTTTGGCTATAGCAGCCCGGCCGTGTATATTGACCCTGTGGAGCTTCCGACGGACAGTTCTGGTGGAAACAGGAGAGTTGAGGTGCACATTTAATTCTGCCATGATTTGGGCAGCCGTGGTTTTATGTTTTTCGGATACAATCCGGGTTAGAACCCGAACATCCCTTTCAGACAGCTTCCTCTTGCGTCCACAGTTAATCCTGTTGGATGTGGTTCGTCCTTCTTGGTGGTATGCTGACATTACCCTGGATACCGTGGCTCTTGATACATCACAAAGACTTGCTGTCTTGGTCACAGATTCGCCAGCAAGACGTGCACCAACAATTTGTCCTCTTTTGAACTCTGGTATGTCACCCATAATGTTGTGTGCATTTCAATATTTTGAGCAAAACTGTGCTCTTACCCTGCTAATTGAACCTTCACACTCTGCTCTTACTGGTGCAATGTGCAATCAATAAAGACTGGCTACCAGGCTGGTCCAATTTAGCCATGAAACCCCCCACACTAAAATGACAGGTGTTTCAGTTTTATTGTCCAACACCTGTATATTGTGTTGTTTGAGTGTTCCCTTTATTTATTTTTTTGAGCTGTGTATTTACACCCCATTAACTCTTCCATGTTGTTTTCCACTTTACAACCACAAACGTTAATGGGTTTCACTGGGTGATTTACCAAGAGGAAGTAGAAGGAAAACCATACATGGTTATGTAAAATGTAGATATAAAAAGATGAAAAGTGTGTCATGCATTTTTTATTTAGCACACTTTATTCTGGTAACCTAAAATACAATCCACTGTGTCTAATTGCCTGCAGAAGACACCTTATTACACCCGCCAAGGAGGGTATATGTTTCTCAGCGTTGGTTTGTCAATCTGTCTGTCTGTTTATTTGCAAAATCTCTTGAAAGGTGTGAACAGATTTGGATGAAATTTTCAGGCAAGGAACAGATGATCAGATATTGGTTGTGATGCGGAGCACCATTTGGATCCAGGATTTTTTTGATGGATTCTTTATCATTGCCAGATTATGGTGTGACATCTTGGAATTCCCACTTGATTCCTCACCCTGTCAGCAGCTCACATGCAGTGGCCATAAGTCATCCAGAGTATAGCCCAATAAAGAAAAAGACTCACATGACCATGTTGTGTTGGCAGAAGGGTGCACTCTATGAGTGCTGTAATTTAATCTCGCTGTAAATCCCTCTGTTCTTTGAAGGCCTCAGAGGTTACAGAGAGAAAGCAAAAGACAGGTAAAAGACTTGGCCCTCCACCTAATTTTACAGGTCAGTCAAGGAGAGCATTAATCAGAGAAGTATTCAAGAGTTTCTATAGTAACTTAGAAAGAGCTGCAAGTAGCCAGCTCAAGTGGGCAACTATAGTTGTGCACTCCCCACATTTGGCCTTAATAACAAAGTGCAGGAGAAGCTATGGTTAGAAAAATGCCATAAGACATTCTGTTTAAAGTTTGCCACAAACAGTGGCAGCATCGAGCTGCCACCAGCAGGAGGTAAAGAGAAGGTAAAAAGAAGTATTGAGGGGAGTATGGTTAGAGCTTAACAAAGGACAATCCTGGAAGAAAACCTGGTAAAGGCTAAAAAAACTCGAGACTGAAGTAGAAACTCACCTTACAGGAGGACAACAACCCTAAACGTACAGCAAGAACTCCAAACAAATTGTTTATATCAACACATATTCATGTGTTAGAATGGCACAGTCAACCAGCAGCCAGACATTCTCCAAGGACTTGCAGCTGTAACTCCAGCAAAGGATTGTTCTACCCAGTGTTGACTCAGGAGGGCTGAAAACAGATTAACGTCATCCTTAATAGATTTGAAAAAATATTTTCCTTCACTTTATAATTATGTGCTACTTTGTCTTGGTTTGTCACATAAAATGCCAATCAAATACATTGAAGTTTGTGGTGAAACATCAGAAAGTTAACAAGGTGTGAATATGTTTGGAAGGCACTTTAGATAGCAACTATGTTCTATACTCCTTTTTCATAATTTGGCTGCTTTGTTGTTTTTGCATCTTTTTCCGTTCAAAACTCAGGTTTTTCTTATCAGGCAGCATCTGCTCGCTGTCACTATCATTCAGTCTTCCCTCACACTTCTGCATTCGTTCTCTCACGTGCTTTCTCTAACGTTAGTTCCTTTCTGTCTTCCTCTAATGACCTATCTGCCTCTTCTTGTTACATGTCTGTTTGGTCAGCACTGACTGTTGTTTTAGTTCCTTCTCTCCACACACACATTCATCCACACACATTTCCCTCTCAAAGATGGAGAGGGTGATCTCTCAGCACCCTGCCGATATGCTCTCAGTGTCTACAGAGCAAAAAATAATTTGTTGCATGACTCACAACACAGAACAAAAATACTGAAAGCAAATTTATCATATTACCGCAACTTTAACTCGCTTTCTTTTTAAATAATTATTTTTTAGTGTAGTTTGATCTCACTTTTGCATCCACATGTCTAAGTCAATAGATCCAGCTCTTACCGTGAGGGTAGGGATGGCTGTGACGAGTGAATAGATGAGCATTGGGGGGATTTTGCTGGTGTCGTCTGGACCAGCGTAGGGCTTAGAGAAGCTCTTATCATAGCAGAAGAATCCCTGGATGTGCACAGGGAAGGTGTCCGTGTACTCAAAGTAGTAAGCCAGCAGCACCGTCCCAGCCATGATCACCAACTGGAAATAGAACATTATCCCGGAGTTAGGAAGTGAGAGAAGAGGCGAAGCAGAACAGGTAGAAGAGGAGGCTCGGGAGAGGAAGCGGGGAGAACCAAGTCCCTGCTCCCCTCAGCTACGAGGAGAAGATGCATAGAAATGACGGACCCAGAGGGAGGTAGTGTGAGAGGTTCTGTGCTTGGATCCAAGACAGAAAGGGTGAAAAAGGAGGCTGCTTTTTCTATTCATGGAATAAAAAAAGCTGAACAAAAAGATCACATTCAAAGAGGGGGTTCAGCAGTACAAAAAGCACTGCAAACAGCATAGGCAAAACAAGACAGCGATGGAGTGCGATGGAGTGAGATGGACAGAGAAGAAGGGAGGTGAGAGAGAGAGGAAGGGGGAGCAGCCTTTATGCTTCTGGCACTCATGAAACCTGCTACAGTTAAGCTGTGGGTGTATTCGTTGAAACAGTGTGTGTATTTGTATGTGCAGAACACATAAATATGTGTGGCAAGAGCATGTGCACCGGGTAGTGAAGTATGTTTCTGCAGACACGGGCTTCATCAGCTGATGTCTCTGCTAAAGTGTTCCTAAAATACTTCTACCAGCACGACTGTGTTTCTGGATAGTACATGCATCGCTTTGCACGTTTACTTTAAAAACATGTTAAACTACACAATGCCCAAAATTTGGCACCGAAAAAGCCCCAGATTTCTATACAAATACAACTCACACAAATTAAAAGAACATTGCATTTGCTAACTAACTTTTCCACTGTTGTTGTGAGGAAATGCAGTGCATGGCAAAAGTAGTATACCACCTCTTTCACTTTTTCACCTTTTGTCAGATTACAACCACAAACGTCATTGTTTTCCAACATTTGCAAAACAAATCCAAAAGGTCCCCTTTGCTCTGACCCACAAACCCAAAATAAAATCTAGTTTAACAATATGTATAACTAACATTTGCCATGTAGAGGATACAGCAAACATGGAAAAAGGTACTCTAGATAAGACCAAAATATTACTTTCTGGCCTACATGGGAAGGCCTATGTGGTAGAAAAAGTTATGTTGCATAAAATGTCAATGTCTAGATATGCAAACCTGGTAATTGCAGTGAAGGGTGGTTCAGCAGAGTGTTCACTCAAAGGGGATGAATAGAATTGCACTTTTTAGAGTTTAACTGTAACAGATGTTAATAACTTGTATTATTTTCCTTACAATTTACAAGAACTGCTTTGTGTGGGTCTGTCCCCAAAATTATGTTTGTGGTTGCAACATAAAAAAAATGTGAAAAGAAGCTCAGGAGGATTATACAGCACTGTGGGTCCAGAAGTAATGGGAATGTTAAATGTTAGTTTTAATGTTTGCTTTGACCAAAAAACAACATATGTTAAGGCTTCAAAACACTTGCTTATTATCATCTTGTGCAGGGACCTTTGAGAAAACCAGGGGTTTTCAACTCCAGTCAACAAAGACCAATGTCCTGCAAGTTTTAGATGTGTTTCTGATCCAGCACATCAGATTTAATTGGCTCAATTAGCTCACCAGCATGAACTCAAGCTCTGCAGGAACATGCAAGTTACCCATTTATAGGTGCTGGTCATAAAATTAGAATATCATGAAAAAATTTATTTATTTCAGTAATTCTATTCAAAAAGTGAAATTTCTATATTATGCTCATTCTTTACACACAGACTGATATATTTCAATTGTTTATTTCTTTTAATTTTGATTATTATAATTTTAAACCCCAAATCTCAGAAAATTAGAATATTACTTAAGACAATACAAAAACAGATTTTTAGAAATGTCGGCCAACTGAAAAGTATGAATATATACAGCACTCAATACTTAGTTGGGGCTCCTTTTGCCGGGATTAATGCAGCAATGTGGCTTGGCATGGAGTCGATCAGTCTGTGACACTGCTCAGGTGGTATGAGAGCCTAGGTTGCTCTGTGGGCGGTCTTCAGCTCTTCTGAATTGTTGGGTCTGGCATATTGCATCTTTCTCTTCACAATACCCCATAGATTTTCTGTGGGGTTGAGGTCAGATTAGCCAATTAACCTGGTCCTTAAACCAGGTACTGGTAGCTGTGGCACTGTGCGCAGATGCCAAGTCCTATTTGGAAATGAAATCTGCGTCTCCATAAAGTTGGTCAGCGGCAGGAAGCATGAAGTGCTCTAAAACTTCCTGGTAGATGGCTGCGTTGACCTTGGACCTCAGAAAACACAGTGGACCAACACGAGCAGATGACATGGCATCCCAAACATCACTTACTGATGACCAGCATCTGTATTTGATTCAGGTCTGCTGATCCAGGAAAACATGTAACATGTAAAACTTCAGGATAGCAGCCCTTGAAAAGTAATCTTGGACACCACTGGCCTGAACTGGACCAAATTTCTAATTTCATTCACTTTCACTAGCTGATTGGTCCTGTTTGGGGTTGAGGTGGGGCTGGAGCCTACACCAGACATTATTAGGGAAGAAGTGGGGCACATCTCAAAATTCCAAACTGCATAGGAAGACTGAAAATTATTATACTACTATATACAGTATATATAAAGATATAGCTTTAGCTCATTCAGTGACATCGTTAATGCTAAAGTCAAACTTACTAGCGAGCAGAGCATCTTAATCCTAAGGCAGTCCTTGCCAATTAATGGCAGATCTTAGCTGTGGTTGTCAGGGAAACGGTTCACAGGCCACCTTGTTGGACTAAATGTCATTTAATCACAAACCAATTTGTTTGTTTGTTCCCTAATAATTACAATTTAAACATGTTTCTGATTAAGTACATTTCAAAAATTGTTTGGAATTTAACAAATGTATTAAAGTACTCAGCTGTTAAACTTAAAACTTTTTTCTGTTATATAACGCTGAGGTGTCGTAGGCCCAACATGCAGATCAGACTGTGAAGCCTCAGGGTGAGTAGAAGTGTTTTAATAATAATAGAACAGGAAACTTAAAGGTGGCTACAGGACATTGAACACAGGTGGGTGAACAGACACTGAGCAGGTAGTAACACGCTAGGCATGACAAACAGTAGGATACTGGGGTAAACAATAAAATTCAGAGAGTTTAAAGATGGAGTCAGGATGGAGAAATAACCAATAAACAAGAAGAGCTAATCAGATAAAATGTGGAGCAGCTGGAGGCAGGGAGAATGCAGAGCAACTGAAGGGGGAAGGCTAATTAACTCAGATGAGCAGGAACACAGAAACTCTGGAAGGAATCTAACAGAACTCTAAATGTACAGGAATACAAGAAATAAGTAAACAATGGGATGAACGAAAATAACAGCAACTAAAGAACATAAACACACAAGGAATTCAAACATCTAACACAGGAGAATCATGACATTTTCTACTGAGACATACTGATTAAAGTCTACAAAAATAACATTTGGTAAAAAAATAAATGTTTTCCAAATGTCCCATATTTTTATCGGAAAAATTGTGAGTTAATGCCTTGAAGTCAATACCCATCTATAAATAAAGTAGTCATGTATTGCAAGCACAGGTTCTAATTCTCTTGTTTAATATAAATACACTTGGCCATCGGACTTGATTTTTAAAAGCCTATTTTCATGAAAACCAATAACCGACAAAAGTCTGTTATTATTGTTGTTTATGAAAGTGAAACACAGAGTACATCTAAATCATACTGAGGGAAAACATCTACAATCGTTCACATTCCCAGCTTGGTCAAATGAAGCAGTCATCAAAAACTTGTGATTTGCATTTTGATTAGAATTTAACTAAAGATGTTCATTTTGTCAAGAAAAACAACAGCAATCTTCTTCTTGAGTTGTCATTTCAAATACAGATGCACGATGTATCTGCATTGACGTCGGTATCGGGCGATGTTAGTCATTTTTTAACACATTGGTATTGTCCCGATAAGTATATCTGTCCCGATATTAATAACCCATATTTATTACTATCTTGTTGCCGTTTGTGTTTATGTCTCTGGAGGGTGGTGGTGGTGATGTCAGAGGTGTGGTCTTTTTTTGCGGTGTTGAAAGGGTAGTGAAATATATGTGTTATATAATATCGGTTAATATTGGTTATCGGCCATAACAGTGATATTAATATTGGATATCGATATCGGCCTAAATTTTGATATCGGTGGATCCCTCATTTTAAATCATAAGGATATTTTCAGTGAAGCTTGAGTCTTTTTTTATTTTGGCTCTGATTTAACCTTCCCTGAGCTGAGTTATTGAAAGCATTATCACTTTCTTTTCTATCACAAAATCTGATATTGAAACAGTAAATAAAACATCTGCACCTCTGGTTTTCTTATGATCATATGAAAACATGTTTTTTACCATTAATCTAATAAACATATGACATAATGTGACTTTTCCCATTAGAAAGATGGGTGTATTTTTATATATTTATTTTATTTATTTTTTGATATGTGATCTTAGTTAGTGGTGGGTGCTTTAAATAGCTTTATCTGTGCAAAACTGATATCTGTAGTGTACAGATATCAGTTTTGCACAGATAAATGTGGCTGGAACAAACATTTCCTGCATGTTTGGACAAATATTTACTAGTGTAGATGCATCCACACATGTACAGATGCTCATGGGGACTGGTGTGTTTAATATTAACTTCTTTTCCCTATTGTTTTATTATTTTATTTGCATCAATCCCTCCCTCATCCTTGTCTCCCTTGAGACATATGTGCTTTGCAATCTGTGGTTGTCATGGTGAGGAAATGACTGAGAAGCTTCTGTGTTTAGCATCTCTGAATAAATCCAATGAAGTCTACCTCTAGAGTACTATGTAGGGTTAGCGTTAATCTCACTGTATACTTTATAGGTAGCAATTTATAACAGCAGTTTCCACCTATTATTCTGTTAATGCACACATTTCTGTGCCTTTTTGTGGCTTTTTGGTGGGCTTGTTTTTTGGGAGAGATGAGGTGTCTTTGTTGTGTGACTCATTAAGCGTTCTTTTATTTTATGTGACAGAGCGGCGCCCCTCCCCTGCATTCACCCAGCATATTGCGATGGCCTCTGACTCACTGTTGTGATTTGCTTAAACAAGAAAACACCCCTAATCCTCACAGCGACACATCAAACTCTGTCCAAGCATTGGGCGTAGTTACACTGGCCTCCCACTGCTGTGACAAGGACAAAGATTCAAGAACATGTTTCTGGAAGAGCTTTTACCGCAAGCTCCTATAAAGTTTACAGTTGTTCCCTCTCAACCAAATGATCTGCAACTTTGAGCAATGGAACTATACCTTGTTCTCCAGAGTCATCTTCTGAATTGTGTTTATCTTTTGAACCTATTGTTGTATATACACCAAAACAATAAAAAGTAGACTGTCTTGAGCTTTTTCACATTTTTTAAAATGGTACAATCACAAACTTCAAAGAATTTGGCTAAGACTTGATGTGATAGAACAAAAAGTAGCAAATAACTAAAGTAGAAGAGCAATTATACTTTTTTTTAAATAACATTGTTTACAAAAATCAAATCTGAAAAGTATGGTATGCATTTGCATCCATACCCTATTACTTTGAGATCATTGATTAAATGGAATCCAGTGTCACCAGTTGCTTTCAGATATCACTTAATTAGTAAATAGATTGTAATTTATTCCCAGTATAAATCAAGCTGTGAAGGCCTCAGAGGTTTATCAGAGAACATAGGTGACAAAAACAGCACTATGGAGACCAAAGAACACAGCAGAAAGCTCAATGAGAAAGATGGAGAAGTTTAAAGCAGGACCAGGTGATAAAACAATATCCCAAGCTTTGAGCATCTAACAGAGCTCTGTTTAGAGCATGAATCAAAACAATCAGTCAAGAGGTCCATGGTAACTATGGGTGAGCTGCAGAGATCCACTACTCAAGTGAGAGAATGTGTCAAAATGGCAACTATTAGTAAAATCCTCCACAAATATGGCCTTTATGGAACAATGGCAAAATCACTGTTGAAAGAAAGGCATTGTTAAACGACAGCAAGAAAAAGTCCTGCTTTTAGGTTGCCACAAGGCATGTAGGGGACACAACAAACATTCAGAGGTAGATAAAAACTAAATTGGACATTTTGGCTTGCATGCCATGTGTTTTGGAAAACTATCGCCTGACATCACCCTGAACTCACCATCCCTATTGTGACACACAGTGGTGGTAGCATCATGCTTTTCTTCAACACGGACAATGAAGCTTGTCAAATTGACGGTATGATGGATTGAGGTAAATACAGTCCTGCAAATATGATTTCTTGTACCTTAGAAAGAGAATTGACTCAGGCATCACAACAGAAATTTATAACACATAAGGATTTTTTGTGACAGATTATGAAGACCATGCATTATTTTCCTTTCACTTAAAAATTTATTTCACTTAACGTTTTGTCAGTCCATGACATAAAATCCCCAAAAATAACTTGATGTTTTTGGTGGTACAATGCTAAAATGTGAAAAAGTTTGAATACTTTTGCAAAGCTCTCTGTATTTTGTTTTAGAGCTTCAGAGATCTGGACAAGGGTGAGTTAGAAATAGCTTGCACAATATGAATACATTTTTTTCAGATACTCCAGCGGGGATTGTTTACATCACCCAGTACTTGTTACCAAAGATGCTGGTGACAGGAACTTGTTCACAACCCTGCCATCACTCTATCCTGCCCACCAATAAGCCCACCTCCATGCTGTCCTCCTCTTTGCACCAAGCATTTACTGTCCAACTTTTCTCACTTGACTGCATTAAAAAAGAGCAGCCACTTTGAGAATAAAAAGAGACAAGTTTCATCGTTCACAAAGAAGACCCCTCCGAATGTCACGGAGATCCTCCTCATATCTTAATTCCCGTCAGGGGATTAAGATGTCAGTGCACATTTTTGTTATGTAGTGACATGACATGTAGTGGATTGTAAAAAAGTCCTTCATAGAAGCAATGTTTCAGAGATTCATGTAGCGAAGCTTGAAAGGGGCTCATCATTGATTTAAAGGGCCTGATCTTTTCTATATTTGGTTCATTATTTGATGCTAATTAAATTGACAGATTTGTAATAAAACTATGCTTATTCTCTTAATAAAATGTTTTTTTCTTTCTGCTGTATTAAACAACAAATCATGTAATAGAATTCCACTCAAAAACTAATACTGTGCAAAGTAAACGATAAATAGTTGTTTTCCACACAGCAAAGGCTCATAGTTCATTGAATATACATTATTTAATGCTGTAAATTCTTACAATGCTTATCTCATAATAATAACTGCTCCCATACTTTACTAGACAAAGTTGCATGGGTGTAGCAACTGGATAAAAGCAAGACGAACTTCATGATGTCGAGAAGAATTATGACATTTTAACATCAGTCGATATGGAGAGCTTAAGGCTTTCTCTGTTCATCATTATATGGACACAAACAAAAAACTGAGAAATAAACTGTCAGAAGTAAAAAAATGGCAAACCCAAACCCTGCCTGTAACAATAACACACAACTACAAAATACAAGACCTGGGGTTTTCTGCTATCTGACCAAGTACTTTCCCTTTCATGTATTTGTTCCAACTTTCTCTCTATTTCCACTTTAAATCACTGCTGGTTTAGAAATAACTGAAATCTCTGTTTTGCAAAAGACTCTAAATATGGCACAACCACAAATGAGACCTTCAACTGATCATGTTGCATTTAAAGTTACACCCGCAATAACCATCTTGCAGCAATTTGTGTCTAAACTAAGCTGGATATTTTTCATTAGAATCAAAGCATTTATCTTCCTAAGCTAATAAAAATCATATTTGCGGGGACTGTGACAGAAAACATACTCTGACATTTTGTTTTCATCATTCTGGGGTCTTGATAATAACAGATCAACTAATGCTTATAAGATCAGAAACATGATTAATTTTATTAATGTCATAACTTACAGTTACTCAGGTGTCATGTTTCTGATTTAATAGCCACCCAAATTACCAACAATAGCTAGTACTTGTCACATTCTGAGGCTTTAGTGGACCAATGCGCAGACAAGAGCTTGGCAGCAGCATGATGAGAGTAAGGCTTCTTTTTAATCAAAGGTCTCCAAAACGTAACATAAATCACAGCAGGTACAAACATGAGTCAAGCCCAAAACTTACATGTGTACTCACTTCTGTAACGTAGCAAACCTCAACATAAACAGGGGTAGTGAACGAGAGGAACCAGTGAAGAACAAATAAACTAGACCAACTTATATACCGAGGGTAACAAAGGGCAGATAATCAAAAGAACTAGGCACAGGTGTGACAAGGAGGCAGGGAGGCTGAAGGAACAGGTGAAACTAATACAGAGACTAAAGCATGGGAGAAGTGACTAAAAAACAATACCTAAGCAAAGCTATAAACAAAGAGAAATAACCAAATGAAGCATAAGAATCAGGAATAACCATGAACTAAAAGAAACTGAGAAACTGGAGGGAACAGAAGAAACGCAACAAACTAAGATCTAAGAAACTAGCAACCTAAGAATTAACAAAAGAACCCATAAAGAAACCCCTGATCACAAAAGTAAACAAACCTAAACCAACACTGACTGAAATAACTGGAAAGGAAGCAGAGAACGTGAGGACTAGCATACATACAAACCAAAATGTAAACAATAACTAAAACTAACCTATCAGGAGGGACTGGAAGAAGAGACACTAAAGCTAGAGAACTATAATAATAATAATCATAATAAAGAGAAAACCATTCAAAGTGATAAATAAGAAAACAACAACAACTAAAGGAACAATGAGCGAGGGGAGAGAGAACTGCAAACAGTAGGAGGCAGGAGAGAGAACAAAACTAACACCAAAATAACTGAACGAATAAAACACAAAACCAACAAAAAGTCCAAAATGTCGAACCCCGACAGTACTAAGGGTATTGAGAAAAATGTGGACTGCAAAGATCTTACCATACATCAATTTTAAGGTTTTTCATCACAACACCCTCTTCCTGCTGAGTGCTTTAAATCTATTTGAAATATTTAAACATAAAACCTACATCCAAAACTTAAACTGAAAATATCAGCATGCAACTGTGGTCATCTGCTCCATTCCCTGGGTGCTGTTAGTACCACATTGCTTAAAAGAGTGGTTTTGTGTTTTATGGTCTGCAGCAAAGGACAGAAGAGCTCAGGGGTCCTCCATCAGAAACTCTCTTTCCATTAAGTAGCCCGCTATCAACACATGCTACACTGAACCTGGCCTGCATGGTAATACTGCTGCAAGAGGAAACCTCGCTGCTGGAACATAGAGGGTTGGAAAAAGCAGAAAAAGCTAGAGTTAAGGTTGAAAGGTGAGTCAAACAAAACATAGAAAATATGTAACTTTGAAATGTTTAGATGTAGGATCCTTGAACTGGAATTTATATTCTGCTGTTACACAATTAAGGCTAGGTTAGATGTTCTACTTGACATGAGAAAAGGGCCTCAACAAAGCACAATAAATTATTAAACTGGCTTGTTGAGAGTCATTTGCTACATGCTGCAGATAAAAACACAGTATATATTGGTGAGAACATGATCTTCTAATGTTTGGTGCGGGTTTGAGTCCGTTTCTCTTACTAGGTTTAAAGCCACAAACATCCCACCAGCCAGAACTTTACCAGAAGCAGTACAACCACCAACACCACCCACGCAGAAAACTCCTACTCACATGTCTTTCCTTTTTGTTTTTTGCTTTTATTAAAAAAAAGAAATAAAAAAAAGATGAACATAAAAACCCACATGTGTTGAGACAAATCCTGTGATGGATCATTTTGTTGCTGTTTGTTTTATCTTTACTTTTGCTTTTGAAACACAAGGGAGGCTTCCTGGTAGACATGAAAATAAAATAATAAATGCACATTGCATTAGGTAAAGATTCACATTCACGCAATTAAGTCGGCCAAAACAACTATGAGAAGTATACTAATTAAACTTGTAACCAGCCTTTTTGACACAGTTCTCAATGTTACAATCACAAACTTTAATTATGTTTATGTATTTATTGGTGAAACATAGTGGTGGGAGTGTCATGCTGTGGGGTCGCTTTCTTCAGCAGGAACAGGGAATCTACTGAGCTGGTGTCTACTGTGTAAGAGATCATGTCTTTTTGATAACCTGATCTGTGACAAGCTTTAGACGTTAGACAGATGGACACACATTGGACTGTACATACGTTATGCAGAGAAGCTCATTGGTTCACTTAATGACTGAAAGGTATGCCGTATACTTCAGGTCGTTGTCCATCTGCACTGTCAAGCGACGTCCAATGAGTTCGGAGGCATTTGGCTGAATATGAGCAGATAATATTGCCTGGAACACTTCAGAATTCATCCTGCTGCTTTTGTCAACAGTCACATCATCATTAAATACGAGGGAACCAGCTCCATTGGTACCCATACATGCCCATGCCATTACGTATTTTCACCACGCTTTATTGACGAGGTAGTATGTTTCCACTCATGAACAGATTTTTTCTTTGCCCATACTCTTCTCCTCCCATCACTTTGGTACAAGTTGATCCTTATCTCATAAATCCATAGGATGTTGTTCCACAACTGTAAAGGTGTCAGGTTTGGCAAGACGGAGGACCCCAGAATGCCGACGGCTAGACATCTTAACCGTAAGTAAAACGGTTTAATTCATGTTTTTCTTTACGCTAAAGATAGTTCTTAATGACTTTGGCTATATGTTTGGGTTCGCTCACTTAGCATTTGGTAAACTGATAAAAAATAGACATAAGCATTCTTGTTTAGAGCCTCTTTTCACACCTGCCTAAAACTTTTGCACAGTACTGTATATATACACATTTATAGTATATTCCAGCTTTTCGCAGTAATTCAGTATATTTCTTTCTGAAAAGTGGTTTAGTCTCCCTGACAAAGAGAATGTACCTCTTAGATCCTTTTAGAAAGATTTGAGAATGATAAAAAAATAGATTATATTTAATGAGTCTGATATGTTTTTTTTAATAGCTAATCAGGTAGTCAATGAATACAGTTCCTCATCTACCCTTTCTGAGGCCTTTTCCAGTGGAAACAGAATGCACCTGAACTCAGTTTTGACTGTCATTGCAAAGGCTATGAATATTAACGGACATGCAATTTTTATTATTGTTATGGATTTACTCCAGGTTGGTCTACGCTGTAATTAACAAATGTAGAAAAAGGTGACAAAAAATACCTGTGGAAAGGAGAATGGAAACGTTTCTACTAAATTTCTTATGAGAAGACACTGACAGCAAAGAATGTGCGAAAAAGGACAAAGTAATCATCGTTTTTTGTTATTTCTTTCTCTATTACCTGCCTCATGTGGGGCTTTTACAATCATCAAATAAAGAGCAAAAAAACAGATGGCATGACATTTTCAGCACTTGGGATTCAGTTCTGCATGCTTTAACTGAGGTCAGGCACACATCTGCAGAGCTCATGTGCCCATAGGGAGAACCCTGTGTATGTAAATTACAGAGATTAGACTGCAGCACAGCAGCCATTACTGGTTCACTACCTGCCCCAAAGCTCCAAACCTGCCAGTTCATACAGTGTGCAATCCATGTTTTATTCTTCCCTCCTTATTAATAAATAATGTCACAGAGGTAGGAAAGGCTGTCAGAACACAGAGCAGCAGTTAAGACATGATGGAGGTTTTACTGTATTTGCTAGTGTTGAGGTATGTGGACATTTTGTTGCTGCTCAATCGGATGCATTTTAAAGAATAGAATACGTTTGTTTTCTTTTGATTATAATAAAATTAAATCTCCCACAAAAAAGTTAACCTTACACTTGCACTCTTTTTACCCTTAGATTTGAAATGAACATGCAGCTACTTCAGTGCAACATTGCAACACCACCATGTAGAGATTTATTTGAAGTATTTGAACCCTCTGAACTCTTTCACATTTACAATCACAAACTTGAGTTTATTTTAAAATGATTTTATGTAATAGACCAATGCCAGGAACCAAATGATTTTGCAGTTAAAGGATATATGATTTAGACATGTTTATCATGTGTCACATTTGAAAATGAAGTATGACCAATTGCCCTGAGAAATCACCTAATTCGTAAATGTGTGTAATTTAATCTCAGTATGACTCCAGCTGTTCTGTGAAGGCCACAGAGGTTCATCAGCATCATGAAGGACAAATAACACAGCAGATGTGTCAGGGAAAAAGTTGTGGGGAGGTTTAAAGCTTTAAACATCCCACAGAGCTCTGTTCAATCCATCATGCAAGAAAATGAAAGAGTATGGCACCACTGCAAACCTACCAACACATGGCCGTCCACCTAAACCGACAGGCTGGATAAGAAGAACATTATTCAGAGAACCAGCCAAGAGGCCCATGGTATCTCTGGATGAGCTGCAGAGATCCACAGCTATGCTAGAAGAATCTTTTTCTGTGTAGCTATTAGTTGTGAATGCCATAAATATGGTCTTTAGGAAAGGGTGTAAAGACATTGTTTAAAGAAAGATGTGAAAAGACAGAGTTGTTAGGATGATAGATGGAGGTAAGTACAAGGAGATTTTGGAAAAAAGGCTGCAGACGTCCATGGAGGACGTTGGTCGTCCAGTGGGACATACAGCCAGGAGTACAGTGGAGTGGTCTAGATCAAAGCTTATTCATGTATCACAGTGGCCCAGTCAAAGTCGAGACTTTGCCAAATTGTCAATAATATATGTCTCTCAGTGTACAAAGCTGGTTGAGGCATATTCCAAAAGCATTGCAGCTGTAATTGCATTGAGAAGTGGCTCTACAATATGTTGGTTCATGGGGCTAAAAACAGAAACACATCACATCTTTCTAATTTTTATCGGTAAAAAATTGTGGAAGCCACTTATTTTCTATACCTGCTTCTTCTGTATAGCTGGGTACACCCTGGACAGGTCGCCAGTCCGCTGCAGGGCAACACAGAGACACGCAGGAAAAACAACCATTCACACCTAAGGACCATTTAAAGAGACCAATTAACCTAACAGTCATGTTTCTGGACTGTAGAAGTAAGCCAGAGTACCCAGGAAGGGCCCACGCTTGCACAGGGAGAACATGCAAACTTCATGCAGAAAGACCCCAGTCGGGAGTCAAACTGTGGACCTTTCTGCAAGGCAACAATGCTAGCAACCGTGCCACCGTGCAGCTCCCACTTATTTTCTTCTCACTTCAGGTCATGCAAATCATGTAGGAACACTGTTGCAAGGTACTGTACATAATGTATGTGCATACACACACATACTGTGCATTCAATTTGCACAGGTTTAAAGCAAAGCTATGAGTTTGACTCGCAGCACAGTGATGTTTCAGCCATGTTACAACAGCGCCACTCAGTGGAGATTTACAATATTTCTTCTGCAATAAATTAGGCAAAACAAGCTCCAGGGAAATACATCTTAGCTGTATAAATGCCTATTGTCTATGAAATGAGTGGGAAAGGAAAAGAAAGCAACATCATACTGATGACTACTACTAACATTAAAAATGTTAAAGGTCTCTTTTGACATTAATGTCAAAGAAACACAGCCTCTCATTTCTGCTTTTTAAGGACAGGCACTCTAGGAAATGTTAGCTGTTCAATGGGGAAGGAAATGTTGGCACCCACGCTAATCCAACAGAGAGCAATGACTGATCTGCAACAAGAAAAAATGTATGTCTATATGGAGTTCTTCAAAAAAATCCAAAGAAAATCTACATTTAAGTGTGACTAGGCAGTGCCCCCACACCTAGATAAAACCTGGTGTTTATTAATATAAATCATGTAATCTTTATAAATAATGAATAATGTCAACAGTTTTTCTTTATAACCCTGTACTCTTGCATGCAAATGTTTTTAATTTGTGTTTATGTATTTTTTTTATGGCCAGATTATTAAGCATGGGGGCACATATTGTATATAGCTTTTACAATTAAAACTATGAGTCAGTTAGATTTATGTTGAGGGGGAAATACAGAGCTTGTTTTATTTTCAACTGTGACCGGAAGCATGATTTTAGGGTTTTATTCTGTTTCCCTTCTTTGCACTGCCATGTTCTATACTTGCTTTATTTCAGTTCGTTCAGGTTTATTGGATTCATTCTGTTTAGTTTTTGTTACTTGCCTGGATTCTGTTAGAATATGACATTTTTGGACTTAGTTTGTGGCTTTGTGTTAACTTTTGTTTAGTTGTTTCCATTTTGGGTTTGGCATCATGTTTATTAGTTCTTTTCCTCCCTCTACCACCTCCTAGTGTGTTTTCTTCCTCATGCTCTTAATTCCTTTTGTGGTTGCTTTCTTATTACTTTGTGTGGTATTATTATTATTATTATTATTATTCATCCTTGGATTCTCATTTAGTATCTCCGTGCTTATTTATGGTTAGGTAATTGTTCTCATTCCAGCTTTAGTTCTTATTTACATTTGGTTTGTTTACTTTGTAAATCAGGTCTCCTTATGGGCTCTTTGTTTGTTCTTAGGTTGTTGTTGGTGTTCCTATGTTTCCCTCTAGTTTCTCTGTTTACTTTAGTTCTTAGTTATTCTAGTTTCCTCATTACTCCTCTGATTAATTATCTTGCTTAATCTGTGTTTTCTGTTTCTTGTTTATTAGTCTTTTCACTCTTCCTCAGCCTTTGTATTTGTTTCACCTATTCCCCGTTCCTTTGATTACCCGCCTTTGTTTTCCCACAGTATATTAGTTGGTTTGGTGTCTTTGTTTGTGGCTGGTTCTGTGTTCGTTATTACCCCGTTCCCTACCATGACTATGCTTTGTTTTTGCTTCGCTTGGAAACCATGCTACATTTTTCCTACGTTTAGCCTTGAATAACCTGAAGAGTTCATGTAAGTTTGGACTGTACCTATGCTTCGTACCTGCGGTCTGTTTTGCTACGTTTTTGCTCTCACCTTACAACCTCTAAATAAACGAGGATAAATTCAGATGCGCCTCCCAAGCTCTTGTCTGCACTTTGGTCCGCCCCAAAACCCCATCATGACAGATTCCTGTGTTGTGTTAGTTTATATTGCCTTATAGACCAGGTTCCTCCCGGTTTATGTTTAGTTAATCTTTGGTTTACTTAGATGTTTTCTGTTACCTCCCTGCTCTCCATTAGTCACCTTCCCTCATTTACCTTCTCCACCAGCTGCTCCTGATTCTCTCCCTGATTATGCCTCTAGTTCATTGCTCCATTCTCCTCCCTTCCTTCCTTATTTAGACACCGTGGTTTTCTGTGCACATCACTGGTTTGTATTGTTTAGTTCCTTGTCTTTCATGTCCATGTCGCCAGTGTCTCCCTGTTCTACGTTTGCCTACCTGCCTCTGTTCCTTGCTGTAAGTTATGTTATCATTAAATATACAACTCACCTTTTGGCTCCCACACTCCTGTTTGTATGTTGGTCCTACAAAGACCCTCACCCATCATGACATTGACTCTAAAAACTTAAAGGAAACGCAGTTGGACATCTTTTTACCATTCTGGGATGACTGAGACCATCTCTCAAAAGCCTGATAAATGCTAGATTATGACAGTAGGGATGGGCATACAGAAGCCCCAACTCTTGCTTTCGCTCCCTGCAGGTGCTGGACCCAGGTGGATCACCCAGGCCCTTTCTCCAGAGTTGGCAGGGCACCCTCCGAAGTCATTCTGTGGAGGGGGTGACTGCTGAGTCTCTGCTTCAGGTGAAATGGTTCAAGCATCTTGTTGTATTACTCACAAATCATGGAACAATAACTGAAAAAATGGACTGAGGGATTCTTAATGCGGCTCTATCATGGGAAAGACCTAAGCCCAAATGTCCAATCTTTCAATTGACTGGTCAATTTATATCCTAACCCTCGGCTATATTCATGAGAGATAGATTAAGAAATGAGCGTTCTCAGCCAAGCTCAGACTCAGCCTTACAATTGTACAATTCAACTAAAAATGAATTGTTTTGCAGAAAAACTAAAAGACTCTAAATCCCCAGTGCTGAGTAGACTGAAAAAATCCAGAGCATCATGTATACGTCATGGCACCGTGTCACGCTGCCACAAGTTATTTGAGACAATATGGAACAGTGACAAAGCAAAAACTTGTAATTTCTCCAAACTTTATAAGAAGACGAGTTTGAAACGAGTTGGTCAGAGGAGGCTACCAAGAGACTGACAGCAACATTGAAAGAGTTGCAGACGTTTCCTACAAGTCCTGGTTCCTGTAGCTGCTGCAGTTCCCATATACAGGTCCTTCTCAAAAAATTAGCATATTGTGATAAAGTTCATTATTTTCTATAATGTAATGATGAAAATTTAATATTCATATATTTTAGATTCATTGCACACTAACTGAAATATTTCAGGTCATTTATTATCTTAATACGGATGATTTTGGCATACAGCTCATGAAAACCCAAAATTCCTATCTCACAAAATTAGCATATTTCATTCGACCAATAAAATAAAAGTGTTTTTAATACAAAAAACGTCAACCTTCAAATAATCATGTACAGTTATGCACTCAATACTTGGTCGGGAATCCTTTAGCAGAAATGACTGCTTCAATGCGGCGTGGCATGGAGGCAATCAGCCTGTGGCACTGCTGAGGTCTTATGGAGGCCCAGGATGCTTCGATAGCGGCCATTAGCTCATCCAGAGTGTTGGGTCTTGAGTCTCTCAACGTTCTCTTCACAATATCCCACAGATTCTCTATGGGGTTCAGGTCAGGAGAGTTGGCAGGCCAATTGAGCACAGTGATACCATGGTCAGTAAACCATTTACCAGTGGTTTTGGCACTGTGAGCAGGTGCCAGGTCGTGCTGAAAAATGAAATCTTCATCTCCATAAAGCTTTTCAGCAGATGGAAGCATGAAGTGCTCCAAAATCTCCTGATAGCTAGCTGCATTGACCCTGCCCTTGATAAAACACAGTGGACCAACACCAGCAGCTGACACGGCACCCCAGACCATCACTCACTGTGGGTACTTGACACTGGACTTCTGGCATTTTGGCATTTCCTTCTCCCCAGTCTTCCTCCAGACTCTGGCACCTTGATTTCCGAATGACATGCAGAATTTGCTTTCATCCGAAAAAAGTACTTTGGACCACTGAGCAACAGTCCAGTGCTGCTTCTCTGTAGCCCAGGTCTGGGGAATGCGGCACCTGTAGCCCATTTCCTGCACACGCCTGTGCACGGTGGTTCTGGATGTTTCTACTCCAGACTCAGTCCACTGCTTCCGCAGGTCCCCAAGGTCTGGAATCGGCCCTTCTCCACAATCTTCCTCAGGGTCCGGTCACCTCTTCTCGTTGTGCAGCGTTTTCTGCCACACTTTTTCCTTCCCACAGACTTCCCACTGAGCTGCCTTGATACAGCACTCTGGGAACAGCCTATTCGTTCAGAAATTTCTTTCTGTGTCTTACCCTCTTGCTTGAGGGTGTCAATAGTGGCCTTCTGGACAGCAGTCAGGTCGGCAGTCTTACCCATGATTGGGGTTTTGAGTGATGAACCAGGCTGGGAGTTTTAAAGGTCTCAGGAATCTTTTGCAGGTGTTTAGAGTTAACTCGTTGATTCAGATGATTAGGTTCATAGCTCGTTTAGAGACCCTTTTAATTATATGCTAATTTTGTGAGATAGGAATTTTGGGTTTTCATGAGCTGTATGCCAAAATCATCCGTATTAAGACAATAAAAGACCTGAAATATTTCAGTTAGTGTGCAATGAATCTAAAATATATGAATGTTAAATTTTCATCATGACATTATGGAAAATAATGAACTTTATCACAATATGCTAATATTTTGAGAAGGACCTGTATCTGGAGACGAGCTCAACCCCATCTCTCTAAACCTCAAATATTATATATCACTATAAGAACATCTCAGGTGGCAGCATCATTTGCTTGGGTTACGTTTCTTTCAGATGGAAGGGCAATTCAATGAGGATATAAACAGCTCTAAATACCAGTCAGTTTTGGCCTGAAACCTTCAGGTGTCTGCTAAAGAGGAAGATTCATTTTATTTTTACTTTGCAGAGTGAGTCCAAGCATACATCAAATCCAACTTTACAATGACTTAACTGCAAAAACTATAATTTTGGAATGGTCTAGCAAAGTCCAGAACTTAACCTGCTAGAAAATCTTTAGGTTTACTCTACCATAAAAAGGACTGAATGCTGCAGCTGAATCAAAAGCTACTTAAAGAAAATCTTAGTTTTACTGTGTGCACTATTATGCAACCAGGCAATTGCACATTTGTTCGGGTTCCAGTTGAATTGTGCCGGAAAAAAATTTTTTTTTAAATTATTTATCTTGGTCTCACCTTTTACATCAGAAAAGCCTGACAATTAAACAGGATGTGTATACATATGAGAACTCCTCTATGTATGTTAAATTATACAAACATAACTTTTTTTAATTGAAACAAATACTCATAGTAAGATGACTGTGGATTCCTGTTTAAAATACATGAATATAATTTGATGCAGAATGTTGGTGAGACTGTAAATAACTGGAATATATGCTAAAATCCCAGATTAAATGCTGGGAGGGCCCCACTAAAAAAATTGTAAGGACACAGCAAAATGAAGATGACAGAGCAGACCACTAGAACAAGATGGCTGTGTAGGTTGAACTGACGGAAAAGGTTGTGACTTGTGATTAGGGCAGAGAGGATGAAAGGAGTCAGAAGAAAGAGAGAGTCTGGCTGATTGGTTTCCATGGTAACTGCTGATGAGGAGTGCAGGGCTGAATAAAAGAGCCAGTATCTTTCTTTCTCATTATGGATCCCTGTCACCTCGCACTCACTGAGAGTGTGGAGGGACGTGTTTAATCAGCAGAGTCACACCTTTACTCGCTGCAGGCCAGTAACAACTCAGCTCCACTCCTGCTCCACTCATGCATTCAGCGCTAGTCTGTTTCAGATCGAATACATTTTAATATCAGACAAAGATAACCCAAGTAAACACCAAGAGCAATTTTCAATTGATCATTTCATTTAATAAGAGAAAAAGCTATCCAAACCAACCTGGCTCTGTACGAAAATATAATTGTCTCCCTTGTTAAATCATGACTGAACTGTGAGTAACTACGTTTTTAGTTCAGTTTCAGTAGCCACATCCAGGCCTGATCAATTCCAGATCTGCTGAACTAAGAAACTACTTAAACAGATCTCGTCTGACCACTTGAAGTAGGGTAGACGACCTCGTTGACATCTATTTGGCTGGAAAGGGTTAAAAGGCCATACTAAAGGGTTTAGGGATCTATTAATCCACAGTGAGAGCTATTAAGCACAAATGGAGAAAACATGGAACAGTAATGAATCTTCCCAGGAGTCACAGGTCTACTGAAATTACTCTAAGAGCACATTGACAACTCATTCAGGAGGCCATGAAAGACAGAAAAACATCTAAAGCACTGCAGATCTTGTCTGCTTAGTTAAGGTTTATGATTTCAAAATAAGAAAGATTCTTGGCTACTAATGACATTCATGGGAGAGTTCAAAGGCAAAAACCAACATTGATCAAAAAGAACACAAAAGATGTTTAAATTAGCCACAAAAAAAACATGTAGATGATCAACAAAACGTTTAGGATAGTATTCTGTAAAATTAGAAGACAAAGTTGTTTGACAGGTTTGTGTCAAAGTGTGTAAAACTGTCACAGCATTGCAGACAAACATCACAGTCAAACATGGTGCTAATAATGTGATGGTCTAGGGCTCCTTTGCTGCTTCAGGATCTGAACAACTTTCCATAATTGACTGAACCATGAATTCAGCTTTGCTACCAGAAATCCACTCACAGACCATTGACCCCGTGATTCGGTCGCATAGATATTAGAGGAAGAAATTCCTAAAGTTGAACAAGCCATCAGTTACAGTTTAATTTTCAAGCACCGGGTTGCAAGGTGAGGGGTAGGTGAAAGAGACATTTGCGTAGCAGTTGCACTGATACTGCTTTATTTGTGCACATATCTGGTATACATGACAGGCACAAGCTGTGGTGCGAGCTGTGCCTGCAGTGTGATCTGGTGTGCTCATGCAGCAACATTTCTCAGCTTTTTCAAAGGAAGATCAGTGGCAGCCTGCTTTCTGCTGTGATCAAACTGTTTATGATATTTGCTTTTTTCCGACGGCATCATGTCTTCCTATGCCAATAAAAAGAAAAGAAGACACACAATACTGTGACAGGAATACAATAACATGTAGAGAAAAAGGCCATCCCTCTCTACCCATCCCTGTAGTAGTCCCTATCCAAACCCCCACATCCTGAAAGAAAATACTCAATAACTTATAAAGCTTACTTTGTCACCTACCTAATTAAACATCTGTTGCCCTCTTTTCTGGATCTGACCAAACACACTTTAACAACTATAGCAGCTGTAGGGGAAGATAAGTGCAAGATTTACTTTCAACAATTTGTCTTGTGAATTGTTCCAGATGCAGGGGTTAGAAAATAATCTCTGTAAGAAAATACTAAGTAAAAAAATATATTCCTTCTGATGAAATCTGACATAGATAAGCGGCAGTAAATCTCTTGGCTGTGATCTTAACAACAGCTCAAGTAATGAGGCAGCCCACCAAAACCCGGGATATACTTTGACTTGACGCAATGAAAACACGTGGGAATAGTGCAAGCATAAAAACATACATATTAAGGATTACACAATAACCCAGCTATTGTTTTGATCCAATCAAACAAGTAAGAGATAAAAATTGAATGGAAAAGCAATATTTTAAAAAAGGATTTACCTTAAAAAATAATTATACTTTATCAGAAATGTATCACTGTCCCCCTAATAATAAATTGCTTATGCTTCACTACTAAACTAATTAGGCAAATAAATACTGTTTAGATAGTAAATGCAATTAATGGTATTAATCTGTTATTTTCCTTAAAGGAAACATTTTTTGTTACAGTTCCACATCATAGACTTCAGCAGCTGCTGTTCTTTCGTTGGCCCTTGTTGGTCAATAGTTAATGTTTTTTAAACCTACTGCAAGCAGACAGAAAAACTGTCTCGCAAACACATGTACTGTACACACATCTATGTAGAGTAAAAAGACTGAGACCTGAGCGCTGATGAGTGGGAGGCATTTGGCAAAGTGGTCTAAGAAAAGAGCTGCTGGAGTGCATCGTAACCAGTATTTCCAAAGGCAGGTGCTAATATGAGGAACTGGGTGGTGCAACTAAAATAGGCGACTGTGGTGACTGTGGTAAGAGTTCGTCCTGTAATTGGTGGGTTGCCAGTTTAAACCGCAACTCTGTCTCAGTCGTTGTGTCTTTGGTCAAGACACTTCACCCGCCTTGCCTTTTTTTTTTTTTTCATCCATTATTCTTTTCTAAATAGCTCGAGTTCCCTTAGACTGGATGTAAGAGTGTTTGTCAAAATTTGGTTTTAATATTTGCCCTAGATTTTCATCTGGATTTAGGTCTGTACTTTGACTAGGCCATTCTAACACATGAATATGCTTTGATCTAAACCACTCTATTGTATGTAGCTGTGGCTCTGTGTGTAACTAGTCTCGTGTTTTTTAGCCTCTTATACAGGTTCCCAGTACATCACAGGGCTATCACAAGAAATCCTAATAAAATCCATTGACTCATGCTGACAAATTCACAAATACCAATTCATATGTGTCCGTTATGACATCTAGGAGGCATCTTGTTATCAGTGCACACCTCAGTCTTCCAATTACACATGGGATTAAATAAAAAAATATGTTTTCAGGTTGACAACTATTCTCTAATTTTTCAGATCTGAATCAAACAACCAGCTTATTTAAAAAAAAGAAATACGACATATTAATTAAAGGAGGTAGCGAAAAGGTCTTTAGCCTTCCAACATTGCGAAACCATTTTATTTCAGACTGGGTTTGTACTTTCTGGTTTTTGACTGATTTACAGAGTTTGGTTAAGTTTTTTACACATATTCGATATACCCCATATTGCCAAAAGTATTCGCTCGACTGCGCTGACTCGTATATGAACTTAAGTGACATTCCACTCTTTACTCAGAAGGTTCAATATGACCTATTTTCACCTCAGTTCTAGTTTGAAGAATGCTCAGGGATTTCTCAACGCTATGCAGGCCAGTCAAGCTCATCCACACCAAACTCTTTTATCCATGTTTTTATGGGACTGGCATTGTACACTGGTGTGCAATCATGTTGGAAAAGGAAGGGGCCATCTCCAAACTGTTCCCACAAAGTTGGGAGCATGGAATTGTCCAAAATGTCTTGGCATGCTGAAGGATTCAGAGTTCCTTTCACTGGAACTAAGGGGCCATCCCCACAACATAATCTTTCCACCAAACTTTACATTTGGCACAATATAGTCAGACAAGTACCGTTCTCCTGGAAACCACCAAATCCAGACTCGTCCATCAGATTGCCATATGGAGAAAAGCTATTCGTCACTCCAGAGAACGCGCCCCCATTGCTTTAGAATCCACTGCTTTACACCACTATGTTGGATGCAGTTGTTTCGCCGTGGAAACCCATTACATGAAACTTTCTACACAATGTTTTGTGATAATCTAAAGGTCACATGAAGTTTGGAGGTCTGTAGTGATTGACTCTGCAGAAAGTCAATTACCTCTGCGCACTATACACCTCAGCATCCGCTGCCTCTGCTCAATCAGTTTACGCGGCTTACCACTTTGTGGCTGAATTGCTGTTGCTCCCAACCACTTTCACTTTCTAATATAACCACTGACAGTTGACTGTGGAATATTTAGTAGTGAGGAAATTTCACGACTGGACTTGGTGCACAGGTGGCATCCTATCACAGTACCATGCTGGAATTCACTGAGCTCCTGAGAGCGACCCATTCTTTCACTAATGTTTGTAGAAGCAGTCTGCATGTGCTTGGTTTTATACACCTGTGGCCATGGAAGTGATTGGAACTCCTAATTTAAATTATCTAGAAATAACATGTAATCTTGGCTGTGACCTTTCTGTGTGACATTTATTCCAAATAAACGTGTGGGTTTTCTCCAGATACTCCAGTTTCCTAAAAGCATGCTGTTTCAATAGACCTTTACTTGCCGTTTTGTATGAATGTGCGCATCAGTGGTTGTGCAGTGAATACGGACGGACGGACGGACAAATGGATGGATGAGTGGGTTCATTCAAGCAATAGCATCTCAGAGACAAAGCAAGAGCAAATACAAGTAAATATCTTAAGATATGTTACTAAAGCATCCAAACAGCTTTTCCCAAATCTTACAGAGCAACTTTCAATTAGAGATGCACTGAGAAATTATGACCAGAATCAGACCTTTTCAGCTTGATCATGCCTTACTAGTGATCTGTGTTAGGAAATCAAGACAGACAGAGATATAAGAAGTTCTTTAAAATAGAAATGTTCTTTCTCCTTGTTAAGAGACTTGGCTGGATAGAAACAGAGTTTAATACCCACAGAGGTTGTTTGTGTGTGCAGGTGGTTGTGTTTGTGCTGTTATTCACTCTCCCTACAGGGTGTGATTGGCAGGTGTAGCTCTGCAGGGTTTACACGTTGAGTCCAATCAAGAGGGCTTCTTAAGGAGCAGGAACCAGGAGGGAGGCGTCAGATTGTTAACTCTGCCATCATGGTAACATGACCGTTGTCTGCAGTTCTCCTGTGTTTCATGAGCCTGCTTTTACCCAAGTCTCGGTTCATGCCTTTTACAGATTCCTCTAGATTATTGGATTCCTCTAGTGACCATGTCCTGGATTCCACGCGCCTGTTCTTCAGGTACTGCACAGTCGAGTTACTTGGAACTCCTTCCTGCTGATCCAGTTGTGAGTCTCACCTCCTCTCCTGTCACCAAACTATTGCCCACCTGCCTGTCTACCCTCCAATACCGCTCGCTCTGAAGCACTGCCACTCAGAGGCTCACACAAAGAGAGATTCAGTACTAAGAACCTCTGTGCCTCTCCTCCTGCCTAACTCAGCATCTGTGGGAGAACTTACCACCTCCAGCAAGCCGTCGTCCACTGCCTACAGTGAGCTAACCTCACTCATGTCCTGCGCAATCTATTACCTTCATCTGAACAAACAATAACGTCTCACCTCTCTTCTTCCGTGCCTACCCAGAACCCTCCGACAGATCTAGTCAGTGTTCTGTTTTAACCCTGTTGCGCCTCAATAAACCTGTTAAACCGCTGTTCTGCCTCTGTGATTGCTGCCCATACTCAGTCGTTTAATTAACATTATGACACAGAGACTACAGGGCTAGCCGGCTACGCTGTTTACCGGCAGTTTAGTAAACTAGCTGTGGACCACAGAACTGCCTGGAATATCTTGGTAAAGGGGATCAGAGAAACCAAGGGCTCGTACAGGCAACAAGGAGAGGAACACTTTTAAAACAATGACTTCTGCAGCATGTGGATAGAAATACAAGCACCAAACCCTGGTTTGGCTACTAGAAACTATAAATAATTACAATTATTGATTAACAATTTTTTTAACATTTATAAATAAAGTTATAATATGACATTTTTTGTCAGACTACAGGCCTGTTGGTACTCAGGCTCAGTGGCCGTTAGTATTAGCTTATTATATAACAGACACCAACTAGGCAAAACACAATGAAAGAAACAATATTTAAATTGTTTAATGCTACACTAATTTTCTCTGCCCAGACTCTAACATGAACCGTTCAAGTCGGAAGGAGGACAGGATGTGCAAAGGGTGATAAGTTGCATGGCAGTGGATGAGGAAAGACGCCCTGGAAGTAACTCTTTAAAGCATCTGGGAAGGTAAAATTGCATTCCATTTGCCTTGGAAGTTGGAGTTTACATCATCTCTGAGTTATAGTGTTCCAGACTCCTGCTTGTTTTTGTTCGTATTGCTAGCAACTGTAACAGCAGCCTTACAACAATAACAGTGACAATAAACAATGTTCAATGCGGTATTTCGTGCATGTAAACAGTTTTGAAACAGCTCATCATTGGAAAGTACTATATGCTGTGCTAAAAACAGTGAAAGTCAGAAAGTTTTTCTACTATTGATGCAAGTAGCAGCCATCTTGAATGCGGAAGTCGGGTATGGTCATGTTGCCCCGAGTTTCCGACTCGTAATTCCGTCTTTTGGGGGGGTTCCACTTGAAATGGAATGCACCATAAGCTTCTCCTCGAACCATGCAGAGCTGTGGTTTCGATGGTGTGACTCCTCCTTCCTAGGGCTGTCTTAAACGTATGTTAATGCTGTGCAGTATGGGGTTCAGAGTTTTACCAGTGTCTTTGTTAGTATAGTTCAGATGTTGTTCTCCATCCTCGGCTAGGCCTAATGCAGTGCACAACTAAAACGCCCTGAAGAGGAGCCGTCAGGTGGATCCATTGTAAGATAGATCAACAGTAGCTAAGCAGCTGGACCAGATGAGGTGAAAGGCCATCTGCTAAGGCCTGCACTGACCAACTTGCCAGGGGTTTTCAAAAACATCTTGAATCTCTCCCTACAGCATGCCACAGTTCCACAGCTCCCACCTGCCTCAAATCCACCACCATAGTTCCTGTGCCATAAAATTCTGCTATCACTACTCTCAATGACCACTGCCCATTTGGCTTCATCCCATCATCATAAGTGCTTTGAGAGGATGGTGTTAGCACACATTAAGAACAGCATTCCCACAGACCTGGAAAGACAGTTTAGATACCGGGCAAACAGATCTACAGAGAATGCAATCTCCACTGCACTTCACGCAGCCCTGACCCACTTGGAGCAAACCAACACCTGTCAGAATGCTCTTTGTGGACTTCAGTAGCACCATCAACACAGTTATACCTCACAAACTAGTTCAGAAACTAAAAAAAATATGGTTCTAATTACCAACAGCACTTAGAACATCGGGATCGGGGAACTTGACTTCTGACCCCATAATCATGAACACTGGCACACCACAGATGTCACTTGTGTTTCTAATATACACTGCTCAAAAAAATAAAAGGAACACTCAAATAGCACATACCAGGTCTGAATGAATGAAATATTCTCATTGAATACTTTGTTCGGTACAAAGTTGAATGTGCTGACAACAAAATCACACAAAAATCATCAATGGAAATCAAATGTATTAACCAATGGAGGCCTGGATTTGGAGTCACACACAAAATTAAAGTGGAAAAACACTCTACAGGCTGATCCAACTTTGATGTAATGTCCTTAAAACAAGTCAAAATGAGGCTCAGTATTGTGTGGCCTCCACGTGTCTGTATGACCTCCCTACAACGCCTGGGCATGCTCCTGATGAGACGGAGGATGGTCTCCTGAGGGTGTTATGATTTGGGGTTTGGTTTTTGGTTGCGGGTTTTTCCTCATATGTTTCTCACAGTTAAGGTTTTGAATCATGCTTCTGTTTATTATTTTCCTGGTCATGCTTTAGTTTTTGTCTTCTAGTTCATGTTTTGTCAAGTTAAGTTTTTGGATCTGATTATGCTTTAGTTTCATGTTTTTCTAGTTATGTTTCTATTAGTTTGTATCCTTGAATTTATGTTTTGCTCTGTTAATTAACTTTATTTGGTTCACCTGCACTAAGCAAATCAGTCTCCTCTTTTCACCTTGTTCTTGCTCCATATATACACCTCTGTTCTGTTCATTCCTCGCAGAAACATTTCGGATCATGTCACTTTGCTTGGTGCCAGTTCTTGTTGTTCATGCCAAGCCTTTTCATGACTGTTTTTGCCTTCACAGTCTGTAGTTAGTTTGTTTCATTAAATCATATTACTCACCACCGATGCTTCCTGTCCGTCTGCAATCTGGGGTCCTCCGCCATACTAAGCCTGACAGAGGGATCTCCTCCCGGACCTGGACTAAAGCATCCGCCAACTCCTGGACAGTCTGTGGTGCAACGTGAAGTTGGTGGATGGAGCGAGACATGATGTCCCAGATGTTCTCAATCAGATTCAGGTCTGGAGAATGGGCGGGTCAGTCCATAGCTTCAATGTCTTCATCTTGCAGGAACTGCTGACACACTGCAGCCACATGAGGTCTAGCATTGTCCTGCATTAGGAGGAACCCAGGGCCAACCGCACCAACATATGGTCTCACAAGGGGTCTGAGGATCTCATCTCGGTACCTAATGGCAGTCAGGCTACCTCTGGCGAGCACATGGAGGGCCACCTCCAAGGAAATGCCACCCCACACCATTACTGACCCACTGCCAAACCGGTCATGCTGAAGGATGTTGCAGGCAGCAGATCGCTCTCCACGGTGTCTCCAGACTCTGTCACATGTGCTCAGTGTGAACCTGCTTTCATCTGTGAAGAGCACAGGATGCCAGTGGTGAATTTACCAATCCTGGTGTTCTCTGGTAAATTCCAAGCGTACTGCACGTTGTTGGGCTGTGAACACAACCCACCATTTGTGGACGTCGGGCCCTCATACCATCCTCATGGAGTCAGTTTCTAACCGTTTGTGCAGACACATGCACATTTGTGGCCTGCTGGAGGTCATTTTGCAGAGCTCTGGCAGTGCTCCTCCTGTTCCTCCTTGCACAAAGGCTGAGGTAGCGGTCCTGCTGCTGGGTTGTTGCACTCCTACGGCCTCCTCCACGTCTCCTGGTGTACTGGCCTGTCTCCTGGTAGCGCCTTCAGGTTCTGGACTCTACGCTGACAGACACAGCAAACCTTCTTGCCAGAGATAGTATTGATGTGGCATCCTGGATGAGCTGCACTACCTGAGCCACTTGTGTGGGTTGTAGAGTCCGTCTCATGCTACCACGAGTGTGAAAGCACCACCAACATTCAAAAGTGACCAAAACATCAGCCAGAAAGCATAGGTACTGAGAAGTGGTCTGTGGTCCCCACCTGCAGAACCACTCCTTTATTGAGTGTCTTGCTAATCGCCAAAGATTTCCCCCTGTTGTCTATTTCATTTGAACAACAGCTGTGAAATTGATTGTCAATCAGTGTTGCTTCCTAAGTGGACAGTTTGATTTCACAGAAGTTTGATTTACTTGGAGTTATATTGTGTTGTTTAAGTTTTTTTTTTGCTTACTTTTTTGAGCAGTGTATATGTATCAGAAATAGAGAAAGGCTAGTAAAACATATTTTAAAATGCCTAATTCCAGATCTTGAAAAAAAACTTCATCCGATTTTCCAAACTGCTGACTGGAAAATTGGCTACAAATCTTTGATTGTTGCATGTATGCTCTGAATGGATGATGCATCTCAGCTACACAGATGATGGTTAGCTTATTAAGACCAGTAGAACGTCTGTTCTGCCCTATTCGATTAAAGCTCAGCCTCTTCCACCTCAGTTCTAGTTTAGAGAGTGCTCAGGGACTTCCTCTGCCCTTTGAATCATCTGTCTAGCTGCTCTCACAAACAACAAAGAGCACAATTTAGAGGAGGGATGCAATAGCATATGAGTCTGTGCACTCTCGATCTACCACAGACACAGACTTTTGGGGTTGACCATATAACAAGAATCTAAATCCCAATGCACAAAATGCAACAACTGACTGAATGAATCATTCGGTTTGCATATAAGATGAATAGCTCTCAACATTGTGTGTAACAACCGCAACCCATTTACACATCCTGAGATGTCACTGGTGTTGGAACACTGTAGGTTGTGTGATGCACTAGTAAGATAATCAGCAGTGACACGAGCGTTTGCCAAGCTGTCCTGAACTCCTTTCATGATTCTGAAATATTCACCACACAGGAGATTCTACAAAATTTTAAAACGGGAGAGTGCTGGAGGGTCAAACAGAGTGTAAAATCATAGATTTTCACTTAGGAAAAGGCTGCTGTAGGGACATCACCACAGAAACAAGTGATGGAGTATACAAATTATCACTTTGATATCTCATACTCTGCATTTGGTCAAGATTTCATCCATTCTGATATGTGACATGCATCATGCTGCTTACCTCCACAAAAAGAAAGCAAGGAACTATAGAGCTGCTGCTCTTCACACCAGGCTTTTCCTCCTGCGCCATCCCTTTCTGTTCCTTCGACCCAGTCCAGCTTTCACTTTCCTTAATCTAAGAGAAAAGGAGAGTAATTCAGGTGAATGCACCGGCCAATCATAGGTGTCTGTCCACAGTAAAATCAGGTGAAAGGTGAAAACAGGACACAGAGCTTATCTCAGTCATCATAAACCTGTTTCTTCTAGAACCTAATTGAAGCACCAAATTTGTCACTCATTTCTACTCACTCTGTAGAGTTCTCTTTTTATTCTGTTATTTGTCATTTGATATTTTTCTGTATTTTACTTAAACAGAGCAACTATAACAGGAAAATATTAGTTGGAATCCATACGATCAACAAATGAATGATAAGACATGTATTTATGTAATGTTAGATGTAACTCTATACTGGCTATAGTTGTTGGTGTTTAAGAGTGAAATAAGTGTGTCAAACTCTCCTTTTACATTTACATTTACGTAAGTGAGAAACAAAACTAATGTAGACCATATAATATTTATAGAACATAGATGGTTAATTTTTCCATATACAACTATAAAAACAAATAACAGTAGTCCAACATAATTAAACAGATTAATGGCTGTTTTTGGTAGAAATTTTGTTTCTACATGGGAAATAATTCACCAGTGGATGAAAGCGGAGTAATAGAAAACCAACAGATCCAGCAGTTACGACATGCATGCTGCTAATTCTCTTCAAGCAAATCATTATAATGAAATGGGTGTGTTTGTAAAATAGTAGCAGTGTGAAGTTTATTCAGTGAAGTTGTTCATTCTGTGAAAAGAACAGTTGGCCCTAATCGAAGGACTAAGTGTTAAAATGCATTCCTCTCTGAATATCTATGTAAAATGTTCCAGACATTGTTCAGAAGAATAGCATACTTTGATTATAAGTTGAGAAAGGAAAACATTCAAAGAAGTTCAGAAGGTGGTAAACTTAAATGATCTCAAATGCTTTAAAATAAAAACAAAACCCAGAAAGACATGGAAGAAAACTAAGAACTATTAAAACATTGGATCAAAAATAACCAAAATGTCAAACAGCTGCGGGAGGATAAAAAAAAACTCGACAGTTACCTGTAAGTATTTTAAAAAATGTATAAACGTCCATGTGAAACAAAGGTTTTTGCAAGGAGATCCTTCAAGTTCCCATTGATTTAAAAATATGGACTACATAAAGAACAATTTGCCAAAGAACATATCATTTAGGGTTGCACGGTGGCGCAGTTGGTAGCACTGTTGCCTTGCACCAAGAAGGTCCTGGGTTTGATTCCCAGATGGGGGTCTTTCTGCATGGAGTTTGCATGTTCTCCCCGTGCATGCGTGGGTTCTCACCGGGTACTCCGGCTTCCTCCCACAGTCCAAAGACATGCCTGTTACGTTAATTGCTCTCTCTAAATTGCCCTTAGGTGTGTGAATGAGTGTGTGCATGGTTGTTTGTGTGTTGCCCTGCGATGGAATGGCGACCTGTCCAGGGTGTACCTCGCCTCTCGCCCATAGACTGTTGGAGATAGGCACCAGCTCCCCCGTGACCCACTATGGATTAAGCGGTAGAAAATGACTGACTGACATATCGATTTGTCTAAAGAGAGGCCACAGTACACTGAGAAACATGGTGACTATGGGGATGTTTTTCTATTTCTCTTGGCCTATTGATCACAAAACAAGAATCATGGGTCAATTTACATTCATCAAAATATTTGAAGAGGTCACTCTGCTTTTTTGTTGAAGAAGGGCCTTTTAAATGGGTGTTTCAGTACAGTGACCACAAACACACCAGTAAGCAAACAACATCTTGTTTCCAGACCCATAAGATTAACCTTAGTGTACAGATGCTATTCTCCAGACTATAAAAGGTTGGTTCTGCCTCTTCTTATTGGATTATACAGGTCCTTCTCAAAATATTAGCATATTGTGATAAAGTTCATTATTTTCCATAATGTCATGATGAAAATTTAACATTCATATATTTTAGATTCATTGCACACTAACTGAAATATTTCAGGTCTTTTATTGTCTTAATACGGATGATTTTGGCATACAGCTCATGAAAACCCAAAATTCCTATCTCACAAAATTAGCATATCATTAAAAGGGTCTCTAAACGAGCTATGAACCTAATCATCTGAATCAAAAAGTTAACTCTAAACACCTGCAAAAGATTCCTGAGGCCTTTAAAACTCCCAGCCTGGTTCATCACTCAAAACCCCAATCATGGGTAAGACTGCAGACCTGATTGTTGTCCAGAAGGCCACTATTGACACCCTCAAGCAAGAGGGTAAGACACAGAAAGAAATTTCTGAATGAATAGGCTGTTCCCAGAGTGCTGTATCAAGGCACCTCAGTGGGAAGTCTGTGGGAAGGAAAAAGTGTGGCAGAAAACGCTGCACAACGAGAAGAGGTGACCGGACCCTGAGGAAGATTGTGGAGAAGGGCCGATTCCAGACCTTGGGGGACCTGCGGAAGCAGTGGACTGAGTCTGGAGTAGAAACATCCAGAGCCATCGTGCACAGGCGTGTGCAGGAAATGGGCTACAGGTGCCGCATTCCCCAGGTCAAGCCACTTTTGAAACAGAAACAGCAGCAGAAGCGCCTGACCTGGGCTACAGAGAAGCAGCACTGGACTGTTGCTCAGTGGTCCAAAGTACTTTTTTCGGAGGAAAGCAAATTCTGCATGTCATTCGGAAATCAAGGTGCCAGAGTCTGGAGGAAGACTGGGGAGAAGGAAATGCCAAAATGCCAGAAGTCCAGTGTCAAGTACCCACAGTCAGTGATGGTCTGGGGTGCTGTGTCAGCTGCTGGTGTTGGTCCACTGTGTTTTATCAAGGGCAGGGTCAATGCAGCTAGCTATCAGGAGATTTTGGAGCACTTCATGCTTCCATCTGCTGAAAAGCTTTATGGAGATGAAGATTTCATTTTTCAGCACGACCTGGCACCTGCTCACAGTGCCAAAACCAATGGTAAATGGTTTACTGACCATGGTATCACTGTGTTCAATTGGCCTGCCAACTCTCCTGACCTGAACCCCATAGAGAATCTGTGGGATATTGTGAAGAGAACGTTGAGAGACTCAAGACCCAACACTCTGGATGAGCTAAAGGCTGCTATCGAAGCATCCTGGGCCTCCATAAGACCTCAGCAGTGCCACAGGCTGATTGCCTCCATGCCACGCCGCATTGAAGCAGTCATTTCTGCAAAAGGATTCCCGACCAAGTATTGAGTGCATAACTGTACATGATTATTTGAAGGTTGACGTTGTTTGTATTAAAAACACTTTTCTTTTATTGGTCGGATGAAATATGCTAATTTTGTGAGATAGGAATTTTGGGTTTTCATGAGCTGTATGCCAAAATCATCCGTATTAAGACAATAAAAGACCTGAAATATTTCAGTTAGTGTGCAATGAATCTAAAATATATGAATGTTAAAATTTCATCATGACATTATGGAAAATAATGAACTTTATCACAATATGCTAATATTTTGAGAAGGACCTGTATACTGTTGGCATTGTAAAGAAAAATAATGGCACTGATATTTTCTTGAACAGCCTAATATTCCATTTTCCTCAGTTTCTGTAGATTGATAACAGTTCTTTAAATATTTTGATTTAAAATATGTTTTATTGTTCCCATTGCATTTTCCTGCATGGAAATAAATCTATTGAAATCCTCAGTTGTTCCCCTGTAGCTTCTCAAGTCTCTCAGGTTGCATGCTTGGGCTACAGTTGCACTTCTTACCAACTTCTTTATTTTTACCCAAACTGGAGGAAACCATACATCAGACAGCAGCAAATGTAGCTCACCGAAGCCCACTCACTCTGTCTCAATCCACAGCGCCCCCAAGTAGAAACCAACAATCATAAGTGGCTGCACAGATAACAAAATTTAACAAAATCTAACAAAAAAATACTATCCAAAAAATAACTGCTACAAAAATTTTAAGGAACAAAAATATCACAGGGAGGTTATAGTTACACAATTTTGAGCTTCATTGAGTTTTTAAACACAGTGTTATTATTTTAAACACAGCTGTTAAGGGCATGGGTTTTGATAAAGCATTTAACTTGGATATTTGGCTAAAAAGCTGATGGGGCTATCCTCAGTCTACACCTAAACATAAAAGTTTTTTTTTCACGATACTGTTGCAGCGAAAATTAGTTTTAAGTTATGCAAAGCAAAACAAACAAAACAAAAAAAACACAGAAACTACACATTTGATGATAAACTGGAAGAAAAATCATCTCCCAGGTCAAGACGTGACTCTTAGATACCAATCAACACACTTTTACTTTAGACCTCAACATGGCTATTTTCCAATCGTTTTAACACCAACTGCACACCATGCTTTATAAACCAAGATTTAAGTTAATGAGACTGAATAAAAAAAATAGAAAACTGTACAAAGGCCTCAAACATGTCTAGCAAAGGAAAAAAAAGGTTTGTTCTAGGCCATTGCACATTACTATACATCATATTTTTATCCTTTATTTTATATGTCACCGATGAAACAGTCATCACAAAGTGAAGTAACAGTTAAATAAGTCCACCCAGTTTTTCACAGTTGATGTCTTTGGTCTTGGTTAATATAATGCCAAATCAAGGGGTGTTTGCTGAAAGACTCTTTATGAGGACTCGGTGCTGTTATTGAACCAAAACGTGATTTGTCTAATTTGGATGGAATAAATGTCAAAATCAAAGATTTATAATGGTCCATTTTTTTAAATTACATACCCCCTGTATTTTAAGAGGTTATTATTATTATTATCATTATTATTATTACAATTTTGAAATAAACATACAGTCTTATGATGTATTGGCAGATATATTCAGTTGCTCTTATGCTGAAATGTGAATACAGGTTTCCTAGTGTGAACAGCTTTAATGGGTTTATATGAGTACTCATAAAATACTAAACACATTTTTGCCAAATATCCCAGTGCTTTGTGTTTGATTCACTTTAGGTCCCACATGCAAACACATTAAAGACCAGCACACGCTGCCAACAACACGCACTGTGTGATCGTGGCTGTCATACTCCCAAAATTTTGTTTGCCAGTATTTGTAAGACTAACCACTACAAGCATTATGTATAATGTGATAGAGAGTTTTTCTCCTAAAATCCTTCTCCGCCAGAGGGAAAAAATTGAGCCTGAGGGATAAATAAAACATAAATCCAGGCTCTTAGCAGCTTTTATAACATCACAATGTGCCAACCAAGAGAACTTTAATGGTTAACTGGTTGAAGGCATGTCCTCATGTTGGCACATCCGTGTATGTGATACTTGTCCCCCTTCAAAGAAAGAGAAAAGAAGGGAGTAGTTGTCACTGTGAAAAAGCAGTAACTTCCACTGAAGGACACTGACAGAGACAGAGGAGATGGTGAAACGGAGGGGAAAAAGGCTGCTCTCTCGTCACCCCATGAGAACAATTGAGATGTTACTTCCTGTTTCATTGGCTCGGTGTGAGGCAGCACAGAGGAATTCTCCCACACTTCGGCCCATCAAAGAGCTTGTGTTGGCAGGTTTCCCAATGGTGTAATTATGTTTTGAGGAAAAGGCTCAAGTGGCCTGAGATGAAGCGAATAAGAGTCTAGTGATTAATATCTAAGAAACACAACACTAAGCCTTTAGGTGAGGATAGGACTATTAAAGTCTACGTTATGCTCCTCTCAGGTATATGCAGACTGCTGATAGATTTTGCAAGTTTGCAGGTTGATTAGTATGAAAAAATCTGTTCACTGCTTTTAATGCAAAGCATGGGGACAGCGCTGGAGGCTGAGACAGATCCTCCATTCTCATGTTGCATCCTGACGATGTTATTTGAAGAATTAGCTCAGAAGATTATGATTCGGGTCAGGGGTCAGTATCTGCCTCAAGGAGGAGTTCAAGTGTGTCAGCCTTTTGTTCACAGGCGATGGTAGGATGGAGCTGGAGATGCAGTGATGCAAGCACTGCTCCGGTCCATTGTGGCGCATAAAGTGCTGAGCAAAAAAACGAAGGTGACATGTCCATCTACAATCCCAGCCTTAGTTATGGTCATGAGAGAGATCATGGCCAAGAAGAATGAGATCTCGGGTACAAGCAACTGAAACGTGCTTCCATCGTAGGGTGGGCTGGGCACATCCGTAGAGACAGGATACAGAGTTCATTTGGGGGGAACTCAGAGTTGCTGCTCCTACTCGAAATGAGTCAGTCGAGATGGTTAGGCCATTTGATCTGGATGCTTTTTGGATACCTTCCTGGAGGCTTTGTCGGCACAACCCTACTGGTAGAAGACCCCAGGCCTGACTGAACCTGCAGGAGGGACTATATATATCCCTTGTGAGCTGGGAGCGCCTTGGGTTCCCCCGAATAAACTGCAGTGTGTCACTGTGTAGAAGGATGACTGTGTTTCCCTCATAGACCAGGTACCCAAACAACCCAATGACTAAATGGATGACTAGAATACAGGTCCTTCTCAAAATATTAGCATATTGTGATAAAGTTCATTATTTTCCATAATGTAATGATGAAAATTTAACATTCAACATCCCTCCAAAACAAATTTGTCCCACTACAGAATGAAAACCAGGAAAATGATCCATCTTCTGAGAACAATAAACGGTATAAGAACAATCTTCATTCTAAACAGTCTTCTCCTAAGCTGCCAGAGAAACAGCGCCCCACCGGACCAAGAACCCTAATAGTGGGCAACGCAGCTGTGAATGGGATCAAAAACCTCTGCAACAAGAAAAACACAGAAGTTATGATTGGTACCAGTAATGTGGTGTCCGATATCTCAGAGAATATTCTGGCGATCACAGAAGAGCATCGAAAACATTTTCATACACTTTGGAGCCATGGATGACGTAGCTAAGCAAAAAAATCTAAATTATTGAAGGAGGATTTAATTCGTCTGCTCCCCACCGAATTCCAGAGGAGAAGTGGACCCCCCTATTAAATTCCCCTCCCCCCAAACCCCGACCCAGACTGAGCGCCCCTGTTAAACCCCCATCACCCATGACCCCAACCCAGACCGCACAGAACTCTACCGTCTCTCCACTGAGCCCAATTCTTGCTTTTCTGGATTTCACCGACAACGTGAAAGAGGTTTTTAAGATGGGGACCCAAATGGCTCTGACATCTTCTCCATTCAACACCCCCGTGGCTGAGGCCCTGCTACCGAACCAACATCTTTCAAAAGCTGCAGAGCCTCACTACCTCCTAATCTATCTATCTCCTAATCAGGACCTTCAAATCACTTCTTTGTGATACAGCCTGGGTCCCAGTGGTAACTCTATCAGAAATGAGCATGTCCAGGAAAAACTTGGACCCCTGATAGGAGATAGTTGTAAAATCTCTGTGCTTATACGTGACAGAAAGAACAAAGCTAAAAGGATAAGAGACAGTAATAAACAATCAACAAAAGCCATAAACTGTCAGGTACAACCAGACACAGAGTTAATATCAGCAACTAAGTCATATAAACTGGCTTTATTGAACATCAGATCTTCGTCAGGAAAATCATTTTTAATCAATGACTTCATTACTGACCACGATCTTGATGTCGTTTGTAACAAACATGGTTACATGAATTTAATGAAGCTCCTATTCTGAAAGAGGCGACACCTCCGAACTACAATTTTCTTTGTGAGAGGAGACAGCAAAGAAAAGGTGGAGGGGTTGCCACTTTGTTTAAAGATTTATTAGAGTGTAAAAAAGTATTTCTGGGCAAATTTGACTCTTTTGAATATTTGGCTCTCCAAGTAAAGAGCCAGGTCCGAACAATGTTCTTGAATATTTACAGGCCTCCTAAGTCCAAAACAAACTTTATCAGTGATTTTAATGAGTTTTTATCTGTGATATGTGTTGATTATGACTGTTTAATTATTGTGGGAGACTTCAGCATTCACATGGACAATCGTGAAGACAGAAGTACTATAGATCTATGTGACACTCTTAGAAATTTTGGTTTGACTCAACATGTTAAACAGCAAACGCACAAACGCACAAACAGGGACATACAGGTCCTTCTCAAAATATTAGCATATCATTAAAAGGGTCTCTAAACGAGCTATGAACCTAATCATCTGAATCAACGAGTTAACTCTAAACACCTGCAAAAGATTCCTGAGGCCTTTAAAACTCACAGCCTGGTTCATCACTCAAAACCCCAATCATGGGTAAGACTGCAGACCTGATTGTTGTCCAGAAGGCCACTATTGACACCCTCAAGCAAGAGGGTAAGACACAGAAAGAAATTTCTGAATGAATAGGCTGTTCCCAGAGTGCTGTATCAAGACACCTCAGTGGGAAGTCTGTGGGAAGGAAAAAGTGTGGCAGAAAACGCTGCACAACGAGAAGAGGTGACCGGACCCTGAGGAAGATTGTGGAGAAGGGCTGATTCCAGACCTTGGGGGACCTGCGGAAGCAGTGGACTGAGTCTGGAGTAGAAACATCCAGAGCCATCGTGCACAGGCGTGTGCAGGAAATGGGCTACAGGTGCCGCATTCCCCAGGTCAAGCCACTTTTGAAACAGAAACAGCAGCAGAAGCGCCTGACCTGGGCTACAGAGAAGCAGCACTGGACTGTTGCTCAGTGGTCCAAAGTACTTTTTTTCGGAGGAAAGCAAATTCTGCATGTCATTCGGAAATCAAGGTGCCAGAGTCTGGAGGAAGACTGGGGAGAAGGAAATGCCAAAATGCCAGAAGTCCAGTGTCAAGTACCCACAGTCAGTGATGGTCTGGGGTGCTGTGTCAGCTGCTGGTGTTGGTCCACTGTGTTTTATCAAGGGCAGGGTCAATGCAGCTAGCTATCAGGAGATTTTGGAGCACTTCATGCTTCCATCTGCTGAAAAGCTTTATGGAGATGAAGATTTCATTTTTCAGCACGACCTGGCACCTGCTCACAGTGCCAAAACCACTGGTAAATGGTTTACTGACCATGGTATCACTGTGCTCAATTGGCCTGCCAACTCTCCTGACCTGAACCCCATAGAGAATCTGTGGGATATTGTGAAGAGAACGTTGAGAGACTCAAGACCCAACACTCTGGATGAGCTAAAGGCCACTATCAAAGCATCCTGGGCCTCCATAAGACCTCAGCAGTGCCACAGGCTGATTGCCTCCATGCCACGCCGCATTGAAGCAGTCATTTCTGCAAAAGGATTCCCGACCAAGTATTGAGTGCATAACTGTACATGATTATTTGGAGGTTGACGTTGTTTGTATTAAAAACACTTTTCTTTTATTGGTCGGATGAAATATGCTAATTTTGTGAGATAGGAATTTTGGGTTTTCATGAGCTGTATGCCAAAATCATCCGTATTAAGACAATAAAAGACCTGAAATATTTCAGTTAGTGTGCAATGAATCTAAAATATATGAATGTTAAAATTTCATCATGACATTATGGAAAATAATGAACTTTATCACAATATGCTAATATTTTGAGAAGGACCTGTATTTTGGACTTGATCATCACTAAGGGTCTAAACATTTCCAAGGTGTCTGTAACTGATGTTGCTCTATCTGTCCACTTTTCTGTTATTTTTGAAAGCATCATCTGCAATGACTCAGTTTGCCAAAGAGACATGATAAGAAAACGCATCTTTAAGGACGGTGCTGCTGAAACCTTTAACCAGATTTACTCTTCTACCTCCACTTTGCCCTGTAACACTGTAGATGAGCTGGTAGATAACTTTCATTCTAAAATCTCAGACATCATTGATTCAATTGCTCCAATTAAAGTGAAGGTCATTTCTCGGGAGAAAAGGTCTCCGTGGAGAAGTGCTCCACCAGTCAGAAGTGGAAAAAAGGAGTGTCTAAAAGCTGAACGCTGGTGGCGAAAGACTGGACTCCAGGTTCACTTTAACATCTATAAAGAGAGACTCTACAGATATAACCTACAACTGAAAAATGCAAGGGAATCTTTCTTTTCTGAGATCATCATTAAAAACATTAACAATGCTCGTGCATTATTTGCCACGGTCGACAGGTTAACAAACCCTCCTGTAACTGTAGCATCTGAACTCCACTCTACCAGGGCCTGCAATGAATTTGCTAAATTCTTTACTGAAAAAACCCAAAAGATCAGAGGGGCAGTCAGCACATCAACTCCAGGACCAATGTTGTCTCCAACTAGAACTGATTTTGACAATATTTCCCAATTTCACCAAATAAACAACAAAAACCTTTGTGCCTCAACTAAGCAACTAAGCTCTTCTTCCTGCTGTCTTGATCTTTTACCCACAGCTTTCCTTAGGAAGGCTTTGCCTGTCATAACATCTGATTTAACTCAAATAATAAATACGTCCCTTTTTTCAGGTGTTTTCCCCCAGGCTTTGAAAACAGCAATTATCAAACCTCTATTGAAAAAGAGCAACTTGGACAAGCTGCTGCTACACAACTACAGGCCTATGTCAAACCTCCCCTTCATTAGTAAGATTATTGAAAAAGCTGTGTTTCAACAGTTAAACAACTTCCTAACAACGACCAACCGCTTCGATGTCTTCCAGTCAGGCTTGCTGCTCACCACAGTACAGACTGCTCTTGTCAAGGTGTTCAATGACATCCGTATAAATGCAGGCTGTGGAAGAACCACAGTGCTGGTATTATTGGACCTTAGTGCAAAATTTGACACTGTTGATCATTTCATTTTATTAGAGCGCCTGGAAAACTGGGTCGGCCTTTCTGGAACAGCACTCGATTGGTTTAAATCCTACTTAAAGGACAGGGACTTTTTTGTGTCAGTAGGTAACTTTACATCAGAGACCACAAAAATCACATGTGGCGTTCCCCAAGGGTCCATCTTAGGGCCCCTCCTGTTCAATATCTACATGCTCCCTCTAACTCAGATTATAATAAATAACATAAGTTATCATAACTACGCAGACGACACACAGCTATATAGGTTACGATGTCACCGGGTGACCATGAACCCATTCAAGCGCTGGGTAAATGCTTAGAAGAAATCAAAGCATGGATGTGCCAAAACTTTCTTCGGCTGAATCAAAACAAAACTGAAGTAATAATCTTTAGACCAGAGGAAGGGCATTTAAAAGTTAGTACACAACTTCATTAATACAGCCAGAAACCACCAGTCAGGCTCGAAACCTGGGTGTAGTGATGGACTCAGACCTGAATCTTCAGAGGCAAGATGGTAACAAGGTCAGCCTTCTATCACCTAAAAAACATCTCCAGGATTAAAGGACTAATGTCTCAGCAGGACCTTGAAAAACTAATTCATGCGTTCATCTTTAGTACAATTAATTACTGCAATGGTGTCTTCACAGGTCTGCCTAAAAAGTCGGAGCACATCACGCCGGTTCTAATGTCCCTACACTGGCTCCCTGTAGCTCAGAGAATAGACTTTAAAATATTTCTGTTAGTCTATAAATCACCCAATGGCTTAGCACCAAAATTCATTACAGACTTGTTGTCAGTGTATCAACCACCCAGACCTCTCAGGTGTTCTGGCTACTCTGCATACACAGAACAAGAACCAAACATGGAACCTTTTAGTTCTTGTGCTCCACTAATCTGGAATGAACTCTCAGAAAACTGTAAAAGCGCTGAAACCCTAAGTTGCTTTAAATCAAGATTAAAAATGTATTTGTTTAGAGTGGCCTTTTTTTATTTAATTACTGCAATGTACTTTTCCTATTATGTTTCTTTTTTTTTTTTTCATGTAAAGCACTTTGAATTGTCTTGCTACTGAATTGTCTGACTATATAAATGAACTTGCCTTGCCAGAGACCACATAAACTGTCTTCAAAGCATCAAAGTTCTGGGGTCCTTTTTACGCCTTCTGATTTTCAGTTCTTTCCATATATTTTCAGTTAGATACAAGTCAGGTGATGGAGTCTTTCAGGCAGTTTTTCTCTTAAACCAATTAAGAGTTTCCTTGGCTGGGTGTTTGGGAATGTTGTCTTGCTTAGAAATCCACACTTGTATCATATATGGATTCCTATCGAGAGCTCCGGTGCATTTCTCCATCCGTCAATTATATTGTAAGATAACCCACATCATGATTTGGCATGGTGTTTTTGGGGTGATGCGAGGAACCATTCTTTCTCCAGACATGGTGTGAGAAATGACATCCAAACAAAATCAGAATGGAATTCATCTGACTAAACTATATTGTCCCAGTATTTCACTGACTGGTCCAAATCTTCTGCAGTACATTACAAGCTTGCTTTTGCTCTTTAGCAGTGTGCAGTATTAGTAAAAGTTGTTGCATTCAAGTCCTTTACGTATTGATTTTATGGAAAAAACCTGGTACCTGGAACCTGTTACCTGCTCCTTGGCTCTTAGATAATTATTTTGACTCCCCTGTCAGACATTTTACGAGGGGCACCCGACCACGGATGGCTTAGGGTGAAACGATGTTTTCTCCATTTTTTGATTTTTGCTTCAGAGGTGCCTACTGTAACATTCTGTAGTTTAGAAATCTAGTTGAACTGTTCCCATTAGTTTGTATTGCAACAATAAAACTAGGCATTTGATTTTTTACCCATAGCTTCATTTTGTGACTAATTTGCTTGGATTTAGTTCTATGTATGGATTGACAAGGCTGTTGCCGACACCAAGAGTGAATTTTAAGTCACAAAAAATATTTAAAGTGATTAAATCGTGTTCAACATTGATTTACTGTATCTGCCTCTGGTAAGACATAAATTGTTCATAACCTCTTTGGCTCTACTCCAGTCTGAACTATCACTTTAAATTGCATCTCTTAAAGGGGTCATATCATGCTTTTAAATCCTTCCTTTCACACCCCACCCCCCTCAAGGTCAAGGAGCGCTGCACTTTAACCCATGGCCATTTTTGTAGTTCGATAACAAGACAAAAACAACAACTACAATGCAAAACTAATAATGTAATAATATTTAAAACACGCAGTACGGTTCTGTCCTCAAGGAACTAAAAGGCACTATGCTACTGCCATCAAAACAATGGCCAGGACATATCAACACAATAAATTAATGCTTAAAATAAAGTTTGTCATTTTAGCATTACTTACAGCTTACGGCTTTGCTGCGTCCATCGCATCCACAGACAGAAGGAACTGACCCTTTAATCAGATTCTGGGGGACGGTGTGATGATTTGTGTGGGTTACTACACGCAACAACCGGACCAAACCTATCCTTTTGTAGCGTAGGCAAACTTGAGCTTGGACTACAAAATCACAGCAAAATATGGATATGGCAGACATGTGAAATTGATCAGCCGGAAGTCCATGACCTTCTTTAGCTGTTCTGCAACAAATACTATGACGTAACAGTTGGAAAAACATTTTCTGCACTCCTACAGACTCAAAGGACACAACAAAATCCATTTAAGGCTAAAAAAGTGTATTTTGCATTATATGTCCCCTTTGAAGTCCTACAGGATACATCCAAGAAAACTTCTCATGTTAAAACCTTGTTTGAAAAATAACAGCAGCAGGCACAACTAACAGGAGAACATTCATTGCACTGCAGCACTTATATTCCAACATGCATCTGTATAACAGTGAATTAATCCAGTTATTGGTCTGTGTCCATGTAAATGAGGGTGTAGGGAAGAAACCTTCTAGCTGGATCTGATTTGATTTAGCAGAGACCATGTGAAAATGAGCCTCTTTTTATTATCCATCTATCACTCAGAGAAAATCAAGTTTAGCTGTCAGAGGAGACAGATCAAATGGACTCCAACCACAAACACTCCACAAACCACAGTTTCACAATAAAAGCATGAAAGAATTCAAATCAAAATGGTGGTGGGAAAGGAGAAAGGAGCAACAGCAGGTGAAGCTGGCTGTCTCACGCAGATACACACAAACCCAAACATCAGGGTTTGCAGCACATCTGTTCTGCAGCTCAGAGGACACCAGTCAAAGGGTAGAGACCTGGGCAGCCATCTGTCCTCCACCCTGCTCCAGGACTTGCAAAACACAGAACTGTGCATGTCTGCAGGGAAAAAAACAACTACATGGGCAACACAGTCTGGGCTATGCTCAGATTTGTCCTTGCAGAGCAATGGCCTTGCATATCCTATGCCCTTTTCTGCTTAAATATGCATTTGTGCAGCAATAGCATCTAAAAAGATGCAGCAGTGTGAAAATTCTAAGTGTTACTCAGCCATTCTATGTTTCTATGGCATCACAACCAATCTCATCCTTTCAAATGCCTTTGCACGAGGGATGTTTTTAATGTTTATTTTCTAATTTTGTACACTGTGGTTATTTTTGCTGTGCAACAGTTAGTGACTGTGTGGAAGCCATTTATTACTATTTAAAGAACAGATATTTTAGAAATCATAAGAGGGTGAATCCAGAACTATAATGTGGGCTATTTGTACTATTCCTTTTTATAAGATTTTTAACTCTTGCTGCAAAATTCCAATTAGATTTAAGTATGGACTAGGCTATTCTAACATATGAATATCCCATTCCACCATAGCTCTGGCTGTGTGTCTGGGGTTACTGTTATGCTAAAAGATAAACCTAGATTCCAGATTTCTCCCAGAATTCCTGAGCAGTGGTGGTTCTTGCATGATTTTACCCTGGGAAAGCTTCTCCTCCTACCACACCCTGGCCAATAAAATTTTAAGAAATCATCCGGATTCTGCCGTGTGATAAAATTCAGAGCGGTTCTGCACAAAGCTTGTAACTTAACATCCCTATTGTAAGCAGAAAGCTCTCATCTTTGACTGGACATACATAAAAAGCAAGGCATCCCCAAAGCATCCTGCTATCACCACCATGTATCATGGTGGGGATGGTGAGCTTGGCATGTTGTGTGATGTGTAGGCCAAAAACATTAAGTTGGGTCATATGTGACCAGAGTTTCTTCTTCATCCACATGTTTGCTGTATCTCCTGAATAGCTTATGGCAAACTCCAAATAGGTTTAATTCTGATTTTCTTTTAACAGCAGTAAAACAAATTGCCATGCACTATGGTTACTGTAGTCCCATACTTGTCAGTCTGTTGTGACCATACCATTGGACAGTTGTACACTTTGAAGCTAGGAACATGTGCAACACACCTATTCTGATTGTGGAATGAAGTCACAAACAACCAGGACAAACACAGCACTCCTCAGGCTATGTGACTCCTATGAAAAGAACATAGCAGGGATTATAAACCATAATAGGATTATCCACAATTGTTTCTGTTTGGGGAATACTACAGAATACTCTCAGAAGGAAACCCCAAGATACACCAAGAAACACATTTGGGGACACTCTTGGAAAAAAAAGACAAGTAATCTATTCTTACTGTGTGAACGTGAGTCTTATGTTGGAAAAAAATTAACAAATAAAACAGCAGTTTTGTCACAGAAACCCAGGCACCCAGATTCCTTAACCCATCACAGCAATGGTGAGAGGAATGGAAAACCTCCCATCTGTCATTTAACACATAATTCCTTGCATCCTTACCTTGGATACCTTGCAGCCAAGCTGACGTTTGCTGTGGATTCCTATGTCCTGGCCATGACAGAACAAATGATGCTAAAGTGGCGTGAAATTGTCTGCCCAGTTGTCTGTCCCTCGTTACTTCCTTCTCTTCTTCTTCCAAGCCCCCCACCACCCTGCAACCCTCTTCTCCCTGCTGCCTCCTGGTCCACAGTGAAGCGTGAGAGAACAGTCAGACACAGCAGCAGCAGCGTCGTTTCTGTCTCAGGATCATCCACACAGGCGTGCACACACTCAGAATCCTTTTAATTGGCTTGTTCCAACAACCAGGGATTACTAATAAATCAAGGGGCTGAAATCACCTCCTGTGCTCCATTGATCCAGTGAGAGGACGCTGAGCAGAGGCAGAGTGCAAGAACGTGTGTGAGGGAAGAAAAAGCATGTAAGGGAGACAGTGATTGAGAGCAGAAAGAGAGAGAGGGAAACAGAGGGAGGGAGGGCGAGCATTATGTGTGTCAGCTCATTTGTATTCAATGTTTGTTTTTCCTCTTCATTCCTGCCTTTCACCATCCCTTTATCCGTCTTCTCCCTTTATCTACAGTTCATCTCTTTGTCCATTTCCTTCCTTAGCTTTTCTTGGCCACGGACCTGACACATGGAGGAGAGAAAAGAGTGATGCAAGAATTCTGCAGACTAAGGGCACAGGGGATGAGAGCTAAGGAAGTGAGTTAATGACACATGGCTACTGATACAGCAATGCAGGAGCACATGTAACATCACTGAGCAGACAAAGACAACGGTTGACACAAGCAGACTGGCACTACACGTGTTGTTTTACTACAAATATGCCTAAGAAGGTAAAACAAATGTCCCTTTTCCACTGGTTCCACTAAGCTTGGTTCCACTCCACTTGGCATGCTTTGCTTACATTTCCATTATTGTTTTTTCTTAATCGGTACCTACATTTATGGTCCCTGCTCGTGAGCAGGTACAACCGGGGCTGAGTAGGGACTACATGTGACGTGAACAGACTGCTGCTCGCTGATTGGCCATGGGACCAGGAGAAACGAGAAGGTTTTCGATGAGGTAGGGCAGGGAAATTAATAAAACTCAAGAGCGACTACAATAATACTAAGGACCACAATGGCCGTAGCGGGTCATACTGAAATATAAGTTTACTATTAACAAATTATTAACCATCCCTGAAAGCTGAAAGAAAAGAGAAAGGACACCATGTCAGCTTTCTGAATTATACACAGGCTCGGTGTTGTATTTAATAACATCTGCTGATTTGCCAGCTGTTGAGTCACACAAAGATTTCCCCCAAAACACACAAAACAATACCACCATGAAACAGCGTGTTTGGTTCAGAAATTTATAGACAGTCCTTAAGCGAACCACCAACTGCAACAGGAGGAAGCAGGCAGAGAGCAGCTGCAAGTAGTCAGACTGCCTGCATCGGGTCAAACAAGAGGAAGACCCTGCTAAATCCACGGAGTACGAATATCCAACCCAAGACTAGCTTAACCGTGGTCAAAAGTCCACAGTTTGGTATTTTAAAGTCACTGTCCTCATTATTGCCATAGCTGAGACAAAAAACTTCATCATAAAGCCTAAAATTTTAACTTCTTCAGGCAAAATTTGCAGCTTAACCAGTGCAGACAGCAGTGTCTCTACCTTCAGCTTCTGCTGCCACACCCCCCTCACATCAGAACCCCTGAGCCTTAGGTTCTGGCTGGACTGTCATCCAGATAATTATCCCAGTGGATCATTTTAATCATGAAAAAAATACATCTATAAGACATTCTTGCATGTACAATAATAAACAATATTTATAGTTTGTTTATGTTTTTATTTATTTATTTTTTAACATTTCACTCAGATTACTTTAATGTAGTAATGTCACACAGTAACATTAATAGCAGCACAGCACACTGCTGGATGGCTGGAGGCGGGGCTTAAAGCCGTAGCTCCAGCCGTTAGTGGATCAGTGGAAACGCAACAGGTACCGTACCGAGTAGAGAGAGTCCGAGTGGAGTGGAGCTGCACATCCTAAAAATAGCCAGTGGAAAAGGGTCGTAAGCCAGTTGGATGGAGTCTCACGCACCACATCCCACACCTCACAGACATTACAGTGCCCAACATGCTGAAGTTCACATAGAGAGCTGGAAGCACAGTTGAAAAAGAGAGGAGCAAGGAAAATGTGAATGTATTGCAAATATCGTCATCACATTTTCTTTTATCATGCAGCTGTAATTACAACCACAAACTTTGGTGTGTTGAATTGGATTTTATGTCACTGACCCAAACAAAGCAGAGCTGGGGTTCCCAACCAGGGAGATCCAGACCAGTACTAGGCTTGGGGCCACTGGTACATGAAGCAATCAATTAATAATGAAGCATGTGAACGGTTTAATTTTGAAAAACCTGAACGTTTCCCTGTACTTCGCCTGTATGCTTGAAAACTATTAAGATATGACAAGGAGCAGGAAAATAGGCATGTAAGCTGACACTGAGAAGGTGGCATGTGGTCTGACTAAATGGTCCATTGTTTTTTTAGTGGTTGCATGGGGAAATGTGTGATAGATGCAAATCCAATAGCATCCCCACCCCCCAACCCCTCCAACCACCCGGGCCTGTTGTCCTGGTTGACTCTGCAGAGTCATGTGGGACAGCGAATGTGGTCTGTGGAGACCAAAATGTTGGGGAACTGAAAAATCTAATTCAGCGCACAGAAACATGGTTGTAAAGAGGAGATCAAACAAGGGCAAGGATTAAACGCTGTGCATCTACAATAGAAGCTTTCCAGGGGCAGGAATATCATTCCAAGATTTGGGATCTTTGGTTTCCAGGTCCAAATTAGATACAGAGTGATAAGACTTGCTTATGAAAAACAATACATCCTCTTACCCAGTGAAACTGCAGAGGCCACTTTGTGCTATTATAAACCACGCCAGAGGGTTGACGTGATGCCATAGTGAGAGCTGAGGCATTGAAGAGAGGTCCAGTGTTCTCTTTACTTTGGACCAGAATGATCTAAAATGACCTCCTCACAGTTGAATTCCAATGTAAACCAGCTGAGCTGCAGTCTGCTTCTATGTCTGTCCAGGTTGTACAGTGAGGATGCACATGTACAAAGCAAAGCTGAAAACACAGTATAAAAGACCAAACAACTACAATTATGTTTCTTATACTTTTACAATAAGACAAATTTAAATATTTAAAAATGTATAAATATATAACGATGTGATACAAGCTTTCTTCTGAGCGCTGCACATTACTGCAGTTTTGTTTTGGGAGAAAAATTTGCAAATGGAAATTATTTTTTATTTATGCTGTATCAGGTTAAGCCAGTCTGCTGCTGGCATTGATCCTGTTTGGATCAAGCAGACCTCCCTGGAACCTGACTTCACAGCTGTGGATCATCGGGACTAATCAGTAGGGGCTTTCTTAAGCCACTGCAACCCTGCAGTAGGAGTTGTTAACTCACCTGAGTAGTAATCAGACCTACAGACTGTTACGGCTTACGAGATATAGGACCCCAGAATGCAGACGAGCAGGCAGCGTGATGGTAAGTGCAAAAAGGTTTAATAACAAAAACCCACTCACAGCAGGAGGCAGGAACAAAACAACAAAAGGGCAAGCGAGACAGGAATGACATGATCAAAAAAAAAAAAAAAAAAAGACTCGGTTTGAGAAATGTTTCCCCGACGACTAACTGAACAGGTGTGTATATATGGAGTGAAAACCAGGTGGAGCAAGGAGACAGATTAACTTTGAGCAGGTGAACCGAATAAACGTAATTGACAGACTGAACAAAACGTGGCTGGAGCCAAAACAGAGACTCTAATATGCAAACAAAGCCAAACTTGACAAAACATGAACAAGACTAAAACATGACCAGAAAAATAAACAGAAGCATGATTCAAAATCTAAGAATAATAATAAACAAAAGAACGAGTCAAAACCTTAACTGTGAAAAACATAAGAAAAAAAACAGAAACCAAAAACCAAACAACCCCAAATCATTACACAGACCAGTTCTTTGTACTCACTGACCCTGACTTGCGTTGTACTTATCTTTCTCTCTTCTCCTTAGAGTTGAAAGGAACTCTGGGAACCCGGACCTGTTCCCTTGCTGTCCATGTTCCAAGCTCGAGTTCACCTGTGGATGAAAGCACCTCACCCGTCCTAAGTCTCCTTCAGTTTCCTGGAACCTGGTAATGTATGAAATGTACTCACCTCTCCTCCTTGGATCCTCGACCTGCAAAGACTCCTCTTTGCAGGTCGAGGATCTAAGGAGGAGAGGCCTGTCCACCCTCCAACCTCACACCAACTATCTGGAAGGACTCCCAGAGAAACCCAAGCGACCTCATGACAACCTCACCTGTCAATCTCTGTTCAGTGGCGTCCCTCAAAATCTCCCAGCTGCTCCACTTCATTCTCTCAAATAAGAGCTATCATCTAACATTCCAAGTTGGACACCATAATCTGATACAAACTCACCAATCTCTCTTTTGTAGTTCCCCACACTGCCAAACCCGGGGCCCCCTTACGACTCCTGCCTGTTTCTGTTTTTCAATAAACTTGTTTAATTCTGATTCTGCCTCTATAATTGTTGCTCGCACTAGAGTCACCTGGTTCTTCATCATGACAAGCCTCGTCTCCTCAAAATATACTTTGTTGCTGTGGCCAAATTGTTCAGTTTTTATCTTTGATTTTTTCCAGGAGACTTGGCGTGTCCACATGGGAAGCACTAATTTTAAAAGAGCTTGAATGAGTTGATTTTGGATCAGTTGTATCCACACCTATGAGTGTATGTTGTCACTGGCACTTTAGAGCACATCAGACTTCCATACTTTTGTCTGTGAATGCATTTCAGTGATTGAAAAAGGGGTAATGGTTTGTGTTGGGGGTGGGGATCTGTTGGTTAGAGAAGGCATGTTTGCATCTACATTTACTGCATTATTGATCATTTTAAATGTTCTATTTTTTTTAAGGGAATGTTAGTGATTTTATTTTCTGTTGACTCAGGGCTGTTGACTATTTACAATTTATGTTGTAAATAGAAAATCTTTAGAAAATTCCTCGATCAGAAACAACATATTTGATCCGTAATGTGGACCTCAGCAGATCAGAGAAACCCAGGGGTGGTAAAAGAAGGCCCATCCTGTTGCCTTGAATACCCTATATCTTAAGAAGGTTAGCACATCAAATAAATAGTAAAACAAGAAACAGGAGGTCTTATCCACTAACTTTCTAATTAAGAAAAACCCTGTTCCATACAAAGCAAAGATTCGATAAAACCACACAGCTTTCCCCAAATAATCTGTCACTGAAATTCATTGCTATTCTGTCACTTCCTCCAAATTACCACCTACCTGGACTCTCCTGCCCCTCCTCCAGTGCTGAGTTGGCTGTCCTGCCCTGTGTGGGTCTCGACGGGATTGTCATAGTGGTGGATGAGATATGGCCTGAGCAGTAGTGAAAACGAGCCATTATGGTTTACATCATACTGGATGCTTGTCCCATGGGTCTACTCTCCTCTTGGCCATATACCCTGCCTCATCGTGATGTCCATCCCCCTCCTATAGTGTGTGCATGCACCAGAGGAAATCCCTCTAAACTCCATCCCTGATGGATGAAAATAAACAAAATGGGGTGTGAGGTGAAGTCAATAGCATTTTGTCAGTTAAACTGTAGAGTGCCTGCTTTGTTTAAATAATTTATTTAATTAGTTCAAGGTCAGTTGCATATCACTTGTTCAACCATGTAGAAAGACTGGCCATTCTGATGAGTCTACAGGATAAAGCCCAAAAGGCACAAGAATACAGTCTGAACTATTTTAAAACAGTACATGACAACCAAATAAGTACATACATCTACCAACACTATTATGTCATGTATAAGAATTTATTAGCTTTTTTAAAATTGTATTTCTTTATAGAATTTTTTCACAATTACGACCATCAGTTCTCTTATAAGTTGAACCAGTCACTTTAGCTACTTTTAGCTAAAAGCTATTTATTTCCGGCATCAAATCTTTTTAACTCTTAAAGACTCAGGAGTCAGGCTTTAAGGGAAAGACAGATGAGCTGAGGAAACAGATCGGATAAATCAAGCCAAGATCTATGCTCACTATTCAGGAGGCAACCGATCCGCCAGGGGGGAGAGACGGGTACAAGTCTGGGGCGTGAGCCTGCGCAGAACCGGCTGGAGCGCCCCGATGTCCCAGGTAAGCAAGGTGGGTGGACAGGTTGCGCTTTCAGACTGCAGCTCCAGCACCTCTTAGGGGTGAGAGAAAGTTAGTAGCAGGCAAGTTGAAAAACAGACTGTACATAATAAAATTGGCATAGGTAAATATTTTAATTTTAATCCAAGTAAGTTTAATTACACTGTCTATTCATAGGAAAATATATCTTATTACAATTAAGATAAGGTTGTTGTAGAGATGTACAGAGAACAGTCTGATGACTGGACCTAACTGTTGACCAACTGGTCAGAAAACAGTTTTTTGTTTTTATCGGTAAATGCACCATACGTAAATGTTATCATGTCACACTGACAACACCACTTTTCAGTGTGGAACTTATACTGAAGTATGGGGAGTCCCAGTTATTCATTTTCAGTATGATTGAAGTGTTTGAATGAAGAGGAAGCACAGAGATGTAAGAAGCTGCGTTTTCTACAACACAGAGTTGTGTCTATAGTTAATTTAAGCTAAAGTATAGCAAATTAAAGCAAGACTTAGTGCAGATAACCGGAAGGTCGAACAGAGTACCGCAACATTGTTCTGTTTTATCCTAACACTATGATGATGACATACATTTTACCACAGATCTCACATTATATCAGTCTTTGCTTTGCCTGTTAGTACAAAACAATGAATTAGCAGCATTTGGAAAATAAAACTTTTAAAAACTTTTTTGAAGTTTAACAAAACTGTTTAAAAAAGGTTTTCTATGCTTATCAGAAAAAAACAAAAACTTTACAAGCTTTTAAACACTGGTAATCTGTTACCTTGTCTGTCTGGCAGTCATCTCCTGGTTTGAGTTAAAGTGAGTCTATAGATCAGCAGGCGGCTTTTTCAGCTGTGCGTTTCTTGTGCGACTCACTTTTACAGTGTCGCTCCACATTGTGCTCCCCTCCGTGTGAAATTGAGAAATCACTTTAGCAAACGTCATAAAAATCCCTCAGAGATCACCTTTCACTGGCCTCACCCACTTATGAGCTGTTTCTCAATCTTTGTTTTAGCTGCTTATCTTTTCCATGACATACTTTCCTTATATTCTGTATACTGATGTAAGCTATGCAAGAAAATCTTTTCCTTGTTCTGTTTTATTCTACTAGCATTGTGGCGTGCCGGTTAGTCATGACATGGGATGCTGCTGCGTATTTTGCGTACTGACAGCTGATGCGGCTCTTTGATGAAGGTGATAAAATGAGCGTGAGGACGGCAAACATAATAATAGGTGAACCTCGCCTGGGAAAGGGAAACTATCACATCTTCTTGGAGCCAGGCCTGGCAATTTGGCTGTTGGGAAGTGAAATGTTTTTAAAAGCAGTTATTCGAAATTACAAATTTTGGTTAATATTGCTTACTGGTTGGATTGAACTGGATAAGATGATAGCTTTTATTCCTCCTCTATTGAACAGTGTAAAGTGTCAGCAGAAGGAAGATCTTTATTGAGAGCCTTACATATTTACTTTCTGTATGGCTGAACAGCTCCCTGCATACAGAGAGAAAATGCCATATCTGACAAATTATTAACATAAACACATCAGGCCAAGGTTCCACAAACACCAAGAGACGGATGCAGCTGGTGATCTTCTCTTTTACTGAGATTGAAAAATAAATCCCATCTCATGTATATGAATTTCTAGAGCTGTGGTTGGCTGTGCTTGCCCCCACCCATTTACTCAGGATCCAGTGGAGTGGTCCCTTGTTTATTAACAATAAACCCCCGAGGTACAAAGGGAAATGATGCATGTTATTGCAATCACACTAGATGGGGTCCTAAAGCAAAGGAGCATGGAGGAAAAACCACAATCTCTCTATGATTAGATGTAAATGGAGGCGAAACCAATCAAGGGGGACTGGCAGTAGAGAGGACTGGATAGTATGAATTTAGCATCAGGATCTTATCTATCTATCTATCTATCTATCTATCTATCTATCTATCTATCTATCTATCTATCTATCTATCTATCTATCTATCTATCTATCTATCTATCTATCTATCTATCTATCTATCTATCTATCTATCTATCTATCTATCTATCTATCTATCTATCTATCTATCTATCTATCTATCTATCTATCTATCTATCTATCTATCTATCTATCTATCTATCTATCTATCTATCTATCTATCTATCTATCTATCTATCTATCTATCTATCCTCCATCCATCCATCCATCCAGGGGTTGGACAATGAAACTGAAACACCTGTCATTTTAGTGTGGGAGGTTGAAGACTGGCTACCAGGCTGGTCCAATTTAGCCATGAAACCTGGCTAAATTGGACCAGCCTGGTAGCCAGTCTTCATTGATTGCACATTGCACCAGTAAGAGCAGAGTGTGAAGGTTCAATTAGCAGGGTAAGAGCACAGTTTTGCTCAAAATATTGAAATGCACACAACATTATGGGTGACATATCAGAGTTCAAAAGAGGACAAATTGTTGGTGCACGTCTTGCTGGCGCATCTGTGACCAAGACAGCAAGTCTTTGTGATGTATCAAGAGCCACGGTATCCAGGGTAATGTCAGCATACCACCAAGAAGGACGAACCACATCCAACAGGATTAACTGTGGACGTAAGAGGAAGCTGTCTGAAAGGGATGTTCGGGTGCTAACCCGGATTGTATCCAAAAAACATAAAACCACGGCTGACCAAATCACGGCAGAATTAAATGTGCACCTCAACTCTCCTGTTTCCACCAGAACTGTCCGTCGGGAGCTCCACAGGGTCAATATACATGGCCGGGCTCCTATAGCCAAACCTTTGGTCACTCATGCCAATGCCAAACGTTGGTTTCAATGGTGCAAGGAGCACAAATCTTGGGCTGTGGACAATGTGAAACATGTATTGTTCCCTGATGAGTCCACCTTTACTGTTTTCCCCACATCTGGGAGAGTTACGGTGTGGAGAAGCCCCAAAAAAGCGTACCACCCAGACTGTTGCATGCCCAGAGTGAAGCATGGGGGTGGATCAGTGATGGTTTGGGCTGCCATATCATGGCATTCCCTTGGTCCAATACTTGTGCTAGATGGGCGCGTCACTGCCAAGGACTACTGAACCATTCTTGAGGACCATGTGCATCCAATGGTTCAAACATTGTATCCTGAAGGCGGTGCCGTGTATCAGGATGACAATGCACCAATACACACAGCAAGACTGGTGAAAGAGTGGTTTGATGAACATGAAAGTGAAGTTGAACATCTCCCATGGCCTTATTGAGCCACTTTGGGGTGTTTTGGAGGAGCAAGTCAGGAAACGTTTTCCTCCACCAGTATCACGTAGTGACCTGTCCACTATCCTGCAAGAAGAATGGCTTAAAATCCCTCTGACCACTGAGCAGGACTTGTATATGTCATTCCCAAGACGAATTGACGCTGTATTGGCTGCAAAAGGAGGCCCTACACCATTCTAATAAATTATTGGGGTCTAAAACCAGGTGTTTCAGTTTCATTGTCCAACCCCTGTATATACATATATACATATATATAAATAACCTGCCTGTCGCTGCCAGAATAGAAGTTGTCATTGAAATACCAATTCATGTCATGTCAAAATATATTATGATGTCTACAGTAGGATTAATATCAAGTGAATACTGAGACATTGCATAGAGAACTTGCAAGGACATTTTTAGAAAAAAACAACTCAACAGAATAATAAACGCTTCTCTTTGCATGAAAACAGTTTTATATGTAGTTCAAGCCACACAGCAAACAGGAACAGTACCTGATGTTTCCCCACTAGTGAATACCTTCAAACAATCCCTGCCTCAGAACACAGCAGCTCACAGAGATAAAATGTCAAAGACATATGCCCTCATTATGAGGAATCGTTCAGCCAGTGAACAGATGGCAAGAGAAGGCCATTAAGCAGCTACATTTAAAGACAGTTGTAAATTACCATCAGTTATTGGCATATCTGATAACATTTAGACCATTGCTCCAACAAACTCATTTCTAACCCACATTTCCACTACTGTTCTCTAATATCTGTGGCCCTTAAAAGTTTTTGGGGCTCTCACTGTACTACAAATAAGATTAAGCTTTCAACAGGAACTCTTTCAAAGATTTAATATTCTAGTTTACGTAAAGTTAACATGACACTATACGTTTGGAAACCCACATTACAGGTGAATATGTGTAAAGTACTATTTGGGAAGTCCTTGTAATGTAATGGGCGATAATGAGGTTGTTTATGCAGTACTTCTACACTAAAACAGGTTAAATGTGCATGCTACAGGACAGAAAACTATTAAACTAAGGTAAGGCCTCACACACAGCGTTTTAGCTTTTCATAGGTCAAAGAGAATCCTGGTGAAAGTTTGGACAGATTATGGGACGACAAATAATCTCTGATGTGATGGTAAAGTCTAAAAAGTGTACTTAAACGCTTAGGCAAAAAACAATTCAAGATCTCTAATGCTCAGATTTATCATCCAGTACAACAAGGCAGCAAACTTGACCAGATAAAACAAGATAAGACAAAAATGTGTCCAAAAAACAGGGAAATAACATTTCAATGGACATAAAGGAATAGAATTACCCAAGAAGCAAGAACAAGAACTTGTATTGCAGAAACATTTTCTTGAAAGCGGGTAAGGCTTTAAAAGGCTCATGAAATTCTAGAATAGATAAGAATTTCTATGAACATATAAATAGTGACAAAATTAACGTAACACAAGCAAAACTACAAAAGGCACTCATACGTGGTATAGAAATGCTGAGTGATTAGAGCTGAGAGGCAGCAATAACAGTTTCTGTGTTAGACAAATCCAGATCAGTACCCAGAGCCGCTGAGGCTCTGTACAAGACACCCACAGGGTGAAGCAGAACGCCTCATCTGGTAGGATAGTAGGACACATAGCAGTGGAGGCGGAGCACCAGGAGAGGAAAGGTGGGAAGATGTGAGTGGTAAGGGGAATAAAAGTTTCACATGGACCACATCTTAAAAGACATTTCTTCCTCAGAATCAATACTCTGCACTTGCAGTTCATTTTGTTCAATACTGAAAAGGCAGAAATCTAAGAACCAAACTACACTTCCTTGCAGCTAAAGATTGATGTAGTCTTCACACATTTTAATAAGATAAAAAAAAATCTTCTGCCTTAGTTACCTCCTTAGCTTTTAGATTTTTTTAAATCTGTGTCAAAGATCAGGGACAATTGCAGGTTAAAAAACAACCTAAAGTGTCTATTTATATTTTATTACTAAGGTATTACGGGTTCTAAATGAATTTTTGTATGTTTTAAGAGGATAACTGAAGATCTGTATATTTATTTGTGCAGTCCCTTGCAAAATATCCATACCCAATAAACCTTCGTAGGATATTTTCACAGTACAACCATAAACTTAAATGGCTGCAAAATCATACATGGTTTCCAAACATTTTAACAAATAAAAACTTAAAAAGTTGAGCATGCATTTGTATTCAGTGAACCCTGAGACAATACTTTCGAAAATCCCCTCCATCTGCAAATTTAGCTACATATCATTTGTTGTATGTGTTATCTAGCTTTGCATTCTTTGGAAAATTGATCAAGCTCAGTCATGTTAGATGGAGCGCCATTCTAACACAACAGTGTGCTTTGATCATTTAATTGTAGCCTTGGCTGTATGTTTAGGATAGTTGTTGGGCTAGAAGAAAAAAGAAAAGCATCCCCACACCATTATGCTGCCACCAACATATCTCACTGTAGGGATGGGGTGTTCACAGTGGGGTGATGTGCAGGGTTCACTTTCTGCCATACATAAGGTTTTGTACTCACCCTTAACAATCAATTTTGATCTCATCAGACCAGACAACCTTCCTTCTTCAATGTGTTCCACATATGTTCTCTTGGTTTATAGCAAACTGCAAACAGGACCTCTTATGGCTTTCATTATCCCATGGGTCCATAACGGCCAAATTTGTGGAGTGGATAATTAATAGGCCTCTTGGATGCTTCTCTGATTAATGGCTCTCCTTGACTAGCCTGTCAGTTTACGTGGACGACCATAAAAAGATTTGCAGTGGTGCCATACTGTTTCTATTTTTAGATAATGGACTGAACAGTGCTCCATGGGATGTAAAATTACTTTACAACCTAACCCTACTTTAAACTTCTCCACACTTTATCTCTAACTGTCTGCTGTGTTAATTGGTATACATGATGCCGCTTGTTGACAAATGTTCTCTAATAAACCTATGTTTTTTTACCATTTCTTTGCTGTTTATTACTGTATGTTCTTAAGGTCTTGCTTTCTTAAGTTAATTTACTCATACTTTTTATTGTTAGGTGTTTCCTTATTAGTTCATTCTTTTGTTTTTTGTTCAATTTGGGATTTCCTGTTGGATTTTTGTTAGATACTTCCATGGGTTTTCTTTTGTTTCTGTTCAGCTCTACTCTGGTTAATTAATCTCCCTCCTTCAGCTGCTCTGCCTTCACTGTACCTCAGTTGCTCCTTTTTTATTATTATCTGTATTATAGATTATTATCTAGATGTCTTTATTTAGATTAGTCTTCTGGGTCAATGGTCATCTTCCCCTTTTCTCATTGCTAAATACAACGCAGGAGCTTCTTATTGCAAACTTAACAAATACCGCTTGCATTTGAACTGCAGCCTGGAGTATTCACTGTTTCTCTCAGCCTCACAGAAACAATATGCACAATTTGAAGGTGTGCATGCCTCTCCAAAGCTGGGAACCCTGTTCCGTGATACTGATCTCAACATAAAAGCCACCTGAGTATTGCAAGTTTTCTATTTTTTGTTTGTTTGGGTTTATTTGAGAGCTTGAAATGAAAAGTAGACCAATGCAGAATTGTTGTATGGTTGGTGTTTAGAAACAAAATGTATTTATACAGAATAGATGTTAAAAATGGCGACTTGACAAATATCACTCACAAAACTCTCCACATTGGTGATTGATTTATGAAAGACGTTTTTTGATGGACGCTTTGAATGAGGCCTATTTAACGTTCAGCATGGGGGTGTGGGATTCTGTCTGTAATGCCACGTATTAACCACGTTTTACACATTGTTTCTGATGTGTCGTCTTTCTTTTGTCTTACTTCAGCTGTGACAGAGACATTTTAGAGTCACCAGGTTACAGAGGATTACCTTTTCTGTTAGATTTCTAGGCGCAAAATAGTTTAAGTGAAACATTATATTCACATATATGTTATAAATTGGTCCATACTTAAAACAAGGGGAACTGTTTCCTAACTTCAACATAATAGTTTAGATCATAATCATTACTAAGCAGTTCTAATAGCTAAACCTAACTAAACACTGAATACATCTGAAAGACAAGAGTAGTTAAAAAAAAACAAATCTTTGTATCACTTCGCTCTTAAATGTTTTTCACCCATTATGGAGTCCATCAAATATACATAAGGAAGCACACATACAGAGTGTTATGAAGAAGTTAAAAGAAATATGTTCAAGTATGCAGTTCCCTTTTTTTTGTTTTGTGGCACTAGCGGTCTTTATTTTTTGTTATTTCAAAACAGGCAGACAGGAAGTGGGGCGAGAAGAGTGAGAAGACATGCAGCACAGGTCGGGACACAAATCAGGGACAGCTGTGCCAAGAACTAAAGCCTCCGTATATGGGTCGCACGCTCTTCCACCATGCCACGCGTCATACCGAGCTCACATTTTTTGAAAGCTTTAAATTGAACGATGCTGTATTCTGTGGAGAGCTAAAAGATAATGCAGCTCATTTTGATGTAATTTAACAGCACTTTGTTTGGGCGTGAAAGAAAAATTTATATTGTGTATATTGTGTTTTTGTAGGGGCACACTTTGGATATTCTAATGAGATAGGGCCAAATCATTTCCCCTTAAGGTATGCGCCAAATGTCTGATTAATGTTAATCTTAAACTTGACTATGCGACCTTTGGCTTTGCTTAATACTTAAATGAAGATATTAACTAAAGGTACCAACCCTTAAAACCAGTACACACCAAGGGTTTTTAGGTTGCTGTTTGTTTTTCTGTTATGAATGGGAGGTAGAGCAGAGAAGCTTCAGCTTTGAACTCTTCTCTCTGACCATCCTGCAGGAAGGTAGCTGAAAGAACATCAGAGCTGTGTTTAATTTCCATGATGGAAGATTTTGTCAGCTGATGTGTTTTAGCAGAATCGAGATTAAGAAGGAACATCAGGGTGGGTTGACTCCTTTATGACAAAAAGTAAATATAGATGACATGGGTTAATTTTGATTTTATGGTTGTAGAGGTATCATAAAATGTGAAATGAGTGAGTGTTGTGCAGGACAACTTTAACTCTGAGTATGTGGCAGTTATTTGCTGTTATTGTGAGTTTTTGACCATGCTGTAATAGTTTAATGGGCAGAAAGTTACAATTGTGGCCCAAATGGAGCATTTCCTGTCCAAATTTCAGTTTTCTTTTCCATCACAAAATAAGAATAAGACACTTTACAGTAAGGGCAAATGTACAATATAAGAAAATTGTGCATTTATTAAAAAAAGCATACTCAAATTAGTTTTTTTAATCATTAAATTACCTCCAAAGACGGGTTTTCCAGGTGTGTGTGTGTGTCCCCCCCCCCTCACACACACACACACCCTTCCCCCGTCACGCTGGATAGTGGATGGCATTAACTAGAAGTTGTGAAACTGGAGAAAAAAACTCTAAATTGTTTAAAGAAGCAGACTTCATCTGGCGCTGACACTCTGATGAATCACTCCACTTTTGGAGATGTAGGCTGATGACCTGAAAAACTGACTTACTAATATAGAGGCACGGAGTGCGCAACGAGCTGTAAGTTCTTGACCATGACTCTGCTGAACGACACGTCGAAGTCACAAATCCTCCGAGCTCATTCAGTTGTTTGTTCTGTTTCCGGATAAACCAACAGTCAATTTGAGGAATGTGGGTGACAATCTTGGAAGCTTGTTATCTCATGTTTGCTGCAATCTCATCCACACTGGCAATGCCATGCATTTCTAGCTTCTTCTGCATAATTTATAAGGTCCTTTGTCTCACAGAGCATTTACTCTCTGATCAGGTGACCCCTTTATGAGGGGGAAGTCTGAGTGTTGGACATGGTTACCATGAGACTCATATTTCGACATCACTCAGATGTTAAATGAGTGATCAGAGCCAACACAGAGATAAAATTAATGTTGTAATGGACTGTAATACTACTCTGACTCTTAATTATCTTCTACAATAACATTTTTATTTATAATACAAAGAAATAATCAATTTACAAGAGATTCATCCAGTGGCGTGGTGCAGAGTCGTTTCAGTCATTTAAGGACTTCAATGACTCTGGTGTTGTAGTGTTCTGCATCAGCATCTCTACTTTTTAAAAAGAAAAAAAATGTCCATGGACCAAAATCCTCACGTCTAAGGTGCTGACGGGGCACAAGAATAAGATTTGTTTTGAATTTAAAACTCAAAAATATTTGTAAATCTTTTTTTCTTAAATGTGCATACATAAAAAGGGTTTTGCATGTTTGCCTTAATAATGAAAAGGCAAACTTTAAAAAAAATAATTAGGGGGTTTGACCGATTTTTTATTTCTTGGCCTGAAAAATGATCAGCAACAAGAACAGGAGTTGGGTCATACTGTCTTTGAAAGCTTTTACCTATATTTAGCCAAGTTTAAGAAATCAAGTAAATGCAGATTTGGGTGCAACCAGGTCTGCTATTGCATACAAGTTGATGGATATTTGTGGTCCTATTGATTAGGAAATTAAAAGAAAACCAAAAGCATGATTACTAAAATATGAATACTTTGCATTACCTAATATTACTAACATGTACCTAATATTTTCCATTTTATGAAGATTTGAATTGAATTTGTCAGTAAAAAAAAAAGTGTTTACCTGCATCAACCACCTCTCCTGGAGGGCCGAGTATGTTCCTGAATTTTGTTTGGGGGCCCCTACTTTCTTCTTCAATAGAACATTCTTGTTTTAAACGCTGAAAATGTGTTGCTTTTTCACTGCATTGCAGTCTTGAAAAGCCTGAACGGACGTCCGTTTTTAGGGACGTCGGTTCAGCTAATATAGCTCAAATTGAGTCCTGCTTTCTAACTTTAATGGATTAAAAATGAGAAAGAATGTCAATGTGGCTCTATTTTTATAAAAGACTGACATGATTTGGAAGTGAGTTACAAAAGCAGCATGGCAAGCAAAAAGGTCAGATCACAACAATGTCACAACAGATTCATGTAAAAGGAAAGTCTCAGCGTGTGACCTTCAGTGAAACCAAATCATTCTTCATGCCCCGAATAAACCGAACATTCATGTTCCCAGTCTCCCTTCTTATCCCACACTCTCAGGGGAAGGATTGCTGATCATAATGGGCATGAAGTTGATATGAAGGAGAGAGAATAAATAGAGAATTCAATTGGTATTTAAGTCGTTGGGCCGAGGGATGGTTCATAGTTCCTCATCTGGGTCATGTCTCTATAATTATGCATGCTAAATGTTCTTGCTCTGAGCAGGTTGCACAGCCAGCATGCCACGTCCTTCATGCCAATATGTGGTTGAGTCAGTGTGTGTGCACATTTTGTGGGATCATATGCTTCCTCTGGGTAATTGTGGATGTTTGCATGTGATCATAATGTGTAGGCTAAAGCAGCTCTTTGAGCTCCTTTGGCAGGAGATCCCTCAGCAGCAAGCAAAGAAGATCCTCAAATCAAGCTGAGATAAATTTGTCCATTTTTGTTCGATCCGAAACATATGTATAGTGCTGTACATAAACATTACGTTATCTCAATAAAACAATCCTGACCTTTTGTCAGGGGGGTCATAAAAATGTCTATGGGTCTGATGATGAACTGAGGTTTATGTGCGCACTGATATTCACATGCATTTACAGAAAATATTGGAAAACACCTGCATGCAGATGTGTCCACAAAACCCAAAATATGCTGATGTATGGAATGGTGGTCTACACCAGAAACCGAAGGACAGCAGAACTCAGCACAAAACAGAAGAATCTGCCTTTTATCTTTCTTCTGACTAAAAGTACTTTTGGCATTTCGGAAGCAGCATGCATGGATGCAGCGACATTCCATCTGGTCAACACAGCCAGTGGCAGGAATGTCAGCCAGACAGAGATGCAGATGGGTTTCCTTATCCACAGAAGAGGGGGACAGACATTTCTCCTATTGCCATCCATATGGGAGTTACTCTAGATCTATGATTTGTTGTTTTAAAATTGCTAAAACGTATAGTTGTCTTGTTTTTCAATAGTGCAGCTGAATTCTTGGGTAATACTGAGTTTCCTCAGCATTCAGTTTCTGCAACATTGTGTATTGATTTACAAGTTTAGGATCAATTTAAACTAAATGTACAGTCATTCATTTTGTGATAAATTCTGCCAGTGCCACCCTTACAAATGATATGTAAGGTTTATACATTTTAATGATAATAGTCATTCACAGGTTATTAGAACTACTTGACGGCCTGAAGCAGTCCGAGTGTCATTAACATTTTCTGTTTAGAGTCTGCTAATATGTTGCCAAATTTGACACTGCATGTGATATCTGCTAAGACCATAGGTCACAGTTCTGTTTGTAGCTCTCTTTGAGGACAAATGTTCCTCAAGCCAATGGGTTGTGTAAATTTTCACAGTGCACCATGAAAAGTAATTAATTCTTCTCTACAGGACAGCTACTGGGTTGACAAACTAACCTCGGTCATGTTGGGTCTTGTTGAAGAACCTCTTTAAAGAGGCATTCTGCGCTTATTGGGATATTTTCAAAACCCGCTGAGATTTGATCCGCGATTTTATATTAATTTGGCACTCCCCGAGGTACTCCTATGGCATCAATGTAAGTGGGGGAGCCTTGACTTAGGTCAAAGGTTCCTGCGCTCCTTTTCATGACGTGCCTTCTTCTTCTACGTGTTAACGCCCTGGTCTTATCATGAGTGGTCGTGGCAGATGTTATATTAGGTCCTATCAGGACCAGTGGTGCCTGTAGCCTAACCATGGCACACAATCCTACAGTCTCTTGTGGGATATTAGTGAGCAGTCCATGGTCTCCGCAATAATAGTAGAGTCCTGACCTTGCCCAACGTCCAATGCCCGCGCCTGAAGCGGTCCTATTACACCAATCTGAGGGGATCTGTCCCACATTGATTTTAGGGTTCTGAGCAGTGAAATTAAAACAAGTATAAGTACCATTCCCTTTCTGAGGGGTAAATGGTCCTGTTTTGGTGTTATTGGGAATGGGAGGAAAAATGCTGGCTAGTGTGGCGCAGTTAGCTGGTGTGGCCTCCTTAGTTAGTTGTATCATACAATTGTAACCCCACGTGTCCTCTGGATACAGAGGGGCGGGATCTGTGGTAAGATGTGGTCGGGCCGAGGCACAGGCCACACACTCAGCTCTACTTTGTTCTTTTGCTGTTTGTGTTATCCACTGAAGCCAAAGGTTGTCTTCGGTATATCCTGTGGCCATTTGAATTACCTCTATAGGTTTCAATTTGGAGTAATCAAGTTCCATCACCTGGGGTTTATATTTTGGCCTGACTGTCCTGGTGCACAGACGGTGTTCGAAAATTTATTTTTATTGGTCCCCATGTGTCTGTTCCTGACTGCCATACTGCAAGAGTTAAATACTCTACAGAGGGTCGAGTGCAGTTAACGTTCATGGAGAGCATAAGGGGGTTACATCCGTTGGTAATGGCTCCACCTGGCGTGCTGCGCTGGATGCTGATAATTGTCAAATTACCGGGTACTGCCTTTTTATCAGGAGTCCATCCCGAGCCCGTCCAACTCGTCACCCCGCTCCAAGAGCCACATGGTAGGGGTATGGGCCAGGAGTCCCCCCATTGTTTACAGTGCTTAGACCATCTTTCGTCCATGCATAAATAAATGGCATAACCTTCCCACCCGGTTCCGCCATTCCCGCAATTCACTACCAGACAGAGGTCAAAAGAAAAGGTGGTGGTGGCCCCACAAATATAATTGAGCTCTATCCACTCGTATTTAGCCAGGCACCGGTCCGCTTTTCCCTTATTGGTTGCACGTTTGAACATTTGCTCAGTTTGGCGGCTGTCAGAGCATGTCTGGAACGGAAGTTCACAATACAAACCTAGAATCAATGTGACAATGAAAAATGCTAAAACACCTATACCTCCCGTGACCCAACCCTTTAGGGGCCTGGGTCCTAACTTTTGATTTCCCATTCTTTTCAAAGGTACCTGTAAAGGAAGATAAGGATTAACAATATGGTGAAACACAAAATACCTCTTTTTTTTTTTTTTTTTTTTTAAAGTTCAGAGTGTTCAGTTCAGTTCTTCGGTGGGAGAACAGCTACGACCACCAGTGAAAGAGAGGAAAGCTCAATCACACCCGCCTCTTCTGTGTGATGTCCTGGTCTTCACTCATAGGTGCAGACTGACCTGGAGCTAAGTGGTCTCGGTGATCTGACGGTGCACCTAAGGTGTAGACTAACCTTTAGGTGTAAATGAACGCTTTCTCACCCTAGGGGATTATTCTGCCCCTTGAATTGGGTGAGAAAGATCTTCTGGTGTGCTGGTGTTGTCCCTCAGGTTCTGCTGGACCTCTGGCAGCGATCTCTGTGGTGCCTCTGCTGCTGCACGCTGGCTCCAATGATACCACGTGTCTCCTTTGCCCTTGACCCTCACCGCATGTGAGGTTCTCTCTGTGACCTGGAATGGACCCGTCCACCTGGGCTCTGACCACTTCCTTTTGATGACTTTCAGAAGGATCCACTCCGCGTCTGAGGTGGTGGCTCAAGCCTCGGATGGTTGGGCGGCCACCTGTTTTGAGAATGCTGCAACCAAGCTGTGGAGAGATCTATAGTAATCATGGTGAGACATAGATTGTTCACATTCAGTCAAAAAAGGTAACCTGGTTTTTGGGCCTGGAAAAGGTCTTCCAGTCTGCAGTTCATGGGGCGTCAACCCATGTCTCTGGCTCACTGAGCTTCTTACTGACATCAAAGCTAAAGGCAATGCTGTGACCCAATTCATTTTGGTCTGTGCACAGATATTAGCCAATTTGGTTTTGATTGTCTGGTTCATCCTTTCCACTTTCCCTTGAGATTGGGGGTGGTACACTGTTCCAAAGGAATGTCTCAGTCCCAGGAACATTTCAACCTCTCTAAGTTCTTCATTTTTGAAGTGTGTGCCGTTATCTGACATGATTTTCACAGGAAAACCGTGCCTGGGGATGTAGTGATTAATCAGACACTTCACCACTGTTTTGCTGTCTTCCTTTTTTGCTGGCCAGGCCTCTGGCCAACCGGTGAACGCATCCACACACACCAAAAGATATCTGAACCCATTCACTCTTTCAGTCATGTCTATGTAGTGTATGATGATTTCCTTACCTGCTACCGGGTCCACAGGGAACTTACCTGGTGCAGGCTTCAAAGTGGGTCTCACATTGAATTGTTGGCAGGTGCTACACGAGCTACCGTCTGTTTCAGGTATGGATGCCACCAGTGCTCAAGACTCTTCATCATTTGTGCAGTTCCTGCATGTCCCGGTCCATGTGCTTCTTCCAGCGCTGTTGTGGTCAACCCTGGGGGTAGGATGGGACGTCCGTCTGGACTTCTCCATAGTTCATCCTGGTCTTTTCTTCCCCCTCTTGCCTTCCAGACTGATTTCTCTTCCGGTGAGGCCCCTTTTTGCAGTCTACTCACCTCCTCCAGAGTCGGTTCTGGTGTCCATTCAACTTCAGAGTTCATCAAGATGTGTATGGGCAGATATGCTTTAGTTTTGGCTGCTTGGTCTGCAGCTTGATTTCTTTGAGCAACCCTAGTGTAGCTGTTATCATGTCCTTTGCATTTTATGACCGCTACTTCTTGGGGAAGTAGTAGGGCCTCAGCTAATCTTCTCATTTCTGGCTCATGTTTAATGGGTTTCTGTCCTGCTGTTCTAAACCCTGTTCTCATCCACTGCTTCAGTTCCACGTGTGCTGCTCCCGTGACATAAGCTGAGTCCGTGTAGATGTTCACTTTTTGTCCTTCCCCTAGTTCTAGGGCTGCTATTACTGCTAGCACCTCTGCTCTCTATGCTGATTGGGTGTCTGTCAGCCCTTCTGCCTTAAGAGTCACAAAGTTCGTTCCTGTGTCTTCCACCACCGCATAGGCTGCTTTCAGACCCTCTGTGTCATGTCTAAAACAACAGCCATCTGTGTACAGGTTTCTTGCTTCTGTCAGTGGTTCTCCTTGTAGGTCTGGTCTGATTTTCTCACTTACCTCAACTTTTTCGGCGCATACATGGGGCTCTCCTTCTGTCATTCTGTCTGCCATGTTGATCCCTTCATGGCTGTAGATGATATTTGGCGCCTCCAGCACCTTACTCAATCTCTGTTGTCTCAATGGTGAGAGTGTGAAAGTTTTGGAATTGACAAATGCCACTACCCCATGTGATGTTAGAATATGTAGTGGATGTCCCATCACCACATGGGCTGTTTTTTGAATTATTTTTGCCAACCCTGCTGCATGTCTGGTACATTCATGGTGTCTTTGTTCCATGTTGTCAAGCATCACGCTAATATACATTAGCACTGTTCTTACTCCCCCTTTTTTCTGGAACAGCACTCCGTTCGCAGTGTGTGCTGTTACAGAAACATCCAGGTGAAAGGGTCTGGATCTGGATCACGTATACACTTTTTATGGCTTTACCATATTTAGACAGTCATTGTTCCAGCACCTGCACTCGTAACTACTGATATAAGCAGGGAGTAAGTCAGTCTCTATTTTTCACACACTCCTTCAGCTCTCAGTATGTTTCTGCTTCATCACACTCAAGGCCAAGTTTGTGCAATAACAATTCAGCACGCCACAATGTCACACAGGTTATACATTTTATTTCCCACACTGGTTATGAACATAATAATAATGATGCACACGCATAATATATCTCCACAGTCTCCAGATGGCATCCATGAGCTTAAAACTATCCTCAATGTTGGTTTACGGATAGCTGGTAAAGGTGATTTCATTTTATAAACTATAGCACCTTGATCTGCAGTGAATGAAGTGCCTTTGGAGAAGGCGAAAGTTTTTGCCCTTGTGCCAACTTCCCACCATGGCATCACACAGTCTTGTGTCCCACAGGACCTACAGTCAGTTGACCATGACTTCGTCTATCATAATACATGTCATGGCCAATTACAACTGCCCAGTCTATTCGAAGTAATGTAATTTCTCAAGACCTCTTTTGACTTGTATACTGCCTGAGCCATTTTCTTATGCCACGATTACCCCCTCAGTCAAACGTGTAGAATAAAATAGAATGTATAACAACGGATTATTAAATGAAAATCACTTTATTTAATCTTCTTAACTTCAACATTTAGTTCTTAGGCATTTTATTCTTTTCAGCTCAAATTATATATAAAAATAACTCTATTGCCATGAAAGTGAAAAAGTAATCTAAAAAAATTACAAAATCAACATAAATATTAAACCTGCCTTTGTTATAATAAAAACTGGAGCTTTTTTAAATTAAAATGGCTATTAATTCTTGATTTGGCAATCTTGACTTGGGAATTTTGATCAGAATTACTAACTTTGTTAATAATTGCCTTTGGTACTTATTGATAGTTACTCATAGCCAAACCTACTGTTGCGCAACATTTGAAATGGACTTAAAAAAGCTCAACAAGCTAATAAAGAAGGCTGGCTCTGTTCTGGGGACTCATCTAGAACCTCTGGAGATCATTGTGGAAAGATAGATTCTTCATAAAATGAAGAACATTATGGAGAACCCTGAGCATCCTCTTCATGAGACTGTCCTACAACAACAGAGTGTCTTCAGTCAGAGACTTGTTCAGATCTGCTGTAAGACGGAGCGCTACAGGAGATCCTTCCTGCCCACAGCCTTCAGCATCTACAACAGGTCCTTGAATAAACCTGCATAATATGAGTTACCACAACATCTAATTTTCCTTTGGGATTAATAAAGTGTTTTTGAATTTGAATTGAATTGAATGCAGATGACCTGAAGGCCGCTATCAAATCAACCTGGGATTCTATTACACCTGAGCAGAACCATGGGCTGATCACCTCTATGCCCCACTGCATTTATCCAGTAATTCATCCTAAAGGAGGTCCAACCATGTATTTAGTACATAGAAATTAAAATTATTTTCAGAGGTCTGGCATTTATATTTAAAATAATATATATTTTTTATAAATCCTATATAATATTATCTGTAAGCCATTGAAATTACAAGAAATAAAGGCTTGAAATATTTCACTCTGTGTAATGAATCTGTAAAATAAATGAGTTTCATCAGATCAGGTGACAGGAAAACCTCGTTACAGCTGTCGTAGTTGATATCTGGTGTGTCTGTATTGGTGTCTGATCATGGTTAAAACCACAATCAGATTGTGTACATGGAACATTAAGGGAAGTCACTCGCTAATCAAAAGGAAAAACGTGCTCTGGGCTCTTAAAAAAGAAGCGATAGACATAGCATTGTTGCACCTTAATGACGCAGACAATTCGAAACTGCAAATAAAGGAAGTAGCAGTTAAATTCACAGAGCAAAAGCTGTTCAAACATAGAGAGAACTACATAACTACATACAGGTCCTTCTCAAAATATTAGCATATTGTGATAAAGTTCATCATTTTCCATAATGTCATGATGAAAATTTAACATTCATATATTTTAGATTCATTGCACACTAACTGAAATATTTCAGGCCTTTTATTGTCTTAATACGGATGATTTTGGCATACAGCTCATGAAAACCCAAAATTCCTATCTCACAAAATTAGCATATCATTAAAAGGGTCTCTAAACGAGCTATGAACCTAATCATCTGAATCAACAAGTTAACTCTAAACACCTGCAAAAGATTCCTGAGGCCTTTAAAACTCCCAGCCTGGTTCATCACTCAAAACCCCAATCATGGGTAAGACTGCCGACCTGACTGCTGTCCAGAAGGCCACTATTGACACCCTCAAGCAAGAGGGTAAGACACAGAAAGAAATTTCTGAACGAATAGGCTGTTCCCAGAGTGCTGTATCAAGGCACCTCAGTGGGAAGTCTGTGGGAAGGAAAAAGTGTGGCAGAAAACGCTGCACAACGAGAAGAGGTGACCGGACCCTGAGGAAGATTGTGGAGAAGGGCTGATTCCAGACCTTGGGGGACCTGCGGAAGCAGTGGACTGAGTCTGGAGTAGAAACATCCAGAGCCACCGTGCACAGGCGTGTGCAGGAAATGGGCTACAGGTGCCGCATTCCCCAGGTCAAGCCACTTTTGAACCAGAAACAGCGGCAGAAGCGCCTGACCTGGGCTACAGAGAAGCAGCACTGGACTGTTGCTCAGTGGTCCAAAGTACTTTTTTCGGATGAAAGCAAATTCTGCATGTCATTCGGAAATCAAGGTGCCAGAGTCTGGAGGAAGACTGGGGAGAAGGAAATGCCAAAATGCCAGAAGTCCAGTGTCAAGTACCCACAGTCAGTGATGGTCTGGGGTGCTGTGTCAGCTGCTGGTGTTGGTCCACTGTGTTTTATCAAGGGCAGGGTCAATGCAGCTAGCTATCAGGAGATTTTGGAGCACTTCATGCTTCCATCTGCTGAAAAGCTTTATGGAGATGAAGATTTCATTTTTCAGCACGACCTGGCACCTGCTCACAGTGCCAAAACCACTGGTAAATGGTTTACTGACCATGGTATCACTGTGCTCAATTGGCCTGCCAACTCTCCTGACCTGAACCCCATAGAGAATCTGTGGGATATTGTGAAGAGAACGTTGAGAGACTCAAGACCCAACACTCTGGATGAGCTAAAGGCCGCTATCGAAGCATCCTGGGCCTCCATAAGACCTCAGCAGTGCCACAGGCTGATTGCCTCCATGCCACGCCGCATTGAAGCAGTCATTTCTGCAAAAGGATTCCCGACCAAGTATTGAGTGCATAACTGTACATGATTATTTGAAGGTTGACGTTTTTTGTATTAAAAACACTTTTCTTTTATTGGTCGGATGAAATATGCTAATTTTGTGAGATAGGAATTTTGGGTTTTCATGAGCTGTATGCCAAAATCATCCGTATTAAGACAATAAAAGGCCTGAAATATTTCAGTTAGTGTGCAATGAATCTAAAATATATGAATGTTAAATTTTCATCATGACATTATGGAAAATAATTAACTTTATCACAATATGCTAATATTTTGAGAAGGACCTGTAAATTCCATTTCCTTCAGCTGATTTCCTACTGTTTGGTCACAAACATTCACTTTTTAGTGTCCATTTATTTTTATTTTCTTTTTTTTTTTGTGAGTTTTTCTATCCTTACTCTATGTTGATGTTTCCCTTTTATCACCTTTTTTGGATTCACTTTAAGCGCTCTTGAGCCATGTTTCCCATTAGCCTTAAAAGATCCACAAGCTTCTCTCTTAACTACAAACATGTTTGCAGAATTAGACTTGTGCTGGTATTGTTTAAGAAATGCAAAGAACAAGGTAATTCCTTTTTTCCCACACTTTAACTGAAACAAAGATATGTCATTAGGTACTTCGATGTGTGCAAAGGTGGGAAGTTTAGCTGAGACAAAATTGTAGTTTGTCATATTATGTGATTCTTTTTTTCACATCTTTGAAAAGTTCTGCTTCGATATATTTGTCAGTGACTGTAGCTCCAGGAAACCCCACCGTTTACCTGTCTGGGTTTTGGTTTCTGGAAATTATCGAGCCTTTACATGTTGTGGGAGGTCTGTAATTTATCAGCACAAAACAGTTTTTCAGATAAACTGACTCTATCCTAATCTGAACCCCACCCATCTCACAGTGTGGCTATGTTTATATTGGACATTTAAACATTAGGGCCTTGCACATACAGTAAATGTATGTTTTAAGCACAACTGGTGCAGCCCACTATGGTGCATGTCATTAAATTAGATTATATTAAAAAGTTAATTTATTTCAGTATTTTAATTCAAGAAGGGAAACATGTTCTATAGATCACACACAGATTGATATAGTTCAAGAACTTATTTTGGTTGATTTTGATGATAATGGCTTACAGTTAATGGAAACGCATGATTTGTTTTCTCAGAAAATAAAATATTACGCAAGACCAAAAAAAAAAGTTATAAATAAATAAAAGTTATTTAAGACAGGAATGTTGACCTACTGTAAAGTTTGTCCAAGTACTATACAGTATATGCATTCAGTACTTGGTCGGGGCTCTTTTTGCATAAATTATTGTATCAATGAGGCTTGGAGGCCATCAGGTTCCTTTTAATAGTGGCCTTCAGCTCATCTGCATTGTTGAGTCTCATCTTCCACTTCATAGATCCGGCCAGTCGGCTGGGCAATCATTCTTTGTAATCAAAGCAGGTTGGCAGTGTGGGAACGTGTCAAGTCCAGCTTGTTAGCATGAATTGCTCTAAAATTTCGTGGTAGGTTGCTGAGCTGATGTTGGACCTGATAAACACAGCAAAGTGTAGAAAATTCACCCTGGACCTTAACCACCTTGGAATCAGGGTACGCTATTTCCAAATGGGGGGCTAAATAAGCACTGAGCAACAATCATGTCCTCTTTGTCTCCTTAGCCCAAGGTAATGTCTCTGGTCCAGGAGCGGCTTAACACAACTTTAATGACAGTTTTAGCACATATCCTAGATACGAATGTGTTGTGGCTCTTAAAGCACTAACTTCAGCCGCAGTCCTCACCTTGTGAATCTTCTTCAAACTCTTGAATGAACTTTTCTTTGCTACCCATAGTCTAAAAACGGTGACTGTGATCCCTACGGTTTGTTCACCTGTTTCTACTACATTTTTCCTTCCATTAAATTTCCATTCAATACAAACCTGTTAACAAGCTGCTTAGCAATCACTTTCTGGGTTTCACCCTCGTTGTGTATAGGGGTGGGTACCGAAATCGGTATTTTTATAGGTTCCGACCGAATTCGGTCGGTACTACCGATTCACGTAAAATTAAACGGTACCAAAACACATCATTGTGACACTAAGGGAGTGGAAGAGGGCCGATTTTCAATGCTGGACACGAACACAGCATTGAATGCACAAGAGCGTATTGACGTCAGTAGCCGCTGGTACCATCAACAAAGCAAGCATGGCTGATAGAAAGCGCTCAAAAGTATGGCTCCACTTTACAAAATGCGGCGCTCACTGCAATATTGGTGATGCAATGTGCAAACCAGCGGCGGGAATACTTTTAATTTCAGGAAGCACCTGCAGCGTTTCCCTACCCCTATTCAAGAGAGGCGCCCCGCCAACCAGACCGCCCGCCCCCCAAGAGGATCACAGCATGTAGTAATAGTATGTTTTAACAGTTAATGTCATTCGTTTTAATAGATCACGTGTCCTGCATCGTCGCTACTCTATTTTCTATGGCCAAACTTGACAAAAGCTAGACGAAAACACACTCCTCATACTTTGTCACCAACGCTGACACATTGAGTTACGTGCGCTCGTACGCAGGTGAACACAAGCCCCTGACAGCGGACAGAAAAACATGCCGCTAAGACCTAGAAAGCAGGAAAAGATATCTGCGGTTTTAAAAAGCACCAAATTTAGTTTTGATGGCAGCTCTTCCTCTCTTGCGTGCAGCAGCAGGGCTGAATCTCCTCCTCCTGGTACATATGGCGAAGGTAGAAGTACACCAAATAGCCCAAGTGTTTCATGCTCTGACCCTATCACGCAGCTAAAGTCCAGTCACCACCCAATAAACGTTTTTGACCTGGCGTGGCTGTCGGAAATGAAATATTCCCCTGGATCTATAAGACTGAGCTTGGTCATTAAATACATACATGATAGATAGAGAAAAGAAAGAAAGAGATGGAAAGACACTGATAAAAGATGTGATAAAGAGACAGAAAGATGGAGAGAGTTTAAAAAGGGAAAAAAGATAGATATAGACATAACATATAAATACAGTAGGTAGAAGATAAACATTTCAGTTTTGTTTTCCTTGTAAGAATGTTCTGTCAAATATGTAGACAGCTTAAACAGGCAGCAGTCAGAGGAAACCATGGCCCAGCCATTGATACACTCACCAGCCACTTTATAAGGTACACCTTGCTAGTATCGGGTTGGACCCTCCCCTTTACAACTGCTTTAATCCTTCATGGCATAGATTCAACAAGGTACTGGAAACATTCCTCAGAGAGTTTGGTCCATATTGACATGATAGCATCACACAGATGCTGCAGATTTGTCGGCTGCACATCCATGATGCGAATCTCCCGTTCCTCCACATCCCAAAGGTGCTCTGTTGGATTAAGATCTGGTGACTGTGGAGGCCATTTGAGTCCAGTGACCTCATTGTCATGTTCAAGAAACCAGTCTGAGATGATTTGTGCTTTATGACATGGCACGTTATCCTGCTGGAAGTAACCATCAGAAGATGGGTACACTGTGGTCATAAAGGATGCACATGGTCAGCAACAATACTCAGGTAGGCTGTGGTGTTGACACGATGCTCAATTGGTACTAAGATTCCCAAAGTGTGCCAAGAAAACATCCCCCACACCATTACACCACCACCACCACCACCCTGAACCATTGATACAAGGCAGGGTGGATCCATGCTTTCATGTTGTTGATGCCATATTCTAACCCTACCATCTGAATGTCGCAGCAGAAATCAAGACTCATCAGACCAAGCAGCGTTTTTCCAATCTACTATTGTCCAGGTTTGGTGAGCCTGTGCAAATCGTAGCCTCAGTTTCCTGTTCTTAGCTGACAGGAGTGGCACCCAATGAGGTCTTCTGCTGCTGTAGCCCATCTGCCTCAAGGTTCGACGTGTTGTGCGTTCAGAGATGCTCTTCTGCATGCCTTGGTTGTAACGAGTGGTTATTTGAGTTACTGTTGCCTTTCTATCAGCTCGAACCAGTCTGGCCATTCTCCTCTGACCTCTGGCATCAACAAGTCGTTTGCGCCCACAGAACTGCTGCTCACTGGATATCTTCTCTTTTTGGACCATTCTCTGTAAACTCTAGAGATGGTAGTGCGTAAAAATCCCAGTAGATCAGCAGTTTCTGAAATACTCAGACCAGCCCGTCTGGCACCAACAACCATGCCACGTTCAAAGTCACTTAAATCACCTTTCTTCCCCATTCTGATGCTCGGTTTGAACTACAGCAGATTGTCTTGACTATGTCTACATGCCTAAATGCATTGAGTTGTGATTAGAAATTTGCGTTAACGAGCAGTTGGACAGGTGTACCTAATAAAGTGGCCAGTGAGTGTATAGTCTGAGTGTGTGTGTATATAAACTGACCTGGTTAAGCACAAGATTTTTGTCAAGGCTGAAGAGACAATTTTCATCAGGCTACAACTCCTGCATTCAGCAGCGTTGGCACACCTGCATTTGTTAGCGACTGGTCGTCTGCAGCTAGCAACATGGCTGGGTTTTAATTTGAGCATTATTAAGACAAAACACTATATACTCAGTTAAAAGTTTTAATGTTGAAGAAATGTTTGAAACAACTGAGATGTTGCAATACAAACAGATGGATCTTGTTTTGATATATTCATTCAAGTTTATATATTGAGAAAAAAATATGCTAAATTGAAAATGTTTGAGATTTTATTATTAAACGAATTAACATTTATTACCACATAAACACACAAAAGTACCGAAAACTGGTACCGTTGAGCATCGGTACGGTATCGGTTCAAATGTGAAAGGTACCCTTGTGTAGGGTGACAGTGAATGTCTGCTGAACAATTATTAAGTCAGTAGTCTTCCCCATAATTGTGTGTAATAATTACTGAAATAAATAAACTTTTTAATAATTTTCTAATTTACTGACAGGCACATCTAACACGTCTACTTGTTGGCTTTGTAGCTGTGCCTAAGCATATATTGGAAGGTTACCAAGGATACGTTAAATTGTAAATTCAATTATGAATGAGGTAGGATAGCACCGTAAAACAGTAACTTCACCTCTTTAATTTTTCCTTGGGCCTTCATGAAATTTAACCTCCTATGAAAATAACAATGACTTCCACACCCTAAGGCTTAAGCATGAAGACTATATTTGTAACACTCCAAAGGCCTTCCTCAAGCTCTGCCTCTCTTATATTTAAATCAAGACAGAACAGCAGTAGCCATCACACAGAGTGGTCCTGGATGTTAGTTTCAGCATGTTTACAACTCCCAGTAAGAGTGCAGATATCCCTCAGCATGCACACAATTTGCTGAGTCACTGAGCTATTTGTTTTCGTACCCCTACACTGTGGCCAGCTACATCTCCCTACGTCACACTCTCCTAAAAATATTCCCCTCCCCTCTCTCTCTTTCCCTCTCTCTCTCTCTCTCTATGCTCCTTACATACAGAGAATGCCTTGTCTTCAGAATGCATGACAGCAAAAACGGAGTTGCCAAAGATTAATATTAAAAAGAGTGTCTTCCACAACATGCATTAGTGTTTTCACAACCAGGAACAGATCAGTTTTACTCGAAGGGAGGCACATCTGATTCAGTTGCTTCATTTAAAAAAAGAACTTGCTGTTGTGGACTGATTAAAGTGCACGGTAAGGACCTTTAGATATAGACATGCATGTTTACAAAATTCTCTCATTCAGATTAAAATGACTTCTTTCTGTATGATACCAAGTTCAGAGTTTCAGAAATAGCTGTGGTAGGAAAGTTATCAGAGTTTGGGCTGAACAAAGTAGTGAACCAGGACTTAAGGACTTCCTTACCACTGACTAAACCTTAACTGCATTGGTACTGGTTTTCTTTTGTTTTTGTTTTTTTGCTGAAGAACCAGGTGGAAAGGATATAATAGGAAGGAAAAAAACAGATGAGAAACCTGTTGAAGGGATGCCTAGAAAAAACACAAAGCGCGACTAACACTTCGAACAGATTTGCGCAAATGCAGTGAAAAGGTGTAGGTAAAGGGAGTCTGGATTTTTAGTGTCCTCCCATGTTGTGGTCTGACCATAGGTGTGTCCCATGACTCTCACATCATGTAATGCTTTTACATTGCCAAACTGAGATGTTTGCAAGCTGAGATCATGCTCTGATGTAGTGTGCTGGGTGAGGTTGTTTGGATTTAGTTATGGTTTGGATTTGCTCCTCAAAGTCAAGAAAAACATTCTTATGAACTTACTTAAGGTGGTGGAAACTGATAGTGAACAATCTACGGTTCTGGTCAGAAGTCTCCATCATCAAATGGTTACAACATCAAAATGAATGTAGAACGTGTGCATGTTTGTGTTACACAAGTTTGAACGTATTGTGAGTTTATTCTGTTCCACACAGAGTCAAAATTATACATACAGATTCAAATATTTATAGTTGAATCCATATATTTACATACACTACATAAAAGAAAACACATTATGCTTACTGCCAAACAGCTCATTTTCTTGTTTCAGGAGAGTCAGGATTTCAATCTTGTTTCATCAGACCACAGGACATATCTCCACAAGTTAAGGTCTTTTCCCTGAGTGCCTTTCTAAATTGTAATCTGCTTTTTTATGATGGAGTCGTGGCTTCTGCATCTCTGAGTGACCTTTTAGCCCATTTCAGAGCAGAACAGGTTTCTCTCCTGATAATGACACTCTCTTACCAGTTTCAGTTGGCACATGTGCACCAGAATATCTTTGGGACGGTACAATAGCTGGACATTCCCATGGTGTTTGTACTTGCATATGCATACCCGTTTGAATAGATGAACCTGGGACATTTAGGTATGTTAAAAATAAGAAATTGTACTTAAGGATGGTCCAGACCTATGGACAATTATTTTCCTGATAATCTTACCTTGTTCTTTTTTATTTTTCTATCATGTCACACAAGGAAGCAGATGTATCTTAAAATGAATCCTGAGGTGTGCTTCCATTTAACTCAAAAGCCATAAATTGGAAGCTTAAAAAGCCTTGACATCATCATCTTCTGGAGTTTCTCAAAATGTTTAAAAGCAAATCCATTTCTTTAAATCAGACTCCAAAGAAGGTAAAATCAAATCATTCTTTAAAATTTTTTTATTATTATTCTGGCATTTAAGCTAATAGAAATTCTTTTGGTAATCTAACTGACCAAAAACAAGAAATATGAAGGCTGATTTTACTTTAGAAAGTATGGGAAAAAATAGTATGATAAGTTTTCAGCAGTATCTGTATCTGAGCATCTGGTTTCAAGAAACCCCACCTAATCTGTACATAGTATTACTTTTTTGTCTTTTATGTCACAATTCCAACTGACTTCTTGGATCTTGCAGAGCTCCCAAAGAAAAACAAACAAGCCAATATAAGACACATTAAAAATAACAACCTAACAATACCAGGAAAAAGTCAATAATGAGAGCAGAGATGTCAAAACAAGGTAGACCATTTATTTGATGTTGGTTGACAAGGCACTCTAACTCCATTAACTATTTGTGTGATTCCTGCAGGCTATGCATATTTGAAAATAAACAACACTACATTATCTGTGCCGCCGGTTGCCCTGCGCTGCTTATGCAAACTAGAACAACCTCTCACACAAACACTGTTTAACATATATTCCTTTTTCCAACCAGCTGCTGCCTTAGTCATGCACACTGCCACTGGAAGTCACAGACAGTCCATACTGCAGCTTAATGAGTGAAATGTGAAGAAGACAGAAATACCTTAATATAGAATAAGGAAGAAGATGTCTGCTTGTCTTCCTGGCAGTTGCAAACTCCATTGGGGTTATACCTTGCTCTTGAAGCTAAAACCTGTTGTTGAGCGATAATGACCTTAATAGATACCGAAGGGCATTTATTAACAAAACTGAGTGATTTGTGATTAGAGTCAGAGTACCTGAATATCAAGAGTCAGTAGCCAAACACTGTCACTCTACATCAGTTGTTGTTCTATAACAACTAACACCTAGATGAGGTGTGGTATTATAGAATTAATGGAATGATGCAGTGATTCCAAGTGAACTCACTCAGAAATCACGGCGCACATATATGTCACAAACAGTTTCTCTTTAAACCATACCAGAATTTAACACACCTTAACTATACAGTTAACATACTTGAGTCAATAAATTGTGAATATGAGTTACCTACTAACATTCATCTAAAACCAACGAAAAGCAGATGCCAATTAACAAAAACAACGGACAATAGAATCAACAACAGCGAAGCTTTTTTATTCTACACCATTGTCACTGCCCAGACACAAAGCCTTCTATTTGGGATTATTCTGGCTAGCTATCAAAGCACACAGTTTCGGTCCAGGTAGACCGGGCTGGAGCTAAATGGACTGGAACAGCACTTCATCTTTGGTTCCAGAGCAGCCCTTCAGCAGAGAAGCTGGAGAAAGGCACAGAGTATCTCCTTTGATGATCAGGTACAGGTCTTCCTTCTGCAGGCAGTTATAAGATCACTAGATACACAAAAAGATGATCTAGATTCAGCTCCAAATTTCATCGACAATAGGTAGATTTTTCACTTGGCCGGCACGTTTAGAACAATCACCTAGCTAGGTTTCTACAGTATAGTGTTTTGCTTTCTTAAAAAGCAGGGGTTATCTTTGTGCTGTGGGTTTTATAGCCTTTATGATTTCAGGCTGGGGATCCCTGCCCCAATTGAGGGAGAATTTCAAGATATCCTGTCATGAATTAGCATCTAAGACAAGTGGTACCAAGCAAGATTTTGTTACAATGATTCTTAGCGCCAATCTGTGACATCTTTTTTCTGTCCCTGTCTGACAACAGCAGGCTGTTTGTTTTAGTCAATCCAAGCAATATCCAAGATGGCAGCACCACACGCTTTTGTTCAGCTTGTAGTGGAGACAAAACGACAAACGACTGCAGCCAGATGGCAAGCTATTTGTCTTAATCTCCTGAATGAATGCTTAAGAAATGCAGAAAGCGCCATTTGGCAATATGTTTCATTGTGTCAACATTTTTCTGTTTGTAAAAAATATCACAATGATATGAAAAGGGCCTTCGAAAAATATCTTTGTCATTTTACAGTTCTACAATTAAATAAAGAAAAACAATCTCTGTGGGGAAATTGATTTTTTCAGGAAATTAACCAGTGTTGTAATATGTAGAGACCATGTTTTCACATCAGCTTGTCATATGGTGACACATGGTTCCTCAAAACAAGCTTATACCCAGTTTCAAGATGTAGTGCTTTACAAAAGTATTCAGACCTTTTGGACTTTTGCATATTTTGTCAAATTATAGTTACAAAATACATTGTATTTAATTGGGATGTTGAATGACAGATCAACACAAAGTAACACACAATTATGAAGTGGAAGAAAAGGATTTGTGGTTTTAACACTTTTTACAATATTAACCTTTCCATCATAGCTCTAGCTGTATTTTTAGGGTCATCTTGCTGGAAGGTCAACCTTTGCTCCAGTCTCACATCTTTTGTAGCTTCAAAAAGGTTTTCTGCCAGGACTAGTCTGTGTTTTGTTCCCACAACATGATGCTGCTGCCAATGTTTCATCTTTGAGATGGCGAGTTCAGGATGATGTGGCATGCTAGTTTTACACAGCACATTGTGTCTTGGATGTAGGCCACAAAGTTCCATTTTGGTTTCATCTCACCAGACCACCTGCTACTGCATGTTTGCTGTGAATCTACATGACTTGTGGAAAACTGCCCACTGAGCCTCTTATGAAATTCTTTTAACAACGGCTTCCTTTTGGCCACCTGTCCATAAGTACCTGATTTGTTGATGCTTAATACTTTTCCTATCAACATTTCCTTGCATATTGTTGTAAAACTTGGCCTTGCTTGAAATTCTTCACAATTCTCTTCCTGGCCTGTCTGCTGTGTTCTTTGTCTTCATTGATACTGTTTGTTCCCTAACCTTCTCTAACAAACCTCTGAGGCCTTCAGAGAACAACTGGATTTATATTGAGAAAATTATACACAAGTCAACTCTATTTATTTACTACATTGATGATCACTGAATTGACATAACTGGATTTTATTTAAGGGTATTAGAGTAAAGGGGTCATTTCAAATGAGCACAACTGTTGTCAGAGATGTATTTGTAAAAGAAAATTAAAAAACATGACATGTATCATTTTCTTTCCACATATTTATGTACTACTTTGCCTTGGTCTGTCTCATAAAAACCCAATAAAATGTGAAAAATTTCCAGACGTATGAAAAACCTGTATCTGCACACTGTCAGTCAGGTGTTTATGGCCAACAAATGAGGGGAAGCCTTCTGACATATTTAAAGCCGGTGGATAAGCAGAAACCAACAAACATGGATCACCCTCACTTATTTCTCTTTGTCCAGAAAATGAAGGATAATCCACAATATCTTTGCAGAAATGTGACCTTTTGAAACTTATGAAATGCTTTTTCCATGCTCTATAGAAATGAGAAATATTAGGAAACACAAGCATCTCGCTCTTCTTTCTGATCCACTGCTATGAATCATTGGTTAAGAGCTACACTGTGTTTGTATTTGTGCTGAAACATATCGTGTGTATGTGTGCGTGTGTGTGTTTGTCAGGAAACAAATCAAAAGTCAAAAGACGCCTGAGGACGACACTAAAAAGGCAGCTGCTGCCAGAAAGGGGGTCTTTTAAGAAGAAAAAATACTCTATTAACTGCACTGCTGCACTCAGAACACAGCAACTATTAGGTAAGGAAAAATACACAAAGGCACCGTGAAGAATTTTGTCTCCGACGTTGTCCTTAGGAATTCTTTTATCATTTTATTACTTTTCAACTGAAGCTCATCCATGTTTATGAAAAACTAGCAGTCATCTATCAGACACAGGGTGCCATGCTAAAGAATTTACATCTCTACAACTTTATTTAACTTTTCTGTTACAACAGACTTCTATTTGGCGATTTCATGTGACCTGCAAACACAAAGCAGGCCAATATTGTGAACTGGAAGGAACATCTTTTTAATAAGTAATTGAAAAGTGTTCCATGCATTTTTATTCAGCAACCTTTACTGTCACATTGCAAAATACAATCCAGTGCAACAAATATGTATCACACCAACACGCCAAACCTACTGTGAAACTTTGTGGGAGCAACATGTTGTGTGGGGGACACTTTTTTGTAGAAGACAAGAAGGCTAGTCAGACAGTGGACAATGACCCTAAACATACAAACAGGCCTACAATTGAATGCTTTACATCAAGTTATATCATTATATTTTCCTGGCCCAGTCAACGTCCAGACAACAACTTGATGAGATTCTCCATTAAGACTTGAAAGTTTCCAAATGCCTTCCATCCATTCTGACTGAGCGTGAAGTATTTGGCAGAGCAGAAAATAAGAAACATTTCATTCCCTAGATGTGAAAAGCTGGTAGAGACATGCCCCAAACAACTTGCAGCTGGAATTGTACTAAAAGGTGGTTCTGCAATTGACCCAAGTGGGCTGAATACAAATGCATGCCATATCAATTTAATGTTTGTTTGTGATAAAATGTTTAAATCCACAAATCTTTCCTCTCACTTCATCAAAATGTACTGCTTTGTGTTGGTCAACTACATAAAATCTGAACAAAATGTATTTAAGCACAGGAGCCATTATTCAGTCTGTCCTGTGTATATGCATCACTGAGTGGTTTGTCTCAGCAAAAGAACGGACAGGTCCAGACTGCAACAAACAATCAGTTCTGCAGAGATGATCATCAGGACTGACCTTCCCTCTGTTCAGGACGTACTAGTCTAGGGTCGAGAAAAGGACAGCTAACATCTCTGCAGACCCCACATATCTTGGACACAAACTGTTTAGAGCTTTATCTTTGGGTCAGTGCTACAGAGCGCAATTTGCAAAAACCAGCCGCCACAGAGACAGATTCTTTCTTCAGGCTGTCTGTCTAATGGACAGAGTGAACACCTTACAGCCTGAATAGTCAGCTACTCTACTGTGAAACAAAATTAGAAACTTTGCACTACCACAATCTACCTTTTTGTCTTCTTTTTATTGGCTGTACATTAACATACTGTATATGTAAATATTGTTCATTTTATCTTTTATTAATTTCCTCAAGTTTTTATAGTTATACTTAATGTCTGTACACCATGAGCGTGTTAAACTGAAGTCATACTCCTTGGTGCACACAATAAAGTATAATCCGATTCTAATTCATGTCGTAACATGACAAAATGTGAAAAAGTTCCATTGGATGTAAGGTAGTTTGAACAAGTGTCAAGGAAGGTGATAGCTAGACAACATCAGCAGACCATTTAAGTTTCACTTTTGGTACATTTTTTTACTCAAGTTTCCATTTGTCCATTTTGAGTTTTACTGGTTTTAAACCGGACTTAGACACACCTGAACCTCATCAGCACCATTAGAAAATAGGTTAAATAAAACAATACAATCTGAACAAAGAAACAGAAATAAGATTATTAATTTATAGTTTGCAAAATACAATGACACAGTACAGCTCAAAAGGTTACTTTAAGAAAATAAATTATACTATACAAAAAAGAAAACCCTTCATTTGGTTTTACCCAATGATGCACTCAATGATGTCATGAACCAATACAAACAGGAAGTGCTGGGCCAACCCCTCCCATGCACTTGTCCTGGATGTAGGATCTGAACAGACAAACAATGGTGGGTTTAAACAATGGAACATCAACAGAAATCATTTAACAGAAATGTACTTTTAACAAGGAACATTAAAAATAAGTAATGGTTCGATAGTGTTTGCTTTAAAAACATATGCTAGACTGTTACTGTAATATAATGCTACCATGAACAAACCAGAGATGGTATGTGAAGCAAAGTTGCAACAACAATGTTAAACTAAAGCACTATATATAACTATAAAATAAGATGCAACAAATTATGATTATGTTTAAGGGACAAGTGGTGAAAAATAAGGCACAAAGTTTTTCTTTAGTCAAACTTTAAGCATACAGTGGACGTGTATCCCAATCCTCTGTGGCATCCCACTGCCAGGCTAAAATATTTGTTGGGTATAAGCAACCACAACACCTGTTGACATGAAGAAGCTAATCTTGTCTTGCTATTTGTCTGTCAAGGATTTAAATGTTTGTGGCGGTCCACAGCCCTAATGTGGGCTCAGGAAGGAATTGGAGGGGTTATGTTGGAGGGTCAGTGTCTATTTAAAGTGCGGGAGCATAATTAGCCTCTAAAAATCTTTCTTTCCCTGCCTAGTGGCAAACACTGACAAGGTTGTACAAGGTGAGAAGTTGGAAGTATTGGTCATTAGCTTAAAATCAGCTTATTTCTCCACTCTGTATGTCTCATTGCAATGCCTGTCTAGAGTCTATTGTTTCCTTTCAGAGGATGATTAACCATAGCTAAGGCCTTGCCTGAAGAAAAAGAATTTAAACCAAAATGACAGAGCATGGAAGAAAAACGGCTCGGCTTTGAGACAACAGCTTTCCTGTCTGTAATTGTCTCTCCACAGTACAGGATCGCTGCTGTCACAAGGACTTATCTGAACCCTTTTCATCAAATGTCGACTTTGTTAAATAAAGCTACAAAGAGGTTGAAATGGAAACATAAAGAATGAGGGTGTGAGACTAAAAATTCAGCAGTTAATATATCATTATGGACAAAAATGGTAGGAAGAAAGAAGCACAAAACATATTCATCTATTTGTTTTATGTGTAGGTAGTTCGATAATGATTCAACTTACAGACCTTGTAAAAGTATTCACCCCCTTGGCATTTTGCATGTTTTGTTGCCTCACAACTAGGAATTAAAATAGAGTGTTTGAGAGTTTGCACTAAACACAGAACATGCCTACAACTTTAAAGATGTGTTAGTTTTTCATTGTGAAGCAAACAATAAATAGGACAAAATAACAAAAACCTTCGGTGTACATAACTGTTCACCCCCCTAAAGTCACCTTTTCAGCAAATACACCTGCAAGTCGCTTTGGATTTTCTATGAGTTTCTATGAGCTTGCTACATCTTGCCACTGGAATGTTTATTCCTCAAGGCAAAACCGCTGCAGCTCCTTTACGTTGGATGGTTTTCGCTTATGAACAGCAATCTTCAGATCTAACCCAAGATTTTCAGTTGGATTAAAGTCAGGACTTTGACTAGGCTATTCCAACACAATTAAACGTTTCCCATTATTCCACTCAAGTGTTGTTTTAGCAGTATACTTTGGGTCATGGGGGCTGCACGGTGGCGCAGTTGGTAGCACTGTTGCCTTGCAGCAAGAAGGTCCTGGGTTCGATTCCTGACCAGGGGTCTTTCTGCATGGAGTTTGCATGTTCTCCCCGTGCATGCGTGGGTTCTCACCGGGTACTCCGGCTTCCTCCCACAGTCCAAAGACATGCCTGTTAGGTTAATTGGTCACTCTAAATTGCCCTTAGGTGTATGAATGAGTGTGTGCATGGTTGTTTGTGTGTTGCCCTGCGATGGACTGGCGACCTGTCCGGGGTGTACCCTGCCTCTTGCCCATAGACTGCTGGAGATAGGCACCAGCTCCCCCGCGACCCACTATGGAATAAGTGGTAGAAAATGACTGACTGACTTTGGGTCATTATTTTGCTGGAAGGTGAACCTCCATCCCCGTCTCAGATCACAGATTTTGATTAAGAATATCCCTGTATTTGGCACCATCCATCTTTCAGACAACTTGTATCAGTTGCCCAGTCTCTACTGCTGAAAAACATCCCCATAGCATGATGCTTCCATCACCGTGTTTCACTGTAGGGATGTTGTTGTTGGGGTGATGGGATGTGTTGGATTTGTGCCAGACATAGTGTTTTTATTGGTGGCTGAAGAGTTCAATTTTAGTTTCATCTGGCCAGATCACATTCCTCTGTACATTTAGGGAGTCACCATATGCCTTTTGGCAAACACCAAACATGCCGTCTTATTTTTACCACTAAGTAATTGTCAAGGTTTGTATAGCGAAGGACCCAGGAATGCAGACTAGCAAGCAACATGATGGTAAGTGGAAAAAATATTTAATAACAAAAAACCCACTCACTAGGAGGCAGGAACCAAAACAATAAATGGACAGGCAAGACAGGCAAAACTGACATGGGCAGGCTGGCAAGACAGGCTTGGTGTGAACAGCAGGACATGAGCATGATCCAGAAAATGTTTCCGCGAGGAATAAACAGAACCGGTGTGTATATATGGAGAGTGAACCAGGTGAAGCAAGACAGATTAACTAGGTGCAGGTGAACCGAACAAAGATAAATGACAGGACAAAACATGGCTTGAGCAGAACGAAAATCCAAGGAAACAAACTAATAGAAACATAACTAGAAAAACATAAAACTAAAGCATAACCAGATCCAAACCAAACTTGACAAAACATGAACCCTCCTTCAGGGGTTACCTTTGGTCTCTGTGCTGCCTCTCTGATTAACGCCCTCTTTGGCCAAGGATTGTTAGTATTTTTTGCAAGGTCCATTAAAAGTGTTTAAAAAGGGGCTTTAGTGGCCACACTGTATTTCAGCAATCAGGAAATATAACAATAAAATATAAATAGTTTAATAAGCAAAACCGCAAAGCGACATTAAGCTTCTTTTCAAAAGGCTGTGTGAGAGAGAGGTTTACTTACACTCATCATGGACATGAATATCATATTTATTTTAGGGTTTTCAGATGCATTTTAGATAGTCTGTTTTTAGGGTGTGATGATAACAAAATAAATAAGTTTAGTGATATCTAACAATTAGTTCTGATTTATTCTGGATATTCTCCACACTCCATGGCCATATTTACAGCAACAGCCATACGTAAACACACTCTACTAATATTTAACACTGCTCTCTTAAAGGTTGGGGAGAAAAAACATGCTTTTTATAGCAAGGTCTTGTTTGAATTCTGGATGAATATTTCACGACTCCTTGAATCACAATCAGTAAACATCATTTGAATCAGTTCCAGGGTACCAGCTCCTTGGCACAAACTCACCATTTTAAACTGGAAGATGTCAGAGTCACTAGTGTCTCTGTCCCCAGTGAAGTGTATCTGCTCCAAATCAAACGCTTTCAAGCCTCCCTGAAATTTGTAGGTTTATGTTAAGATGTGAAAAATATTGAACTACTTTGCCCCAATGACTAGAAGGGTTTTCAGAGGAAATCACTGTCAAGCACAGTGGTAGTAGCATGATGCTGAGGGTCATTTTAACTGCCAGTTTTACTGGTGCATTGCACAAATTGATGCAAATGATGAAAAAATAGGACTACCTTCGAATGTTTTAATTTATCTGAAATCATTGGCTAAATTGTTCAAACTTGGACAGGACAGGATGTTCCAACATAATAATAAACGCAAACATATATCAAAACTAGTTCCAAAATAGATATTGCTAAATTGATGGACAATACCTAAAAATGGGCTCCATGGAAGAAAACCAACAAGTTTAAATAGGATCTATCAGTTCTAATAAAAGGAATGGTCAAATATCAATCAGGAATTATGCCAGAAGCTTGTTAATCATTATTGAAAAACTGTTTTGTTTCTCTGCAACTTTGCTCAGGTACATTCATCTTAATTTTTGTGTATGTATGTATTTCAGTGTATATGTATTTTTTCAGCCCTGTTTAGATTAGAGAAAATCTGCAACAGATTCAAATTTATGCACTCAGTTGTAGGTCGCAAAATTTGTTGAAACGATTTGTTGTATAATTAAAGAACAACTGTTTAAAGGTATCATCAGAATCTCAAAATTATTGTGATATTCATATCTTTAATGTGCATATGTAATGTTTTCACTGACAATGTATGTCTTAATTTTGCCATCCATCCATGTCCATCTTTTTCATGCATGAGCCTATCTCCAGCAGCCAATGGGTGAGATGCAGGTTTGGCAATACATTGGAATTAGAGTTCATGCAACTGATGGAGCAATATTTTTATTTGTATTTTTATGTAGACTTATTTCCATTGCATCTGCTGTAAAATAATAATCTTATTTTTTGTTTGCATGTGGGAGAAAGCACATCTCCATAACCTGGGTGCAAGTGTTTTCTTTAGAATCATTACACAGACTGTTGATGACTTATGTCATTATGACTTATGTAATATTTTTAGGTATCAAAATATCCCTAATAACTTCTAAACATGTTTTCTTTTCCAGTTATTTAAGAAGGGGCAAATCTCATATCCAGTTAAATGGCAAAGAGAATGTCTCACAAAGACAGTGGACAAGAAGGCCGATCAGGTGAGAAAATATAATCCTTTTGTTTAATAATCAAAATGTAACCATTAATAATACTATATGTTTTTGTTTTCTTGCTCTGCTCTTCTGCAACATAAGATGCTGTCTTAATTTAATGTTGTTGTGTCCAGGTTTAGCCCCAAGGCTACAACATAAGGATGAGACTGCAGTGAGCAGTCTGAGAACAACATTATTTTTAGCTTTTCATTGTTTTTCTATGTTAATTTTTTATGACTACTGGAGGCCTGTGTGGAAGGAAAAAATTCAGATAGATTTTACGCATTGGGCCCTCATTTTTACCTTTTTGCCACCTCACAGTTGTTGCAAAAAGCTTAGTGTATGACAATGAATAAACATTTTCCTCTATCACCTTTAAATCAAGCTGGCATCTATAGAAACTGTATAGATCACCCAGGTGAAGGAATAGAAATCAATCAAACTTATTACTGTAAGTTAATGTCTCTATAATGCAACAATTACAATACAAGACCAAATCTATTGTACAAAAATGAACACACTGACGTTCAGGTCTTAATGTACCATATGCTGGGATGGTGAAACAGCAACTTGGTAGGGGATCACTTTAAACACAGTGTATAGTGATAAAAGGCGTTGTAAAGAGTCCAGTACCTGTCTGAATGATAGACACAGATGTCAACGAATTCTGTAATGTTTAGTAGAGAATATGACGATTCTCCTGCAGTTCGGTTTGACTTGGACTTCCACTGCGTGTGTGGATGTCCTTAGAGATGCATTGGGCTGATATGAACTCGGTCCACCAATTACCCACTCATATGCCAACCTTCACTGGAGCTCCAATCAAACTCAGTCAAGTACTGGTAAAAGTGTTGTAGTCAAGACTGCCTTTGAATGACTTTGAATGAGCCAAGGCAAGAACACTGGTGTAATCATAATAATGTAGTTGTTGCTGTAAACGTAAAAAAAAACTCAACGTAGATTTGAATGCTGCCAAGAGTTTCACACAAAGTTGGGTTAAAAAAAAGAATAAGGCAGCTGTGACCGTGACTGAGCTCAAAAAAAAAAAAAAATCAAGAGACAATACAGGGTACGAAAAATGTAGCTGACGCCAACACAAGGCTTTAAAAATGTGGTCTCAAACCTTGAGTACAGCGCACTAGCTGGTAATCCTGTTCTAATCCTTCTACCATGGAGGATCTGTGTCTGCTGACCTTCACGCAGTGGACTGACTGTCAGACATTATCCTTGTATGTGTCATTCCACCAGTTTTGCCCTCTGGGTGCTCTGTCTGGATGTGACAACCTAATGAAAATGAAACCAATTAGCCTACATTTCCATTGCGTATCGGCATGTTTAAAGACTTATTCCATAGTTGCTCGTCTTTTGTTGTCAGTGAGTATAGCTTAATTTTATTTTGTCTTTGTAGTCCTTGGGATGTTAGCTGTACAGGTGGAGAGAGACCCCAAGACTGGTGCCACCGTTGTCAAATCAGTGGCCCCCATCTCCTCACCTACTGGTACTCAAACATCCACGACCATCTTTGATGATGGAAGAAAGAGCATCCACACTGTTGGCAGTTCTGTAGGTGAACCTTCGAATGAAGAGATTGGTGAGATATTGAGTGCTATTAATAATGTTGGGATGACAGTGGTGCTGGATGAAGTGGTAGTAACACCAAACAAGACAGAGATGACCACTGGGAATGGAGAAAGCAACAAAAATCAAGGTGACGAAGTCCTGAATTTTATCACCCGTAATGGAACATCAAAGGAGGACAATACACAGGTAGACAGCTCTATAAACAAACTGGATGTTGAGAAGATAAAGCAGTGTATAAGTGTTAGAATCCCAGATCACGAAACCAAGATGATCACAAAAGAAACTTCAGAAATACTGGATAAAATGGACAGTCAAAGTTTGGAGAAAGCTCCAGTCACACTTCTATTCCTGGGATACACTGATGCAACACCTGAAGATGTTCACAATCAAGAGGACTATGAAGGCATGCTCACTGCTGAGCGGGTCATTATTACTGAGGATGGAGAAGAACATGTAATAGAGCCAGGAACTTCTGCTTCGCTTCAATTGCCCTCAGCAAAGGAAAGCAAGCAAGAGGCCAAGAAAACATCTCAAGACACAACCCTTCAAGACGTTCCACTGGATGATAATGAAGCAGAACCTGAAACCCAGAGAGAAGACAGTGTTGGGAATGAGGGCAAGCCGAAGAAATGTCAGTGTTGCTCTGTCATGTAAAATATAACTAATAAAAGATACTATCTCAGAGTTTTCAATATTTAAGTTCAAATGTCGCTGTATTTATATACAATAATGTATTTTTAGACACTGCTCTATATTTGCCTTAATCTCACTATTTACCAACGTGAGATGTATCTCTGCTTCCCCCTCCTGGTGGACAAAGCAGATGATTCATTCATGCCTTATAGCAGGCATGAATCAAGCAAAGAATTGGTTTTTGTATCAGTTAAAATAATGCAATACCGTATGATTGGGTGTTGCTTTCTCTATCATATTTAATGTTTTTGCATCATTGTGTAATCTGATTTGTCAGGTTTGTTGTTCTTGTTGGGTACAAAAACTGTGACATTTCTAGCATCATACATACTTCAAGGCAGCAGTTACCACCGAGAATGTAGTGTTATCTATTTATGGTACTTTAGTGTACCAAAAAGAAGCCAAAAACAATGTAAATTTTTCATGCTTGTCTAGACAGAGTGATGGCTGCAAAGTTAGGGATGAGAAGGAAGTTGGAATGTATGAAATTGACTTTATTGAATCTGTCTGCATGATTCGATTGTAATGACTTTTATTATTTGAAACTTTTTAACAGTTTTATTTGCTATGTGTCCTAAATTTGTTGTGTAACAAGAACACCTTGTACCAAACTCTGTCTACGCAGATTACATAATCATGGTGTAAAGTTGCATGTTTTATTAGGCCTTAGTGCTGGCATCAAGGACTTTTAAGGCCTTTTACACCTACCCATACAGTGACAAGCTTGTTTAGCCTCATGCTAATCTTTTTTTTGATAAACACAACTAACCATCTGCTGATGTGAGCTTAATTTTACAAATAAAGACAAAAATTATGAATTATTAGAGATTATGAAATATAATTCACAATACTCGTTATTTCTTACACCTGTAAACTATTTTTAGTAATATATTGTTATGGTGGAATACTCATGCCCCATGAGATGTTTGAAACTTGGGATATTGTTTCATAAGCTAACCTTGCTTTAATCAACAGCTTTATCACTGACTTGTTGGCTGTGCTCCTTGATCTTCATGAGGCTGTTTGTAATGTAATGTTCTGTAACAAGCCTCTGATGCTTTCACAGAACAGATGGAATACTGCGGAAATGAAAATAAACGCAGGCAGTATTTACTTACTAGGATGCTTGTGAATGGTCTTAAATAACTCTGCAGCAGCTTCTTAATTTTATTGTACATGCTCCTTTTTTAAAGCTATTTCTTTTATTGTAAATGTGTGTTTTGTAGGCTACAGTGCGGCAGGCTTGGTTTTAATTGTTGTTGGCACTTTATGCTTATATTCCCAATGACTGTATGTAAATGAATTGCTTTTTAAGGAATTAATAAAGTTGTTCTGATCTGACCTGGATTGTATTTAGGGTTATCAAGATTAAAAGAGGACATATGCATTTCACACTACATCTTAAAACTACTCTGAATCTTGAATCTGAAAAACCTTTCAAAAGACATTTATCATTTTCTATCTGATTTGCAGTTCTGACCTCTGTGTTGATATTTTACATACAATTCGAGTAAAACATAAAATTGTGGTTGTAGGGTGAAATTTTAAAAACTTCTATATATGTCAAAAAGTATTTGGGCAGAAAAAAATAGTATATGATGACTTTATGTTTAAGTATTTGAGTGTTTTTGTGAGGAGTTACATTGTAATATTCTTTATTAAATTTGAAAGCTATAATTCCAGACCATAAACTTTGCTCTTGCTCTGGATTATTTTAACTGAGCTGCTTCTCAAAGAAGAGGATTTTGTTTGGGCACATGACACAGAGGACAGGAGGATACACCTGCTAAGTAGATCAGCTTGATTATTCATATTTCCATTGACGTTGGTACTACCACATACAGGCAATGAGAACAGCTCTGTCAGGTGGGTCTCTTCCTTTAAAATCTACACATAATATATAAACTATTTTTATGTATTTTGTTATCTGTTATACTAGTTTTTCTGTCAATTAAAGGTGCCAGGTTTGAATAGCACAGTTTTGTTTGATGCAATCATGTGAAAGGCATTGTTTTTCCCAAAATAAGCACCGACTGTTTAATTGTAAGAGATTGTCTATGTGGGTTTTTTATATTTGATCATGAACAGGTCCAAAAACGGGCAGGACCCCAAAGCGGGGGGCTGCAGTTTGGTCCCCACAGATACGAAGTGATTTTTGGGAATCAAGACTTGGTTTTAGAGTTTGGGTTTGGACTGGGTTATGGTTATGTTCAGATTTTGCATTTGATATTCAGTCAAGTAATGCAGCTCTTCAAGAAATACAATATGTTTAACTAGCATCCACATAGGGAAATAAACAAACATCGGTGTTTTCCAAGATGCTAAATGTTGAAATCACAAAAGTACTTCAAATGTAATTGTTTAAATTATATACCTAAAGGTTTTAAAATTATAAAATAAAATGCTGCTTAAAGGTAAAGTGAAGTAAACAGGTTAAGCTTATTAAAGTGCATTGATATGTCTTGTTGGTAGAGCTTGTTATACTATGAGGAGCTGCTACTGTTGATAATCCAAAGATGCAGTGTTTACTGGTTTTAAGTCCTTCAATAGTAGTGTAAATGTAGATCAACGCCTGCGTCTTTGGAAACCATAAATATCCTGAAACAACGCCGCTGTTAAGTTCAAGATATAATAAACGTTAGAGCAGAGTAGTCTTATTAGAACTATTAAAGCACTGCTGTTGCCCAGATCAGTTTATTTGCTGTACTAAAATGAATTGGCAGAGAAAATATAAGAGCCTCAGTAGGCAGCCAGTCAGACAGACACTGTACACACAGCTTTCCTCTGTTTAAATAGACGCAGGAAAGCCGATTACTCTTTCCCTTTATCAGCACAACTGAGAGGACTGGACACAGCGGCAGAGTAATGTCACCAATGCAACGCTGTAGCTGTGTACTAAGATAAATACAAAAATAATTAAACTCTTGTTTTTATGCTTTGTTAGTTTATATACTTTTAAAACCAGATATTAACATTCACTGTATAAAAAGACATATAACCATATAACCTGTATTTCTCACTGTCAGACATTGATTCAGACTGAATGGTTCCTGTTTTGGTCAGCTAGGATTGTTAAATTATTTCTGTTTGCCAAATGCCAGAGAAAATTGTTTTCCTTTTTTATTTTATTTAAGTTAGAAATTTACATACACTTCCTTAGTATTTATATTTTTTCATCTGTATTGGTTTTCACCAAACATTTTTAGTGTCCTTACACAAGCTTTTCACAATAGTTTACTGGATTTTTTGCCCCTTCTTCCTCACAGAACTAGAGTAACTGAGATAGATAGATTTGTTGTCCAGCTTGCTAACACCTTTTGAGCTCTACTTACAAATTTTCTATGGACCTGAGATCAGGGCTTCTTAAAGTCCACACCAAAACATTCATTTTCTTGTCCTTCAGTCATCTTGTTACTAATTTTGTGGCATGCTTATGGTCACTGTCCATTTGGAAGACAAATTTATGGCCAAGCTTCATCTTCCTGGCAGACGTGTTGAGAGACTGCTTCAGTATTTCCACTGTACCTTCTATTTCAAGAAATGCTGCTCTTCCTCCTGGAGCAAAACACACATAACATGATGCTGCCGCCCATTCACTTAACAGCTGAGATGGTGTTCTCAGAGGTGCAAAATTGTCCCTTTTTCCTCCAAATGTAACTATTAGTGATTAGGACCAAACATGTCAATTGTAGTTTCATCAGGCCACAGAAAATGTCTCCAAAAATCATGGTTTTTGTCCCTGAGTGCACTTATAAACTGTAATCTGGCTTTATATGTTGTTTGTTAGGCAAATGGCCTCTTCCTTGCTAATTGTCATTTCAGCACAGGACTTATTTCTCTATGGTTACTGTCACTCTTTTATCAGCTTTAGACAACACCTTCACAAGGTTTCTGCCTATATTCTGGAGCTGATCTCTGTGACCCAGAACCTGTCCAATCTTAACCAGTATGATGACTGGACCTTTCCAAGCAGTTATACTCTCATTTAACTATTTGAACAGATGAACAGAACACATTCAGGCATCTGGAAAATGTAATCAAGGATGAAACAAACTTGTGGAGGTCCAAAGTTCTCTTCCTGTTATCTTGGCGGATTTCCTTTGAATTTTCTAATGTCACAATAGGACGCAGTGCATTTGAGGTGTTGGCTTAAAATACATCCACAGCTCGGCCTCCATTTAAGTTAAATATTATAATTGAACCTACCAGAGGCTGACAAAGCCATGACATCATCATCTGGGCTTTTGCGCATTATTTAAAGGCTTACTAATTTTTGTAAATGGAAACTTTTAAATTTAAAGTCATAAAATGTGTATTTTTCATTATTCTGGCATTTATCAAATAATGATATTGTAAATAATCCTAACTGACCTAAAACATGAAAGGCTTAGTCTGATATCTCATCATGTTTACATAAGGTCTGGTTATAAATATATCTTCTGGTCTCATTTTAAGGATACCAGTCATATGACTTCACGTACAATACTCTTGTATCGCATGCATCTTAAAAACTATTGACAAGTTGCACAATGTCCTTGTGTTGTAGACATCTAAGGGCCTAAAAACAACACTTCTTAATGCCCTGGAGTTGCAAGTGTTCCAAATGTTTGCCCCCCCTTGTACATCAACAGGATGATGGGACTATTGGCAGAATTCATTTGTATTCCTTAGTAACACTTTTTGTTGGTCTTTTATTGCAGCTTAAAGAATCTAAAAATAGAAATTCTGGGAAAAAAAACACAGCTGAGTACTTCAAAGATTTACCACTAAAACAGGGAATCTCAGCTCCTTAAGCTTTCTCTCCCAGAACCATGTTTGTCTTTGCATAGCAAAGAACTCAAAGGACATGACTGAGCATACAGAGAATTCCTCAGAAATCTTTTCACAAGATGAAACCAAAGTTTCTTCTGCTGTTCCTGCCCAGATCAAGCGGTACTACAGCTTGATGGATGATGAAGCGCCGGATGATGTGTTTATCCAGCCCCATTCTCCTCCAACGTGTAAGGCTGTTTTGTCAGTAACAGAGAGAAGTATAAGTGCAACGCCAGCTGATTACAGTATGACCCTACCACCTGAAGCAGCTGACGCCACAAATGCTAAAGCTAATCCCTGCAGCTTAAACAGACACCATGGTGAGATGCAATTATTGGCAGGATGGATTGAGTGGGATGAAGAGATAAGAGGTACATTGCAGTCCTCAATGGAATCTTTGGATAACATGTTACTTTCCAAAGACGTGAACTCTACTCCAACGGATTATCAAGACCAAACATCCATAGATGGCTCGGCCTGTTTGATGGAGAGGCTTCTTGACAAAACTGGAAAAGTAGAGCAGAATAACACATCAGGAGATGAAGAATCAGACGAGGAGCTTAAGAGGGTCCTAAACCATGTAAAGAAGAAGAGAACTACGAAACAAAAAGAGACAAATTTCAACAACAAATATATTCCAATGAGGATAAAAACCCAGAGAATAATACCAATCTAGAGAAAGAGTGTGACAAAAATTATAAAGATATTTCTTGCGCTGATGAGAGAGACTTCAAGCTATCAAGGGCAATGTTTGATCTTCATAAAAACAATGACTTCCTATCTTTGGAGCCATCAGAACTCTGCAAATTTACCAAAAATAGGATGAAGGAAAGAACCATTGACTTCCCTGCAGAAGTGAGAGGTAATGAAGAGCATGTTGGACCCAGATCGTCAGACAACAACCTTACATCATCTGAGCTCAATATCAGCAAAGAATCAGAAGAAATGTTGGAGCAGGTCAATGAAAACCGGAGAATAGCTACTGACATCCAACAAGGAGAGCAGCTGCTTCAACGTCTTCAAATGGTGCAGCTGCGACATGACGAGACCCCAAGTACAACCCAGGAGATTATCAAAGTGGTAAAAACTGAGGTAGAATGTAGGTTTAGGTCTGAAGTTGAGGACGAAGGAGTTAGAGGAAGGTGTGTGACAAGTGAAGATGAGGAGAGTTATTCAAAGGGGAAGGAAATGAAGACAAACCTGAGAGAGAATGATAATGAGAATAATGAAAGAGAACAGATTCAAACAGAAGCAAGGACTTGTTTGTCGACACCACTAGGAATGTCAGAGCCCAACCAGATTAACAAAAGAGATGCAGATGAGTCTCTGGACGATTACAGTGAAATCTTGGTACCTTTGGTAACTTTGTCACTTAACAAGCCTTGTGAAATGTCCAGTGAAATACCGTTCATTTCTGCCAGACATCGATTTTCATCTGCTGAAACCTCAATGGAGAAACAGATCCAGGAGCCAGCCCGGGCTAAGCAAACTTTGCTGAGGGCTGGGGGTGTTTTCAACCTTTCTGATAATCCAGATGTGTTAGAAATTCCATTCAAGACAGATATTTCTCTTGAGTCACTTCTTACAAAGGCTTGTACAACCCAGCAAAGCCAATGGCAATTTTCTGACAAGAAAATTCAAAAAGAGATAAGCCAAGAAATTCAAAGAGAACTGGTGCTGGTCAACTAGGATAAGATTCCTGGGGAGTACTGCAAAGGGAAGGTTCGTCAGTTAAAGGAGACAAAACAGCTTTTTGAGGCTTTCCAGCAGGGCAACACAGAGGGCCCAACAAGGCATAGAAAGCTACCTTCTTCAGCAATGAAAGCTCCCGTTTATCCCTCTGTTCTAGAGCGCACACGTAGTCTTGAGATGTTTTCCCTGAAGACATTTCCTGTCTCAAGAGCACATTCTCTTAGGCTGTACAATTCCGCAACCCTTGAAAGAGACAAAAGTCCAGAAACCGTCAGATCGAAGAATCCAACCAGGGGTTCTCGAGACAAAACACGTTTATCCCCTTACGTAAAACAAGACAAACACTTGCGAATGCACAGGAGCATGGACTCAATAAATAGTGAATCCTCTATGGAGTCTAGGGATAAAACAAAGGAAAGACAAGAATCCCCCATCCTTAGACAAAACCCCTTCTTCAAGTTGCGCCCAGCCATGGCCCTGCAGCCAGAGGTAGAGAAGGACATTCGGGAGGCTAAGGAAAGAGAAGAAGAACTGCGTAGACAACGATGCACTCTGTATGGGGAGGACAGACAGAAAAGTGAAAATGAAGAAAAGCATCGATGTACAAAGACACTCAAATCAGGTTAGTCTCTATCAGCATGTTGTTTGTTAAATCATTAACCACTCGAGCACATTCAAATGTTACAATGAATAAAATAATCACTAACAGTTTATATAGCAATAATTTTACTTCTTTAAACCTTCTAAAATCAGTCAAGTAGTTTGAGTTTTTGTGTGAGTGAAAGCTTAATTAAGAATCACTCAGGTTTGTATTCATTCTACAACCCAACCTTCATTTCCTTTTAGCTCTCTAATGGATGTCTTTCAACATTAACATCAAATGGTGTTATCTAAGGAGTCTTATCGTAAACATGGTGCCCACCTTGTCACCTGTGGTCAAGGGCGGTTATATTAGCAACAAGCTTTATCTGAGTCTGTGGTTGCCAACAGGCTCAGTGACAACAGGAGAACTTGTATCTGTTTTTACTTGAAGTATTTGAATATTTTAGGTATTTTCAGCCTTGGTTTCTAAATGCAAAACAAATCTGATAAACCGTGAAGTGATAGTAACAGTTTGTTTAAAGTGACTAAAGGCCTCCATTGATGGTTTCGAATATGCAAGTAATTTTACAGACTTCTGAGAATATATTATTCGTTTATGGCAGGGTATATTTTAGGGAAACTGGATTATAAAAGCATAAAGTTGATGTAGTTGAAAAGAGATTTTGATTAAGCTACATCTCTTTAAATATTTTACCAATGTTGGTGTAACATTTCAGACATTCTTGTTCTAAAATGAAAACTGAATGCACAATAAATAAGTGAATGTCAACAAAATCCTAATGTTGTGTTTAAAATTACCAAAGCCGTCTAATGCTGGGCTCAAACAACTACATATAATATCTCTTTGTCTGAGGATGTATAACTTTATGTAAAGGATTTAATCTTTATGTAATTAAAATAAGGATTTTAATTTATTGTATGTTATGTTATTCATCAGCTAGTTTTAATATAATGGAGGCTTTATCACATTTTCCCCCAATTTCTATAATATATTCTATTATAAATCTAATATTTAATGATATACAAGTAAATTACAAAAAATCATCTCCTTGTGTTTAAACTGTATAAAACAGAAGCTTTTGGCTGTTAGCAAAATATAATCAGTTCCTTCACATTTCTTCTAAATTTTTTACTCAATATTTCAAATAGCCTTGTTCTAATGCCCAATTAATAAATGTATGATAGATATTGATTGACCAAAAACATTGCAGATAAACCGTGGGAGGACTTCTACGATGAGACTGTCCCCAAGAACAATAACGTTCTTCAAAATAGTTGAACTCTGGTTGCAAACATTGCAATTAAACACAGTTCACATGTTTTCTGACAAAATAATGTAAATCAGGTACAGCTAAAGTTGCAGAGGCTTAATAAAGATTTGCAAGTTAAAAAAGAGCCAAAAAGTGCAAGTTTCTTTAATCAAAAACATTATATTTAAACATAGAGTTTGTTTATCTTTTCTTTCTTCATTTCTTTAGACGTCAAGCTGCAGTCCAGGGGAAAACTGGAGAGACCTTGACCACCACCCTCTAAAAAGGATCAGAAGAAATCTGGGGAGATTCAGGTGAAAATTCAGAAAATTTCTGAAAGTAAATATGACCTTTAATCTAATTTTCTTGATATTAGTGCAACATTCTATTTGGCTTTCATGTACAGGAACAGAAAAAACAAATACTATAGTTTTAGAAATGTTTAAATGAGAACAAGCGGTTCAGATCTCAAATTGAGAGGATCAAGTAGCAGTAACTTATCTCAGGCTTTAAACCTTTGTCTTTTCTCAGTCTTATCTCACAGCAGGAGGCAAAAGTTCACAGAGCAGGAGGTCAGAAGGCTCCTCTGTGGCAGCTCTGGGAGTCTGGGCTGGTCAATGGCATGGGTTCAGATGAGAAGAAGTGATGTTGGCCATCCTATCAATGAAAGACTACAAACATAATTCATATTAGTGATAGAACCACAGTCTAAGCACAGATAAATCAGTGAAAATCACTCTGACAAACATCTTTTGTTAGTCAGTGGCTCCGCATTGTATTTGTATCAAAAATATGCTTTAAATGTAAAATAGTTTTACATGGCAAGTAAATAAAACAATTATTTATTTTATTTTTACTTCATATTTTTGATTATTTCTTTATCTTAAAAGATATTTATTCAGGACCCCCAAATAATTCTTTGAGAAAATGCTGTTGTATTAACCCAACCAGTAAGTAGTGTAATAATCTTTGTTATGTACTAATCAAAGCATAAGCTTGAGGTTGAGTGCAATTCATTACTATTGGTTCTAGTGAATGTTAGAATGAATTCAACAAAACATCTTTTTAATTGTACATTCAGCCTAAATCGTGTGTTGGCTAAATTAAAGCAAGTTTATATTCATGACGTGTGCTTTTTGAGTGAAATAGAAGATTTCTCTAAAGATGACCTTCAGTCAAGTTAACTCCACAGACAGAGGTACGCAGCTTAGCTTATTTAATGACCATCTGCCAGGACGACTGGCTCCACCAAGACATTAGTCTCTCAGTACCCTACCTGGCTGGGTTAACACCAATGTTAACAAGCTGCAGCTTTAAGTTCAGCCAGACAAACCCCTCCACAGATATTTTAGAGATGTCCATCTAAATAAGGTTTTGCCAAAAGATATCATTACAGTGCTAGTAAGTGTTAATACCCCTTAAACGTTTTCACAATACGTAACATTAAAACTACGTACTTCAATGTCTTTCATTGGTATTTTATGTGAGAGACCAACACAAAGTAGAAAATATTTATAAAGTAAAAGGAAAATGACGCATGCCTGTCTCAACCCTGGAAGGAAGAGGACGACTTCTTGGGTCCGAGAGCTGGTTGCCCCTCTGGGATACTGGTACCTGGACCTGGAAGTATAGAGTGTGTATGGGGAAGTATGAGTGAGTGTACGACATCCATTGTTATGTGTCTTTTACGTTGACTGTGTGTTGGTGTGAGTGTTTTTATGTGTAAACATGAGGGTGGGGTTGTGTGGTTGTGACTTTGTGTGCCTGTTTTTATGTCATGTTGGGTCTTGGGGTGCTCCCTCTCCTGGATCAGTTTAGCCCCCCCATCAAATGTGGGGCCTATTTCCTCCCCATCACTCTCCTGGCTGGTGTCTCAGCCCACTGGTGTATTGGTGGTTCTTGGTGTCCGGGGCTGGGTGCTTTGATATGTGCTGGCTCACTCCCAGTGACTGCTTGCTGGGGCCTGGGCCCCCTGGCTCTGTCGGGCTTCTGCTTTGGGAGTGATGTGCCCCAGGGTCTTGGGTCTCTGGGTCCATAGCTGGATCTGCTCCAGTGTAGACGGCTGCCGGCGGGGCCTGTGGGCTTGTCGCTGCATCTCCCTGGGGCTTCTTCACTTCCACTGGCTTCTGGGTGGTTCCCCTGGTGCTCTCCTCTGCTCTTCTCTGGCTGGGTTGCAGTAGTCTGGGTGGCGGACTTCCTGGGGTTCCCGTGCTCTGAGGGGCCTTTATATGTCTGTGGCTCAGATCTCCTCCGTGTCTGTCCCGGGTCCAGGGGGACAGGTCTGAGCTTCCTCACAATTGGTATTGCATATTTTTATCAAGAAACCTTGTATACACAAGCATGGTTACACTTACACCCACAGGTGTTTAGATTCAGGTGTTAACAGACAAACAAAAGGTATATATTAAGTCACATTTACCACTTAATACATCTTGCATTCAAGTACCGTGCACTTTTCGGTAAAAAAGCTGTTAATATGAATGTTTCTGCAGGTTTAGAAGCAAGCAGGGTGTTATCTTGTATTCTCTTCGTCCTTCTTTCTCTCCTCCTTTCCTTTCTCCTTCTCTCCCCTTTTCCATTTTGCCCACCTCTCTCTTTCGAGCTTCTTATTTTTTTCCTTGTCATTTCTGTCTCTGTGTCCGTAACAACTGAAATAATCCCAAAGAATTTTCTAAAAACGTTTATTTATAAATATCAAGCAGAGCTTTAAAGCATTAGCTGTAATTCTCCACTTGTGAAAATAAATCTTTTGGACTTTTTCTTGGCACTCAGACAACAATTCTAAGCGCTACTCTGCCGGACATGACATGGTTAAAATAAAAAATTAAAATGAATGCTTTTCAACCTTTATTTTATAAATTAAAGTCTAAAAAGTGCATTTCTATTCCTGCGTTAGTATTCAGCCCCTTACAAGTCAGTACTTTGTAGAAACATTTTTCATTTTAATTAGGGTGGAAAGATTTTGCAGAATGCTACCAGTGTTGCACACCTGGACAGTGAAATTCTAGCCTATTCTTCTTTGCAAAGGGGTATGTCAATTGTTTTGAACAATAAGTCTTGCTACAGATTTTGACTGGTCATTTTAAAATAACTGAATAGTGTTTGATGGAAACCCTTCCATTCTCACTGTATGTTCAAGGTCATTGTCCTGCTGGAAGATGAACTCTGAAAACAGCCTCTGAAAGGTTTTATCTTCATGATTGCTTGGTATTGAGCTTCAGCCATCGTACCACCAACTGTGACCATCTTTCCAGTCCTTGCTGAATAAAATCATTCCCACAGCAAGATGTTGCCACCACAAAGTGTCACCATGGTGACAGTGTATTCAGAGTGTTGTGTTGTAGTAGTTCTCCTCCACTCTACATGCATTCTATGTATGTTGACTCCTTCTTCAAGCTTGCTGCTAGATGGCTTATGGAAAACTGCAATTGGAAAAATGTGGGATTTTCTTTCAATATGGTTTTCCTCTTGCCACCCTGTCATAAAGTCCAGATTTGTGGGCCACCACCTAATAGTAGTGCTTTCATCAGATTCTCCCACCTGAGTTGTGAATATCTGCAGCTCCTCTAGAGATACAATAGGCTTCTTGGCTGCTTCTGTGATTAATGCTTTTCTTGTCCAGCCTCTTAGTTTAGATGGATAGCCACATCTTAGTAGGTTTGCAGTTGTGCCATTCAATTTCTGTTTTCAGATGACTGGATTGAATAGAGTTCAGTGATATGTTCAAAGCTTAGGCTATTGTTTTATAACCTAATCCTGATTTAAACCTCTCTACAGCTTTCTCTATATATACTACAATTTTTCTAATTAATATATCCAGCTCTAGCCACAAGAAAAATTTTTTTTTTTCATTTTTTACATCTGTTGGCATTGTATATGGGTGGAAAAATCAGTATTGACTTACTGCACGTGTGTCCAAAGTGCGGCCCGGGCACCTGACTGATTTTGTGTGGCTGTCTTACCACAATTCCTGATTTTGACATGCCAGCACAGGCAGCAGATGCAGATGGACAATATTTTTTCATGCTTTTGGACTAACATTTTTACAGGCAAATAAAATCTTCTTTAAACAAATTAATATCAGGTACAACAGAAAATATTTATCATTTATCAACCAGGTTGAATTTTGTGGTAAATACAACTTCCAGGATTTTTTATTCAAGAGCAGCTCTGGGTGCCACCCCCTCTACTCCTGATGCTTAATACAGCAAACGCATTAGATAAAAAAAATTGACCCATGTAACATTCTTTTTGCCGAGCCGAGCCTTGACTAAAAACTTATTCTAGCCCAAAAAAAAAATAAGCAATCAACCCACAAATTTAGCAAACTGTCATCCTGTCTTATGTTTTGGATTTTCAATGACTTTCAGATCCTCGGGCTGCAAAAATCTGTCGATTTGGTCCATTTCAATAAATTCTTGCATAGTAGGTTTATTACTGAGTAGATAAAAATATCAAAAGCACAAGAAATTAATTTTTAAAATTTTGTTATAAAACAAATTTTTTTTGGCCCCCAGTTACTTTCATCTTGGTCCTTATTGTAAAATGTTTGAATGCCACAAAAATACTGTAATTATCAAGCATTATGAGTCAGAACCACAAGAGGGCAGTGTAGTCTTAATAACAAAGTAGAAGGTATTTCAAAAATTCTCAACAATCTAGACTTTTGGATTCTGGATAGTACCATTCCTAATAAATAAACTTATACAAGCCTTACTGTCTAAATAACAACTAAGGATATCTGATAAATGGATAAATAACAGCATATTTTAATGAGACAGTCCAGATGTCTACTTCACACAAAGAGCAATCAAATGCTAAAAAATTGCCATAGTTACATAAGCGCTGTAATTGACTCAGTGATGAGTCACTTCACAAATCTATAGCCACCAGGTACATGTTATATCACTTCTACGTAAGATGAAGAAAAGGTTGCTTAATGGGACAGCTACATCACTCTCTGCAGTGGCATGTGGGTGGCAATTTCTTCACGCTGAGTCATTCATGAGGGTCGCCATGTACGGAACATAAACTAGGCTTCTGGTAGAAACTCACTCATTAGATAATCTGACTGTAGACTGTTACAATTTGTACACACACGCTGACATAATCTGGCTAAAGAACGCACTTAGACAAAAAAGGAACAAAGGGATTTAGTTTATAGACACACGCTTCTGTCTCGATAACAGTTCCAAAAAGTTGCTGACACAGAGTTTGCTATGCAGAGACAGGAGGATGGGTGAAGCCTGGCTCAGAGTGGCTAACATGATCTTTGTGAGAGGCTACAGATGAGAAAGTACAACAGTGTCAGCTGTGACATCACCAACAGGAGATGGGATCAGAATCACGGTTGCACCAATGTCAGCAGTCTAATGGATGTTAGATGACTCATTCTTACTCCCCATGGCTCTTCATCAATAAAGCTTATCAAAGAGCCCTCACTACCATTAAGCTAAATGAATCATTGGCTCTGCATGAGTCGGGGTCAGTGTAATTTGTCAGCTTTGTCATCAGCACCAGCCCACAAGTGTCAACAAGACCCACTTGAATCCAAATGCAGTGAAACCCCTAAAATCTGAAATTATCACAATTGAATTGTCTCAGGGATCTCCTCGATGTACACATTCACTGTTTGATTCCTGACCTTTGGACATTTGTTGCCTTTCTTCCACCCTTCTATCTCTGCCTATTTTCTGTCTGGTTACTGTGAATGAAGGCCATTAGTGCCACAAACATCTTAAAAGAAGAACAGGAGGGTCTCCACAAAAAAACAACTGTGACTAACCACAAATGTGTTTAACATGGTTACTTTGAGTTAAGCACGGTCTCATACCAACAGTGGCTGGTTTCTTTGTATGAGGTTATATGTTCTTGTTGATCCTCTTTAAATACTTGGATTTCCTATTTATTAGGAAGTTAGTTTTTACATTAACTAAATGTTTCATTTTATCTTAGTCCATGTTAGTCATGCAAATAAAGAACACCCATTGGCTAAAATGCAGAAGTCCTCTCACTGATAACAACAATAAGGCAGCGGGATTTAGACATAGCTGTGTAAGAATACAGGCCCCTGAGGATATATGATTGGAATGGGCTCCTGAAGCCCTGCGGTTGTAATCAGAAGTTGATAGACACTCTTCATCAGCAGGAATGATCAACTTGAGCATTGCGGTTCTCGTGTTTTTCCTAATTATTCTAAACGACTCCCTTTCATCTGAGGGTGACAGTTTGGGTCAGATGGTTGAAACCTGGACACAACGGAGTGTTCCAATAGAACAAGAATCACACATCAAAAGGCTTACATTAAGCTTACCAAATTGCCTCCCCAATGCCTTGGCCTCAACCATGTTGAAATTTGCGGAGTATGCTTAAAAGTGTAGTCCAGGCCATTGTTGGATAGTTTTACATTGCTGTTGACTGAGACAGTATGAGACAGAGATTCAACTATTTGACCATAATGACAATGGGAGTCAAGGTAAGGCTTTCAAACCCATGAACACTCACCAGCTGTCAAACATGGCAGTGGTTGCATCATGCTGAGGGTCTATTTTGTGGCAAAATGGGTAGAACAATAAAGATGGCTTCCTCCATTTTTTTTGTATCTTACTTTACATCAAATAGAACTTGTGAGTGAAATTAGGCATAACCTAATTTCTGGAAAACTTCCTCTAGGCCTTAACCTCAAAAAACAAGAAGAAAAGAAAAGTTCATGCCAATGATAAGTATGAATAGGCGTCTGACTACAGCTGTAAGTGGTGGCATCATGTGCAGAGTTATGGTTGTGAAGGCAGTTACTGGAGCGGTGACACTAGATCAAAACATTGAGGAAAGGTCACCAGGCACAAAATTTGTCCTACGAAAGCATTAGATAGCATTATCAGGAATTGATTGAGTTTTACAAAGGGTCGCTTCTTAAGTATGCATTAGACTTGTTGCATCATGCAAACAACCAGCATGTGGAGCAAACAGATGTCACAGTGGCCCAATGCCGGAACCAAATGAGAGCCACCGCACGACATGTCTCCCTGCACTGTGATCTACTAAAAAAGAATGAAAGGGATTTAAAAATACATTTAAAAGCACGTCTTCACTAAAAAGGACATTCCTCTGACCTGAGGGATAAGTGCTGACACAAATATACTGAGGTTGATAATTACCAACGCACAGCAAGACAGTGTTGAGCAATACTGTATTACACACAGAACAAGAGGACAAGTGCACTATGATACTATGAAATGGTACAGAGTTGTTTATTTGGCTGAAATGATCATATTATATACCACTCTATATGGGAATGTGAAAAAAACTCACTGCACTGCGAGTAGTATGCACTGTAAAAGTCTGCATATTTCCTCAAATTTCCACTAATAGACATGTTCTCAGTATTCAACTTGCCTAGACCTTTCCTTGAATTGGTGAAGTAAAACAAATCCCTTACAAACAGTGGGTAGTAAGCATGAGGTAAGGACAGAATAAACAGACCTCAGATAGCCTTGCGGAGTTGAGCCATTGTTCTCAACAAACCCCTTCATTCGCTTTCTCTCCCTCCTCCATCTAGACTCCTCCACCTCCCATTCTTACTCTATGAAAACTCAGCTGTCGAAATCCATTAAACCACATTGCAACAGTGAACAATGACATAAAGCATAACAGAGAATAACATGGATATTTTCGGTCAAAGGGCTTTGGTAATGCATTTTTCTTGGAGTACCTTTAAAAGCTGATTGGTTAATGATTATGGAGTTTTTTTTTCCTGAGAAGCAGAACGATTCTCACATGTGATACATTTTAGAGAGCCATAATTCAAACAGATTCTCCATTCAAGTACCATCTTTGCTAATTGCCAATAAACAGCTTTCACAAAGTTGCTGATACAGTGCCCTGTAAACATATTCACATGCCACTACCTTTTCCCATTTTATGATGTCACTGCCAAAAACTGCTGGAGGAGGCATTTTATTGAGACCATCTATGTAATAGACATAAATGGAAAGTGGAAGGAAAAAGAGATTGTCATGATTCTCCTGTGTTAGGTTTTGAGTAGTAGTGTCTTGTCCGTTTCTCTGCAATACCCTGTTTATGTTCTTCAGTTGCTGTTACTTCAGTTCATTCATTGTAGTTTAGGTTTTTGATTCATTCTTATGTTTAGATGTTTTTCTTACTTCCCTGAACTTCCTGCTCATCTGTGTTAATTAGCCTCCCTCCTTCTAGTGCCCTGCATTCTCCCTGTCACCAGCTGTTCCACTTTTCACCTAATAATATCTTCTTGTTCTTTGGTCATCACTCCACCCTACCTTTGTATTTATACTTTCTGGGTTTCCTTTCTCACCACTGGATCCAACTGTTAGTTTACCTACTTCAAGTCAATGTTTGCCACCTTGTTACTCCCTGCTTAACGTCTGTGTACCTGCCTGTGTTCCATACTGTAAGTTACCAGTTCTGATTTTATTAAACTTACTTCAGCTCACCACTGTGCAACAGACGGGGTACATCCTGGACAGGTCGCCAAAATATCAAAGGCCAACACAGAGACACACAACCATGCACACACACATTCACACCTAAGGAATATTTAGAAACACCAAATAACCTAACAGTCATGTTTTTGAAATATGGGAGGAAGTCAGAGTACCCAAAGAGAACCCATGCATGCATGGAGAGAACATGCACACTTGTTGCAGAAAGACCCTATAGGCCAGGATTTGAACCCAGTATCTTCTTGCTGTAAGGCAACAGAGCTAACAACTGTGGCACCGTGCAGCCCAGAAATTTTTTTTTTTTTTTCTTGACAGTTGCCACTAGTTTTCTTAAAACTTCAGTGGAGGAGGACATACGTGCTGAGCTTACCCTATTTCTGCTTATACCCTATGTAATGATTATATGTTATGAGTTACTTTGCTATACCTCTGCAAGAACAACAGTGGCAGGAATCTGAATGAAACCCAATATCCAAGGTCTTATTGCAAATCTTCATTCATATATATATATATATATATATATATATATATATATACAGGGGTTGGACAATGAAACTGAAACACCTGTCATTTTAGTGTGGGAGGTTTTATGGCTAAATTGGACAAGCCTAGTAGCCAGTCTTCATTGATTGCACATTGCACCAGTAAGAGCAGAGTGTGAAGGTTCAATTAGCAGGGTAAGAGCACAGTTTTGCTCAAAATATTGAAATGCACACAACATTATGGGTGACATACCAGAGTTCAAAAGAGGACAAATTATTGGTGCACGTCTTGCTGGCGCATCTGTGACCAAGACAGCAAGTCTTTGTGATGTATCAAGAGCCACGGTATCCAGGGTAATGTCAGCATACCACCAAGAAGGACGAACCACATCCAACAGGATTAACTGTGGATGCAAGAGGAAGCTGTCTGAAAGGGATGTTCGGGTGCTAACCCGGATTGTATCCAAAAAACATAAAACCACGGCTGCCCAAATCATGGCAGAATTAAATGTGCACCTCAACTCTCCTGTTTCCACCAGAACTGTCCATCAGGAGCTCCACAGGGTCAATATACACGGCCGGGCTGCTATAGCCAAACCTTTGGTCACTCATGCCAATGCCAAACGTCGGTTTCAATGGTGCAAGGAGCGCAAATCTTGGGCTGTGGACAATGTGAAACATGTATTGTTCTCTGATGAGTCCACCTTTACTGTTTTCCCCACATCCAGGAGAGTTACGGTGTGGAGAAGCCCCAAAGAAGCGTACCACACAGACTGTTGCATGCCCAGAGTGAAGCATGGGGGTGAATCAGTGATGGTTTGGGCTGCCATATCATGGCCTTCCCTTGGCCCAATACTTGTGCTAGAAGGGCGCGTCACTGCCAAGGACTACTGAACCATTCTTGAGGACCATGTGCATCCAATGGTTCAAACATTGTATCCTGAAGGCGGTGCCGTGTATCAGGATGACAATGCACCAATACACACAGCAAGACTGGTGAAAGATTGGTTTGATGAACATGAAAGTGAAGTTGAACATCTCCCATGGCCTGCACAGTCACCAGATCTAAATATTATTGAGCCACTTTGGGGTGTTTTGGAGGAGCGAGTCAGGAAACGTTTTCCTCCACCAGTATCACGTAGTGACCTGGCCACTATCCTGCAAGAAGAATGGCTTAAAATCCCTCTGACCACTGTGCACGACTTGTATATGTCATTCCCAAGACGAATTGACGCTGTATTGGCCGCAAAAGGAGGCCCTACACCATACTAATAAATTATTGTGGTCTAAAACCAGGTGTTTCAGTTTCATTGTCCAACCCCTGTATATATATAAGCATTTTGGCATCATTTATCAAATTAACAACAAAGTAACTGGCATTTCTAAAGAATAGATGTGAATAAGGTAAGTAGGGCTGTCTATGATTGCAAAAACATCTACATTTAGTATGGAACAAATCATTTCACTGCACCACACTCTCAGCTTTGAAATGTCTTTTTTCCTCTTGGCTAACAGCCTGGGTTGAGCATCATGGGAGCAGTTCAGTCTGGGTTAAGCCCTTTCAGCCAACTGTTTAAAGCCCTATTTGCATGGTTTGTTTCTCTGCAGCTGAACTGGCTCTTGGTCTATAGGAATCATTCCTGCTCTGATCCCCTGCATGCAATAACACGGATTATAAAACACCATATTGCAGTATAAGATAACATCCTTGGTTAATGTTAGGCTTTTCTTATGGACTTTCTAACTTTCAAAATATAACCAAACATGAGATTAGACGTTATGTATTTTTAAGTATTACCTTCTGTAACAACGTAATATGACCTGTTTTATTGATAGGTTTCATAATTGCACTGTAAACAGGACCATAAGAATCTCTTCTAGGACTTTTTTCTCTCATTGCTGTTCTGTATTTACAATTGCTTGTGGACATCAAAATTAGATACATTGTAAAACTTTTATCTTGACCATATTTGGTCAACCATGAATGAGACATTGTGAGATCTAATCTGAGGTAAGACGTTTCTTTTTTCAGCGACAGCTTTAGCTACAGAATTGACCTCAACCATTTGACATGTAATTGTCAGTCAATTTCTGTATATATAACACACCCTGGCTATGATCAGAGTTTATGCTTAGATAACACTCCAGAAACACAAAAGCAACCCTAGATAGCATACTGTCTAACAACACAGTCTTTATGAGTAATTATCAAAATCCAGAGCAGACATGAATGAGTAAATACTTGAATGGGGATCTGAAGGTGTATCTTGGATCACTGTATTAATTTAATAAGTAAAAAGTTTTGTAGTTTAGGGAAACCAAGTCGATTTTTTAGATTAACTCGTACTCGTACTCGTCGTCTTCCGCTTTATCCGGGACCGGGTCGCGGGGGCAGCAGACTCAGCAGAGACGCCCAGATGTCCCTCTCCCCAGAGACCTCCTCCAGTTCCTCCAGGGGGAGCCCAAGGCGTTCCCAGGCCAGCCGAGAGACATAGTCCCTCCAGCTTGTCCTGGGCCGTCCCTGGGACTCCTCCCGGTGGGACAAGCCTGGAAAACCTCCGAGGAAGGCGTCCAGGAGGCATCCGGTATAGATGCCCGAGCCACCTCAACTGGCTCCTCTCGATGTGGAGGAGCAGCGGCTCTACTCCGAGCTCCTCCCGGATGGCCGAGCTCCTCACCCTTTCTCTAAGGGAGTTTTTTATGATCTTATGATCTTTTTTTAGACTTTGTCACGTTAAATCTATAAAAGTTTATGTATTTCATTACAAATACTAACAAGAAGCAATGCAAGAAGATGAAAGAATTAATAATTAAAAGAGTGCTATCCATATATTCATTCTTTTTTTGTCTGATATCCCAAAACAAAAATTACAGCAGTCAAATATTTTCAAAAGCAGCCAAATAATAAAACAGAGCTAGTATCAACAGTATAAATACCTTTATGGAGACGTTTAATGTTATGTTTTTTTGTTGATGATGAGGAGCTAAATGCAAATAAATCATAGCCAGGCACATCATGAAGTGAAGACCTAATAAAGAATGGAAGAACTTAGAAAAAGGAGACACAGGACATAGGAACCAGCAAGAGAATAACAGAGCTGGGGAGAGTAAACTAATGACTGTAAAGAAACATAGAATGGTACGAAGTACAAACAACCAAACACTGAGAAAGTAAAGTAAAATAATGAAAATATGGAAATAACTCAAAATACAATCCCCTAAATACAGAATTCAGATAAAAGTAATTAAAGTCTTTGACAATAAAATAGTATCTTAAGGTCTGAACATCTCACAGATCTCTGTTCAATCTGTTATCTGAAAATAGAAAGACCATGGCACAACTGCAAAGTTACAAAGACATGGTCGTCCACAGAAACTGAAAGGCTGGTAAAGGAGAGCATGGATTAGACAAACAGAGAAGAGGTCCACGGTAAGTCTGCAGAAGCGAAAGGAGATCCACTGTTCATATAGGAGAATGTGTCGACAGGACAACTGTTGCACTTTAAAAATCCAGCCTTGATGGAAGAGTAGCAAGAAGCAAGCCATAGAATATCCTGTTTGCAGGACAATCCTGGAAGAAAAACCTGCAAAGGTCGAGATTGGAGCAGATTGGACCATTAATAGATGGTCCAATCTATTAATGGATTTGTTTAGATCAGAATTTGTTTAGATCAAAACAAATTCAATTAAAGCCCAGGAATGACTGACACATTGCAATATGTGGCTCCCGCTACAGATTCTCTGCTAGAATCAAGCCAGGACTTCTACTGGGCCACTCTAAAACTTTAATATTACCACCAGTTGGAAGACACATGTTGAAGCTAAAGCTAAAACATTACTTCAATCTCAGTCTGCTGGGGATGTATGTGCAATACCTGAATCTAACAAAGAATCTGTGGAGGGATTTAAACATTAGGGTGATGGCAAGAAGGCTTTTCAACCTCAAACACTTGGAGCTTATCACCAAAGATCCATTATCAAAATACCATTGGAGGCTTTTGAAAACTTTATACTCCTTTTACATTACTTTATTTTCTTTGAAGAGGTGCCTGTCTCATTTCCTTTCAGGAACAAACGTCTTGGCTGAATGAAAATAAATCTAAATTTGCCAGAGGGTAAAATATTTTGCTCTTAATATAGTATCAATTTCATGTTGCAGAATGATTTCTCCTCACTGGAAATGATTAGAGTGCTGTTCAAGAACATGAAAGCCTTCTCAAGGCTGCCTCAGCTGAAACTTAGTGCTGAGGACACTGCGCCACAGTCATAGTGGAATGAACCAGTAGGAAACTGGGCCATCTATATATGGACTTGCCTCTGATTGTGAACAGATTATGCAACTGCACAGAATGCTTTATGTAACCAGTTTAAGCCATGCCCTCTTTCTGTATGGCTTTTGTTCCCAAACTGAATGGTTTAATTGCCCCAACCTGCCTCTGCCCAAGCCATCTGCGCACCTGACATGAGGACAAACACACAGTCCATCCCTGATGCCCAAACCATGTCCACTCGTCTGGTTTTGCTCTGAAATAAAGCTGATGTTCGAGTTTACTGATTTACAGGAATGGCACAGTTAAAAAGATTGGGTCCTTGCATGTGTGAAACAATGTCTGGACCTCCGTTGTGAGAAATCATTGGTTGCATGGAAAAACGCACACAAATTGCACAAAAACAACATGTGAGTTTCCTGTGACAACAGGACGGAAAATAAATTACAATTATTTGGAGGGGGGGGGATATTTATGTCTAAAAAAATAAGTCAATGGTTTGTTTTGGGATGAAATATCAAACAAACTCATCTACAAAAAGATCTAGACTCCCAAATATTGTAATGCTATGGTTTAAATACTTGCCATTTAAAATCCTCTCAAGATAGTTCAGCTTTTTTGAAGTTATGATCCTTAAAGTTAGTTCCCTTACCTGTAGCAGAAAAACGTCATTTAGCACTATTGTATAGCAAAGTGAAGAAAACCAGTGGAAGACTAACAGGTAGTCACACTGATCCCTCTGCTTTGCCAGATATTACTATTTTAAAGCCACTCAAACTGAAAATAATCATATCTATATGCTTCAAAACCTTTAAGAGATATTTAATTTAATTCAAGAATATCTTATTTATCCCAAAGTAAAGTTAAGTATTGTTGTATCTCATATCATTCAAGTTTCTTCAAAGAGGTGTTTTAGATGATGATGGCTGTGGGCAGGACAGTATTACAGCGGTTCTAAAGAAAACTGGTTGAAAACACTATGTTGTTGTAGGACAGTCTGATGAAGATATGAACCACTTAGACTATTTTGTTTCGCAGTGTTTCACCAGACCAACAGCATTCGTGTTAGCAAGCTAACATTACATGCCTGCTAGCTGTATCAATCCACCTGATTTTCTGCCCTAAGTTGGTAAAGACTGAGAAAACTTTTAGATTTTGTGTCAAAAAGTAATTGGTGGAAAGGGATGAAATATGCACAGCTCCTATGTTTTCCAGGTTCTGGTGGGCTTATGATAAACTGATTAGGCATTAATATGCCATTGTTTCCCACAGATGAACACTTTCAGATTGATTTGTTTTTAATTCCTAGGCTACGCTAAAAGGAATCATTGTTAGCCTTCCACATGCTGAGGTTTTTTCACATTTCTTTCAACATGGCATTTTTCTACAACAGTCATGGGACCTATTACTGATAATTTCACACAACCTTACATGAAAAAATTCAACCATCCTTTCAGCCATGTTCTAGTTGCTGGCAAGTGGGATGTGCTAACTTCTATGTTCAGTGACAAGCTAACTATTATCAGCAACAACAGCTAATGACTGTTTACTTTTTTGATATTAAATAGATAATCAGTCCCCCTGGAATTATTTCCAAATAACAGAACCAACCTGCGACAGCACAGAAACATACAATCATTAATGCCATTGTCCAAATGGGACTCTGTCACCAAATATAAATGGAAGAGTTTCGGCCGTATACCCCCATTATTGAAACACATAATGGGTTAGACGTTTCCTTCTCCCCAGGGAAGAAACATGTTATTTTATGTTAAGAAAATATGGGCCTACAAGCTTTGATTGATTTGTCTGGGATTTTTTTACTATATCAGGCCACTGTAATGTACTTTTTTAAAAGTATTTTTGTCACTGTAATTTATAGTTTTTCATCATGTAAAGCACTTTGAATTAAAATGCACCATAATAACAAACATGGCTTGCCTTACCTATACGTCTGGACAGCCACTGCCACTGAAATATCACAACCCTACAATATATATATATATTTTTCATTTTTTAGCCTTTAATCTATGATGTGCAAGTTGTGTGTGTCTTCCAGCTATTTTGATGAGTCGCACCATGTTCTCCTGACACTGATATAAATTGCTTGTTTTATGAGTACTTTATAAGTCTGGTTCCCCTTTCCCCCCCTTTACACCCTCACCCTCCCACTCCTGAAACCGTCGCTTTGGAAACAGTGTGACGCATTTCATGGTCCAAGAATAGGAGTGTTAGCAGGGAATCGGGTGTAAGGTTCTTGGCTTCTGCCTCACAAATAGTCGGAGTGCCTCAAAAATGATTTACCTCTAATAAATGGCCATGGCTGATGATTTATGTCTAAGAAAAAGAAAACAGGTCAGTTGAGAGAATTTAAAAGGTCAACTGTGGTATAGCATGGGAAGTTCTGTCTGATGCAGTAATCTAAGTAGGGGCAGAAACTTAACACTCCTGATGTCAAATATTGAAAATAATCATACTCCCAAATGCAAAAAAAATCTGCACAATCTGTTGTCATTATGAAACAACCCCTTAAGTCACACAAAATGAGTCATAGCCTATATATATATATATATACATATATATATATATATATATATATATATATATGCTGCAATTCGTCTCTCCTGTATAAGAGCTTTGGACAGGAGCTTTGTTTCTGTGGTATAGACATGCTGTTATATAAGTAAGATTCTTCATGCACGTCTCAGGGGTAGATTGTGAGTAAAGCTTTCATTTTAACTGCATTTTTCTTTGTCATCAGTCAAACCATAAATAATTGCCAGTGCAGCTAATTTTAACTGCATTCAACATGACTTTGCACAAGTCTTTTTGCACTCAGTACATTAATCATTATGGTCCAAACTAAATAAAACTCACCTTAATGTCAAATATTTCTAAATTTACTTCTTTATCATTTACAAATTTCCTTATCAACAGTAAGGAAATGAATGTTTGCCCAATTATTTCTTTGTTGTAACATTGCTTCTTGGCAAGTCATCTTGTATCATTGGAAAGTCTGTTTATTGCCCTTTACATTGTATCACATTTGCAAGGAACATACATTTGAACAATTAAAACAAGAAACGCTTGACCATCCAATACTGTAAGCTGTGTATTAGACCAACACAAGAACAGTCATCTGAGGTTGAATGCATTGCCAAGAAAGAACATATTTAGATTGATTATCAGAAATGTTAATCAAATACAACGTTAAGATCCAAAACTGCAACATTCAGTGAAATATGACAACAAGGTAAAACATGGGGTTGCATTCAGAAGGTTACATGCACTTATCCAGGCATGACAACCTTAGAGGTTTGTGGGACAACAAACATCATCACAGAGACCACCTAATACACCAGCCAGGCCAGCTGTGGAGGAGCCGCCAAAATATACAGTTCAGAACGGACAATCTGTTGACTATTAATCAACTCCACAAACCATGCCTTTTTGGTAGAAAAAAGGCAATTGTCTAGAGAAACCCATTAGAAGACTTGTTTACACTTAGTTTAAACACAGAATATTAGCAAGTAAATTTTAAAGTTTTCTACTTTAACTTATAAATTACTTTGAAACTATTCCAACACAAAATTGATAACTCAGTGGGTTGTTAAATAACAAGCAGAAGCATACAAACTAGTCTGACCCACCTTTAACACCTTGTAAATTACAATGTTATGTTTTTTACTGCTCTTTCTCTTTTGAACAGATCTGACCATCTAACCTTTCCCTTTTCTTCTACAAAAGGCAAGCCCTATGGCCTTTGCTCCATCGTGTGTTCTACCATCACCATCTCTGCCACAAGAGGAGTATGCATATAACGCAATAGTTTGTATAATTGTTTCACAGGCAAATTGAAAAGGTTAAAAGACAGGACAAAATTTCCAAGCAGAAATGAAGTTGATGTGAGGATGAGAAAAAATACGTGCCAGTTCTTAAACTCTATTAGTATTTGTTAATATTAAGTATTTCAAAGGATTTTGACTGCATGTGCTATCATGTTTCATCAGTTGGCTAGCCCTGAGTACTGGTGTCACATTAGATAAGGTTATGCAGGGGGTGAAATCAGGCCAAGCCTGCGTGTAGTTTCATGATACCGTGTCAGTGCAACTCACTGCGTCATGGCAGAAGGGCTTTTTTTTGCAGAAACAGGACGCAAACATGAAGAAATGTTTCCCTTGATAAGTTTCTTGCCATTATTTCACAGACCTAGTTAAAGCCAAAATGCTATGAAACTTTAGTTGCCCTGGCTCTCTTTCTTTGGCTATTTAAAAAAAGAAAAGAAAATGGAGAATAGTGTGAATAGAAACCATTCCAAACTGTTGAAAAGTTATAAGAAATAAAGCACTGTGAAATGTGTCATATACAGGTCCTTCTCAAAAAATTAGCATATTGTGATAAAGTTCATTATTTTCTATAATGTAATGATGAAAATTTAACATTCATATATTTTAGATTCATTGCACACTAACTGAAATATTTCAGGTCTTTTATTGTCTTAATACGGATGATTTTGGCATACAGCTCATGAAAACCCAAAATTCCTATCTCACAAAATTAGCATATTTTATCCGAAGAATAAAAGAAAAGTGTTTTTAATACAAAAAACGTCAACCTTCAAATAATCATGTACAGTTATGCACTCAATACTTGGTCGGGAATCCTTTTGCAGAAATGACTGCTCCATGCCACTGCTTCGGCGTGGCATGGAGGCAATCAGCCTGTGGCACTGCTGAGGTCTTATGGAGGCCAAGGATGCTTCGATAGCGGCCTTTAGCTCATCCAGAGTGTTGGGTCTTGAGTCTCTCAACGTTCTCTTCACAATATCCCACAGATTCTCTATGGGGTTCAGGTCAGGAGAGTTGGCAGGGCAATTGAGCACAGTGATACCATGGTCAGTAAACCATTTACCAGTGGTTTTGGCACTGTGAGCAGGTGCCAGGTCGTGCTGAAAAATGAAATCTTAATCTCCATAAAGCTTTTCAGCAGATGGAAGCATGAAGTGCTCCAAAATCTCCTGATAGCTAGCTGCATTGACCCTGCCCTTGATAAAACACAGTGGACCAACATCAGCAGCTGACACGGCACCCCAGACCATCACTGACTGTGGGTACTTGACACTGGACTTCTGGCATTTTGGCATTTCCTTCTCCCCAGTCTTCCTCCAGACTCTGGCACCTTGATTTCCGAATGACATGCAGAATTTGCTTTCATCCGAAAAAAGTACTTTGGACCACTGAGCAACAGTCCAGTGCTGCTTCTCTGTAGCCCAGGACTGGGGAATGTGGCACCTGTAGCCCATTTCCTGCACACGCCTGTGCACGGTGGCTCTGGATGTTTCTACTCCAGACTCAGTCCACTGCTTCCGCAGGTCCCCCAAGGTCTGGAATCGGCCCTTCTCCACAATCTTCCTCAGGGTCCGGTCACCTCTTCTCGTTGTGCAGCGTTTTCTGCCACACTTTTTCCTTCCCACAGACTTCCCACTGAGGTGCCTTGATACAGCACTCTGGGAACAGCCTATTCGTTCAGAGATGTCTTTCTGTGTCTTACCCTCTTGCTTGAGGGTGTCAATAGTGGCCTTCTGGACAGCAGTCAGGTCGGCAGTCTTACCCATGATTGGGGTTTTGAGTGATGAACCAGGCTGGGAGTTTTAAAGGCCTCAGGAATCTTTTGCAGGTGTTTAGAGTTAACTCGTTGATTCAGATGATTAGGTTCATAGCTCGTTTAGAGACCCTTTTAATGATATGCTAATTTTGTGAGATAGGAATTTTGGGTTTTCATGAGCTGTATGCCAAAATCATCCGTATTAAGATAATAAAAGACGTGAAATATTTCAGTTAGTGTGCAATGAATCTAAAATATATGAATGTTAAATTTTCATCATGACATTATGGAAAATAATGAACTTTATCACAATATGCTAATTTTTTGAGAAGGACCTGTATAAGACAACTATAAAAACCCCTCCTTGAACCGCCACCTTAACGTGGTGGAGGGGTTTGAGTGCTCAAATGATCCTAGAGGCTATGTTGTCTGGGACCTAAATGCCCCTGGTAGGGTCTCCCATGGCAAACAGGCTCTAGGTGATGGGTCAGACAAAGAGTGGTTCAAGAATCCCTCATGAGGACCAAAATATCGAGGCACCTGACATCGCCCGGTACGGCGGAGCCGGGGTCCCACCCTGGAGCCAGGCCTGGGGTCGGGACTCGTCGGAGAGCGCCTGGTGGCCGGGTTGCTCCTCGCGGGACCCGGCCGGGCCAAGCCCGAACGAGAAACGCGAGGCCATCCCTCAGTGGGCCCACCACCTGCAGGGGGAACCGTGAGGGACCGGTGCAAAGGGGATTGGAGGATTGGATGGCGGACGAAGGTGGAGACCTCAGCGGCCCGATCCCCGGATGCTTAGGCTGGCTCTAGGGACGTGGAATGTCACCTCGCTGGGGGGGAAGGAGCCTGAGCTTGTGCGGGAGGTCGAGAGATATCGACTAGAAATAGTTGGGCTCGCCTCCATGCACAGCGTGGGCTCTGGAACCCATCTCCTTGAGAGGGGTTGGACTCTCTTCTACTCTGGAGTGGCCCACGGGGAGAGGCGGTGGTCTGGTGTGGGTTTGCTTGTTGCCCCCCAGCTCAGCCGTCTTGTGTTGGGGTTTACCCCAGTGGATGAGAGGGTCATATCCCTGCGCTTTCGGGTTGGGGAGAGGTCTCTGACTATCATTTCAGCCTACGGGTCGAGTGGTAGTGCAGAGTACCCGGCCTTCTTGGCGTCCCTGTCGGGGGTGCTGGATAGTGCACCTCCCGGGGACTCCATTATTCTGCTGGGGGACTTCAACGCCCACGTGGGGAACGACAGTGACACCTGGAGAGGCGTGATCGGGAGGAATGGCCTCCCCGATCTGAATCCGAGTGGTGTTTTGTTATTGGACTTCTGTGCTAGTCACGGATTGTCCATAACGAACACCATGTTCAAACATAAGGGTGTCCATCAGTGCACTTGGCACCAGGACACCCTAGGCAGGAGGTCGATGATTGACTTTGTTGTCGTATCATCAGATCTACGGCCGCATGTTTTGGACACTCGGGTGAAGAGAGGGGCTGAGCTGTCCACTGATCACCACCTGGTGGTGAGTTGGATCCGCTGGAGGAGGAGAAAGCCGGACAGACTTGGCAGGCCCAAGCGCATAGTGAGAGTCTGCTGGGAACGCCTGGCGGAGCCCTCGGCCAGGGATGTATTCAACTCCCACCTCCGGGAGAGCTTCGACCAGATCCCGGGGGATGTTGGAGACATAGAGTCCGAGTGGGCCATGTTCTCCGCATCTATTGTTGATGCTGCTGCCCGTAGCTGAGGCCGTAAGGTCTGTGGTGCCTGTCGCGGCGGCAATCCCAGAACCCGGTGGTGGACACCGGCAGTAAGGGATGCTGTCATGTCAAGCTGAAGAAGGAGTCCTATCGGCTGTGGTTGGCTTGTGGGACTCCTGAGGCGGCTGACGGGTACCGTGAGGCCAAGCGTGCTGCGGCCCGGGCTGTGGCAGAGGCAAAAACCCGGGCCTGGGAGTAGTTCGGTGAGGCCATGGAGAAGGACTACAGGTTGGCCTCGAAGCGATTCTGGCAAACCGTCTGGCGCCTCAGGAGGGGGAAGCAGTGCTTCGCCAACACTGTTTATAGTGGGGTTGGGAGGCTGCTGACCTCGACTGAGGACATTATCGGGCGGTGGAAGGAGTACTTCGAGGATCTCCTCAATCCTGCCATCATGCATTCCGTGGTAGAAACCGAGGCTGGGGACTCGGGTTTGGACTCTTTCATCACCCAGGCTGAAGTCACCAAGGTGGTTAAAAAGCTCTGCGGTGGCAAGGCTTCGGGGGTGGATGAGATCCGCCTTGAGTACCTCAAGTCTCTGGATGTTGTAGGGCTGTCATGGTTGACACGCCTCTTCAACATTGCGTGGCGGTCGGGGACAGTGCCTCTGGACTGGCAGACTGGGGTGGTGGTCGCCCTTCATAAGAAGGGGGATCGGAGGGTGTATTCCAACTACAGGGGGATCACACTCCTCAGCCTTCCTGGTAAGGCCTACGCCAGGGTATTGGAGAGGAGAGTCCGACCGATAGTCGAACCTCGGCTTCAGGAGGAGCAGTGTGGTTTTCGTCCCGGCCGTGGAACACTGGACCAGCTCTATACCCTCTACAGGGTGCTCGAGAGTTCATGGGAGTTTGCCCAACCGGTTCACATGTGTTTTGTGGACCTGGAGGAGGCATTCGACTGTGTCCCTCGTGATGCCATGTGGGGTTGCTCCAGGAGTATGGAATTGGGGGCCCTTTATTATGGGCCATCCGGTCCCTGTACGAGCGGAGCAGGAGTTTGGTCCGCATTGCCGGCACTAAGTCGGACCTGTTCTCGGTGCATGTTGGACTCCGGCAGGGCTGCTCTTTGTCACCGGTCCTGTTCATAACTTTTATGGACAGGATTTCTAGACGCAGCCAAGGGCCGGAGGGGGTCTGGTTTGGGGACCAGTGGATTTTGTCTCTTCTTTTTGCAGATGACCTGGTCCTGCTGGCCCCCTCTAGCCAAGACCTACAGCATGCGCTGTGGCGGTTGGCAGCCGAGTGTGAAGCGGCTGGGATGAGGATCAGCTCCTCCAAGTCCGAGGCCATGGTACTCGACCGGAAAAGGGTGGCTTGTCCTCTTCAGGTTGGAGGGGAGTTCCCGCCTCAAGTGGAGGAGTTTAAGTATCTCGGGGTCTTGTTCACGAGTGAGGGAAGAATGGAGCGGGAGATCGACAGATGGATCGGTGCGGCTGCCACAGTAATGGGGGCACTGTGCCGGTCTGTTGTGGTGAAGAGAGAGCTGAGCCGAAAAGCAAAGCTCTCGATTTACCGGTTGGTCTACGTTCCTACCCTCACCTATGGCCATGAACTTTGGGTCATGACTGAAAGAACGAGATCCCGGATACAAGCGGCTGAAATGAGCTTCCTCCGTAGGGTGGCCGGGCACTCCCTTAGAGATACGGTGAGGAGCTCGGCCATCCGGGAGGGGCTCGGAGTAGAGCCGCTGCTCCTCCACATCGAGAGGAGCCAGTTGAGGTGGCTCGGTCTACTATACCGGATGCCTTCTGGACGCCTTCCTCGGGAGGTGTTCCAGGCACGTCCCACCGGGAGGAGGCCCAGGGGACGGCCCAGGACACGCTGGAGGGACTATGTCTCTCGGCTGGCCTGGGAACGCCTTGGGCTCCCCCTGGAGGAGCTGGAGGAGGTGTCTGGAGAGAGGGACGTCTGGGCGTCTCTGCTGAGTCTGCTCCCCCCGCAAACTGGGCCCGGATAAGCGGAAGACGACAAGTACGAGTATAAAAACATTTATTTCAAAGCATAACCTAAAAAAAGTTAACAGAATTCTGCACTCATTTCCCACTACTGTTCATAAATCTAACAGCACTTTCTGTTAATCATGAATTCTGGGCTCTTATGAATAAATAAGGTTGAGTAAAAAGACCTGGAGGCTGTTTGTATGAGGGTGTAACACATCTGTCACCCCCTTGCACAACAGCTAACATATTAGTACTTTAGTAAGACTGTCATAAGCTTGCATCCATTAAAATCTCCTGCCACAATAAAAATGACCTGAGGGTGATGGATCTCACAGTGGCAGATCGCACCATGGAGCTCCTCCAGGCCAACTGCAGTGGTCGCTTGAGGTTAAACATAGACGGGGCTAAGGAAAACAGGGCAATTTCCTCAGGGAAGACAACAGTTGATACATGCATTACAGAGAGAATCTGTGTGGTTACATGGCACTGCCAAGAATATCTGGAGTTAGCCATGTTTCAGAAAAAAACTAAACAGTCGATAGTTCTAATTTGCTGCTCATAGACTGCACAGTTACAAGCAACATTCTTAGGTTTGGTGGTCGCGTGGGATGTAGTCTTAGCCTGACGGGACGTTTACCTCTTGTCCAGTATGCTCTCGTCCAGATTCTAAGAAACTTCCAGTTTAGCAATATCACTCAGAAAACCTGACAGGAAGCAGGAGTCCTCCCAGTAAAGACTGGATGTCATAAATAAATGCAGCAGGTGTGGACTGTAGGAAAAAATTTATTTTTTTTACAAAAATTAGCCAAAGCTCGAGCAGTTTGTGATATGTCACCATCAGTCAGTGCCATCTCATCTTGTCTATATTTATTTCTTTTTTGAATACTTTCCATGTATTTTATTGGGATATTATAGACCAACGCAAATAAGCACATATCTGTAAATTTGAAGAAAAAGTATACACTGTTTTTTTACAAATAATATCTGAAAAGTGTGGCTGGCACTATTCAGCCCCCTTTAATCCAATGCACCTAAAGGTGCTTGGATCTGTCTATTTGACCCCCGGCCTTTCGATGACTGCCTGTTCTGCCGCCTTAATTCTCCCTCGCAGAAAGTTTTTAAAGCAGTGTCTCAAGGAAAGCAAGGCTTTATGTAACGTGTCTTCACTCATCATCTTTTAGCAACTCCCCTCACTTGATTTTGTCTGACTCTCTGATGCTGTTTTTGGTAAACCGGTGAGCTGGCGAAAACAGTCTCGTTGCAAGACTTTGTCTCTGTCACCGACTTGGCAAGAACACTGTGTGGATATTTCAATCCTTCCTGCTGCCCACATAGAACCCACCCTGGAAAGATGAATGATGATGACCAGCCAGGGAAAAAGTGGCACAATGCACTTCAATAAACACATATTTATTTATTTGATTATTTAAAGGAGAGTGAATATATGTAGTTTAAAAACATGTGATTATAATTTTTTATTTGCTTAATAATGGCATGTATACATAATCAAATAATTTAATTTGAAAATACTTATTAAAGATTTGTAATCATTACATGTTAAAGCCTATATGAGTACAGCTTAGAAATATGTTAGTCACTCATTTCAGAAAGTGAAACTCATTTCTATAGATTTACTGCACATAGAGTGAAATATTGCATCAGGACATCAGCCTGAGGTTCTGTTGTAAAGTGTAATGGAAGTCCAGGTTGCTTTAATAGCAGCCTTCAGGTCATTTGGATTGTTGGATCTGGTGTCCCTCATCTTCCTCTTAACATTACTCCATAGATTCTCTGTGGGTTCAGGTCAGGCCAGTTTGCTGGCCAATCAAGCACAGTAACATCATGGTTATAGAACACATGACAGTGTGAGATGGTGCCAGGTACTGCTGGAAAATGAAATCATCATCTCCATAAGCTTCTTAGCAGAAGAAAATATGAAATGCTCTAGTATATCGTGGCTGATAACTGCGTTGACTATGGACCAGCAGGTGACAGAGCACCCCAAATCATCTCTGACTGTGGAAACTTCACACTAGACTTTAAGCCATGTGGATTATGTGCCTCTTCACTATTCCTCCAGTCTCTGGGACCTTGATTTGCAAATGAAATCAAACTTTACTTTCAACTGAAAAAAAGAACTTTGAACCAGTGAACAACAGTCCAGTTCTTTCTCTGCTTAGCCCAGGTAAGGTGCTTCTGATGCTGTCTCTGGTTCAGGAGTGGTTTGACAGAAAGAATGCAACATTTGTTTCCCATGTGTAGGATTCGTCTGTTCATAGTGGCTCTTAGTGCCCTGACTGCAGTCTCAGTCCACTTCTTGCAAAGCTCCGCCAAATTTTTGAATAGGGTTTGGTTGACAATCCTCACAAGGCTGCAGTTATCCCCGTTGCTGGTACACATTTTCCTACCACACCTTTTCTTTTCACTCAACTTTCTATGTATTTAACTTTTTTACATTCAAATTTTCTGATACTTTGAATTTTAGGGTTTCAATAAATGAAGACTTGAAAATTTTACTCTGTGTAATCTATATAATATATAAGGTTCAGTTGAATGAGGGAAAAAAGATATTGAACCTTTTCATGATATCCTACTTGTACAGTATAGTTTTAAAGTATTTATTTGTTTTAATTAATTTCTGTGTTGCAGCATACGACACTGTAAAAAAGTATTTCTCCCTTACAAATTTCTTCTATTTTAGCTTTTTGTCACATTTAATGTTTCATGTACATGTAATTTATATTTATTTTATGAAATGTGGTTTTCACATTTTAAATGCCATTCTTACTATGTCATTATTTGGTGTGATTTTTTTTCCAGATGTTTTTGAGTGAACTACTTGATGTAAATTTAGTTTGTTTGTATGTGAATTCACAAGAGAACTTAATTGTGTCATATCTTGTTCCTCTAGGACATAGATCACAGCTACACGCTATTGGCAACTGGAGAAGCTTATTGACAAGCTACTTAAGGACAAGAAGATCCTGTCTTCAAGGTGGCATTACATGTCTTTCTCTTGCACGTTTTCCTTTAAGTGAACAAACATACCTCCATGACCATGTAAAACACATGGTCATGGAGGTATGTTTGTGATAGGTTTTATTTTGCTTATTTGTTTATACTTTACAACTTGTGGAACGTAAATTTATCTTTATTTTATATGCTTTCGTGCATGTTGCACACATCCATGGTGGAGTTTCAGGATGTGCCAGTAAGAAATAAATCCATCAGTAAATGAATGAAGATGCCACGTATTTTCTGGATGGAGTGATACCAGTGAGGATTTAGTTTAATAGAGGCACAAAAGCAATCAAAACCAAACCAGCTGTACCGATGACTGGCAGTCAAATCTTTAGATCATTGGGTGAATTTTGGTCTGTTTATGGTCATGCCACAACATTTCAGTTGAGACTTTGACTAGGCCACCCGAAAAGCTTAATTATAAGATGGGCCTTTGTGTAATTTTTGCTCAGCAGGGATTCTTTTTTTTTTTCCCAAAAAACAGTCCCACTCATGCCACTTTTGACCAGTATCTTTCTCATCCTTGAACCATGAAGGCTGACCTCAGCCGAGGTACAATATGTGAGTCCTGCAGTGTTGTTTTTGGTTCTTTGTGACCTCCAGGATTAATTGTTTTTGTGCTCTTGCAGCAATATTTTTCGGCCAGCCACTGGGAAGATCCCCCACTTTTCTATGTTTTCTTGATTTGTGGATAATGGCTCTCATTGTGGTTTGATGCAGTCCTCAAGCCTTAGAAATTACTTTATAACCAGACTGATAGATGTCAGTGACTTTCATTTGTTCTTGAATTTCTTCAGATTAGTGCATGATGTGTTGCTTTGTGAGATCTTTTAGCGTACCTTATGTTGTCAGACAGCCTCTATTTAAGTGATTTCTAGATTCTATAGGTCACACAGTAATCAGGCCTGGGTATAGCTAGCGAATTTAAACACAGCTTTCCAAAAGACGAATTTAAACATAGTTAATTAATGATTTAACAAGGGCACAGTTATGTTTCCACATATGGCTGGGCTGGTTTGGATTGCTTTGTTTCCCCTAATATGTGATCCAAAAAAAACAGGAATAATTTTACCTTTTTAGTATTTAATTGTGTATTTAATAATTTATTGAGACATTATTAGATATGTTTAGGGCGTACTATATGTGTATATCACATATTTATCTAAATGATCACATATTAATTATGTTTTTAGTAAGTTTTGAATTCTGGTGAATTTGGCCCTTAATAGGAGAAAGTCAATAAACTTTCATACTGAAATGTTTCTGTGATGAAAATGGCTCGTCACATATAAAATTATGCCCCAACGACTTTTTAAGGTTTTCCAGAAAGACCTAAGTATTGTTTACTGGTGTAATAAATTCTGAGACAAACCATTTGTTGAAGTATTTACTGTGTTGAAAACCAATAAATTTCTGGATCAAACACTGCTAGGATCCACAGTTGGTGACACAGTAGGAAAAACATTACACAATAAAATAAATTGTGTTTTCCATTTGTTAGTCTTACAGGATTGACATTTTGGTGGGTTGACTTTAACTCCTCAATCAATTTCAGTAAATTTCAATGAAACGCAAGGTATAAAAACACATGTAGATCAAAAAGGGTCTGAAAGGGTCTGAAAGGTATGACAACTTGTTAGGCAATGTTTCTTCTCTGAACCTTATTCAGCCTCTTTGGTAACCAACTGTTGTAGTGCTGTAGGATGATGGTAATCTCCACCAGTTTCATTACTATGTTGGTTCTTAAAACTAAAATGTCCTGCAGCATCAAGATCAAAGTTTTGCATCAGATTCACTGCTTTGTCTTCTGGATGGAAGGATGTCGGCAGGATTGTTCTGTTTCATGTTTTGTTTTTATTTCATAAACGCAAATATTGACTTATATTGATTGATCAACTACTAGGTGTCTTTACACTGATTGACAGAAATGGCACAAAGCAATTTTAATTTTAGGTTTGAAGGTGGCTAAATAAAAAAATAAAAGGGTGGACATTTTTACTGTACTTTATTAGGCTGACTAAACACACATCGTTAATAGTTGTTCAGCCACAATATGTCGTAAAGTTTAGTTTTTACATTACATTTCAAGTGTCTGTTGTAAAGATTAAAATGAAGTGGGGCTGACACACTGGATAAAATAAATCTAATTTCAATGCATTGTTTTCAGAAGCAATAGTTTAGAATTTTAATTTATGTTCTGTTGAAAGATTAATGGAGTAGAAAATGTTCTTGAAGTCTGCATTTAGAGTGGATCCATATTAGTTGGTCTGGTAAACCGAAGCTAACGGCTGGTCCGAGAGGAGCCAGACTAAACTCAGGTATCACAAATATCAAAGTGATTCATGAAAACCCTAATTTATAAACCTTAAAACTGTTATTGTGTTTTGGCATGTCAGTTTTGACCAGCAAAGGCTTAGCATTTAATAGAGAGGCATGACCCATGAAATGAGGTTTGAGGTGGATTTATTGTCCAACTAGAGGTTATGTGCTCACCATCACACACTGAAAGCAACTAGCTGCCATTTAATACCTAGTCTACCCTGAGTGATTTACAGGATGAAACCATAAAAGTGAATAATCAGAAAACAAGGAATAAACAATATTTACATAAAACTAACACCAAAACAACATATGGTACCCAAAAAATATTTACAGAAATACAAATGATTACAAATAAACAAATCTAAAGTCAAACAAAGAGTACATCAAATTCAGCATAGCTACTCCAAGCACTACCCTCCTTATCCCAATGGTTTTCTCTAAGAGCTTTTAATCAACACCTGGAGCATGTCCCGTCCTTTTGCTGCGCTGGTGAGGAGTCAAACCAGGAAGAGGTGAATGCTTTTCAACTAAACAGGTACACCGTTAAACTAATAAAACAAGCGGAAATCTAAAAAAAACACAAAGTGACAATTGTATCTACACTCTCTTTATACAGAAAAGATGGCCAGTCCCCTGCTTCTGACGAATGTTTCGAAAAATGTCTGAACGAAACTACAAAAAGATAACCACACATCACTAATTACATTTCATGAAGGAACTCCTGGTTTCCATTACATGGCAGTTATTGTAAACATGTACTGTATATACAGGGGTTGGATAATGAAACTGAAACACCTGTCATTTTAGTGTGGGAGGTTTCATGGCTAAATTGCACCAGCCTGGTAGCCAGTCTTCATTGATTGCACATTGCACCAGTAAGAGCAGAGTGTGAAGGTTCAATTAGCAGGGTAAGAGCACAGTTTTGCTCAAAATATTGAAATGCACACAACATTATGGGTGACATACCAGAGTTCAAAAGAGGACAAATTGTTGGTGCACGTCTTGCTGGCGCATCTGTGACCAAGACAGCAAGTCTTTGTGATGTATCAAGAGCCACGGTATCCAGGGTAATGTCAGCATACCACCAAGAAGGACGAACCACATCCAACAGGATTAACTGTGGACGCAAGAGGAAGCTGTCTGAAAGGGATGTTCGGGTGCTAACCCGGATTGTATCCAAAAAAACATAAAACCACGGCTGCCCAAATCACGGCAGAATTAAATGTGCACCTCAACTCTCCTGTTTCCACCAGAACTGTCCATTGGGAGCTCCACAGGGTCAATATACACGGCCGGGCTGCTATAGCCAAACCTTTGGTCACTCATGCCAATGCCAAACGTCGGTTTCAATGTTGCAAGGAGCGCAAATCTTGCGCTGTGGACAATGTGAAACATGTATTGTTCTCTGATGAGTCCACCTTTACTGTTTTCCCCACATCCAGGAGAGTAACGGTGTGGAGAAGCCCCAAAGAAGCGAACCACACAGACTGTTGCATGCCCAGAGTGAAGCATGGGGGGGGATCAGTGATGGTTTGGGCTGCCATATCATGGCATTCCCTTGGCCCAATACTTGTGCTAGATGGGCGCGTCACAGCCAAGGACTACCGAACCATTCTTGAGGACCATGTGCATCCAATGGTTCAAACATTGTATCCTGAAGGCGGTGCCGTGTATCAGGATGATAATGCCCCAATACACACAGCAAGACTGGCGAAAGATTGGTTTGATGAACATGAAAGTGAAGTTGAACATCTCCCATGGCCTGCACAGTCACCAGATCTAAATATTATTGAGCCACTTTGGGGTGTTTTGGAGGAGCGAGTCAGGAAACGTTTTCCTCCACCAGTATCACGTAGTGACCTGGCCACTATCCTGCAAGAAGAATGGCTTAAAATCCCTCTGACCACTGTGCAGGACTTGTATATGTCATTCCCAAGACGAATTGATGCTGTATTGGCCGCAAAAGGAGGCCCTACACCATCCTAATAAATTATTGTGGTCTAAAACCAGGTGTTTCAGTTTCATTGTCCAACCCCTGTATATATATATAGTCAGTCAGTCATTTTCTACCGCTTATTCCATAGTGGGTCGCGGGGGAGCTGGTGTCTATCTCCAGCAGTCTATGGGCGAGAGGCAGGGTACACCCTGGACAGATCGCCAGTCCATCACAGGGCAACACACAAACAACCATGCACACACTCATTCATACACCTAAGGTCAATTTAGAGTGACCAATTAACCTAACAGGCATGTCTTTGGACTGTGGGAGGAAGCCAGAGTACCCGGTGAGAACCCATGCATGCACGGGGAGAACATGCAAACTCCATGCAGAAAGACCCCAGACCTTCTTGCTGCAAGGCAACAGTGCTACCAATTGCGCACTATATATATATATATATATATATATATATATATATATATATATATATATATATATATATATATACGTACACAGTGTTTTTACAAAAAGAGAAGGTCTTGGTTGAAGGTGGATTGAGGGCAAGGGTGTGGAGTCCCTGTGGCCGAAGCTTCTTGAGCTCGCCTGTCCGTTTACCTATTCTGTCTCTGGTAAACCCCATAGAGAGCCATTGATCTCACTGAAGTTGGGGTCAATGGAAAAAAATGCCTACAGCGGATTGTTTGATGTTTAGGAGTTCCTCTATAGTTAAAGTGACCACAGAATGGTGGCTGAGAGCAGAATAAACATAAAAACACGCAAAGTACTAGAGAGTGAAGTACCAAGTTGCCATCCGTGGCGCTATCTTGCAAGGTAATGTAGGTTTGATGTGATTTTTTTTAAATTGATGCATTTTGGTCGTTTTGATTTTGCTTAAACTAATTTAATTCCTGCAGAACATTTTAAATACCAATTAATCTGAGTGTAATAAAAATATAAATCAACTCACAAATACAATATTTTGGTTATAAATATCCAATCCATGCTCATATGCTTCTGTTTATAAATAAGATCACCTTCCTGATTCACAGTTTTTATCTAAATCCAAATATCAGAGCTTACGTTTTGTTACGTGTTGCGCATTCTTGTTTTAGTTTCCAGATGTAAGGCTGTCATTGTGACTGAACGCCTTCCTGGAAATGTCTACATGTTCTACTGAGATGTGAGATGTTTGTCAGTTGAGAAAATATGTCCTATTTGCACAACTATTTGCCCTCTTTGCCCTGCAGGTCAAGGATAGAAGGTGACGGGTTCCATAAAAGCCTCCACTACTATGTTAAGAATTCAGCCTGAACTTGTTGAACTTCTGTACTTCCTCCCCACTTTAAGTTATTTTCCTTCTAAGCTTCTCAATCCACTGATACTTTTAATACTTCATCCTGACAAAATACGATTAAATTCAATCTTTAGGGTTATGCATATCACATTAGGTGTCCCCTGCCTTCTTTCAACATACTACTTCAGAAAGCATCAGTCATATTATTGCATATTTCAGTACATTTTTGTCTTGCTGCTGTACAGATTAGATCAGTATTTGGCAATGGTTGGTCTATTTTGCAAATAGTTATTTCCAAAGAATAATCAGGCAAACCCAGTTTCTCAAGTAGTACTGTATTGTTTCTAAAGAGCATGGCGTAACTCGCTTCCTGTTGCGTAAGCCTCTGTTATTTAAGGAGAAATTTATGGCCAGTGCCTTCAGATCTCACTGTTATATATGAGGACAATAACAGTATCGGTATGAGAATATAGCACTACCTCAGTCTTTCCAAATTTGTTGAGGTTAACACTAATGGAAGCTTTATGTATGGACACATTTGTTGGCACCCCTGCATTTATTTATTGCAGCTGAAATATTTTGAATTATCCAACCCTTTAAATTTGAGTAAGTTTATTGTGTGTTAGGGGGGGCTTCCATGTTAACAAATAATTGGTTTTTTGTAGAATCACCAGTGGCAAAATCATTTTAAAATTTAATTTACACACGAGATGTTTAGGTTTATCAGAATTTCTTAAAGTAGTTTCCCTGGGGTGTAAATATGATGTAACATGGAGCATCATTTCTTTTAGCCAGTGGCGACTTGGCAGGACAAGGAGCTGCAGAATGAAGCTGCAGACCGAAGCTCACCAAACTGCCGCAAAGAATGGCCTCTTTGTGTCTCCACACATGTTTTAAAACTCTATCTATATGCCAACTGGTTGCTTGGGAGTAATGTAAGAGAAGCCTTCAGACACAAAAATCAACCAATAGAAATGCTGTGGGGTGAGCTAAAAGAGAATAAATAAGAGAGTCCAGAGATTGTGCAAAAAGGAATGGTCAAAGATCCCTCTCTGTATACCCCATCCTTCCTTTGGAAATGTTAAAGGATTAGACTAAGTGCTTTCATGCTGGCATAAAGAAGCTGTACAAAGTATTGACAGCATGGGTACAGTGATTTGTTAAAAACAATTCTTAATAAGGAATTGTTTCTATACTTGAATAAAAGTATTTAAATTAAAAGCCGAAAATTGTATAATTTTGTCAGACAATTCTGCAGCAGTAAAAGAGGAATTTATTGTAAGGCTTTTTACATATTTTTTCTGTATACTGTATATTGTTGGCTAAATGAATGTTTAATATTTGGAGTTTAATAGATACAATTACACTCTTTGTGCGGTGAATAAACCCTTCCATTTTCTTTCTTTCCACTTTGTCCTCTCATCTTTTGGTATATTCCGCATTTTTGAGTCCTCCAGACACAATGAATTATGAGACCCACATTGTCTCTGGCTCCTACAGCAAACACTCTCATTTTTCCCAATCTATCATTTGTGAATCATTTCTGAAGACAGGAACAACCGTGTAAGAACTGCTTGTTCTCACTCAAGTTTAAAGGTGCAGCCAGAGCTCAGCACTGCAAATAAAGGAGTGTTGATGTCTATTGTTTGTTGTATTGTTTTGCTTCTGCTGGATTTCATGTTCTCTGCGTATGGAGAATCAGATTCTGTATGTTTTAGGTTTAACCTCCCTCCTCCTCCTAAAACAGCAACACTGTTAAAGCTGCCGTATTGGTCTCTGACAGCAAATCTATTTATTTTTAATAGTAAATGAAATTAAAAACTTTACATGACACATTCACAATAATTCAAAAAAGAAACTTGGTTTTCCAGCAGATTAGTGATAGTGGCCAAATAGTCAGGGTTGAGGGGGTCAAAGTGTACCTCATTATCAATTTGAGCATGTTTGCTCAGTAGATGTATGATATAATAAAGTCATTTCAGTTCAGTGTCTCTTGCACAGAACACTGTTTGCCGGAGAAAAAAAAGGAGGTCAGTTAAGGTTTTCACTGAAAACTCGACCAGCTCTGATACACGTGTCACTGCCACCCACAGAATGCTTGTCCAATATTATAGTCCAGACCCAGCCAGAGTACTCACAAGGGCAGGAGTAGGAGGGTTAGGAACACAGTCTTGAAATGAATAATCCAAATACACAAGCTGTAGTTGAGGGTTCAAGAATCCCTCATGAGAACAAAAATATCGAGGCACGTGACATCGCCCGGTACGGCGGAGCCGGGGTCCCACCCTGGAGCCAGGCCTGGGGTCGGGACTCGTCGGAGAGCGCCTGGTGGCCGGGTTGCTCCTCGCGGGACCCGGCCGAGCCAAGCCCGAACGAGAGTCGCGAGGCCATCCCCCAGTGGGCCCACCACCTGCAGGGGGAACCGTGAGGGACCGGTGCAAAGAGGATTGGGTGGCGGACGAAGGATGTTTAGGCTGGCTCTGTAGAACATGGAAAGTCACCTCGCTGGGGGGGAAGGAGCCTGAGCTTGTGCGGGAGGTCGGGAGATATCGACTAGAAATAGTCGGGCTCGCATCCACGCACAGCGTGGGCTCTGGAACCCATCTCCTTGAGAGGGGTTGGACTCTCTTCTACTCTGGAGTGGCCCACGGGGAGAGGCGGAGGGCTGGTGTGAGTTTGCTTGTTGCCCCCCAGCTCAGCCGTCTCGTGTTGGGGTTTACCCCAGTGGATGAGAGGGTCGTATCCCTGCGCCTTCGAGTTGGGGATAGGTCTCTGACTGTCGTCTCGGCCTATGGGCCGAGCGGTAGTGCGGAGTACCCGGCCTTCTTGGTGTCCCTGTCGGAGGTGCTGGATAGTGCCCCTTCCGGGGACTCCATTATTCTGCTGGGGGACTTCAACACCCACATGGGAAACGACAGTGACACCCGGAGAGGCGTGATCGGGAGGAATGGCCTCCCTGATCTGAATCCGAGTGGTGTTTTGTTATTGGACTTCTGTGCTAGTCACGGATTGTCCATAATGAACACCATGTTCAAACATAAGGGTGTCCATCAGTGCACTTGGCACCAGGACACCCTAGGCAGGAGGTCGATGATTGACTTTGTTGTCGTATCATCAGACATTCGGCCGCATGTTATGGACACTCGGATGAAGAGAGGGGCTGAGCTGTCTACTGATCACCACCTGGTGGTGAGTTGGATCCGCTGGAGGAGGAGAAAGCCGGACAGACTTGGCAGGCCCAAGCGCATAGTGAGGGTCTGCTGGGAACGCCTGGCGGAGCCCTCGGCCAGGGATGTATTCAACTCCCACCTCCGGGAGAGCTGTGACCAGATCCCGGGGGATGTTGGAGACATAGAGTCCGAGTGGACCATGTTCTCCGCATCTATTGTCGATGCTGCCGCCCGTAGCTGTGGCCGTAAGGTCTGCGGTGCCAGTCGCGGCGGCAATCCCAGAACCCAGTGGAGGACACCGGCAGTAAGGGATGCTGTCAAGCTGAAGAAGGAGTCCTATCGGCTGTGGTTGGCTTGTGGGACTCCTGAGGCGGCTGACGGGTATCGTGAGGCCAAGCGTGCTGCGGCCCGGGCTGTGGCAGAGGCAAAAACTCGGGCCTGGGAGGAGTTCGTTGGCCTCTAAGCGATTCTGGCAAACCGTCCGGTGCCTCAGGAGGGGGAAGCAGTGCTTCGCCAACACTGTTTATAGTGGGGTTGGGAGGCTGCTGACCTCGACTGAGGTCGGTGGAAGGAGTACTTCAAGGATCTCCTCAATCCTGCCATCACGCATTCCGTGGTGGAAACAGAGGCTGGGGACTCGGGGTTAGACTCTTTCATCACCCAGCCTGAAGTCACCGAGGTGGTTAAAAAGCTCCGCAGTGGCAAGGCTTCGGTGGTGGATGAGATCCGTCCTGAGTACCTCAAATCTCTGGATGTTGTTGGGCTGTCATAGTTGACACGCCTCTTCAACATTGCGTGGCGGTCGGGGACAGTGCCTCTGGACTGGCAGACTGGGGTCGTGGTCCCACTTCATAAAAAGGGGGACCGGAGGGTGTGTTCCAACTACAGGGGGATCACACTCCTCAGCCTCCCTGGTAAGGCCTATGCCAGGGTATTGGAGAGGAGAGTCCGGCCGATAGTCGAACCTCGGCTTCAGGAGGAGCAGTGTGGTTTTCATCCCGGCCGTGGAACACTGGACCAGCTCTATACCCTCTACAGGGTGCTCAAGGGTTCATGGGAGTTTGCCCAACCGGTTCACATGTGTTTTGTGGACCTGGAGAAGGAATTCGACTGTGTCCCTCATGATGCCCTGTGGGGGGTGCTCTAGGAGTATGGAATCGGGGGCCCTTTATTAGGGGCCATCCGGTCCCTGTACAAGCGGAGCAGGAGTTTGGTCCGCATTGCCGGCACTAAGTCGGACCTGTTCCCGGTGCATGTTGGACTCCGGCAGGGCTGCCCTTTGTCACCGGTCCTGTTCATAATTTTTATGGACAGGATTTCTAGATGCAGCCAAGGGTCGGAGGGGGTCTGGTTTGGGGACCAGTGGATTTCGTCTCTTCTTTTTGCAGATGACGTGGTCCTGCTGGCCCCCTCTAGCCAAGACCTACAGCATGCGCTGTGGCGGTTCGCAGCCGAGTGTGAAGCGGCTGGGATGAAGATCAGCTCCTCCAGGTCCAAGGCCGTGGTTCTCGACAGGAAAAGGGTGGCCTGTTCTCTTCAGGTTGGAGTTCCTGCCTCAAGTGGAGGAGTTTAAGTATCTCGGGGTGTTGTTCACAAGTGAGGGAAAAATGGAGCGGGAGATCGACAGACGGATTGGTGCGGCTGCCGCAGTAATGGGGGCAGTGTGCCGGTCCGTTGTGGTGAAGAGAGAGCTGAGCCGAAACGCAAAGCTCTCAATTTACCGGTTGGTCTACGTTCCTACCCTCACCTATGGCCATGGACTTTCGGTCATGACCGAAAGAACGAGATCCCGAATACAAGCGGCTGAAATGAGCTTCCTCCGTAGGGTGGCCGGGCACTCCCTTAGAGATAGGGTGAGGAGCTCGGCGGTGGCTCAGGCATCTATACCAGATGCCTCCTGGACGCCTCCCTCAGGAGGTGTTCCAGGCACGTCCCACCGGGAGGAGAGCCAGGGGACGGCCCAGGACACGCTGGATGGACTATTTCTCTCGGCTGGCCTGGGAACGCCGTGGGCTCCCCCCAGAGGAGCTGGAGGAGGTGTCTGGGGAGAGGGACGTCTGGGTGTCTCTGCTGAGTCTGCTGCCCCCGCGACCTGGTCCCGGATAAGCGGAAGACGACAAGTACGAGTACAAGTAGTTGAGGGTACAGGTAGTCCAGGTTGGAAGGTTTGGTCCACACCTCACAGGTTTCTAGCAGGAAGCAGAAATAACAACAATGTTAGCTCAGGTTTAAGTCAGACAGACAAAGTTTCACTGGCTTGGTGATTACCACTTGGGCAACAACACTCAGGTAGCCCAGAGCCCCTGTAACAGAGGAGACATGTGTGTTGTGTGCATATTCAACCCACGGCAGATACTCATTCCAGCTGGTAGAATTGGTAGTGGTTAGACATCTGAGAGTGGATTCCAGCTCTTGGTTCATTCTCACGGTTTGGCCGTTAGTTTGAGGATGGTAACCTGAGAAGAGAGCAACTTTGGCATTTTAAGGCAAAACAAAACTGCTTCCAAACCTGTGAGGTGAACTGAGGGCCTCGGTCAGATAGAATCTCTTGTGGGATGCCATGGAGACGGAACACATGTCGGACAAGTAATTGGGAGAGCGGAAGGGAGTTTTTTCAAGGCGATCAGGTGGCATGACTTGGAGAATCTATCAACCACGGTCAGAATGGTGGTCATGACACTTGAGGGGGGTAACCCAGTAACAAAGTCCAAAGCTATGTGTGACCATGGTCTCATGGGTATAGGTAATGGTTGGAGGAGACCAGCAGGTGGACGGTGTGATGGTTTACTTCGGGCGCAGGTAGGACAAGCCCCCACATAGCTCTTAAAGTCTTTGTGCAAATAGGGTCACCAGAAGCAACAAGAAATGAGGCGATGGTGCGGGAAGAACCAGGATGTGTGGAAAACACAACAAGAGTCGTGAAACCGTTGTATCAGGCGAGGTCGAATAGACTGAGGAACAAAGGTTCTGTTAGGGGGGGCAGTTGTCAGGGCCAGGATCTGAAAGTACTGCTTGAGAGACCAACCTTTCTATCTCAAAGGAAACGGCACCGATCTTGCAACTAGGTGGGAGGATAGAGGCTGGGTCCTCAGTAGGGATGTCAGGTGAGTACTGCCAGGACAAAGCATCCGGCTTAATGTTCTTTGTTCCAGGGCGGTATGAGATGGTGAGGTTGAACCCGGAGAAGAATAAGGATCAATGGGACTGACGTGGGTTCAAACGCTTGGCCAACTGAAGGTAGGAGAGATTCTTGTGATCCGTCCAGACCAGTACTGGGTGTTCAATACCCTCTAGCCAGTGACACCACTCCTCCAGGGCGGGTTGGATGGCTAGCAGCTCAAAATCACCCACATCATAGTTTCTCTCAGAGGTAGACAGTCTGCGGGAGTAATAAGCACAAGGATGGAGTTTGTTATCTTCATCGGAACGTTGGGAAAGATCTGCACCTACCCCAGACTCAGAGGCATCTACCTCCAGGACAAATTGTTTGGAAGAGTCGGGCTGAAGTAGAATCAGTGCTTTGGCGAATCTCTCTTTTAAAGCCTTAAAGGTTGAGTCTGCTTCAGGCGTCCAGGAAAAAGCCACTTTGGTGGAGGTGAGGTTGGTGAGTAGGGCTACCGTTCGGCTGAAATCCTTAATAAAACGTCGGTAAAAATTTGCAAAGCCCAAACACCGTTGAAGCTGCTTCCTGGAACCCGGTACGGGCCATTCTAGCACAGCTTTTATCTTGGCGGGATCAGAACATAACTGACCACTGCGAAGGATGAAACTCACATTTTTCGGCTTTAACGAACAGTTTGTTTTCTAGCAGCCGTTGCAGCACAACTCGAATGTGTTTTGGGTGTTCAGTCAGATCCATGGAGAATATGAGGATGTCATTTAGGTAAACGAAGACAAAAACATTTAGAAAGTCACGTAGGACATCGTTTAGCAGTGCCTGGAACACTGCAGGAGCATTGGAGCACAAGGAATTCAAAGTTACCTAACGGAGTCTTAAAAGCCATTTTCCATTCATCCCCTTGTCTGATGCAAACTAGATGATAAGCATTGCGCAGGTCTAGCTCAGAGAAAACAGTGGTACCTTGAGCAGGCTCGAATGCAGTAGATGAAAGAGGAAGTGGGTATTTATTCTTGATTGTTATAGCATTTAACTCCCTGTAATCAATATATGGATGTAAGGATCCGTCCTTTTTGCTCACAAAAAAGAACCCAGCTCCTAGTGGAGAAGAAGAAGGACGTATGAGCCCTGCGGCCAGGGAGTTTGTAATATAGTCCTCCAGCGTTTGTTGTTCTGGGCGAGAGATGGGGTATAGTCTACTTGAGGGTAATGGAGCTCCCGAAAGTAGGTCGATGGCGCAGCCATAGGGACGGTGTGGAGGAAGGGACAGCGCTTGTTGTTTACTGAATACGCAATTCAGATCATGGTATTCGGCTGGTACGTGGGATAGTTCACAGGGTCCGCCTCTTCAGGTGACGCCGGTGAGGGGGTTGAAGCACAGCGGACTGCAAACCAATAGAGTGACAAAGTGACGACCAGGATTGAATAGAAGAGTTAGTCCAATCAAGGTGAGGATTATGTTGGCTCAACCAGCTAAAATCCAGAACAATAGATGTGTGTGAGACGGGAAAGACATAAAAGGAAAAAGTCTCCCGATGGTTACCTGAAAGGATTAGTAGCAGAGGTCTGGTGAGGTGGGTAATACGGGGCAACTCCTTCCCATCTAAAGCCGTGGCTCTTAATGGGGTTGAAAGCTCCTCAACCTCAATTCCCAACTGTTTCAAAATTTTACTGTCAAGGAGATCTCGTTCCCAGCCGGAGTCAATGAGAACAGTAAGATCGAATGAAGTGTTTTGGAGAAAAATCTTGGCAGGGAGAACAAAACGGGGAGCTGCCGACGAGGGGGTCTGGTCCGTCAGACTCCCCGTCTTTATTGACTGACCCGATCTTTTGGCCGAACAGGGCAAGTGGCCAGAAAATGTTCAGGAGAACCACAATATAGGCAGAGGTTAGCTGCACGTCTCCTCTGTCTCTCTTCTGGGGTTAAATGGGCTCATCCCATCTGCATGGGCTCAACCTCCAAAGACGGATCTGTGAGAGTCTGGGGTGTGGAAGTCTGAGAATAGTGTGATTCTCTTTTTTACCAGCAGCAGAATTAACAGGACGAGACCGTCTCTAAGTCGGTTATCAATATGGGTAGCCAAAGCAATGAAATAATTGAGCTCCTCCGGCTCATCTAAGGTGGTCAATTCATCCTTTAATGTTTCATTTAATGCTTGAAAAAACGCCGTCTTTAAAGCACTCGAGTTCCAGCGGGAAGCAGCTGCCAGAGTGCGAAACCCAATAGAAAACTCTGAAATAGGTCTTCGCCCCTGTTTGAGATTTAGGAGGCGACAGAATAAACTAGGACGATCTGAAACAGTAGAAAAGGTTTGTCGGAATTCATCAATAAATTCCTTGTAAGTGTAACCAAAGCAGGAGGGATCTTGAAAACGTGCTTCTGCCCAACTTTGTGCTTTACCGGTTAGTAAGGCCAAGATGTAAGCAATCTTAACATCATCAAAAGGAAAAGAATGGGGTGAGCGATTAAACACTAAATAACATTGGAGAACAAAACCTCCACAATCCACCTCACCAGAGAATTTTTCCGGGTTTGGGGTTGTGACGTCACGTAAGGCAACAGAGTGAAGAGCTGGGGAAGCAATAGCACCACTAGGCGGAGCGGAGTTAGGAACAGCACCAATTGCAGACTATGAAGGAGATTTTGCATTTGTCCCACCATTTGTTCCAAACACTGATTGGTAACTGAGAGCTGGTCATGTAAAGATCTGAGCTTGGAGTCATGCGACTGGATTAATTGATGCTGGTCAGCTAGTTGAGTTCTGAGTAAGTCTGCTGGGTCTTGTTGGCCTGAGTCTTTAGTCATTATTTTAGGGATTTGTTTGACCCAACATGCAAAACTCACTCAGAAGACCAGATAAGGTTCAAAGATTTATTTTGCAACACGAATAGAGTTCCTCCAGAAACAAAGGTGGCAGGGACTTCAGGGTCTACTGAAGAGAGAAATATAGATTAGTTCAGGTCACGAAGAAACTAACATCCAGAAGTCCAAGGTGTTTACTTACTTGATCACAAGGCAGGGAAATATGGAGAAAGTACCACAGGGTTTGGAAGTCAGGCAGTCCAGAATGCCTGTCCAAGATTATAGTTCAGAGCCAGCCAGAGTACTCACAAGGGCAGGAGTAGGAGGGTTAGGAACCGAACCACAGTCTTGAGATGAATAATCCAAATACACAAACTGTAGTTGAGGGTACAGGTAGTCCGAGTCCAGGTTGGAAGGTTTGGCCCACACCTCACAGGTTTCTAGCGGGAAGCAGAAATAACAACAATGTTAGCTCAGGTTTAAGTTTCACTGGCTTGGTGATTACCACTTGGGCAACAACACTCTACAATACAGCGTCAGTTCGTCTTGGGAATGACATATACAAGTCCTGCACAGTGGTCAGAGGCATTTTAAGCCATTCTTCTTGCAGGATAGTGGCCAGGTCACTACGTGATACTGGTGGAAGAAAACGTTTCCTGACTCGCTCCTCCAAAACACCCTAAAGTGGCTCAATAATATTTAGATCTGGTGACTGTGCAGGCCATGGGAGATGTTCAACTTCACTTTCATGTTCATCAAACCAATCTATCATCAGTCTTGCTGTTTGTATTGGTGCATTGTCATCCAGATACACGGCACCGCCTTCAGGATACAATGTTTGAACCATTGGATGCACATGGTCCTCAAGAATGGTTCGGTAGTCCTTGGCAGTGACGCGCCCATCTAGCACAAGTATTGGGCCAAGGGAATGCCATGATATGGCAGCCCAAACCATCACTGATCCACCCCCCATGCTTCACTTTTGGCATGCAACAATCTGGGTGGTATGCTTCTTTGGGGCTTCTCCATGCTGTAACTCTCTCGGATGTGGGGAAAACAGTAAAGGTGGACTCATCAGAGAACAATACATGTTTCACATTGTCCACAGCCCAAGATTTGCGCCCCTTGCACCATTGAAACCGACGTTTGGCATTGGCATGAGTGACCAAAGGTTTGCCTATAGCAGCCCGACCGTGTATATTGACCCTGTGGAGCTCCCGACGGACAGTTCTGGTGGAAACAGGAGAGTTGAGGTGCACATTTAATTCTGCCGTGATTTGGGCAGCCGTGGTTTTATGTTTTTTGGATACAATCTGGTTTAGCACCCGAACATCCCTTTCAGACAGCTTCCTCTTGCATCCACAGTTAATCCTGTTGGATGTGATTCGTCCTTCTTGGTGGTATGCTGACATTACCCTGGATACCGTGGCTCTTGATACATCACAAAGACTTGCTGTCTTGGTCACAGATGCGCCAGCAAGACGTGCACCAACAATTTGTCCTCTTTTGAACTCTGGTATGTCACCCATAATGTTGTGTGCATTTCAATATTTTGAGCAAAACTGTGCTCTTACCCTGCTAATTGAACCTTCACACTCTGCTCTTACTGGTGCAATGTGCAATCAATGAAGACTGGCTACCAGGCTGGTCCAATTTAGCCATGAAACCTCCCACACTAAAATGACAGGTGTTTCAGTTTCATTGTCCAACCCCTGTATTTTGTTCGTTGTCCTGGAGATGAACTCGACTTTTTTGTTGGCAGTATTCAGGCCCGCCAAAAGGGCCAGCACATCCAGGGAGCCAGGTTAATTACAGATAGTCATTCGAACAATCACTTTTCACAATGTGTGAGTTAGTTGTAGACTGTTGGTGACTGTAAACTGTAGTAGCCCAGCCCAGCCCGCCTAGCTTATATCCCATTTTTCTCTCTCGGTGGTATAGCGGTGATGTTAGGGACTCAGCAGTTTCTAGCTGCTCCAGGGTGGAGCCAGACCTGGTGCCGGACCAGCAGCCCCCCTCCTCAGTATTCAGGCCTGCCAAAAGGGCCTGCACATCCAGGGAGCCAGGTTAATTACAGATAGTCATTCGAACAATCACTTTTCACAATGTGTGAGTTAGTTGTAGACTGTTGGTGACTGTAAACTGTAGTAGCCCAGCCCAGCCCGCCTAGCTTATATCCCATTTTTCTCTCTCGGCGGTATAGCGGTGATGTTAGGGACTCAGCAGTTTCTAGCTGCTCCAGGGTAGAGCCAGACCTGGTGCCGGACCACCAGCCCCCCTCCTCACCCACGCTGGACACTGAAAATGAAAGCAGCAGCAGGTCTGCTCCCGATACAGGTGAAAACTCTCATCTGGAATATTTTCCGACTGATCTGGCCAATTTTGATGGAAACATCCAGGACGCCAACATTACAAGATATATCCTGAAGATGGGCCCATGCCGACCCAAACGTCCATTTCCCACCGATAAAGACAATCGGTGTTTTTCGGAAGGTTATTACACCACTACCACTAACGTTGGGATGAAACGTCCCCACAGCTGGATGTGCTATTCCCCCAAAATAGACTGCTGTTACTGTGAGCTTTGCATGCTTTTTGCTAACCGAAAGGCCACGTATTACAACAATGCATGGGTAAACGGAATAAGAGACTGGAAACATCTTTCTGTCAAAGTTGAGAAGCATGAATCCAGGCAAATACATCTTGGTGCATGCATAGTCTATGAGGAGTGGAAACTCAACAGCACAATAGATACTGAAATGGAGAGGAATGTGCGTAATGCAGCCTTGTTTTGGAGACAGGTCCTGGAGCGCATTATAAATGTCACTCTTACTCTGGCTTCATGCAACCTGGCATTCAGGGGCCACAGGGAAGATTGAGGTCAGTGAAATGCTGGCAGCTTTTTGTCAATAATCGAGTTATTAGCTCGCTACGACCCTGTTTTGAAAGAGCTAATTAACCGACCAGAAGGTTCAGTGAAATACCTAAGTCACCAGATTCAAGATGAGATTATTTACGTCCTGTCTCAACGTGTGAAAGATGTTATAATTAATTAAATAAACCAAGCCCCGTTTTCTTACATTATCAAGGACACAACGTAAGATGCGTCAAAGATAGACCAGCTGAGCCATGTGTACCGTTATGTAACTGTTGTTAAGAATGACATGGATATTCCAACAGATATACAGATCAATGAAGTGTTTTTAGGTTTTGAAGCGACTGTGGGCTCGTCAGCGCCTGAGCTTGAAAACCAAATCCTGGGCTCTATAGAGAAAAATGGAATAGATCTGTCTAAATGCTGCGGACAGGGCTATGATGGGGCCGCGAATACGAGTGGTGCATATTCAGGCGTACAGGCAAGAATAACAGAGAGGGAGCCCCTTGCTGGTTATGTTCATTGCGCTGCTCATAACCTCAACCTTGCTCTCAACAACTCTGTTGAAAATGTCCCTGAAGTGAAGCAGTTCTATGACACTTTAGATAACTTGTACAATTTTTTTGGAAACAATATCAAACAACGGGCACTCCTAAGGGAATTAATGACGCCAGAGAGCAGAACTGTCACAATAAAACGCCTCTGTCCCACTTACTGGTCATCTCAACATGATGCGCTTTTTGCGTTAAGGCACAAATATGGAGACATTATAAAAGCCCTCGTCAAAATATTCCTGACCAGTGACAAAAAAGAGGAGCGCAGTGAAGCAATTGCGCTCAAGAATACCACAAGCTAATTTTCTTTCATATTTTTGGTCAACATGCAAACCAAGATTCTTGAGTGTATAAACGCTGTCTCACAGTTACTGCAAGGTAAGGACGCAGATATTCTGAAAGCACATGCTCTTCTGCAAAACGCCATCAGCGTTTTGATGGAGTTTAGGGAACAATTTGCTGAAGCTAAGTCTGCCACTCTTGCTCTATCCAGAAAACGGGGAAGTCAATCACAGTTTGAAGCAACCATGGCCAGAAATGTTAAGCGTCACTGTGATGAACTTTCTGAAGACAGCCGCCTCACTGACGCAGAGAGCAACTTTCGGGTGCACATTTTTAATGCCTGTCTAGATATTATCAACCAGCAACTGTCCCAAAGATTCACCAGCTTAAACAGAACTGTGAAAATGTTTGAGGCAATTCACCCCAACACACTGCTGCAAGCAGGAGATGAGGAGTTACACCAAGTTGCCCGGCGGCTTAGTGAGCACTACAGTTGGGGCATCAGCCCCAGCTTCCCTGGCCAGCTGTTTGGTTTTAGAACCTCTTTTTGGGACCAGATAACAAAGCAAAAATCTGTTGCGGATTTGGCAAAAATGCTCCTTGTCAACCACCCAGCAGTAACTTCTACTTTCAGTGAGGTTTGCACCGTCCTCCTTTTATTTTTGACTCTTCCCGTCGCCGTTGCAACCTCTGAGCGCTCATTCTCCAAGTTAAAACTAATTAAAAACCACTTGAGGAGCACAGTGGGACAGGAGAGACTGAGAGGACTTGCCATGCTGTCCATAGAGAATGAGAGGGCAAAGAAACTGGACATACAGAGCATCGTGGAGGAGTTTGCGAAGTGCAAGGCTTGTCGTATGCCCTCCAAATAGTGGTTAGTAGGCCTAAAGTACTTCATATTTAAATTTTATTTGTAAAAATATGGGCCGCTGTGCCAGTTTTAGCAAACTTAAAATCTACTGATTTGAAATAGATAAAGTAGTTGTCAAAATGATCCAATGCTGTCCGTAGTGCTGAACTGCTTTGAATTTGTGTTATTTTATCATTAATAACCATGTAGCCTAATGTTTTTGTTGTTCTCTTGGTGTGTTATATTTCATGTCCTTGATGGTCTTCAAAATAACAGTTTTTTCCGTGTTGCCGAAGCTTGTAAGCCCCGCTGTTGCGGGTTTGTGTATGTTGTAAAATTATGTTATGAGGAGCTTCATTAAAAGGCCCGGTCATTTGCCCCACCCCCGGCCCCGCTCTGATTTGTTCCACAGGTGCGGAACAAACCTTTACAGTTTTAACCGTTTGCCACCCATAAGGGAGCCCAATCCCCATTTATTGAACATATAAAAAGCAATTTAAAAGTAATTCCTGCGCAACAGAGGAAACGTTTTTTACATGCTTGTGCCAACCCCTGATAGAATGTTACCCATATTTAAAACCACCACTGCACTGTGCTGCTCCTCTACCATCTGTTGCTGCATGCTGCCAATTAGCAGGCTGAATGAAAGCTGCCAAACATTTCCATAGCTTACAGAAAAGATAGATCAAACTGTTCAGAATTATGTCTGGTTATGAAAACGAAAGAGGGTCTAGGATGGAGGCGGTCTCAGAAACACAAACACACACACACAAACACACACACACACACACACACACACTCAGGGCGAGGATAGGAACTGACCTGAGCTGAACTCGTCGTTACAAATAGGAGCTGTGGCATTCCAAGTGGAGCAGAGTGGAGGCGCTCCCCGCCAATGAATAATAATATTAAGTAACTGCGCTGAGTGATTCTGCTCTATTTAACCGGAGAGGGAGGCATGGCAGCAGCTTCTTTCTGAGTGGGACGAAGATATTATTAAAGAGGAAATTATTCGGAAAGGACTGAACATAACTGAGGTAGGATGAACTTCATTTTCATATTTTAAATTAATGAAATACACATTGTGATCAGGCATCTTGTTACATTCAAAATCTTCACTTTCAAGCTGATGATCAATTAACATTACGTAAACGGCTTTACGTTATTTTCTCTGTGCTGTTTCTAAAAGATGAAACGCGTTCATTTGATTATTTCTGTTACCAGTAAACAGTCGCGACCCAGTGAATAAAATCTATCAGATTTCAGCGATGATCTGTGAAAACAGAAGCAGGTCAGCTCAGGTAGAGTTAAAAGTGACCGACATGAGATCGGTATGTTCCTTTTATTAGGACATGTGGGTCAGTGTTGGTGAGGCATGCAGAGCACAGCCCGACCCGAAACAGTTCATCAATTACGTGATTCCGGCTTGTTAAAGATAACAATAACCTTTTACGCTCAGTCTCAAAATAATAAAGGTCTACAATTCTTGCGAGATTTTTACCCAAGTAAAAATCAGATTAGAAACTTAGAATCAGGATACAATTTTAATTAGATTGAAATAAGGGTTTCTGTATTCCCCCTAAAGAGTGCTTGAAGTCTTATCGGGAAGATTACCTCTGAGCGTTTCGCCTTTTGTCTAATATTGAACAGATAATGACGTTTGTCAAGAGGTGGTACATGTTGCTCCAATTTTATTCAAGAGATGTGATATGATTACATAATATTGTGTTGTAATGACTCTTGCATAACGACTATAATCCTTCTGTTCTTTTACCACTAGGTGGCAGTGCTGCAGTATTCTCAGCTATAAGAGTTCTTGAGAGTTTAGTAAGCTCAAGTCAGCCCTCAACTGTCCTCCCAGTCAATGCTTGGCATGATGTTTGAGGATGAGTCTCAGGGTATGAGGGGCCAGCAGGAGTTATCTGTTCTCCATGCCATGGATTCATCTGATGTAGCAGCTTCTAGTGAAGCTGATGGTCCTTTGTCCTTTACAGATGAGGCTGTGTCCATACTGACCTCCAGCAACATGCTGGCTCGCTCTCTGCTGGGTCGCACCTCAGCCATTAAACGTAAAGAGAGCCCTGCTGCCACTGCCCGACGCAAGCGCGAGTTCATCCCTCAGGACAAAAAGGACGACAGCTACTGGGACAAAAGGAGGAAGAACAATGAGGCAGCCAAACGTTCTCGGGAGAAGCGGCGAGTGAACGACATGGTCCTGGAGAGCCGGGTTCTCGCTCTGCTGGAGGAGAATGCCCGGCTAAGGGCGGAACTGCTGGCTCTGAAATTCCGCTTTGGTTTGATTAAAGATCCTTCCAACACACAAATTCTACCACTTGCTGGAGCTTCTCAGCACAATGTTCAAAACCTGACTCCTCAATATTATTCGCACAGAGGCGATGCAGGGCCTCAAACCTCCCCAGCACCACATCCCAACAACCACTTAGGGCAGTCAAGCACCAGGGGTTCTAGGGAGGCAGGTAACCTATCAGAGGATTCTGGGTTTTCTACGCCAGGTGGGTCCAGTGTAGGCAGCCCCATCTTTTTTGAAGACCGCTTTGGTGACCATGGGAAATTTTCACCGCACAGAGTGGAAGAGTTAGGCTATGACCTCCAGCACTCACCTGCTGATGTCCACCACCCTGCAGCACTCAGTGTTGAGAAGCAGGACCAAGTGGAAGTGATAAAAAATCTTCCTCACAAGCTACATTTCAAGACACCTGGAAGCGGCGAGGGCATTGATGTTGGGTGCGATAATACCAGCGCCAGACGCAGCCCCCCTATCTCCACTGCAAGACGGGAAGGTCCTCAGGAGGCAAGTAAAGGACTGAGGGGAGGTGAAGCAGGAGCAGGGCAATCTGCTGGCTCCTGGGTTCAGCAACTGGACGGCGAGGAGTGTAGGAGGGAGAGTCAGATTCCTCATTATGGTGCTTCTAATGCTGGCTGTAACGTCCAGTCTCCTCCCACGCCTGGCCAAAGTGAAGTCCAGTATCAGCATGAGAACACTTACCTGAAGACTCAGCTCAGCTCTCTCTCTGAAGAGGTGGCTCAGCTGAAGAAGCTTTTCACAGAACAGCTCATGTCCAAAATCAACTGATGACCATGGGTGATAGTCGATGTGTGCTGATGGTTGGATTTTTAAGGTCATTTAGCACAGAAAAACAGCAATACAGGCTTGTCCTTGTATTCAGAAGGACTTTCATGTTTAAGTAGTTGCGTGTTGTTTTCTAATGTACTCAGCGCTGGTCATTTGGCCCCTTTGCCATTTCGTACCATTGAATGTTTGGTAATTTGATACCTTAAAAAACCAGGTTCCATACATTCATTTGTACCCACCTAGTGAATGTTTTGCACCTGATTTAAAACCTGGCAATTAAAAGTAATGTTCCATTTTCAACTTTTTTATTAAAGGAAAACATGGTCATGTGACTCAAATAAATACTATCTACCAGCAGGAAGTTGTTTGGTTAGATCAGAGGTCCTAAACTGTTACCAGAGATCAGAAAATAATATACAGTTAAATAAATTAGATTAGATGGGCAATTTTAGCATTTTTCTGACTATTTACATAATTCATTAAAAATGAAACAGCAAAAAAACCGATCCTCTTTTTTTTTAATGACCTGGGTATCAATTTTTTTTTATGGGCATTGAAATGGTAGTAGGACGGCAACATGTGGAAACTAAATATGGGTACAAATTGGTGAAGTGGTGAACTGACCCGGAGCGGAATATATTATCTTTAAACACTCATATTATCTGCTGTTTAACAACAACTTGCTGTGACCTCACCTGCTATCTCTGTTGCTCATAAATAAGAGTCCTTTGTGTATATTTATAAAAAGTAAAATACTGTGTATTCTATACACTGTGACAACAAAGAACACACACCTCACAAAACGGACTACATGACATTATCACCCGACACCGCCAGATTAGATGAAGTATTTAAGGTGGGTTTTATTTATCACACAGGTTTCCACTGCTGAGATGTGTCTAATTAAAGCCTATAAATACAATCAGACACAAAAGGTGAATACACCCAGAGATTTAATCACTAACGGGTATAACAAAACATCACTCACAGAACCTGAAGGCTCGCTGAAATGTTTTGAATCATGTTTTTAGCATTCATAAATTTGCTTTAGGACAAACACCGCAACTTGTACAGTTTTGTTTGTGACTAGTTTTTGGAACTCATTCCTTTGTTACTGTTTGATCTGAAGTGGCAATAAGTCAGTCCAGACTGTGTTTCTGTGCATTTTCCTATTTAAAAACAAATACATTTGACATATTCAGTGTCATGATGTTTCATTAATCTCAAGTACTATGCCAGGTTGAAGGTTCTATGAGTTGCATTACAAGATCATGTTTTCAGAATGGATGTGTCTTTCTGCCATAACAGGCTTTCATGTAGTTTGGAGATTTTGCATGTGCATGCTTGGGTAGAAGTGTCAGTAGGTGCGTGTGGTCATGCATGGTTATTTGTCCCCTGGGTTGCCTGTCCAAGTTGTACCTGACCTCTTTCCACAGTGACCCCTTCAGATAGGCATCAGCGACCCTGAAAGGATTAACCAGGTAAAGAAAAGTGATGGAGGGACATTTTCAAATAAGGCTTTGATTTTTGACAAGGACAGTTGTCTTTGATGAGGTGTTCTTCGGAGAAATGTAAAGATTTAGCTGACAAGTGCTCACGAGCACAGGCAGTGAGGAAAGGTTGCACACTTGGCAAGTTTCTATTATAGTCTCTGCATAAGACGAAACAGGCTGATTGCCAACCAGACAGAGACAAAACGAGTGTCTGCTCTTTCTCAACTGTCCTATTACAGACCTTCAGAACATAAGAGATTTATTCATACTAGCTGGAGCAGCATTTGTTCGGACTTGGAATAAATCGGTCTGAATAATGACTTCTGGGAAAGATTTTAAAACTAAAATTTTTGCATAATCCTGCATGGGTTTTACAACACTGACTCTTAAACAAGCAATTCCAGATTACATACCTAACCTCAAATGTGAAGAGGAAAATGTCTCTACAAGGCCATCAGCAGATGGCAGCATGGCCACAGTGCTTCTTCTGTGTAGCAAAACAACTATTTAGTGTATTTTAGATTTAAAATGTACAAGAATATCATTTCACCTCACTTCACCTTATCATCGTGATAAATGCACATATACATATACACAAAGTACATGTAGTTCCAACCTGTTCTATAAATAGGTTGGAACTTGTGGAAAAATGCAGAATATTCTGTGCAATAAACAAACTGGGATCACAGATGTTTTTAACATTGTTTTGATACATTTTGCAACAATTCATTTAGTTTGATACGAATCATTATTGGTGAAGTGATAGAAAAAGAGCTCTATCAGAGGTTTTGAAGGGTGGGGCAAAAATAATGTACTGTAAAGTTAAATTAGTTCAAAACAGTTTTTTTCTTTCACTTCTTTGTCAAAGCCAAGTAGAATTTTACTCAAAGAAAACCGAGAAAGGCTGTGCAGGTGCAGAGTAGAGAGAAGGGAGTAATTCTGTAGGTCCACTGCAACATGTTGCTGTTACACTACCATCCTCACACACCCAAAGCAAAAAAAAAAAAGAAAAAATTGCAACCCCCACATCCCCCTCTTATGCTTATTCTGTTCCTCCCTCATTTTTTTTCCCAATGAAAGGAAAGCTTGTTGCTAGGCAGGCAGTGCGACAGTTGCCATGGGAACGCTTGCAGACATAGCTAGAAGGTGGGGGAAATCGTCGGGTTTGGGTGAGGATAAGGATGGATAGCTAATGATGCAGAGGAGGAGAGACAGAGCGTGTATTTCTCCGGGGGGTGAGAGGGGTGGGGTGGGGGGGGGGGGGGGGGGTGTAATTCACAGCCAATAGGTGCTCTCCTTTTTCGCTTTCTGCCAACCCCTCATACACAACAAGACAAAGAGGTGCAAAGGAATGGGAATCAATATTTAATTCTAATATATGGGGTTACCCATTTAATTGTCAGGCATTTAAAATGTAAAACCCACCTTGGACATGAAAACAAAAGTAACTCGTTTAGGATATAAACAGTAAAAGTACTAAAATCTAAAGAATATGTAAATATCAAAGCAATTACACAAATAACTCAAATGAATCACTCAAATGTTTTGTCAAAAATGTATTATGAACAGGTTTTGGATCTAAATTAAGATGCACTTTTATTGCCGCTATTAATGCAGGTATTAAAACAGTTTATTATACATCCTTCACCTAGCTGCTGTCTGAGGTGGGATGCATGGAAATAGCTACTGACATTGTTCCTTCAACAAGAACCCAAAATGGATCACCAATAAATCATTGTTGGAAATTTAAAACTGCTATGTTTCTTCACTTCCTGTGGTTATGTGGCAGCAGCTTGAAGATCCTGAACAATCAGTGACCAGATTGAATCAGAGAAAGTCTTCCTCGTGGAGGGGTAACAAATGTACAGCATGGGACTTTCTCTGATTCAATCCCCTTTGTGCCACTGTGAGGGATAGCTACTAAAAAAGCCTACCCAGAGAATATTGTTTAAACACAGAGGAGTAATATTTCCTAAAACCTCCCCTGATCTTTGTGTTAGCCCATTCCAGCACCACCAACGTGAAACACAGTTCTACTGGAACTGAACATTTTACTAAATTTGGAGCTGGTTTTACAATAGTATCTTGCAAAAGTATGCATATGCTATTGGTAAATAACATGATGAAGATATCTAACCCATATTTTCCTTACAAAACTCTTTTTTCATCATCATAATGTCTCCCCAAAAAATATATACAGGTCATGACATTGTTGCGGGTCGGTGGCATCTTCGGATGGGGGACTGAGTGTCGGGGTTGGTGATCGGGGTTTGAGGGTTTCTGCGTTTCTGGGGGGCTGGGATGTTGGTCCTGGTTTTTGGTTGGTTCTCGGGGCCCGGTGCCTGTCCCTAGCCTTGGGCCCGGTGGATGTGCCTGTACCTCCCTCCTTTGTTGGAATTCGGCAAACGGGGGTACCTTGCCTTGCCCTCGGAGCGCACTGTCCGGTGGAGGGAAGGGTGCGCTTTGTGGATGTGTCTTCACCGGCTTTTCAGGGATGGAGCTTGTTTGTGGTGGTGTGCCTCTGTGGGGTGGGGATTCGTGGCATTTGGGGTCAGTGTTCAATATATGTTTCCTAGTTGGGGGTGGCCCTGTGGGGAAAATCATGTTGGGGTTCATCAGGGGTGGGGGGCTCATGGGGTTGAGATCGGAATTCATTGGGGGGTTGGGACTGCTTTGTCCTGGAGCGGCTCTGGTTGGCAGGCTTGTTTTTGTACCAGGTACAGATGGAGATGGGGGTCGTTGGGGGCTGGGGTCAGGGCGGGGGTGCGGGCTCTGGGCCAGGGTCATTCAGGCTCAGGTGGTGCCGGCACTGGTCTGGGCTGGTGCTGGGGCGGCTTGCCTGTAGCCACCCTGGAATCAAGGGGACTACCTCCTGGGTCTGGGGGCTGGTTGCCCCTCTTGGGTATCGGTACCTGGACCTGGGAGTATAGTGTATGTATGGGGAGTATGAATGAGTGTACAATGCCCATTGTTGTGTTTCTTTACGTTGGGCGTGTGGGTGAGAGTGTTTTTATGTGTATGTATGAGGGTGGGAACGTGTGATTGTGAATTTGTGTGTCTGTTTTTTTGTTAGGTTGGATTTTGGGCTGCTCCCTCTACTGGATCAGCTTAGGCCTCCGATTAAATGTGGGGCCTATTTCCTCCCCACCACACTCCCTGCCGGTGGCTGGTGTCTCTGCCCGCTAGTGTATTGATGGTTTTTGGTGTCCAGGGCTGGGTGCTTTGGTGTGTGCCATCTCACTCCTGGTGGCTGCTTGCCAGGGCCTCGGCCCCCTGGCTCTGTCGGGCCTCTGCTTGGGGGGTTACGTGTCCTGGGGTCTCGGGCCTCTCGGTCCATGGCTGGATCTGCTCTAGCGTAGACAGCTGCTGGTGGATCCTGTGGGCTCGTTGCTGCAGCTGCCTGGGGCTTCTGCACTGTGGCTGCTGGTTGGTTTCCCTGGGGCTCTCCTCTCCTCTTCTCTGGGGGGTTGTGGTAGCCCTGGCAGTGGTCGTCCCAGGGTTCCTGGGCTCTGGGGGGCGTCATATATCTGTGGCTCAGATCTCTTCCATGTCTGTCGCAGGTCCAGGGGGGCAAGTCTCTGGCTTCTCACACTCTTTTCGTTGTCCGATGAGCTAACCCCTCCCTCCTACTTCCCCATGTCTAAAGGGATTGTTCAATCCAGCTCTCCATCTAACGGGTCCGGACTTCCCTAAACCTGAAAGATCTTACTAAGCAGGTTTACTGAAAGTTCTGTTTAAGCTGGTGTCGGGAAATGACTTGCCTAGCTTCTGACAGCCTTCATCCAAAAGTCTCGCCCTTCTTCAACTGGAGGTCCGGGCGACCGAGTAGCCTATCGCAGTCATCCACACCTTCGACAGTCACTTTTGTTCACGGCTGCTCATTCCCTAATTTACAACTGGCTCTTGGTATATGGGCTAGGTAAATTTTATTAGCTCAGCAATAGCCCCAAGGGCGCTGTTTTAACAAACTTGACTAAGGCAACCTATAAAAACCTCCTAAAATATCTTAGAACCAGGCAACAAGACTTTTTACCACCAATGAAAAACCAACAATACGGTGACTCAAATAATTGAATGTCCACAATTTAACTAGAATTTTATATGCTTTCTTTAATTAGTAACGCTTTTGCAGGGGTCGGTAACAGCTTAAATTCGGCAACACAAAATAATTTCAATAATAGAAATGAATCAATCAACTCAACTTGTCTTTTCCTGATGCTGAAACTAGTGAGTTTGGAGAGGCTTTGAAGACGGAGGCTCATCCATGCACATGATGGAGAAAAATTCTTCTGGTAACAACGAGTGGTTTCTTGAATGGAATACGACTCAATCTTCAGTTTTCTTCCTTTAAGTGGCAGGCACTGATGCTCCAGGCTTTGATGGTTAAACAGGATCTTTGTTGTTATTTGTCTCAGAAGACAGTAGTTTCCAGAGGCTGAAGAGTTGAAGGAAACCCGGAGACATAAATGAGGTTGATTCAGGACTTCCAGAAGCCTGAAACCTAGAGCAATCAGCTGTTCACCGATCAAGTTCACTTCTGTTGTCTGAATAAAAAGGCTTTAGATGAAATCAGATTCTTAATTCTGAGGCACAGTCCTTTCTGGGCCCACGGGTTGATCCTCTTTTTAATGCAGTCGATCAGTGGGGCTGTGTCTCTGTTCCTTTTCCATCCAAGCTTCTTTTCTCCGTCCGAACTTGTTCGCTGGTCTTCTGCGAGGAAACAACCCCATTTCTGCTCTCAGCATTGTTTTTATAGCGCTTGATGCTTTCACCAGTCAGGCCCTTATTAGGCTTCTTAGTTATTGCGCAACCTATTCAGCTCAGCTTCTTGATTATTGCTCAATACTTTAGTCATGGTCATTGTGACCTACTGATTCTGCTTCTCAGCCTTGGAGATGCCAATAATAGCCACGCTGGTCTGTAGTCGCATCCTCCCTTCCTCCCGTTAGCATGCAGCTGGCTCTCGTCACTCCTAGTCATCCTCCAATTTTTCCCTAATCTGCTCAGTTTCAAAATTTACACAGTATTATACTTTCAATTCTTCAGCTTTCAGCATTTACTTTAAAACACTGTTGCAAAACCATCACTTCACTCTTTTTATTCATGCTTTACAAATGATTAATGTTATATTTCTTTCATATATAGCTGATTGAGAATGTCAAACCTTAATGTTTTTCCTCTAATTCTCAGTTCTTAACCACCTTTCAATCATGCATCTTTTAACTTGTTAATCAAAGACTACTAATTTTACTCAATACGTGTGAACAAATATAAAATCATCATACATCATTTCTTTGGATGTACTTGTTTATATTTTTGCAAAAGATAAGACAGATAACATGTGGCAGATAATATGTGGCTCCACACAGGCCTCTCCAGTATCTCAGCTCCAGAATATGAGAACATGCTTGTTTCACTCCCTACTGCTTCAACTGTGTGTTTTAATAATTATTGCATGGATTACACATAAGGATATAAGGATATTTATTGTAACCGTGAGCAGTTACTAAATGTTGCATGGATTACATGGAAAGATCTCACCTTATTTTGACACTCTCTATAGCATTTTTTTATGGAGAAACCTTATATACACAAGCAACCTCACACTTACACCCACAGGTGTTTGAATACAGGTTTTAACAGATACACAGATGTCCTATATTGAATATATACTGTTGTGTGTAGATGTCATTGACTAAATATGCAATACAACGCGCGCAACTTTTGTTCAGAATCTGCTTCTTATCACTGGTAACGACGCGGCTTTCCTCTCACTCATTCCCATAGCTTCACAGTGCTTTAAACGGTGAGTTCAATAGCAAAGCAAAAATGCTGAGCTTTGTCCCGCCTATCGGACGCTCAGCATCTCTGGGAGTCTATGAGGCAGTGGGTTGGCCTTGGCTGCCCGGACGTTCAGCTTCTGGATGATCTGTCTGAGGCTGAATCCCTTTTTGATTGACAGCGAAATCACGAATCAGCGATCTTGAAATTGAGCTTCCAAACTACATATATACACATACACATATACATATATATATCCAACTGCTCGTTAGCGCAAATTTCTAATCAGCCAATCACATGGCAGCAACTCAATGCATTTAGGCATGTAGACATGGTCAAGATGATCTGCTGCAGTTCAAACCGAGCATCAGAATGGAGAATAAAGGCGATTTAAGAGGCAGACGGGCTGGTCTGAGTATTTCAGAAACTGCTGATCTACTGGGATTTTCACACACTACCATTTCTAGGGTTTACAAAGAATGGCCCGAAAAATAGAAAATATCCAGTGAGCGGCAGTTCTGTGGTTGCAAATGCCTTGTTGATGTCAGAGGTCAGAGGAGAATGACCAGACTGGTTCGAGCTGATAGAAAGGCAACAGTAACTCAAATAACCACTCGTTACAACCAAGGTGTGCAGAAGAACATCTCTGAACGCACAACACGTCAAACCTTGAGGCGGATGGGCTACAGCAGCAGAAGACCACACCAGGTGCCACTCCTGTCAGCTAAGAACAGGAAACTGAGGCTACAGTTGCACAGGCTCACCAAAATTGGACAATAGAAGATTGGAAAAACGTTGCCTGGTCTGATGAGTCTTGATTTCTGCTGCAACATTCAGATGGTAGGGTCAGAATTTGGGACATGAAAGCATGGATCCATCCAGCCTTGTATCAACGGTTCAGGCTGGTGGTGGTGGTGTAATGGTGTGGGGGATATTTTCTTGGCACACTTTGGGCCTCTTAGTACCAATTGAGCATCATGTCAATGCCACAGCCTACCTGAGTATTGGTGCTGACCATGTCCATCCCTTTATGACCACAGTGTACCCATCTTCTGTTGGTTTCTTCCAGCAGGATAACGCGCCATGTCATAAAGCACGAATCATCTCAGACTCGTTTCTTGAACATGACAATGAGTTCACTGTACTCAAATGGCCTCCACAGTCACCAGATCTCAATCCAATAGAGCACCTTTGGGATGTGGTGGAACGGGAGATTCGCATCATGGATGTGCAGCCGAAAAATCTGCAGCATCTGTGTGATGCTATCATGTCAATATGGACCAAACTCTCTGAGGAATGTTTCCAGTACCTTGTTAAATCTATGCCACAAAGGATTAAGGCAGTTCTGAAGGAAAAAAGGGGGTCAGCAGAGCATTATAGCATCAGCCATAATTTTCCACTTGTGTAGCTAAATCTGTTGGACTTCTTTTTGGCACTCAGACAACAGTCCTTTTTTTTATCAATTTGTAAAGAATAAATCTAGATTATTTTTTGCCTCAATTTTTGTGGTATGTGACCTCATAAGTTCCACTAAATAGTCAGGGCAAATTAAGTTAATTCAGCAACACTGCCAGTAACAGTAAGAAAGTTTTCAAATCAAGCCCACAACAAAGATAAATAGATTTTTTAGGCAGTTTGTCAAGATTGTTTCTTTTTATCCAGTTAAAATATGAGTGACCAAAATTTGTTCCAAATTTCAGAGAAATAACAGACCAATTAGCACATACACCGAAAGAGGAACATAAAACCAAAAAATGGTTTTGGTCTACTTTGTATAAAACTGTAAATGAAGCAATCTAAAAGAAACCTGCTTTTAGCAGACGCAATACAGTGTACATCCTGATGTTCCACTATGTAACACTTAAGGTTTGTTATGAATAAACCAAACTGTCTGGGAGACTGGAAAACCTCTTTACCTTGTCTAATTTTATGATAATGAGTATATTTTAAGAAACATCATGTTTTACGTGCGCCGCTTCTATTTCCTCTAGTGCTTATCATCATCATCATATATACAGCATGTCTTGTTTGTTGAGTGTTAGAGGTGTGTCCTTCCCTTTTTGAGTCATTATTTTGGCTTGTGCTGATAGTGATTATTTTTCCAAAATAACTGACAGCAGAACTCACGGCCATGTTAAAAAGGTCTAAGTGTATTTCACCCAGCACAATGGGGTCGGGACCTTAAGAAAACCACTAATAAGGGAGGCTAATCAGGGAATAAAATGCTTCAGTTTGCTATAGGAAGTATAAAGATTGAACTCTGGAGCAATGGAAGAAGGCGACGTGATCTGATGAGTACAGATTTACCGTGTACCAGAGAGATGGGGCCATAACGCTGAGGGGAGATGCGCATGAAGGCATGCACCCATCATGCCTGGTGCTTACCATTAAAGCCTGTGGGGGCAGTGCTGTGATCTGGGGTTGCTGCAGTTGGCCGGGTCTTGGTTCATCAACGTTATGTGCCCAACGAATGAGGTCAACCGACTACCTAAATATACTGAATGACCAGGTTATTCCATCTGTGGATTTCTTCTTCCCTGATGGGCATATTCCAAAATGAATGCCAGGACTCGTCAGCCTAAAGTTGTGCAGGAGTTGTTAAAGAACCATGAGAAATCCTTTTCACACTTGGATTACCATCTAGAGAGTCTAAACCCTAACCCCATCAAAAATCTTTGGGGAGGCGCAGAAGAATTTGCTCAGCTGACTCCATAAATATTCAGGAAGGCTGAGGGTGAGCGTTTATTTGGGCCTCTATCCATTCTTTGGGCCTGTATTCATTATTTTATTGTGTTTTATCCAAAATCAGGTTCATTGTGTCCTTGGGACCCATACCCTGTTCAAACACCCAGTTGTGTCCATCTTTCAACCATCTAGTTGTTGATTTGTTTTGAAGCTATAGAATTTGAAGAGTCTCATTTCTTTCCCACTGAATTCATTTTATGCATTGAATCAGTACAAGTGACCAAGCAGACCCTCAGCATGATGCTGCCACCACCACAACTAAAAGATGGCACAATATTCTAAGGTAAAAATCAAAAGTAAGTCTAGAACGTCCAAGAAAAGGAAAGAAATACATAGGAAAAAGAAATACTTCACAAAAAATATTACTCATTTGTGCATTAGAAATGGCATACACAGACTAAATGAAATGTGCAACTGAGTAGAGTGATTTGAAAATTTACAAAACGCTCATTTGTAATTGTGCATGAGAAACAGCAATACGATAAAAATGGAAAACTGTGGAAATACCTGCAGGGATATAGATGCTTGTTATGCTTGCTGGGAGCAGTGATGCAAATAAAGTCAAACAGCCGCTGGGAGGAAGGATCTGTGATAACGCTCCTTTGCACACCTAGGATTCAGCAGTCTGCAACTGAAGAAGCTCTCCAGTTCTGCAACAGTTTCATGTATGGGGTGGGAAACATTGTCTAGCAGTGATGTTATTTTTGCTAGAGTCCTTCTGTCTTCCACCACATGTACTGCATCTAGGGGGCATCCTAGGACAGACCTGGTGAGCTTACCTAACTGCTTTTCAACACATAACAACATAGAAGATGGCTGATGCCACCACAGAGTCAAAGAAATGTATGAAGATTTGGAACTTACTAAGGAACATCTGTTAAAATATTGTGTGGGGGGGTCTATGCATTATTATGGCATTGTGTGGATGAAATCATATTTTGTAGAACCAACTGTTGTATTTAATAATTGTTTATGTGATTTCCAGTCTAAGTTTTTACTGCATGGAGTTTGCATGTTCTTCCTGTGCATGCGTGGGTTATCTGAGTACTCAGGCTTCCTCTCACAGTCCTTAAACATGACTGCTAGCTTAACTGGTTACTCAAAGATATGAGTGTGGCTATGTGGGGTTGTTAGCCTTGTGTGTCTCTGAGTTGTCCTGTGATGAAATGGCAACCTGTCCAGCCTTGCCCACTGACTGCTGGAGATAGACACAATCCCCCCAACCACCCCTCCTGCTACCTTAAATGGGCAATTGGGTATACACAATGTATGAATGAATGGACGGTAAACTGTATTAACAGACCACCTAAAAAAGAATAGTTTAAATAAATCATTTAACACCCCAAAACTAATATGACATTTACTTTGATTATGAATGCATAAACTGGACCGTTTCTATTCCTATGCAGTTATGTGTTAGAGTTAGGCATTAGGATATTATGTTACTGAAATACCGTAGTTGTTTTTTTCAATACTGTTTATGTCTTCTTTCTGTGTATGGGTTTTCACTGCGGCATTTTTTAAATGTCTGCTAGCCTTGTTAGTAGTTTCACAGACCTTGATCTGATTGAGGCTGGCACGGAGCCTGGCCCGTCCCTCTTCGGGCACGTCCCCGCCCCGCTCCGCTCCCTGCAGCTCTCCTGCAACAGGATTTGAAGGCAAAAGAGGAGAGAGGGAGGGAGGCAGAGCCAAGAGAGAAACAAAAAACGTGACTAGGCACCCAAAGCCTCCTGTTATGCAACAACTGACCTACTAACATACATTAGAGACTCGGCAGCGAAAAGGAGAGAGCGAAAGGAGGAAATAAAGAGAGGAAAATAAAGAAAGAGAGGGTGGGAGGAATCGAAGCGATCATGACGGGAGGAGCGCACCAAAATAAGCCACTGTAGTCTCACATCTATCGCCGCTAACAGAGCAGAGAGCTGTTGTTTTGAAAGCGTGAGCGAGTTTGAGAGGTACGCGGAACACTGGAGACCGATGGGAAAGGTGGATTGCTGGACAAGCGAACTGTGTGCGCCCCTGTGTGGATTCTTTGATTTTACGCGTTTTAAAGGTAAGACATCACTGGACATCTAACCTCACACTACCTGGTGTGCGGGTTCCTCTCTTTCCCTCCAGTGTGAGGTTTTCTTCGGGTGCCACTTGGGCGCGCCTGACTCAATGTCAAGGCGAGGCTGCTTCCAGCTCACTCAGCCTCCGTGGGGCTGCAATTGAAGGCAGCAGAGGGGGTGTTGCAGCCTGAGGTCAGAAGGGTCGAAACTTAGATACACTTTTATTAAGTTGTAACAAAACTAGTGATGTCTGTTGCTTTCATTGACCATATGGTCACCCAAATCCATGTGAACGTAGCGTACGCTGATAAATAAGACTGTTGGAATTTAATGAATAAAACTGCTTGAACAATTTGCATACATTGGAATTCAGTATGAGAGTTTAACTGCTTATGTATGTTTCAAAGTTGGTTACATTTCCATCCATTTTTTTAAAAATGTAGTTACTCAGCTACATTTGTTAAATCAGTAAAGACTGTTTTGCTCAACAGGTTTGTCTTCCCATGCGAAAAGGTTTGAAACAATAGCTAATTGTCTTTACATAAGTTTCAATCTAAATGTTTAGGTAGGACGTGTTACCAAAATAAAGTTGCTGATGTTGTTAGAATGTAACTATTGTTAAACATTACATTTACAAACACACATGGTCAATTAAAACATGAATAATTTTAATGGCTAAAATTTATTATCAGAAATTCCTTTTATTGGACAGTGTATGAACCTCAGCTTGCTAAGAGGTTAGAGTTCTGCATTAGCACTCTTACTTACAATCCTTGTTCCAAAACAGAAAATAATGATCAGCTACAATCTCAGTGCATTTGCTAACTATACTCTCGTCATATATCCATTTCTAATACAACTTGAATTATTATAGCAGCCTCTTTACATAGGTAACTGAACCGGCATCGCCTGTTAAATTTAATCAAATGTATTTGTAGAGTTTGTTACCAAAATAAAGTTTCTTGATTTGTAGTGGTCAAACATTTAATAATTTCAATGGCTTGTATCTGTAACCCTCCAAAACGTGTTTTAATAGTGTACAGAACTTTCTTGGCTTTGCAGTAGTTGTACAAATAGCTATTTCTGTCTGTTATGAATAATTTATTAGCCACATAAATAGAATCCATCCTGTCACAGAGGCTCTCAGCCTCGTCTTGTACTGCATATCCACCAGCTTTGTTTTAGGTTAGTAGGGTAGCTCATGTGGACAAGCGGGGAGGGAAAGAAATGCCAGGCAAGCTCAGAGGACACGCTTCTCCCCGTCACGTGTAACCGCTCTTTGTAAAGGTTACAGCGGCTGCAATTAACCCTTCAGCGCCCAGGTGGCGCTCGGTAAGGCGTGAGCTTTGACCATTTCAATACATCTGGATGCTTGGATGTTTCTTTTTTTATTTCTCGTTTACGACTTACACTTGGCCTCAATGATGCCACGTGCTGACAGCCCCCACGCTGCGGATGAATAAGGGTGAGGCCCTGCGTGGGTTTGAGAACATCTGGATCAAATGTGGGGTCAGAAGAGGTGCGGGTTCCTCTATCTCTAAGGGGGTTGTTTTGTTTTGTCTTTTTCTGAAGACGTGGATGAATTTCACAGCACAGTTGCTTGTCTGAGGATCCGATTAAATATGTATGGACACGATTTGTCGGACAATGCAACAAAGGAGACGTGCGGGATGACATATTGTTCACAAGGTGTTGCTGGCTCTGTGAGATTTACTTATGCATTTATATCTGCACCTTCTTGTCCGAAGGCGGTTCTGAACACACACCGAACTGGCACCCACAGCAACCTCTTTAAAGGCTGTGGTCTGTTGCATCATGATTTGCAGGCTGTAGGGACAGTTTATAGGAATAATTTGATAGTTGGGAACACACCTCGGATATTTGATTTCTGCACGGGCTTTATAGACCTATTGTATTACGCCACACTTGGGTATTATTAGAGGCAATAACCCTCTTGCAGTTTTTCAGGAATAGCAAGGGTCAAGTCAAGTTCATATGGTTATGGATCATATAGTTCAGTGTATATTAACCTGATAGATTTGAGATAAGGCACTGCAGATGTGGTTGTGAAAGTGACAGAACAACCTTCTCTCCTCAGCTCAATCCATGACTTTTACCTATAGTGCATTCCCATCTTTGTGAACCACGCTGTAGGAAACATAGTAGTGGGTTGCATAATAAATAAATTAAATAACAAAAATGGCTTAAAGAATGGGACAGATTATGCAATCTGCGGGAACCTATAGTGCGCGGCTACACGCAGCACCGCACTTTGCTGCGGACCTGGCTAATGCCAATTGGTCGGCGTGCACAATGGGTCTATGTGCCAACTGTGGATGTAGGTCACATCAGTCCCGTGGGAGGGGAGCAGAGGAGGAGCGCAACCGCAGCTGACTGGAAAGGCAGAATCAGAATCCCACCAAAATAAATCCCAGCCGTAACAAAGAAACAATCGACAGTCATGCAGAAATAGGAAAGTGGAGCAACAACTGAACACACAAATCCAATTTCTGGGTGTAGCTCCATTAAATTTTAATAAGGTATAAAAGAGCAAGCTCCAGTGAGATATATCTAGTAATTTGAATTGAGCTTGACTAAGTAAACAACAAAACTGAGAACTGAGATTTAAAGGGATGGCTCAAAATATTTTCAGTGAGGTTATATTAAAAGGTTTTAGGCAATTAAACTCTTATCTGCAGTAAATAATTCTCTTGGCGTTGTCATTTAACATAAATCCAAAGTAGATGTTCCCGGAAGATAAAGGTCACAGCTAGTCCAAGGGACCAAGACCAAAGTAGACTTCTACTGGCCAGAAAAAAAGAGGTTTACATAGTTACTATTATTATTATGAACCTTTAAACCCTTGTAATATTTGTATTACAATGACTGTTTATACTGGAAATAAAGGTAGGAGGTGGCGTTCCATCTATGATCTTCGTTTGTGAAACACGTCCTGAAAATGATGATGTTAAGTAACTACCTAAAGAGTACAGCAGCTTAACAATAAAGAGAACATCATTTACTAAATCCATTATAATATTTGTGCTCTTTTACACCTCTTAAACTTTTATATTACACATATTCAGCTGAGAATTTCTTTTCTAACAAACACAGAAAACACAGTGTTCCCTTCTGTCCTAATGTGAAATTGTGGTTAAAAATTGGAAGGTGAAATGGTCTCTATCTAATGTGGTAAAAAGAGGCTATTTGTAGATTAAACGGGCTAACCTAACCTTTTAACATCCTTGTTCAGGCTAGGTTTTGATGGGAAATATTATGCTAAAAAGTCATATTGGGCTAAAAAAATGATAAGGACTGTTGTGTCCTAAATAGCCATTCAAAAGATGGTCATGTTCCAGTGGTTGGTGCGGTACTTTGACTGGAAATGCTTTACAGGTTGTGTTTCACACACTACGTTCATTAGTGGCACACCGGCTCCTGTCTCAGGTATCTTCACTGTAAACAACCACCAAATGTAAAACATTAAGAACATTTTAAGGTTCATCAAATAGCATTTTCACAAGCCAATATAAAAAGTTTTAAAATGACAGCGGCCCACTTTAATCTTGGCACCTCTTCAATTAAATTCAATTCAAGTTTCAGCCTCAGACACCAACTAATTTGGATTTGTACTAATTGAAGAAATCTAGACAAGGGATAGTTTGGAGTTTTTAAGTAGATGTGTGAAGTCATTAACAGTAATAGCTCCCTTACCTGTAGTAAGATGTCAAATGACAGTGAATTAGTAGAAAAGTAAAAATGTTTAATTTAGCCTGAAGGTGTTTTCCATGGGATACAACACTATATCATCAGTTATTAAACTTCTGTGACTTCTTTGACTGTTACGTTTGTTGCATTCTCAGCTGAACAGCATCTACGCTAAATTTGGATCCTGTGGCTGACTATATCAGTTCTCATGGTACTTGGCCAGGAAGCCCTCGGGATAATTTTTAAACCACTACGAGACCTGGAAAAGCACAGGAACATCTTCAATGGAGTTGCTAAAATGACATCCGTAGGCAAATTCCAAATGTTTTCTCCATTCTCTAAGTCCTCGGAGCAGGCCGATGAAACTGATTAATACAGCCTGCAGCCTTTACCAACATAACTTAAGTATAGTAACACTGTTATTCAGCTAAACCTAATGATTTTCTCTTGTTAAAGTGTAGATTATTTGCTAATGTAGTTTTGTATCCCCCGAGACTGAACATTTTCAGTTTTAGTTGGTTTAAATTGGTAAAATAAGCTAATGCGAGGTCCATCTGATAAGCTATTTGCTTTCCACTGCTCTGAGGATTTTTTCACTCTTTTACAAATTCACTGTTAAATGACGCCTACGACAGACAAGCTAACTGTTACTGATTAAAACTTCACAGAACATCATTTACAAAAATCTGAACTATGCCTTTAATGAATGTATGAGTTTGCCTACCGTTGCTAAATAAAACAGTGGGATAAAAGGTTATAGTTAGGAGCGCTGCATGGTTTTCATCCTGTTCTACTTTTTTTGGCCTGTGGGCTTTCTTGGAGTTTCCTGGCACATTGACAGTGATGAAAGATGAGGGCCTGGCTTTGTTATCGTTCTGTGGTTTGGAGTCAACAGAAAGGCAAATTATAGCATTTAGTAGGCCAGGAGAGCACATGTGACTGGTGCAACACATGGACTGAGTCACCCTGCTTTTTTTTTTCCTTTTGAGAAAGAGATGATACGGCTCATGTTCATGGATAGGACTCTGCCTCGCCTTGTTGGTCTGCTGCCCAGACCATTACCTCCCAACCCCCTCCCTATTTTCAACATCTCCTTGATATGCTTTCCTCTGCAAAAATAAGTCAGACACCCAACCTTGGACATCAAGGTTGGCACTTCCTGCCCATGACCTCCAGCCCACACGTGCGCTATATTTCATTTGTCCTACTGTAAGTAGGGTATGGGGTCCCACAGTCTGGAGAAAGTGCCTCCTTTTTTATTTTTAGTCCGACCTATCCTCAATCTCTGAAACAGTCCACTGAAACACGTGCAGGAGCTTTAGAACCACTGTTTCCAAGGCACATTGCCCCATTTGGACTCCTTGCCATGTGGGTACTGTGGTCGTGTGAGGGAGTTTAACTCCAGATTCTTTTTCTGTGTTGTCATTTCCAGAATGCCACAGAAACCAAGCAATGACACATGAAGTATCTATTATAAACAGAAAGACTAATTCAGGTCAAAGGAACGCTTCAGAGGGAAGTAAGTGGGGCACAAAGCAGGTTTGTTGCCTCAGTATTTGCATAATCGGTCTGGAAAACTAATTTTTAGGGTGGTTTTTCATGCAACCTGCTGTGGCGTTAGGCTTTTGGAGGCTAAGTAAAAGTACTGTCATGAGAGAAAAATTTTATTTGCATTTATTTACATGATTAAATGCAGTGCAATGTAAAAAGGGATAGTATAAAACGGTTTGTTACACTTAAGGTCATTGATGTGTTTGCTCTTACTGAGGACAGATATGGAAAATACGCACTGTGTGATGTCAATAGACCCTCCCTTTTTTCATAAAATCTGAAATTGAGCATGTGAAGCAGCTGCTTTAAGGAAAAAGAAAAACGTCTGATAGGATTGGCTGTGCTCGCTGTTTCCCCATTTTTTGTTGCTATGGGCGACAAATTCCTTGTAATGATGCAATACCGACAGTGCTGCAACTGCTGCTGGTTCTCCCCCTACCAGGCAACAGCATAATTTCTTTGTTTTAACTCTCCCTCATCAGATTCGTTTGCTTCTTTGTTTCTACACTCTTACATCTTTGGAGAAATTTGAAAAATACTCTAATTCGCCACACTTCCTTCTTTTTTGTTGCCTCTCTTATCTTTTTTTGGACCTGACCGTTGTCTTTTTCCGCCACCTAGCTGACCTATATTCCAGCGAAAGACAAAGTAGAGAAAGCGAGGCTCTTGTTTACGGAGTGCAGCTTGTCCACAGTTTCTGGGTCAGTGGGACATGCCGATTGCACCTCCGTCTTTCTCTCCCGTGCCACAAAGGCACATGTCAAACCTTCACGAGGATTAAGTAAAACGGTTAAGTCAAGGAAAACGACTTAATACAAATAAGATCCAACTATGTTGCATTTGTTTTGAAGATAAATGTATGGAAAGCAGAACTCACAGAAAACATGCATCAAAAACCTAAGCATCAAAACCACCTTGTATGTGGGAAATAATACATTTGAAATAACAATCTCAAGTCTAACCACACATTTAAATGCAAAAAAGGATCTTTTTTTGATTAACTGTTTTCCTTTTTTCCTGAAAAGCAAACACATAACTAAGGGTAACAATTTAATGAATGGTCTTAATTTAGGTACCTCAGAAAGTTAAAAAGATGTCACTTATTTCTTTGTATTAGCCTGGCTTCTTCTACATAACAAGCCTGGTTAGATGTAGTTAGTTGTTCTTATGTTTGTGGATGAATCCAAGTAGTGAATACATAACAAATATTTAATCCTAATATGTTTATCAAAAAGCCACACATTATAAGGAAAACATGGCCTCATAACATTGTTGTTTAACATTGCAATGATGAGCTCAGTTGCAATTAACCCACATTTTTACCTCACTATTTGCTTTGTTTTTACTTCATCACAACATCTCCGAACCTTTATTTGACCTTAATAATTTCGGACCCTTAAATTCCTGTCAAGCGAGGGTAGGAAGTGTAGTGACAGACCACCCAGTGGGCTAACTATATTGATATTGATATTGAAATATATGAATGCAGATCACTTAACATATAAACACTGACCAAATATTGTATTCAAGCAGTCCCTTGCGATTGCAATATGAAGCTATGGGGGATTGGAGTCTTATAGTAAATCATACCAGACTAGTACATTTTTGTCTTTACTTTTCAGTTAGTACACTAAACATGAAAAATGTAGTGGTCAAGAAAAAGTCAGTGGTAGGGGTTTAAAGAGATATTATGCCACAAGGTCTCGCAATATTAAAACATCCAGATTTTTCTTCTTAAAAGGAAGTCTGTCTCACAATGAGCATTCAAGTTGCTGTTAGTGTGTTGGTTTGTCTGGAGAGTGTAAGCTAACGTCATGAGTCCAGGATATGAATATGAGTGCTTTAAGTTTGTCTCCTTTTTGTATCTATGTTGTAGTTTCTTATATTGAAATGAAAAAGAAAGTAGTTATTGAGTTGCCCTGTTGTGTTTACATAGTCTGTCTGGCCGTCAACAATTAGTGACAAAAATGTATAGGCAATGCGGGAACACAAAGACTGGTTAGCCATTAGATGCTAACGATGCTAACGTTGGCTCGACGCCAGTTTTCCTGAACGCCAAAGAGTGCTTCATCTCGTGTTGTCTCTTGAGCAAGATATAACACCTAGTTATTATTGATTATCCTTTAGAAAAACTGAAGGCCTTTACCAATTGTTGTGCCCCTCGAACACTTCATTTTGAGAATTTGGGGATTTTTTGTGAATTTATCTTGAGAATGTTATTCACGCATTTTTGTTTAATAACCAGACAAAAAGTGGTAGGTCAACAGCACTGCTATAAAAGGACTCAAGACTAGTAAAGCATGAAAGACAAAATTTAGAAAAAAAAAACATCTGTCTCATCAGACTTTCAAGGTTTTATAAACACACAGGTGTTCAGTTGGCTGTTGTTGCAGTCGATGGTTATTCCATGTTTTTCCATGCCATCTTCCACCTCCAGCCACTTTTCTTTCTGGGGGCTCTTGACCTATATTTATCAACGCCCCACTTCCTGGCTGTCCCCACGCCTCCAAACCTCTCACAAGTGTCTCTAGAGTCTTCTTTATCCTTGACCTGCAATAGTAGATGCCTTTGTCTGCCTTATCTGCTTGTCCTGTTACATCGATTTGGCATTAACTTGTTTGGGCCAAGAATTCTGACACATTCCTTCACGGATGAGTGCAATAGAGTGGAGGAGAGGGAGTCAGCAGTGTTCGTGGATGGGGGTTCTCAATGGAAAACTAGTTACAACTTAAAGGGTGTTTTTTATTCCTTTAAAATGCTGTGAGATAGATACAGGAAACACCAACTGATCTGATGCTGTCTCAGCCTTTGCTTTGTCTTTTTTGAACACTTATCAGGAAAAACAAAAAAACTAATCCTTACACAATCCAGTTTTCATGCTCTGAGCATGTCTGCAACTGATCGTAATTTTAGTGGAGTTGTGCGATCTATCTACGTATGTGCTTAATTTGGCTGTAGCATATAAGCAAGATATAATAACCATCCTCTGGTTTTGCTTTCAGCTACCGTAAAAATGTGAGATTTTCAAGTCCGGGTTGATAAAGGACAAGTCGTCTTCTAATGAACTCTTTGCCCCCATTGCATCACAAAAGCCAACATCAACATGCCAGGAAATGGGTCAGAGGTCACAGTTTGCAGACGGATCTCATCAATTGCAGGTTTAAAAGGTCAGACGCTAAGGTCAAGCAACTATTCAGTGGTTGCCAGGGGTTACAGACCAGACATGCCAGACAATCCAAAACATTGAAGGCTTCATCTAATGTTGTCTCCATAGTTTAGACAACTATCTTTGATCTGCATGCATGCTAAAGCAAACTTATGCTTACAATAATTAAAGGAAAACAAGTGTTTGTAACAGTGTTAGCAGTCCATGTGGATTAATGCTTCTTTTTTTCTTTCTTTGAATGTCTGCAGCCTTTCATCTTGGTATCAGCTGCAGAGAGAACAGAGTGAGGGAGGGAAGCTGAGACCAAGACTCCCGAAGAGACTGATATGCTGAGGTAGACAGAACGACCTACATCCTGCAGCCCGTGTGAAGATCTAGGACACTTTGTCTTCAGCTCAGCAAACTGTGTTGTTCAACTGATAACCTTTAACAACCAAGACTGGAGACTAGAGATCTAATCCACCTCTTTTTTTTTGGGCACTGAAAAGAGAACCCTGAAAGTGGATAAATGAGGGTTGCCAATGTTAAACTTCACTTGCTCTTCATCTTTTTAAGTTATTTGAACACTTGAGTCCCAAAACAATAAACAGGCTGCCTACTTGAGGAGGAAAGGTGTTTTCAGTACAGCCTCATTGTGTCAAAGTGGCTTCGAGTTGCAAGAATGGAAAATCTAAGCCCAACTCTGAAAACATTGAATAAACCCTCAGGAAACGATCTCAACAGCAATGAGACCTTCAATGATTATGAAGAGACTCTTCAAGGGACACCAGCTCGCTTGGGGCGTCTTATAAAACCCAAGCCCAGTGTTACCTGTAGAAGGAAGCGCCAATTTATTTCTGATGAGAAAAAGGACGCTTCCTACTGGGAGAAAAGGCGCAAGAATAATGAGGCTGCCAAGCGCTCTCGGGAGAAGCGCCGTCTGAATGACATGGTTTTGGAAAATCGTGTTATTGCACTGAATGATGAGAACGTGAGGCTCAAGACTGAGCTACTCCAGCTAAAGTTGCGCTTTGGTCTCATAAGCACAGCGTCATACATCGAAAAGAGCCAACAGATTGGTGTGAGCAATGATGCAGGAAATGGAGGCTCTTCTTCGTCTTCCTCTTCTACCCAGTACTACTCCAGTGCTTACTCAAGTGGTTCCCAGGTGATGATAAACTCTGATTCCTCAGAAACAGAGCAGTCAGGACGCAGTGAAGGCCACAGGCAGCTGGTGAAGTACTCTCCACGGGGCTCCCTCTCCGACATGTCCGATGGCTCCTCAAGGGACAGCCCTGAGCCGATACCATTTGATATCAAACAGGAGGGCGACAGATTGGAGATGGACATTACAAGTGGCACCACAACCCAGATTATGTTCAACATTCACAGGGGTCCGGTTTCTGTGTCTACACACCACCAGATTAAACAGCATCAGGAAATAGAAACTGCATATCACCACCCCCATCTCCTTCAGCAGCAATCACAACCCAATCAGGAGACAGTTGCTTCTATCAAAACCGTCAGCCAGACTATCCCTCACCCACCTGCTGCCCAAAGAAGTGTCATCCTGTATGGTGCCAGCAGTGTCTCCTACCCAGTAGACATTGTCACCAAACCCCAGGATGTTGATCTGCAGGTAGCCTTAAAGCACAACAGCAGCCAACTGCAACATACTATCACAGAGACCTCCACAGAGACTCTGGCTGAGGTAACAAAGCAGCTGGAGAGAAAGACATTGGACTCCCCTCAATATGAGTTGTCAGACAGCTTTAATGAGGCTAAAGAGAGAGATGTGTACAGAGTCTGCCAAATTACCCAGCAGCAGCTAGAGGAGCAACAAGGTTATTCACCCTCAGATCTCCTCAGTGAACAGGTTGAAATCAGCCAGACTCAGTTGTACCACCATCTTCAACAACCTCCTCATTCCTACCTCAGTGCACAAGATGAGGAGCCACCAGTGCTTAGCTACGAAGGTGGACCCAGAGCTGACAGTTATCTTCAAAGTCAATTAACGTCATTAAGCGATGGCGAACCCTGCAGCTCTGATAAAGAGGCGTCAACAGATGATGATGAATCCCTATCTTTGTCCTGCTCAGACATGAGCAGCATCCACAACCAACATCTTTCTGGGATCCTCCAATCTGGTTCCCCTCTTCCCCAGTACCCAGGCTGCTCCCAGATGCAGGGTTCGGATCCCCAAGGGGAGGTTAGGGGAACAGCACTGCCCCACAAACTCAGACTCAAACACCGGGCCATGAGCACCGGAAGCAGTGGTGGCAACTGCTCTGGACAGGAGTCCCCAACCACTCCTCCCTCTGCTACCCCACCTCCCCTCCCTCAGCACCCATACCTTTCCCTTTCACCATTGCAGAACATTAAGCGAGAAAACCCAAGTGGTGCTTGCAAACTGGTAGCAACAAGAGAGGGGACAAAGAAGGAGAGTGCCAAAAAGGAAAGTAGTGGGCGACGGAACAAGAGGCGAGATTAGGAGGCAATTGCTTTAGAACGTAAGAATGCAAGTTCTCTAAGACTACTCTGCCATCATGCCTTTGCCCTACTATGAAATGCCCTTCTGAATCCCCCGGGACATGATTCTGGGCTTTCCTATCCCCCAACCACCAGATTCAAGAAAAAATTACATATTGTAGGGCTGTGTATCATATTTGTATATGTTGTACACATTTGTCACTTCTTACATCCTCTCCATACTTACTGAAGCATGTTTGTTTATGGGATGAGAAGAAATGGAACTCCCTGTTTTCTCATTCAACAGTATCCAGCAGAATACTCCGGCAAAAGCACATTTTTGATAGTATACAAAAAGGAATGTAAAAGAAAAAAAAATCTACTTACAACAAATTTGATGCATATCCAGCTGTAGATAAACATACACATGTATGGGTCTCTGCCTTAATTACAATCAAATGCAAATGTATACCTGGGATATCCACTCGACCAAAGAAGCACCAACACTACAACTGTTAGTTTTCATACCTCGTCCCAGACCTTTTCTCTGCCAGCCCCACACCCCTCCCTCTTAATCATTTGCTTTATTTTAGAAGAAATCACATTACAGTTATTTTTGAAGCACATGTTTTGTACATAAATGTGATATAAATGAATATACTTATCTATTTTAAGCATCTATTTTAGAAAATAAAATGAATACACATCCAATAAAAATGCAGCAGAAGTGATAAATCTGAAAGTGACCATCCTCTGACAAATCACAACAATACAGAAGGGGTGTTACAAGATTTTGTGGCACGAGATCTTGCAATAGCACTATCCATTTGCTGACATCACATAGCTTTCTCTGGTGAAGGTTGTAATCTATTACTAGGAGCCTCACACATAAAGGTGTGTACTTTCACTTTGAGAGTCCTCATGTTTGAGACTATACTAGATGTTGAGCATAAAAAAGAAAACAATTACAGTGACATGCTAGATACGAAAAAGTTCTTAGCAATCCAGCGACAACATTGGTATCTGCTTGTGCTTCTACCTGTTGACCGTAACCCAAAGAATTGTTCAACAGTTTTTGTAATAGGTTTGGACTGCAAACTTCTAGTTATGGCAATTAAGGCTAATGAAGGCCTTAAACTGAAATTAGACGACTCTAAATTGAATATAACCACCAATGAGGCTAAATGTAGCCTCTGCTGTGGTGCTTCCTATCAAGGCCCTGATCATAGTTGAACTGGATATTCCCACATCAACTAGCAAGTATTTAAAACACATTTGAAGATTTATTTCACATTTATTTTATTTTGAAAACCCTAAAAGAGAGACACTGAATGTGTGGTTAATTCAAACCTGGTCCAATTTATTCTATATTGATTACAGACTCATAAATTTAAAAAGCCGATGTAATTTGTGAAATTGTTACTCACAAATGGGGGAATCTCAGTTTTTTCCTTAAATTATCTAAAATCATGTCTAGCCAAGTTCTTGTTAACCTAATATTGTGGACCGTCTTGTCTCAAGACATGGATGTACCGCTCGTCTAATGAGCTGTATCATTACACCCTACTGCACAGCCATGCTGTTTATAGTTGCTACAGGACACACTCAGATTAAACAGCTTTCTTCTGATTTTCAAGCTTTGGCATTAATTATTAGTAAATTACTTGTTTACGCAGAAATGGCTGTCCACTTTGGAGAGCCAGCAGCACTGAAAGGGGAAAGGTTTCTCCCTGAGGCGATGGTCTCAATAAAATGTTAGGATTAATAAACCTTTAACCAGCCTTTAAGTATTTGGTGGAAATCACCTGCTGCAGGCTGTAAGCCTTTAGTTTCTTAGAGTTTTATCAACTGTATCTTGTTACCATTCACTGGCCCAATGTATTTATTTCCCTGCCCTTCAACATACCATTCACTGTAAAAAAAACAAAACACAGAAACATAGACGTAGAATGTGTACAGTCTGTTTGAGATACATATCACAACCTAAAAGTAGAACGTTTCATGCTGGCAAAGGAGCAGAAGCAAGAAGAGATTAGACACATTCATGTAAAAACACTGCAGTGCAGTGAGACTTAACTTAAGCCCTGAATATCTTCTGTTTACTTTTTATGTCATGGAATATGGCTCTGTAGTGTGACCAGATATGACCATCAAGGCCCATGACACACATTGAACAAAAATAAGGTTGTAGCTGAGTAACTCAATTCTAAAGCCAAACTCGGCTTACCATAAAACCGGACTAAATGTCTAATTTTAATCTTTAATTAAAAGTAGAGAGAGCTCTCCCTTGTTTCCCGACTGCCTCCATAATGCATTTTAGGGGGTTGTAAATCCCCTTTCTCATGGTAGTTCTTCAACTGGATTGTGACAAATTGCCTTCACTGGATTCTAGTTTAAATGTCTGTGTACCATGTTTGGCTTTTTGGTGCTTGTGTATAAATGTAAAATTTCACAAACACTGTAATGTTTGTTTCATTGGTTTTGTATTCTCTTTTTAGTCCAGGTGACGTTTGGTTATCCTCTATGCCGTGTCTTTGCTCCTACTGACTGTGATGACATGTATTTGCCTCATTCCTCTTTGTCCCCCACTTTTTCAGTGTGTATTAAACAGTAATGTTTGTGCTTTTCCTGATGGTTTTTATGGAATGGCATGGACAAAACAAGGCTACATTGTTGTGGTGTTTTGAGATGGGTGGTGGTTGGTCTGGCTGGTCATTACCATGTAAAGACACTAATGTTCATCGTTGAAAGATGGGAGCATTTCAAGAAAAATAAAAAACTAATGTTGCCCTGTTGACATATCAATGAATTTCCTGTTTCTGAGTCATTTTTTGGGTGTTTGTTTGCCTTAAAGTAGTTGAACCTGTTAGTTGAAGTAGTAATTATTTAAGCATTTGGCTGTCAGGAACCACTGACTGTCAATACAACAACCAGAATCTGTAGGCATCAAATATACAGGCAACCTGGTTGGTCATCTTATCAATAGTGATGGTGAGCTATTAACATTTGACCAGAATTAGCAGATTATGCATTACTCACAGATTTGCACGAAGAATTGAATCACTATTACTGAGAAAACAGGAAAACTGTGGGCCTTGGCAGAATGCCAAGGTTTCTTATCGCTGTGCAAAACGATGGAATTTCGATCTCAGTATTTTCCAGGTCTATGTCAGTACCTTCTAGGTCAATTGTATGAACAAAAGAAAAGAAGTGTAGGGGAAAATATTTGGATAACCAGACTTATTTCGTTTCATTTCCCTTTTATTTAACCAAGAAATACTCCCTTTTTACCAGTGGGTCCAGGCCAAGACAGCAGCACACAAACATTTTCAGACACAATCTCAAACATTAATGGGTACAATAAAAGTAAGCAGAAGTTTTAAAACTATCTGCAACAAAGTGTTCAGAGGGACTACCTCCTGTAAACCTAAAACATTCTACATCTGATTCCAAGCACATGGAGCAGCATACTGAAAAGACCTCTTTTCCAGTTCAGTCTGGACCCTTGGGACATTCTGGGATATTATAATTATATCAAATTTAATTTTGTTTCTTGTGTCATTCATTTCTTTCCTTCCTTCTTTATGTTCTTACCTCCTTCATTCCTTGTGTCCTTTATGTCTTATCTCCCTTCCTTACTTCTTCCCTCTCCATCCCCCTTTGTCCCTCTTTACTTCTTTTCGTTGTTCCCGCCTTCCTGTTTCCTGCCTCCGTTTCTTTGTGTTCTCAATCAATTAAACAGTTATTGGAATCGGCCAATTTTCCCTTGATTAGCTCTGAGCTATGATTGGCAGGTACGCTTCTTTGTTATTTCACTAAATGTTTCAAAACTAGAAATTCCCTCCATTTTCAGTATAAAAATGCATCAGCCAAAGGCATGTACTTTGGTGGACTGTTCTGTATTTAATACAAATCAAATAAAGGTTAGGGACATGTACTGTACTTTAGTGCATAAAAGGGATAATCTAGTTCATTTTATTTTATTGTTGATGGAATCAAAATGAATTAAGTATTGGCAACTAAAAGCATAATTGGTGCTTCTCTAATCAGAAGCTTGCTATGGTCTGATTATTTCTCCTAAATTTGCTTAAAACTGTTTCTTGACCTACGCTGACCTGTAGACATCTTTATCTTTCCCAGTTTCTCTGCAGTATGCCATTCTGACTTTTCTCAGAAACTCAACTTTCAAAGAAAGCAGCTAAAAATTTAACTCACAGAGAAGAGTCAATATTTAATAGACTTTTCCATTACCCATTAGCACCTTTCTCTTTTTGGCATCCAACACCAGCCTGCAATGAGAAAAGTGCTACAGAGACATACTGACACACTTTGCTGAAATGGGTCAAAAAAAACTCTCAGGAAACATGTCTGATGTAACACTGGCCTAATTTAACAAGATTGCTGCATTAAAATTTCGTTAAACCCTGCACACTTAAGAATGGAAAATGCAGTAAGGACAAACTCTCCTTGTTACAGCCATCAGTATTGCTGTGGTCCACCTGTGAGGCACTTTGTGATGCATATGGGATGATGTGACTTCCAAACAATAAATAAATAAACAAATTGATGGATATACATATTTTAATCAATCTAACACTGCCCAAATTGCTCTGCTCCACCTTGGGGAGGGTGTGTTCAGGGTAATGTGCAGTTTTAGTTTTCCTAATATTCAATTTGACATAGGTGTGATCTTGAATCATTAGCTAAATAGGTAATTTCTTAGGGCAATTGGTTTCACTAGATTTTATGTAGGCGTGTCATTGTAAAAGGGGGTGGAATGCTTCTCAATGCATGACACATTTTAAGATTTTTACTTCACATATTTACTTCAACTTCACAATTATGCACAACTTTGTGCTGGTTTATCACATAACAGATAGAACATATTTGAAGTTAGTGATTGTAATGTGACCAAATTTAAAAAGATTTAAAAGGGTGCTAGCACTTTTTTTCTGTATACCAATGGATGCATATTATAGTTTTCTTTCACAAATATATCCTTTCGGACATCATTCCTACTATTCCATACATGAACAGGTGAGCCACACCACCACCATTCAGAGTGATAGCTGAAGAGAAAGGCTGACTTGAAGAGCATAAATCTGAGCTGGGAGAGTCAGCTTTAAGTGCTGTGCAGGTCAAAGATATAACGGAATCAGTCTGAGCCTTTCTCTTCACCAAGCAGCTCAGCGGTCATGTTAACCTCCATTACCAGTCCTGCACATAAAAGCTTTTTTTCCTGTTCAAATCCTGTTTATTGGGCAGTTTCAGACCTGTGAAAGGATCACATTTTGAGCTCTTTTCTTACACAAAGGTTACATAATGACATGTAAACAAAATCACTTTTAGTGCTGCAATGTTTTAATTAGATATCTAATGTTTGTATTACACAATATTGCAATGCAGTCAACTTGGAATAATGATTTTTTTCCTATTATTTCCTTTCAAACCAGAAGGAGGTCATTTTCATAACAGCATAAAGGGCAAAAGGAGGGGCGGTGAGAGGGGAAAGAGGAGAGAGGATATGAGAGGGGAGGGAAGTGAACCCAGCACACTAACTTCATCTTAGCCTGCAAACAAAGACCTTCTTTGAGACTGACACATCAGTGCCCTTTACAAAGCTTTCACTCATAAACACACATGCATTTGCAAACACATCCACATTATCACATAGATGCACGGGCAGCAAAAAAACAAAACCAACATGTCATTAATACTGTCTTTTGGGGGTTGTCTATGTACCCCTGCTTCTTTTGGGGTTTTTATTAGGAGTAACACTATAAAAATCAATTGCTCGTACCAAGGTGACATTGTATGCTATCACAGCAAAGCTCAGGCCACAGTTTGCTACGCTCCTTGTTTTCCTGATTTGACTGCGCCAGTGCTTGCATAAACAGGTCACGAGGAAAGTAGGTCACTGTGCGCGAGACAGGAGCAGAGAGTGAAAGGAGAACTAATATGAGGCAGAGATGAAGGGAGGGGAGTGACGAAGGCCGTGGCTTGATTTGGTTTGTTTCTGGCAACAGTGATGCTTTTTACAGAGCAGGCAGTCAGTTCTCACGTTGCCTGTTTTCACTTCATAGACAGGATAAGGGGTTACTGAAGCAGGACAAGAAGTAGGAATTCAAGAAGAGAGCAGAGTGAGGAGGATCCCAGGATTATGCCAATCAGGTTGTTTTTCAGCATGAAACACAATGCATCTCTAACCAATGTTTTATTGTAGTAGCTTCCAGGCCTGGTCAGATTCAGGTGAGACGATGAGAAAAATTCCTATCCAAACTTTGGAGCTCAACTGCAACGTAAAACAGACAGATATGTAAACTACAGATGGGCAATAAATCTTCAATGTCTGAACAAGGATTTAAGTGTATTAATTAAAATAAATGCAAATACATTTTTAAACGACTGTTTTATTTATGAAGGGAAAAATCAATCCAAACTATGGAAGCGCAGTACTACTGAAACGGAAAAATAGAAACATTCGAACGTGAAAACTTTATTGTTATAACACTATACTTTTCATGTTTTCGCAATATACTGTCATGTCAATATATATATTTATCAGATCAGGGACTGAGAAAATGTCTCGTTTGTCCGAACTGATTAAGTTCTTAAGATCCTGATATTGTTAAAATAAATATAATATTTTACTTTTTGGAAAGATCTTACAAGTAATAACTGTTCAGTCTTTGCTTTTCGTCTTGGTTTTAAAATTAACCTAGGCATGAATGTGGATGGATCAACACTGATCAACGTGATGAACTCTGTATCCTTTTCCCAAAGCACCAAGCTATTAGCATATTATTAGCATTGCATTAAGATCCTATAATGTAGTTACTTTGTGTGTGGGTGTTTTCTACATATAATTACCAGTGTTTTTACAGCATCAAGACTTTTACACTTTAAAAAGTAATCAGTTAGTGATGGAATACCATTAGTAACTAGTAACATTGGTAGTTTTACATGAAAAGCTCTTCCTTAGTGCAACATTTTTCTGTAGCGTCTGCACCAGCCCACTGCAGGTGCATATTGAAATGTAAAGAGTGCATTAGTCAGGTATATGAAGAGGTGTGTATATGTTTTCATTCACCTATTCAAAAGATTGTCTTCAAACAGGAAAAGAACATTATCTAATCTACCACTTCTTCTTGTGCAGGTTATCATTACAGAGTTAAATAGATTAATATTATGATCCCTTAGACATAACTGTTACATAGACAAAACAGCACAGACTCTTCAAAGAAAACCAGGCATTTCCTGGAAATGAATGCCATTACTCAAACCTAATAAATAAGAAGGTGAAGCTCTTATGCAACAAGCTTTTAGCGTAAGGCGTGGAATAACCTGTTTGCATAATTGTACATACCCTTAAAATAATACTTTATTAGAGGACCTTCTGATATCGTTTCAGCATCCAAACTTCTTTTGTAGGAGTAATCCCACATCACCAATATTTGCTCATTCCACCTTACAAAGGTTCTCCAAATTGATCAGATTGTGAAGGGCCCTGCTTGTCCACTGCCCTCTTGAGGGGTCAGATTTTATGTCAAATACAGGTCCTTCTCAAAATATTAGCATATTGTGATAAAGTTAATTATTTTCCATAATGTAATGATGAAAATTTAACATTCATATATTTTACATTCATTGCACACTAACTGAAATATTTCAAGTCTTTTATTATCTTAATACGGATGATTTTGGCATACAGCTCATGAAAACCCAAAATTCCTATCTCACAAAATTAGCATATCATTAAAAGGGTCTCTAAACGAGCTATGAACCTAATCATCTGAATCAACGAGTTAACTCTAAACACCTGCAAAAGATTCCTGAGGCCTTTAAAACTCCCAGCCTGGTTCATCACTCAAAACCCCAATCATGGGTAAGACTGCCGACCTGACTGCTGTCCAGAAGGCCACTATTAAAACCCTCAAGCAAGAGGGTAAGACACAGAAAGAAATTTCTGAACGAATAGGCTGTTCCCAGAGTGCTGTATCAAGGCACCTCAGTAGGAAGTCTGTGGGAAGGAAAAAGTGTGACAGAAAACGCTGCACAACGAGAAGAGGTGACCGGACCCTGAGGAAGATTGTGGAGAAGGGCCGATTCCAGACCTTGGGGGACCTGCGGAAGCAGTGGACTGAGTCTGGAGTAGAAACATCCAGAACCACCATGCACAGGCGTGTGCAGGAAATGGGCTACAGGTGCCGCATTCCCCAGGTCAAGCCACTTTTGAACCGGAAACAGCGGCAGAAGCGCCTGACCTGGGCTACAGAGAAGCAGCACTGGACTGTTGCTCAGTGGTCCAAAGTACTTTTTTGGATGAAAGCAAATTCTGCATGTCATTCGGAAATCAAGGTGCCAGAGTCTGGAGGAAGACTGGGGAGAAGGAAATGCCAAAATGCCAGAAGTCCAGTGTCAAGTATCCACAGTCAGTGATGGTCTGGGGTGCCGTGTCAGCTGCTGGTGTTGGTCCACTGTGTTTTATCAAGGGCAGGGTCAATGCAGCTAGCTATCAGGAGATTTTGGAGCACTTCATGCTTCCATCTGTTGAAAAGCTTTATGGAGATGAAGATTTCATTTTTCAGCACGACCTGGCACCTGCTCACAGCGCCAAAACCACTGGTAAATGGTTTACTGACCATGGTATCACTGTGCTCAATTGGCCTGCCAACTCTCCTGACCTGAACCCCATAGAGAATCTGTGGGATATTGTGAAGAGAACGTTGAGAGACTCAAGACCCAACACTCTGGATGAGCTAAAGGCCGCTATCGAAGCATCCTGGGCCTCCATAAGACCTCAGCCGTGCCACAGGCTGATTGCCTCCATGCCACGCCACATTGAAGCAGTCATTTCTGCAAAAGGATTCCCGACCAAGTATTGAGTGCATAACTGTACATGATTATTTGAAGGTTGACGTTTTTTGTATTAAAGACACTTTTCTTTTGTTGGTTGGATGAAATATGCTAATTTTGTGAGATAGGAATTTTGGGTTTTCATGAGCTGTATGCCAAAATCATCCGTATTAAGACAATAAAAGACCTGAAATATTTCAGTTAGTGTGCAATGAATCTAAAATATATGAATGTTAAATTTTCATCATTACATTATGGAAAATAATTAACTTTATCACAATATGCTAATATTTTGAGAAGGACCTGTATAGTTCTGGACTTTGTTAAGGTCATCCCTCATTAGGTCATTCTTGTGCTGATTTGGACTCATGTTTGGACTCACTGGGAAGCCCATAAATGAAATCCCTCTTAATCATCAGCTTTGTAGCAGACACATGAATGTTATGTTTGGAGGATTTGAGGTAGGACCAAGGTGCAGATCATGACAAGGGAGCCGCATGGTGAGTTGAGAAGTGTTTAATGAAACTCAATGAACAGAGACTTACAGGCAGGCTGGGTACTGAGCAAGAAACAAATAACCTTCAGGGACCAGGTCCAGGAGGCAAAACGCAGGGTAGTTTAACAGGAGGAACCAGTAAGGAACAATGAAAACCAGCAAGCTTATATACCGAGGGAAGTGGCGTACGAACCAATGAAACAGGGAGACAGGTAATCAAGGGAAACATGACACAGGTGTGGAACAGGCTACAGGAAGACTGAGGGGAATGTGTCTAATTAAACTAATGAGCAGAGGAAAGGCAGGGACATGAAGAACTGAGCAGAAAACAAGGAAACCAGACTAAAGAACAAAACCATGGGAAAAACAGATCTATAGGAAAATATAAATAAGCACATGAAACACAAGAATCTAGGGAGTAACAACTAACAGAAGTAATCGAGTGACCTGGATGAACAGAAAAACACCTGACTGAGAAAACTAAACAATCACAAAACACTAACATGGCAGATTGTAACAATGAAAGGCTTAAGTCATAACTGATTGGCATTTAAAACGGTTTATAATTTATTATTTCATCCACCTTGCCAAACATCTCAGTTCAATATGAGGAAAAGTAACTAAAGAACATGCGACCACCCCCATCTTTCAGTTTGGGCATGTTGCTCAGTGTTGGCTTTGAGTCAAACCTGTGGCCCCAATGTTAAAGTTTGGTTTAATTAGACCATAACACACACTACTTCAGGGTATCTGTTGTTCTCTTGGTGGCCTTGCTGATCAACTTCAGACTCCTCTATTCATCAGTTTTGGAGAAATGTCCGGCTTTTCTGACTAAAACCTTATTATTACCATAAAATGCTTGGTAAGCTTTGTAAAAAATGATTTAGTTAAAGGATGCATATAAGTAAATGTCAAGAAACCCAATAAGAAAGCTGAACTTTATTTAAGGTTAATCAGATTTTCTCTAGACAAGGTTAAGTGTGAACTGAATACTGATGTTTAACGGTACACATCTTTATGCAATAATAGTTACTGCAGTTCTGTTTTTAGTTTTTTCCTCTAAAACATGAATACTTCTCACAATTTCTACTTAAGAATGTATTTTTGGATGCTACACAATAAATGACTGATTGCACTCATCATTTTGGATCCTGAGGCTGCACCGTGGTGCATTTGGTAGCCATGTTACCTTGGAGCAAGAAAGTTTTGGACTCAAATCCCAGGATAAGGGGCTATAGACAATTGATATATTTTGGATCCTCTAAAATATCTCAGTTTTAAACAGAGTCCAACACACTCAAGCAGAGAGTTGAAGTATCCACCTTATGCTTAAAGGTACAACTGGCAAATGAATAAAAGCCACCGTGAGAAAAACCAGTAAACATGTTGTGATATCACCCTGAGGAGGTAACAGTTCATAACCTTAACCTAAAAAACTTGTAGGGACTACCCAAGACAACAGGAAGGTGAACACTCACAGTGAAGCCAAAGGTTTTTACAACGCTTTAACATAGACGAAGTGCAGCATTAAAGCAGCAGTATTATTTATCTCAACATCGTGTTCAAGTAATCAGCATTTGTAGTGTTTTCATAATCTGGGACTGCTCTTTGTAAGACTTGCGATGAAGTTCTGTCAAAACAATTAATCATCACTAACTATCTGATAAACTGAACTGATTTAATTATATGTTTCTGTGTGGATGTAAATAGGATCTGTTTGTCTTGGAAATTGCCATCAAATATCCTATCATAGTCAGGTGGAGTTGTACAAATACAGTAAACTGAATGGAATTGGCAGCCAAACTGCAATTGACGGATGTGTAAATACAACAATATCGCCAAAAGTATGGGATCACACTTCCAAATCCTTAAACTTCCGTGGCCATGGGGGCATGAAATCCAAAACATCAGCATGAAGAGTTCTTCTTGTGAAACACTTGTGAAAGGATGTTTGGCTCTCAGGAGCTCGGTGAATTTCAGTTTGGTACTGTGACAGGATGCATCCTGTTCAAAAAGTCCTTTTTTGAAATTTCTCACAACTAAACGTTAGACGGTCAACTGTTAGTGATATTGTGACAATGTAAATACATGCTGAAGCAACAGCAACTTGATCATGGCTAAGGTGCACAGTGTTCTGAGGTGGCCAACTTTTTTGCATAGTCAGTGGACACGGATTGCCAAGCTTCATATGGCCTTTGGGAATGAATTACAGCAGAGCCCTTTGTGACCCTCCTCATCCTGAACCTGTGTGTGTGGGCTCACCTCCACGCTCAGCATGGGCTCTGTAACCCAGCTCCTTGAGAGCTCTGTAGAATATAAACTATCTATGTGTGTAACTGGAAGGTGCGGATATAGGGGAATGAGAGGCATAGAAAGTGAAAAGTCATAAATTAGTGAATGACAAGGGAGAAAGAATAGAGAGAGGGCAAGATCGTAAATAGATGGAGGATGGGGGTGAAGGAGACAGGGAAGATGAGTTTGCCAGAAGAAAATAACCAGAAGCACTCCTTATTTGGATATAAGGAACTGTTGAATTGTTGCTGGGAGGCGTCCGCAGACAGAATGATTGTGTATGTTGTTGAGAATTAAAATCATGTAATTTCATGTTATTAGTTTAGTTTGCATGTGAGAACATTAAACTGAGATTTAACATGAGTGAGCCTTGGGGAGAGAGTCAGTAAGAGCAGGGGTCAGGGTGGCACAAGGGTGAAACAGGGGTTAGGTTCTCTCGGCAGCTGCAAGCCGTAAAAGCAATAAATGTAAACTTTTGGTCGTGGTATAGATGCCACAAGGGAGCTTGGCTGATTTACAACACCTGATGGAAAAAGGGAAGGCACATTCAGTAAGCTTTGCAGTCCACAGTATAAAGATGTACCTGGAACTTGAAATGACAGACACATCTGGGTAAAGACAGCCATGCTTTATTGAAAATCCATCTCTCTCTGTAAGGGCCCTTACATAAATTCTCTCTTCTTGTTGTAATTTTCCTTCATTGTGTTATTTTGTATATTCATTTTGCATTAGAAATCATTGGATTTATTATCTTCCAAATTAAACTTGCGTTAATCTTAATTTCCTGCTCTTCATTTGTTCTTTCTCACGACATCCGGACTGGGAGAGGTTGAGGCTGCAAGAATATCAGTGATAGCATTAAATACTTCAACAATGTGTACTGCATAGCAGCGAGGGGTTTATAAAGGTATTGTGGCGCACCTCCAAAAGAGACAACACACAGACGTTTCCAGGTACCCATGTTGATATCTGGAGCCGCCGCGTTCCTAGATCTGCTTGTGTTTCACCATCTGAGAGTCAACGCACCCCAAGACTGGACTGTTAAAATAACCTCGTGGTGAATTTTACCATTTTCCTTTGTCTTCAACCTCACTGTGCTAGATTACCGCCAAAAGTTAGAATCCTTTGTGCTCAGGAGTTGGGGGGAAGTTTTATGATCAGGACATCACTGAGTACAGTCGGAGTGGCGCCTCCCCCCACTCTCCACTCACCACCACACCTTTTCGTCATATTCTCAATTGTGCCACAAATGCTGGTTGATTCAACACCCACTGCTGTTTTCTTTATTTTTGCTTAGTTAGATGTGTTACCCTTGTTATGTAGAATTTTGAATGTTGAGTAGGTGAAGATTAATAAATATTCACATATATAAAGAGAGAGCGTTTTGTGTTCATTGTGTGCGAAAGTGATTCGTCAGTCAAAATAAGGTTAACGTTCCACACGTTTCGGCAGAAACGGTCGATTAAACAGTGACATCTCCGGCAATAGTTATTAATTATTACGGAGTATTTAACGGTTATAATTGTCAAAGGCGTCGAGCCACAATTACAACACCAGAAACATCTCTGGTCTCAATTCATAAATGAGGATTATGGTTAAGAAGTTGATTTTGTCAGATTATGATTTGTAATTATAATTATTGATCAATATTAATCAATCAATAATCATAAACCCAACAAAAGAATGTGTATCTGTGCCATGTGATGAAAAATAAGACCCTATACCCTATTGTTGTTTGAAAAATTTAATCATTAAACTGTAAGTATTGTTTATAGCTACCAAAAGGCCAAAATATCCACATGAAGCACTTCGGTTTACACATACACCTGCAGTGCAGTTCCTCTCAGCAAAGTAGATTGCAAACACATCATCAAATCTGCTGCTTACTGGCATACAGCGAACGACCTGGTTGAGGGTGTTTTTCTCCACAACAGCAGGGTCTGCCAGTTCATATTAAAAAGAAGAAGAAAAACATCCAATGGGACAGGAGAGAACAAAAGCAGGTGAATGCATTTAGATCTGCTCCAACCGGTTAGAGTGAAATAGTTTGGCAAGGAGTCAGAATCAACGATGACAGAGGCCCAGAGGTCTCAGAAAGGGAATAAAAAACATCAAAAGAGCTTGCCGGGTCATTTGCCCCACAGGCTTCCTTCCTGTCAGGTCACAAAGCCAGCAGCTAACTGCAGCAATAGAGGGAAGGAAATGTGGAAAAATCAGCAAAGTGTTCCATCACATTAAGGTTCAACCCAAAACACACACCTAGATCTCTCCAGCAAAACTGCAGGTGCACTCATATAAGTTTTGTAAAAGGTGAGCCTGTGTCACAAAAACCACATATTGTGTTTGTGGATTCAGGTCAGCTCTTACTACGCCTCTTTTTAAAGCAGAACCAGGGTACCTCTTACACAGGCCACAGCACAATATTCAGTTGAGAATGACTTCCTCAGATAGAGACAAATGATCTCCTACAGCAGTGAAGCAAACAAAAACTCTGAGATTCCACTGTTAAGCAATTCATCCAGTCGCTGCAAAAGAAGCCTCTGTTGTGCAACGCTTAGTTTGAGTAAATGCAGACAACTTTCTAATTACATCACAACAGAAGCTGTCGGAATCTGTCAATTGTGAAAGGCCAACAGAACAAATGAAAGAGTTTTGAAAGAAGTGGAGGAGACACTGATAGATTTCACAACTGTACAGCAAACCCTTTAGTTGACTAATTGTTATCAAGATTGCACAGTGCCTCGCAACCCCGCTTAACATCATATTACAACCACAAACTTTGCCAAAGCATAAGCCAGTCAACCATTAAATATATTTTATTTGGATTTTATGAGATAAACCATCACAACGTAGTGCAAAATTGCAAAGGGGAATGGCATGAAAAAAGTAGTGTGGTTGGCATTTATATTAAAGGCCACTGCGTCAGTAGTGAACCAACTTGAGCCTGCAAGTTTTTTGGGGTCTTTTGTCAGTTACTCAACATGGTGAAAGCAACAAAACCGCTGGTTCTGTCTGGAACATCTTATGTTAAGAAAATACAGGTCCTTCTCAAAATATTAGCATATTGTGATAAAGTTCATTATTTTCCATAATGTCATGATGAAAATTTAACATTCATATATTTTAGATTCATTGCACACTAACTGAAATATTTCAGGTCTTTTATTGTCTTAATACGGATGATTTTGGCATACAGCTCATGAAAACCCAAAATTCCTATCTCACAAAATTAGCATATTTCGTCCGACCAATAAAAGAAAAGTGTTTTTAATACAAAAAACGTCAACCTTCAAATAATCATGTACAGTTATGCACTCAATACTTGGTCAGGAATCCTTTTGCAGAAATGACTGCTTCAATGCGGCGTGGCATAGAGGCAATCAGCCTGTGGCACTGCTGAGGTCTTATGGAGGCCCAGGATGCTTCGATAGCGGCCTTTAGCTCATCCAGAGTGTTGGGTCTTGAGTCTCTCAACGTTCTCTTCACAATATCCCACAGATTCTCTATGGGGTTCAGGTCAGGAGAGTTGGCAGGCCAATTGAGCACAGTGATACCATGGTCAGTAAACCATTTACCAGTGGTTTTGGCACTGTGAGCAGGTGCCAGGTCGTGCTGAAAAATGAAATCTTCATCTCCATAAAGCTTTTCAGCAGATGGAAGCATGAAGTGCTCCAAAATCTCCTGATAGCTAGTTGGATTGACCCTGCCCTTGATAAAACACAGTGGACCAACACCAGCAGCTGACACGGCACCCCAGACCATCACTGACTGTGGGTACTTGACACTGGACTTCTGGCATTTTGGCATTTCCTTCTCCCCAGTCTTCCTCCAGACTCTGGCACCTTGATTTCTGAATGACATGCAGAATTTGCTTTCATCCGAAAAAAGTACTTTGGACCACTGAGCAACAGTCCAGTGCTGCTTCTCTGTTGCCCAGGTCTGGGGAATGCGGCACCTGTAGCCCATTTCCTGCACACGCCTGTGCACGGTGGCTCTGGATGTTTCTACTCCAGACTCAGTCCACTGCTTCTGCAGGTCCCCCAAGGTCTGTAATCGGCCCTTCTCCACAATCTTCCTCAGGGTCCGGTCACCTCTTCTCGTTGTGCAGCGTTTTCTGCCACACTTTTTCCTTCCCACAGACTTCCCACTGAGGTGCCTTGATACAGCACTCTGGGAACAGCCTATTCGTTCAGAAATGTCTTTCTGTGTCTTACCCTCTTGCTTGAGGGTGTCAATAGTGGCCTTCTGGACAGCAGTCAGGTCGGCAGTCTTACCCATGATTGGGGTTTTGAGTGATGAACCAGGCTGGGAGTTTTAAAGGCCTCAGGAATCTTTTGCAGGTGTTTAGAGTTAACTCGTTGATTCAGATGATTAGGTTCATAGCTCGTTTAGAGACCCTTTTAATGATATGCTAATTTTGTGAGATAGGAATTTTGGGTTTTCTTGAGCTGTATGCCAAAATCATCTGTATTAAGACAATAAAAGACCTGAAATATTTCAGTTAGTGTGCAATTAATCTAAAATATATGAATGTTAAATTTTCATCATGGCATTATGGAAAATAATGAACTTTATCACAATATGCTAATATTTTGAGAAGGACCTGTAGTGTGTAGACCAATCACACAATAGTTGTAGGACACAATAACAAAAAACAAGTTGGGCCAGATGATGCTTTGTGAACAGGCTGAGAGAACCAAAGCATAGCTGCTAGAAAAGAAAGATGTTATTATTTCTTTCACAGCCCAGCCATAAAGAAGAAATGTCTCTGTCTTTATGAAGAATCCACAGCTCTCTAACAGCTTTGCACAACTAGAGCCTTCTTTTTAAGAAAATAGCTCAGGCCTTGTCAGAATGAATGGAGAGAATCTGAACTGCATTTCTGGGGGGCTTTCCACAGTTCTCAATTGGATTCAGGGGTGAACTTTGACCGTGACATTCTAGCACAACATTATACCTTTATCTAAACCATTTAACTGTTGATATGTTGGGGGGTGGTCCTATCTGAGTGTGAACCTTCAACTTGTTTACTGTGTCCCCTACATGTCTTGCAGCAAACTGAAAACTATTGGCTTTCTTTCAACATTGGCTTTCTTTTTTCCACTCTCCCATGATTTTCAAAGTGCATGATCATTTGTCCTGCCAACAGATTCTTACACCTGAACTGTGGAGGCTCCATGAGATGTTGAAATCATGGGGCTTTGTTTTAAAACTCTAGTATGCTTTTAACTTCTCTACAACGTTCTCCCTGACCTGTCTGCTGTGCTCCATGGTCTTCATGATGCTGTTTGTTCTCTAACAAACCTCTGAGGCCTTCACAGAACAGCTGGATTCATGTGGAGATTAAATTATATATATGTAGACTCTGTTTACTTATTAACTGACTTCATGGTTTCTTACAATTTTTTAAATTCCATACTTTATGAAGAGCAAAATAACAATATTTTCCCTAAAGTTTTTGTAACATTTGGAACCGCTGAGTAGAAAACCTCATCAGTTTAATTAACTGGATGTTCCGCAAATCATAAAACAATAAAATTTTAAAGGTGGCTTCTGACTGAGAAGTGTGCTAAAAGTGTATGTCATAGTTTTCTTGTGTTTTTGTGTTGTTGTTTGTTGCATCAGGACTAGATTCTGTCTTTTTCAAAGTCCATAACACAGACTTGTCCTGGACTGGATCATCCTATAGTCAAGGCTCCTTTAAAGCACAGTTTATGTGTGATTTTATTTGGTAAAATTCTAAAACTTGGGACTTTTAACCAAACCCAGTTAAAGAGCAACAGGTCTGGCTTAAAACCTTGATCCAAGAGGGTCTACAAACTAAAAATAAATAAATGGGTGAGAATGAAATGAGTAAACTGGCCTATATTTTAATTTTCTGTGTGCATCAAAAACCGAAATCTATCAATGAATTGGAACAAAACTCATGATGTATTAAATAAACATAAATGCTGTCATTGATGTTTAAAAAATGTATTTCCAAGAAATTCTGAGTTTTATTTCCTGGTTATTAGAATAAGGTGGAAAATTCATACGTTTTATTCCTTTTGGAAAATTGTTAAACCAAATGTCAAATTTTTCTTTCACCTCCTGAAAATGCTATTGGTTGCACTGGATTTTATTTGGGGGTATCAGAATAAAGGGAGCTTTAAACACTTTTAAATTAGTTTTAGTGCATATTTTGAAAACCACGCATCAACAAGATGCTCATCTTTGTTTTGCTTTATCTGGTAAAATCAAAAATCACGAAAACTTGTACGTGAAAAGGATTAATATTTATACTATTTTAATGACACAAGGAAGATATTATGTGCACAGACACTGAGACAATAAATGATTTTTGCCAAATTAGGCAAAAAGTCTTTTGGTGTTAACATGTTGTCTCAGATGAAGCTGCTGTTGGGTGAGGCCAGATCTATGCACCCGTCATAAAAAATTGCCACTAATGTCATCCAAATATTGACTTGATTGCTGTCAAAGGTTTTACGACATGAGGAAGCTTTTACGGGTAATGCGCAACAGTTTCGCTTCAGTGCATGGGTCTGAGAGCAAACATTATCATGTCTGGATCTTTATGAGAAACAAAGTTGTTATAAAAGAATGTTCTTCAACCCATGACAAATTTGAAAAACAGCGGAGCTGCGAGAAGATCTGTCAGCCTGTGTTTTTGTGTTATTTTGATGTTATGTCACATAGAAGACATTTTTCTTTTTCAATTTGCTCATAAGCTCTGGGTCCATGGGGGGTGGATCTCAAGCAGGCAGCAGAGAGGTGTTGGTCAGAGAAGCTGGGGGAACTTGTTACACAACACTGGAGTTATAAACAGCTGCCAGTGTTACTATGAGTTCAGGCAGAGTGAGTGTAGCTTGTTTTGATTCCAGAGGGCTCAGGCAAGGGTAGCAGGGTGTGTGTGTGTGTGCACATACACTTTGGTAATGTGACCTGTCAGTCAGTAATGGGAGGGTTCAGTCGCACCAAATTACCCTCACTTGCGTTGCCTCTGTTTTTCTGTTTTCAGCACCCAGTCCCGGGCTGAGAATTAGGTCAAGAGTCACTGCAGCGAAGCAGCACCGATCTATAAAAGAAAAAAAACATTATTATGCTCATTTGGCTTTCTGTGATAACTCAAGCACTTTATGACTCATCGGCTAAATTTAGACGTTTTCTATCATGAGCTCAAATGGGGGAAAAAAGCGTCGCCTCTGTTCATCGAGCTCAATGGAAATGGCAGTTGTCCGTGTGTTATTGCTCATTGTTGACTTTGGAAAAGCTCCAGCCACGGTGACCTTCAGGGGAGTCACAGACGCAGGTGCTGCTGTGTGTGTGTGTGTGTGTGTGTGTGTGTGTGTGTGTGTGTGTGTGTGTGTGTGTGTGTGTGTGTGTGTGTGTGTGTGTGTGTGTGTGTGTGTGTGTGTGTGTGTGTGTGTACACAGCCTCAAAGGTGATATGAGTGTTTACAAGGAGTGGCGGGAACAGGGAAACTAAGAGAAAAACAGTTGTCACACAAAAATGTTCTCCTGCTGACAGTTCAACTCAGCCTCAGGATGGAACTTGACAACTTGACAGTCAAGAGTGAAGCATATATGAAAAAGTGCTTCTCCACTCCTTTCCTGAGGAGAACATGGGACAACGCAGATGTGACATTGTTTGTACTGTACATCACTGCATACTACCAGCAGAACTGTTTGCTGTAGAAATCAGGAAAAAAATTTGTTTTTGGGACAGACTGCTATCTCTCTGCACATTGGAAACAGCAGGCTTATGTAGGTCAGTCCCTCCCACTTTTTTACAATTCAGCCCCACCTTGAAATTACCCTTCCATGGAAGCTGAGCAGCCTCAAATGAACCCATGGTAAATCTGATAAGAACGTGAGGAGAAGTGAGAGTTCTGGTCAGGAAGCAAGAGAATTGTTTATACATTTTCATTAAGCCCACTTCCCACACCCAGAGCTTCCTGACATATTTCATGACAAGATTTCTGAAGAATTATCTATCTAGCTCCAATTATTGTTACAAACCAATGGTCTAAAGTGAAGTCATGTCTCTGCCATTGATCGTGCTTCACTAGCCGAATGTTCCCTGGAGACCCCTCTTCAGGTCCAACCAAACATCCAAAGGTTTACCTCTCTCTAGTGCTGTTGCTAGTTAGTTGCCAGGACAGAAACACATTCCTTTTAAGGAAGAAATAAAGCCAATGTCCTGTCTGCACAGGAGGGGACTTTGTTCAAAAAGAAAAAGGAAAAATGTTGAGAATAAGGGGGTAACTTGTATTTCTCAGGAGACAGGAATGCAGCATGAACTCCACATTGGGGCTTTTTGCAGCAGCTGACAGCATGGCTGTGGACTGTTGACCAAGATGTTTCCTTCTGAGTCTGCTGTTTTGCACAGTTTGTCATGTACCGGGAATAGTGCAATCTTTCCTCTTCTTATCACAGATGTAGATCTTTGTCACTTTATGCTTGCTGACCGAGACGGAGATTCAACATTACAGGGAAGTTAACTCATAGGTTAAGAGTCAATAAAAAGCACTATGAAAGAAGGGAGTATGAAAAAAGGAAAATAAGAACAGGCTGAAATGTCAGCTACAGTGCCTTACAAATGTATTCATGCTAGGTCACATGTATGGGACAACTACAAACCTATCAAGACATGGCCATCCACCAAACCTGAGGATGGCCAAAGACAGCATAGGTCAGAGAAGCTGAAAGAGGCCCATGGTAACTCTGGGGGAGCTGCAGAGATCCACCGCGCGGGTGGGAAAATCACTTAACAGTATATTTATTATTTATGCATTCCACAAATCAGGCCTCTTTGGATGAGTGGCAAGCCATTGTTAAAGAAAATGCCAAAGACATCCCGCTTGAAGTTTGCCACAGAACATAATAACGCCGCACAATATATCACAAATTTATTGTTAAGACAATATCACTGTACGCAATGCGCATAATAGGAAAAACTGCCATGTACTGCAATAAATACTATCTATTTAGGTCCTTTGTGCTTGTAATTTGTCAACACTTGCTTAATGCAGAAAAAAAGGTTTTAGAAGGTAAAGAGTGGTCGGTAGACAAGTCACTAAGAAACTACAACCATGTTGTTTCCAAACCAAAACAGCAGATGTCGGCCAGAAGCCACTTTTTCAATAAAGCCTTGTTAAGATTATTCCAGTTGCTAGATAGACCTGTCATTATCTGAGATCCATGTTTGCTGTAAACCCAAAACAAGAAGACATTAATACTGTTATATTATTTCTTTTTTCATGTCGTGTCAAATGCCAAAATTGTTTGTTTATTTTCCTAATACCATACAGCTCTACATGGTGGTGGCATGCTGTGGGAATTTTGGGTTGTTTTCCCAGCAGGAAAATGGATGACGCTAAATACAGGACAATCCTGTTTCGAGGCCGGATAAGAACTAGAGCAGACTCTCACCTTCCAGCAGGGCAAGACTTTAAGCATCAAAATATTTACCAGTCAAACCTAATCAGAATTTAGGCTAGACTTTTAAACTGCAAACTGTTCACAGACGCTCTCTATCCAATCTGACCAAGCTTGATCTATTTTACTAAGAAGAACGAGCACAAATGTCAGTCTATATGTGCATTGTTGGTGGAGATATTGCAGGAGGTCCTAAAAGTTATTGATTATTAACACAAATCAATTTCTTGTTTTGTTTATCATATAAAATTCCAATAAATGTATTACAAATTGTGGTAATATAACAAAATATGAAAAAGTTTAATACTTGAATACTTTTGCAATACAGTATATGTGAGAAATAAATCAATATCATTGGTATTGGGCTGCATGGTGGTGCAGTTGGTAGCACTGTTGCCTTGCAGCAAGAAGGTCCTGGGTTCAATTCCCAGCCTGGGGTCTTTCTGCATGGAGTTTGCATGTTCTCCCTGTGCATGTGTGGGGTTCTCACTGGGTACTCTGGCTTCCTCCCACAGTCCAAAGACATGCCTTTTAGGTTAATTGGTCCCTCTAAATTGCCCTTAGGTGTGTGAATGAGTGTGTGCTTGGTTGTTTGTGTGCTGCCCTGCAGTGGACTGGCAACCTGTCCAGGGGGTACCCCGCCTCTCGCCCATAGATTGCTGGAGATAGGCACCAGCTCCCCCGTGACCCACTATGGAATAAGTGGTAGAAAATGACTGACTGATGATAATCAGAAATATTGCGACAATTGGATTTATTCATAATATTTAATAGAACCTTCTCTGACTGTTACATATTATGTGCAACTCAGCACAAAGGTGGGGCTTTCATATTGGACTGACAGTACAGGGACCTTTTGCCTAAATAGTCACAGAAACAAACAAAAGTAGTAACTGAATTAAACTGCGTAAATTCAAGGATTGTGGTTGAACGGCTTAAACAAGCCAAACAGTAAAAATGAGGTCTTTCCATACTGGCTAATTGGTTTCTGGTGCATAGAAAATAACGACACCTTCATCCAGTTATATTACATTCCTATGACTTACATTTATTGCTCATCTTGCCCGTTTGCTTGTTAGCTGTAACACACATGCTTTTGGATGTTGTGTGTGCCATAATGTAACTGCTGCTTTTCGCACTCCCAAAGCTGCTGAACCTCCATTCTTCTCCAGTTAGATCTAGTTTTTCACAAAGCAGCAGGCCTTAGGTGAGTGAGACCTGAGGGGATCAAGCACAGACATTCCAGTGAGTCTGGTTGAAGGTTTTTTTTTGGGATACGGTCTCAGAAGAAGAAGTTTGGAAGGTTCAGAGAGAATGGATACACTAAACAGGCCAGGGGCCGTTTTTGAAATGGGTAAAGTGGCTTTGCTTTGCATGGATACAATTTAAAGGTGCACAAAGTGAACATTTAGCAGGAAGGCATGACAGCGTAACTCTTTATCAGGCCCAGCAGAGCTGTATAAATTAAAATGTATCAATCTTTGAACTCACTTTGTGAGTTTTAATATAAACTCTTTAAAATACAGATTATAGGAAGAAATACAGTCACATAAATAATTTTGGACAACCAAGATATTTGCACACATGAATATTCAGTCAATATCAACGAACAACAAAGATTTGAGAAATAACCTTTATGTTTTTTGTAAAATGTTTTAAAAAATGTTATTTATTGTGACGCATAAATTAGAAGACCCCTTAAAACTGCACACAGGCATATGACATCAGGTGCACATGATTAGAGTAACACACACAGGAAGAGTTGCCCTAACGAAGACAATTTTACTTCAGTCATAGATAATTTTTTAGACAACGTGACATTGATGTCTGGGTGTGTTCAGATGAGTGGGTTCACGGGGGGTTTTAACATTTTCTTGAGAACTTTAAACTAGCTGAAGTTGTTTTTTAACATGACAACATTAAAGTGACCACAGGTCTACCTGGCAACATTAAACAGCACTCCATTTGGGGGTAAATTGCAGAAAAGACCCACAAGATTTCCCCACAAAGGCAAGAGCTTAGTGAAGTATAATGGATAATGCGCGCTTCTCTCGTTGCTATTACTGTGCCAATTGACCCATGGACTCACAATATATTGATTTTATACTACTTTATCTCATTAAAGACTTGATGAATGAATGTGTTCTGAAGTGACACAGATCACTTGACTAGAGCCATGATTACTTTTTTTTATCAAATATGTTGACTTCAAAGTTAGGACAATATCTGGCTGAGCCGTGTGAAGCTGCAACAAATGTGTTCATGGGAGACATTCGATTTTCTGTTCAACGTTGAACTGAATAATGTTTTGCATTTTTTTGTGACTAACCTTAACTCAGCATGGCTTTCTATGGCGGCACCAAATGGTGCTCTGTTCCAGAATGAACAAACCTTGAAACTGAGAAACTTATAAGACAAACTTTACCTTTTTTAAATAAAAAATTACAATATTTTCTCTTCATTGAAAGGTGGTGGCTGCTTGTTTGCATGTTGGCGCCGTGGTCAGAGTTCAGGCAGGGTCCGGTTTTTTTTCCTGTACTGATCTATTAGGGCTAATGGGTTTTTTTTGTTTAGATGTAGGGAGGTATTTCAAGTGGAAATCAGGATTGGAGACCACTTAGTATCTAACCTCCTATGGACAGCAACCAGTAATGTTTGAGTTTAGATCACAGAGACATGATCTTGAATGCACCAGGCCCAAAATAGCAAATTAACTTTCCTCCCCCATACAAAATTCTTCCCTAATTCTACTTATTAATGTAAGCACTGTGTACTGCAGGTTAGATACTGATTGCTCAGAAGGATTTCACATGACCCTGCTTCAAAAACAAAAATAAATCAAAAACCTTTTTTCTTTAGGTGCCAATTTAGCTGCAGTCAATCAAATAATAAATCAATTAAGGTTGTTTTTATCATCGTGACATAATATGATGAATCACCAGGTCATGGTATTGTGTTCTCTGAGATTTCTAAGTGCTGGTGGACAACATTAAGACGTATTTGTAAAATGGTTTAAAAGAGCTTAAACAGAAAGTGGCTTTAAAGCCACAGTTGGTGTATCCCATAATAAATTAAGAAATTAGAAAAAATTTGAGAAAAAGTATCTATAGATATAGCAGGATCACTACAAACAAACCTAATGAATGCAAGTGCCGCATCAGAGCCGTTCTAACCGACTTGTTTTAGAATATGTGCCCATGGCTTCCTGTCTGATACAAAGGACTCAACCATGAGCCCGGGTTCCTCGCCGGCCTGGTTACTACGCCAACCTGTTGCATGCTCTCAGCCAATGGCAGGCCTTGTATCTCATTTTGCAAAGAGCCCCCGCGTCTTCCCTCACCGAGTGCACTACATGTGAGATGCAGCAGCATGCAAATCGACAAAGCATGAATGAGAAAACCATTGAGGAAACCTGCAGAGGAAATTAAAAGGGTATTAACTGGAACCACTGCTTGGGAACATGAATAACACATCTAGGAGCAATCAGTTTACTCAGAGGAGCTGTAACTTCAATCATGGAGGCATGGAAGGGAAAATTAGTTCTGCGTCACTATTTCACAGAGACACTTAAGACTTTGGGCTTTACAGTGCTGAGGAATGAAGGTGGAATAAGTTTACAGTTAATGTAATTTACACTAAAAGGTAAAGTTTTTCTGACTTATTTAATTAAGCAATCATTTAATTTAATACATTGCTTTGCATGCTGTGTAATGTAAATTACAGATTAGAAAAGACGAGTAATTTAGAAATCATTATATTGGGGCTAAGTTCTAATTTTATTCAAGAGAAAAACATTGTGCTGCAGGTTCATTGATGGAGGTTCCTGCAGAAAATGCAAGAATTACGCTTCCATGCAAAAACAAATTCCTTCGCTGAGCTTTATTTGATTTTTATAACACTTAAAAAAGTGTTTCAAAGTGAATGCTGTTGGATTCTTGGCCAATAGAAAGGAAATGGCTGGGGTTCTTAGTTTGAAACAATTAATTTGAATAAGAGAGAAAAAACAATATTTCAGATTTTTCAGTAACTGAACAGTGCTGATACAGTGAGTATGAGCTGATTCTGATCTCTGGCTGGTTTTTTGTGCATCCAGGACTAGACTTTGCCAAGCTTTTTCTGTTTTTCTTTTGTTTGAATGTTTTGCATATAGAGAAAAAAAAAAACATATTTTTTAAATAAAATTTAATTGAACACACTGTAACAGTCCCACCTCTAAGCTCACCCTTGATCCCAAGCTCGTCAAACCTGACAACAGCAGGTTCCACACATATTTGTTTCCTCTGTATTTCAAACAGGTCAGGCATAGTTGCTGTAATATTGAAGGTCTGTTTTTGTATGAAAAAAGAAATTTCAACAGAATTAAAACAAAGATTGTTTTAGAAAAAATATGTGAACAGTACCTGAACACCTTGAAGTTGATGTGTACTTGCCATATCAATTTACTGTAATTTGCATACATCAAATTGACTTGCTTAACCACGCTTGCTTGGGGAGGGCACCAAAAACTTGCTCCAGCCCAGGGGCCTACATCCTTCTAAATCCAACCCTGGGGGGCATCTCTACATTACACTCCTGAAATATAATAAATGTAGGACAAAGAAGAAAAAGTAACAATAAATAAAAGGCAATAAAAAAAATTCTCATCTTTAATTTGACACAAATATCTTTTAAAGCAAAGTTTAAAACTTGAATACAGTGCATATTGGCAATGAAGGGATGATGTGTGCCGACAAATGTTTGAAACAATGTTCAACCAAGTTGTGCAATCTCCCTGGCAGTTACAAAGAGTTAGAGACTCAGTTCCAAGGATTACTGAGGCTGCACGGGATCCAGTGGCACGTGGTGACACCCAACACCTTACCAAGACTATTTATATTGGCTTAATCTGTCTGTTTATACGGTCAAATGTTTGGACAATAGTCCTGACAGATGGATTTGGTGCAATGAAAAGCTTCAGCCGCCTTCTGTGTTTTTTTTCTTTCCTATGCCTCATAAATACCATTCAGAAGATCATTCCTATTACTTCTCTACCATGTGGGTCTAGGTGAAAGTCATGAGTCATTATCTAATTTCAAACCAGTTTCAAGAATAAACAAATGATTTTGTCTGTAACTTTGGAAACAGATAAAATCAGAGCTCCCAGGACTTTCCACACAGAGTGACTCACTTGCCACACTGTCTTTGTGGGATCTGAATCAGTGTCTTACTTTACACCAAGGTCTTTAAGACATCTATGCAAATCGTGCTCATTTTGAGCTTTGTAGCAACGCAAAGACCTTGATGTACTGAGTCACTGTTTTAAATACAGGTCCTTCTCAAAATATTAGCATATTGTGATAAAGTTAATTATTTTCCATAATGTCATGATGAAAATTTAACATTCATATATTTTAGATTCATTGCACACTAACTGAAATATTTCAGGTCTTTTATTTTCTTAATACGGATGATTTTTGCATACAGCTCATGAAAACCCAAAATTCCTATCTCACAAAATTAGCATATCATTAAAAGGGTCTCTAAACGAGCTATGAACCTAATCATCTGAATCAACGAGTTAACTCTAAACACCTGCAAAAGATTCCTGAGGCCTTTAAAACTCCCAGCCTGGTTCATCACTCAAAACCCCAATCATGGGTAAGACTGCCGACCTGACTGCTGTCCAGAAGGCCACTATTGACACCCTCAAGCAAGAGGGTAAGACACAGAAAGACATTTCTGAACGAATAGGCTGTTCCCAGAGTGCTGTATCAAGGCACCTCAGTGGGAAGTCTGTGGGAAGGAAAAAGTGTGGCAGAAAACGCTGCACAACGAGAAGAGGTGACCGGACCCTGAGGAAGATTGTGGAGAAGGGCCGATTCCAGACCTTGGGGGACCTGCGGAAGCAGTGGACTGAGTCTGGAGTAGAAACATCCAGAGCCACCGTGCACAGGCGTGTGCAGGAAATGGGCTACAGGTGCCGCATTCCCCAGGTCAAGCCACTTTTGAACCAGAAACAGCGGCAGAAGCGCCTGACCTGGGCTACAGAGAAGCAGCACTGGACTGTTGCTCAGTGGTCCAAAGTACTTTTTTCGGATGAAAGCAAATTCTGCATGTCATTCGGAAATCAAGGTGCCAGAGTCTGGAGGAAGACTGGGGAGAAGGAAATGCCAAAATGCCAGAAGTCCAGTGTCAAGTACCCACAGTCAGTGATGGTCTGGGGTGCTGTGTCAGCTGCTGGTGTTGGTCCACTGTGTTTTATCAAGGGCAGGGTCAATGCAGCTAGCTATCAGGAGATTTTGGAGCACTTCATGCTTCCATCTGCTGAAAAGCTTTATGGAGATGAAGATTTCATTTTTCAGCACGACCTGGCACCTGCTCACAGTGCCAAAACCACTGGTAAATGGTTTACTGACCATGGTATCACTGTGCTCAATTGGCCTGCCAACTCTCCTGACCTGAACCCCATAGAGAATCTGTGGGATATTGTGAAGAGAACGTTGAGAGACTCAAGACCCAACACTCTGGATGAGCTAAAGGCCGCTATCGAAGCATCCTGGGCCTCCATAAGACCTCAGCAGTGTCACAGGCTGATTGCCTCCATGCCACGCCGCATTGAAGCAGTCATTTCTGCCAAAGGATTCCCGACCAAGTATTGAGTGCATAACTGTACATGATTATTTGAAGGTTGACGTTTTTTGTATTAAAAACACTTTTCTTTTATTGGTTGGATGAAATATGCTAATTTTGTGAGATAGGTATTTTGGGTTTTCATGAGCTGTATGCCAAAATCATCTGTATTAAGATAATAAAAGACCTGAAATATTTCAGTTAGTGTGCAATGAATCTAAAATATATGAATGTTAAATTTTCATCATTACATTATGGAAAATAATGAACTTTATCACAATATGCTAATATTTTGAGAAGGACCTGTATAACACTAATTATGAACTAAAGAAGTTGATAAATGTTAGAGCAAACTTGGTTGACAAATATGAAGTTCTAAATGAGGTCATAAATCTGCCTTTTTAATTGAACTCACAGAAACAGTTTTAGGGTGAACTATATTCAGAATTAAAATAGTGATATCAGTATGCATAATATCAAAATTGCTTCACACTACGCACACAAATAACATGTCTCGCCGGCCAAATTTATTCTCACCCCTGCAGGATTTATTCTTTTTCTATAATGTTTAACATGGTTGGAGAATATAGAGAACTCTGTGTTGATTTCATCACAAGTTATGGAGCATTATCCTGATGAAAGACAGAGTAATGTATGTTACTGAAATAAAAAGAGAATTAATTTTAAGGGCTTTTTACACATCTTTACTAGGGGGGAAGGAATATGTTTGGCACTGTCTGGATCAGCTCTAGCTACCCTGCATGTCCAAAAGCAAACTTAGATCATTGTAGTTGAGATTCTAAGGCTTACAGAGAGCCATGGGAACATCACGATGACAGAAAAAACGTAGTATATTGGTTTTTTCATCCCCACAATATGCAATAATATTGTAATCTCTTTTCATGATTTTGTGCATCAACACACCCCGTCTGAAGTGCAAATAATTATTTTACCGGATGGAGACCCTAATCTCCCAACACTCTTCATTTCTACAGCAGGAACGAAACAATAAACTCAGCAGATGTTAAAACCTGCAAAAATGGCTCCGGCCTGTCCATCTAACATTTAATTCTAAGCGCTGGTAGAGTTAAACTCCTGGGTTTCATTTTTAGTTATTCATAGTTTAACCACCAGGACACCTCATGAACTGTACTGGGTTGTCACAGGGACTCCTTGGAAACAGACACAAAAAAAGTAATAACTTAAAATAAACAGTTAGGTCCTGCCCTGTAGGGGTTGACCCCTGTAGGGGTTGACTGCCAAAAACATGGTATTTATAATAAGAAGTATTTATAATACTTATAATGTACAGTCATATTCAGTAATTAGAAAATGCTTCCTGATGAGGCTTGTTTGCCACATTAAAAGTATCCTTTTGTACAACCCTTAAGCAGGTACTAAACATGCTTTTCATAAAGACCACATTTCTGTATTACAAAGGGTTTTTTATTAGGCAGATGTAATATTATAATCCCTAAATGTTGTCACTAGCTGTAAGCAACAAAACTTTATATTTAACAAAAATAATGGCTTGTAAAACATCATTCTGAGGGTAATTAATCCATATAATCGATTTCACTTAGTGAACTGAGTTACTGAAAATACATGTTTTCAATAGGATTCTAATTTATTGAATGTGGCTGTGTAAGATATGTAATTTAATATATAAGCAGGTGCTTTATGAGAGCAGCTGATAAAATTTTTGTTTTAATATCAGAGTATTGTTTCTTTTGAACCATTGAACACCTATCTGACCACTCCTACTCAAACACACACACACACACACACACACAAACACACCTGGAATGTATTAAAAATCAATTTAGGCTCTTATCTTAGCATAAATCTTTAGTATCAGCAGCACTGTATCCCACATAAACATACGTTTTACTGTGAAGTCCCTTGAGCTTCTGGGAAAAGTCAAAATGAATGCTTGCTCTGGTGCCACGTGAATTTCTGGTTAAGTAGGTCAGTCAGTAAGTCAGGAGTGGCAGGGGAAGGAGCGCACTAACACCGGCTAACTCCATTACCTCATACAGAGGATTAATGTCAACAAGCCCATCCATCTGGCTGCAGCTATCCTGGTTCAAATGACTCCCAACAAGAGCAGCAGAGATTTGTGTTCCCGTTCTCCTGTTGAGCTCTGTAAAGCTCCACAAACACACAAACAACCTGAAAGCACTGCATAGACATGTTCCTGTAGATCTGTAGACAGACCCATGCTAAACAGGAGGTCAACAGACACCAACGGGCCACTAAAGTTCCATCTGAGGAGTGAGTAGCAGACAATAGAGGAACTTCCTGTTTGTGGATTTGTTTGTCAGAGAATGAAATGAACTTGGAGATGAGACACAGCGGGCTTCCCAGTGTAATAACCCTTTAAACAACTTATCAAAAGGATTTTAGCTCCTAGAAGGAAAACATAAAACACAAAGTGTTACAATTCAAATTCTCTCTTTGGGAAGGGCTATGTTTGTCTTATGAGGAAGTAGAAAAGCCCCTGAGGAATATAATAAAAACCCCTGTGAATGCTGTCAGGGTGATCATATAGATTCATGGATGGAAACTGAAAGGATATTTTTAGTTCTTTATCAGTCTGCAAATATGGCTAACCATAATTAACACAGCAATAGCATGCCAGTTGTCAGTGATCCATCACCTGAGGGTCTGTTAAAATTAAACCCTTACACTGATTTGAAGCATCCACTGTTCCCATTTGGTAATTTACAAAGAATTTAGGTTGCAAAACAAGTCACTGTCCCTGATCCAGCTGAGTGACAACATTGTACCTCCGACTGTCATAATGGTAAATAACCGACTCTTATAAAGGCGCAACAACTAGCTAGACAGAACCAGTTTAATCTGGGAGACATGAAATATGGGGAGAACATGAAGGTGAGACGGCATCTTGAGGCAAACAGTGGAAGGGCTAATAATGGAGTCAATTTTAAAGGGGCAGAGGAATCTGGGTGCGAATGTTTTAGAGTGGGCTTTGAGTGGAAACTTGTCCGGGTGAGTAGGTGGAGCGGGTATCCTTTTTCTGTCTGCATATTTCTTATTCTGGTGAGAAGTTCTCTGGAGGGCGGCCTTGGTTTGGTTCCAGATCTTTTGGCAATGAAGTAGGTGGGTTCTGATGGAAGACAGGATTGAGTCAGGGAAAGAAGTAGTGAGAACTGAGGGTGGATAACCGAGGCTGCAGAGATGTGCGAGTTGTGAACATATCCCACCCATATGAGTTAACTGCTCCATGAAGTGAGGTTATTGGCGCAGAGACATCAGAGAACGTTCTCAAGCTCCTGGTTAAGTCTCTTCCAGTGACTATTAGTCTGGGGGTGGAATCCTGAAGAGAGCTGAGATTTACCCTCAAGAGCAGAACAAAAGTTTTTCCAGACCTGAGAGATGAATTCTGGACCTCTGTTTCTGATTTCTGATGCTATGCCATGGAGTCTGAAAACGTGGTTTATGAGAAGTCTGGAAGTTTCTGCAGCAGATGGAAGCTTGGAGAGGGCAATAAGATGATAGGCCATAGAGAAGCGATCGATAATGGACAAAATGACTGCTTTATTCTTGGAGGACGGAAGCCCGGTAACAAAGTCCAGTGCTATGGGACCAGGGACAGCTAGGGACAGACAAGGGCTGAGGTAAACCTGAAGGAGGAATATAGGAGTTTTTGTTTCTTGCACAGACGGTGCAGGCAGGGACATACTCGACCACATCTTAATTAAGTGATGGCCACCAGAAATATCGATAGAGGAGAGCTATGGTTCGACTTGACCCAGGATGGGCTAAGAATTTTGAGGTGTGTGCCCACTGGATTACATGAAATCGGATGCTGGAAGGGACGTAGAGATGACCAGGTGGTCCTCATGTTTGTCCTGCCGAGCTCTTTGAATCTGATTCTCCTTATCCTAGGAAAGACCACCGACAACACATGACAGCGGGATGATGTAAGCTAGTTCAGGAGATTCTTCTGTGGTGGAGAACTGTCTGGTGAGAGCGTCTGGTTTCATGTTCTTGGAGTCTGGCCAGTAGGTTATGGTAAAATTTTAATGGGTTAAAAACAGAGACCAACGTGACTGACGAGTATTAAGACGCTTTACTGATTGGATGTGGGCGAGGTTCTTATGGTCAGTCCAGATGATGATGGGTTGGATTGTGTCCTCAAGCCAGTGTTTCCATTCCTCCGATGCCATCTTGAGGGCATTCAGCTCCTGGCCTTCCATGCCATAGTTTCGCTTTGCAGAGGAGAGTCCTTTAGAAAAAAAAACGCACATGGATGGAGCTTACCATCAGATGAAGATCGTTAGGAGAGCCCGGCTTTTTGGTCTTTTGGTGGAGGTGATTGCAGTGAGTGGAGAAGCTATCAGGCTAAAGTCACATACGAAACATAGGTAGAAGTTGGCAAACACAAGAAAACGCTGGAGCTGTTTTCGATTGGTAGGTGTGGGCCACTCCTGAACAATAGTGATCTTACTGGGATCCAGCATCACTTGTCCACCCTTAAAGATGAACCCAATGAAGGTTATTGATTTGACATGGAAATCGCATTTTTCAGCCTTTACGAATGAACTGTTTACCAGGAGGATTTGGAGAACCAGCCAAGCATGCTGTTTGTGCTCCTTGGGATCCTGGAGAAAATTTATATGACATCTAGGTAGACTAAGACAAACACATTAATAAAGATATCATTTACAATGCCTGGAAAACTGTAGGGGTATTGGTTAGGCGGAACGGCATGACAGGATACTCAAAATGTCCAATGGGTGTTTTAAAAGCTGTTTTCCTTAATCTCCTTCGCTGATTCGAACTTGGTAGTATGCATTTCGTAGGTCGAGCATGGTGAAAACGGTGGCTCCATGAACTGACTCAATAGCTGATGACAAGAGGGGAAGTGAATATTTGTTTTTAATCGTGATCTGGTTTAAGCCTCAATAATCAATACAAGGTGTCAGTGTTCCATTTTTCTTTTCAACGAAGAAAACCCCACACCAACAGGCGTCATTGACATACTGCTCCATAGCCCCACATTCAGTGTCAGACATCCTGAAGAGGCACCCAGTGGGTAAGGGAGTGCCTTGAAGGAGATCTATGGAACAGGGAGGCAAGGACAGAGCCAGGTCTTTACTAAAAATGTTTTGGAGGTCATGGTACTCAGGAGGAAAGTTAGACAGATCAGGGGGCGACTGAGGTCAGCAGGGAAGAGTAGTGGAAGGAACAGCTGAGTGCAGACAAGATGCATGGCAATGAGAACTCCAAGCTTCAATACGAGAAGCAGTCCAGTTAATGTGAGGATTGTGTGTTCTGAGTCAAGGGTGACCTAAAACCACCAGGGACTTCTTAGTAGGAAAAACAAAGCAGGAAATGTTTTAATGGTGATTGCCAGAGGTAACAAACCGTATGGGAGTCTGTTTGAATACTGTGTTCAGAGAGCGCCCATCCGAAGCAGCAACTTTAATGGGGGTAGGGAGATCTTGAACAGGGATATTACATTTCTGTATGAGGTCAGGGTTTATTAAGTTCTGCTCAGAACCTGAATCCAGCACACCCATGACGGGATTTGATTCTGAATAATGCATAACAAAGATTTAAGTACAAAACAGGGGTGTTCAGATTGGTGATTTTCACCCACTAGTGCTGCCTGGTTTACTAAAGGGGCAGGGCTATTGGATGCACAGGGAAGTTCAGCCAGAAATTACCCAACACACCGCAGTAAAGACACTGACAGGTCCTGAAATGCTTCTCTTTCTCTGGGGCCCTTCCTACTTACACAGGCACAGGTACCTGAGGATTAGCCAGTCTTGTCAACTAGGACCTGGTGATGTCACAGGAGGTGCAAGAGGAATGTGTCTGAATATAGTTGCGTTGGTTCTTTGGTTCTTACATTCTGACGTTTTCTGACCGATGATAAATGAAATTTTGCTGGCATCGTCCAGTAAGGAGTGGGGAGAGCGTAGAAAAACAAGAGAATCATGCTCTCCAATGCCTTGGTGAGAAACAGCGCTCCATAGTTGTGCCCCAGAGACAGATTTTTGGTCAGCTCGTTCTTTCATAATGTTAAATAACCGACTCTGTAAATGAGCAACAACTAAAAATGTTTGAAAGAGTTTACTGAAGGACAAGAGGGTGAGAACGGCAAATTGTCAGGACCTTCCAGATGGATCTGGCTCAGTATGTTGGAGAAAGGTGGAAACTCATCAGGAGGAGGTAAGTCGTCCACAGAAGCTAAGTTCTGCAGGTAGAATTACCCAGAGGTTTTCGAAATTGAATCTTTCTAATTTGACCACTTGGACGGCAGCGCTTCAGTGGAGCGATAGGTGTGGACAGGCAGGTGATCAGAGGTTTCCTGAGGGATGATCTCTGAGTCCTGAAGGCTGGCAGCAGAAGAGGTAAGGACAGGGCAGGGTTTACAAGGAGGCGTTCCAAGGAGTTCACAGGGCAGGACGCAGAACAGGAAGCCCTGGACAAGAACACCAGAGGAGTTCAGTGACGCTAGGTGCACTAACAAGCTGACATCTCCTTCCTAGTTCCTGCTCCCTAAGAAACACCTTCTGATTGGACTTCTGATCAATAAGTAGCACCTGTGGAGCTGCACCCGAGGAGCTGCACCTGCCAGTCACACACTGTAGGGGGAGAGAGAACAGCACAACCTGCACACATCGTCTCCAGTAGGACACCCACCTACACATTGTTACTGATAATGCCTCAGAGTCAAGTCACAGCCCCATCAATAATAACATATCTTTTTACGCTCGACTTTGGAGCAAGATGGCAGTGCACAATGGAGTCTTTAGCCCACTTGGAACAGGAAGTGTGCAAAGGGCTAATGGCTACCTCTGTTTTCAGCTCAGAGACACACTTGAGTCCTCCATACTGGTAATCAGCAAAAAAGGTGAAGTCTCTGCAGTTTTTTTGTTATTATACAGATTAAATGTATTTTTAAAGTTTTTTTTTATTATTGAAACAGCAGCTGAGACAAAAATTTCTGATCAATGTGATCAAAATTGAAAATAAACTGTATATATATATAAAACAATGCAAGAAGCAAAAAAATTACATCATGCTATGATCTTCCAAAAATAGCTGATTCCAGCCAAAAAAAGAACACCTACTATTAAGTAATATTTGTAAATAAGGCAACACATTAGGCTACTGCAATAATTTCATTGCTGCCTTGTGATAGAGTAATAATTCTCAAATTTAAGGCAGAAAAACCTATAAGACATAACTGTAAAAAACAGAATCATCTTTTCTTCCTCTGCACTCCTTTTTAAAACACCAGTGTTACTGTGACACTAGTTGTAAAATGATTCATAGTAAACGCCTGTGGTTTAGCACTGATATAACATTACAAAAGGAAACCTTTGAACGATCAGATCCAGTAAGCTGGGATCCAATCATGAAGCATTATGAGCTGACAATGTTTGTCTACAGGGTGTTTTATTGTTGTATGTGTAAATGTGCACATGTTAATGAGAAAACATGAGAGTTATTAAAAATGCATTCTTTTGTTAGGACTTATAAGTGATTGAACAGATGCACAATAATTAATCAGCTGCTGCAGATCAGGACTAAGGAAATATCTTTGGTAACGTAGATCAACACCAGGTCATGGATATTATTGTAGTGGAAGGCAAATTACCATTTTCAAAGATTTTTTAACAAATAAAAATCTGAAAGTTGTAAGTCCTTCACTTGTATGTGTCTACCTGCTTTGCATATCTAGAACCTGAAAATATTTGTTTTCCATTCTTCTTTGCAGAATAGCTCAAGCTTAGTCAGATTGGATGGAGAGCAAGTGTTGCTACATATTCTCATTTAGATTTAGGTCTGGACCGGGACTTATCCATTTTTAACACATGAAAATGGTTTGATCTAAACTATTTCCTTCCAGCTCTGGCTGCATATTTAGAGTTGTTGTCTAGTGTGAACCTTCATTCTCAAATGTTTTGGTGCCACTAAGAGGGTTTCCTCCAGGATGACCCTGTATTTACCTCTGTCCATCTACTCTGACCAGTTTTCCCTGTCTCTGCTGAAGAAAAGAATCACCCCAGCATGATGCAATTTTCCACTACACATAACAGTTTGCATGTACCGTACAGACCAAAGAGTTTTCTTTATTTTCATGACTATGAATATTGTAGCTTCACACTGAAGGCATCAAAACTATGAATTAACACATGTGGAATTATATACTGAACAAAAAAGTGTGAAACAACTGAAAATATGTCTTATATTCTAGGTTCTTCAAAGTAGCCACCTTTTGCTTTGATTACTGCTCCGCACACTCTTGGCATTCTGTTGATGAGCTTAAAGAGGTAGTCATCTGAAATGGTTTTCTTGAAGGAGTTCCCAGAGATGCTTAGCACTTGTTGGCCCTTTTGCCTTCACTCTGCGGTCCAGCTCACCCCAAACCATCTCGATTGGGTTCAGGTCCGGTGACTGTGGAGGGAAGGTCATCTGGCGCAGCACCCCATCACTCTCCTTCTTGGTCAAATAGCCCTTACACAGCCTGGAGGTGTTTGGAGTCATTGTCCTTTGAAAAATAAATGATGGTCCAACTAAACGCAAACCGGATGGAATAGCATGCTGCTGCAAGATGCTGTGGTAGCCATGCTGGTTCAGTATGCCTTCAATTTTGAATAAATCCCCAACAGTGTTACCATCAAAGCACCCCATACCATCACACCTCCTCCTCCATGCTTCACGTTGGGAACCAGGTATGTAGAGTCCATCCGTTCACCTCTTCTGCGCCGCACAAAGACACGGTGGTTGGAACCAAAGATCTCAAACTTGGACTCATTAGACCAAAGCACAGATTTCCACTGGTCTAATGTCCATTCCTGGTGTTCTTTAGCCCAAACAAGTCTCTTCTGCTTGTTGCCTGTCCTCAGCAGTGGTTTCCTAGCAGCTATTTTACCATGAAGGCCTGATTCACACAGTCTCCTCTTAACAGTTGTTCTAGAGATGTGTCTGCTGCTAGAACTCTGTGTGGCATTGACCTGTTCTCTAATCTGAGCTGCTGTTAACCTGCGATTTCTTAGGCTGGTGACTCGGAAGAACTTATCGTCCGCAACAGAGGTGACTCTTGGTCTTCCTTTCCTGGGACGGTCCTCATGTGAGCCAGTTTCTTTGTAGCGCTTGATGGTTTTTGCGACTGCACTTGGGGACACTTTCAAAGTTTTCCCAATTGTTCGGACTGACTGACCTTCATTTCTTAAAGTAATGATGGCCACTCATTTTTCTTTACTTAGCTGCTTTTTTCTTGCCATAATACAAATTCTAACAGTCTATTCAGTAGGACTATCAGCTGTGTACTGTATCCACCTCCTGCACAACACAACTGATGGACCCAACCCCATTTATAAGGCTTGAAATCCCACTTATTAAATCTGACAGGTCACACCTGTGAAGTGAAAACCATTTCAGGTGACTACCTCTTGAAGCTCATCAACAGAATGCCAAAAGTGTGCGTAGCAGTGATCAAAGCAAAAGGTGGCTACTTTGAAGAACCTAGAATATAAGACATATTTTCAGTTGTTTCACACTTTTTTGTTCAGTATATAATTCCACATGTGTTAATTCATAGTTTTGATGCCTTCAGTGTGAAGCTACAATATTCATAGTCATGAAAATAAAGAAAACTCTTTGAATGAGAAGGTGTGTCCAAACCTTTGGTCTCTACTGTAGGTCAAAAAGGTACATTTTGATCTTACCAGATCAGAGCACATTCCACGTCTCCTACAGTTGTGGCAAACTGCAAACAGCATGTTTTATAGCTTTATTTCAACAACATCCTTGTTCTTCCCACTGTTCCATAAAGTCCAGATCTGGGGGATCCACAACTAATAATTGTCCTTTCAACAGATTCTTCCACCTGTGCTGTTGATCTTTGCAGTTTAGGTGGACGGTCATCTCTTGGTAGGTTTGCAGTTGTCCCACACTCTTTCCACTTTTAGGATAATAGATTGAACAGAGCTCTGTGAGACATTCAAAGCTTGAGGTATTGTTTTATTACCTAACTCTACCAGCAGCTTCCTCCCTGACCTCTCTGCTGTGTTTATTGGTTTGTTCACTAATGTTCTCTAGCAAACCTACGAGCAGCTGGATTTATGCTGAGATTAAATTACACGAATGTGGACTCTGCTTATCAGGTAGGTAAGTTCTGAAGGCAACTAGTTGCGGTGGATTTCATTTAGGGGTATCAGAGTAAAAGGGGTTATTATACATGCCTGTGACAGTTTTGAGATTTTTGTTTGTGGAAAGAAATGTGAAAACCTTCTATCATTTTCACATAAAAAACAATAAAACACACTGAAGTATGTGGTTGCAATCTCACAAAATGTGATAAAGTTAGAGGGGAAAGACTACTTTTTTAAGGCACTGTAAAAGATTCTTCAGAGAGACACATAGAGGCAGTAAAGTAGCAGAAATATACATGGTGACAGAACAGGAGTCAGTTTACAGTAAGGGCCTCCCTGCTCCTCCAAGCACTCAATCCTTCCTCCTCTAATTCAAACACCTGGAGGGGAAAGAGGGAGGATTGTGGGCCCCATGTGTGCCCCTGCTCACATGCAGCCAGGATTCAACGTGTTACACCAACACCTTTCCCCAGAACAGGGCGAGCTGTTACGTGGAGTGGCACCACACGGAAACACCAACACATATGCGAGCCCACATTGCCCATAACATTGCCAGGGCGCGGGGGAACGGACAGGTTGCTCGGGCTGGAAATGGGATGCCAGGGTGTCAAAACATCAGCTGTTGTTTGTGTTTGACATTTCACTGCTTGCATGGCATGGTCCAGTGTACCATCATAAGCTGCAGAAAACCTTCCAAGATAGGTTGCCTGCCATGAAAACAGGAGAATTGTTTACATTAAAAGAGAAAGTGACAAATCTCCAACTCGAGACATAAAACTGTGATGACAAATTAAGGGTTCGAGCATATTTTGTTAAACAGGCTGTAACTTGTAGTCCAAGCTTACATTTTGTCTGGCCATGACAGACGTGTCTGGAGCTCATGGAGTCAGACAAACAGGAAAGAGAGCATGCCAAATTGAAACACACACACAATAACACAGGCTGCATTTCTGTGAAGCTTCAGCAAGAAAGACAGGCGGGTTAAGCTGGGATTTCACGCTCAGCATGTGGGTCACTGAACCTGTAGCATCAGGTTTTATTGACCGGATCACAATGCTGGAAATAACTTTTAGAAGTACAGCTGTGTTGGTTTAAACAGTTTCAGTGCAAACTGACCTTCTGCCTCAGCTATGTGCAAATAAATGCCAGAAACATAAATCCAGACAGGCCTTTGTTTGAGCCACAGAACTCTGTTGAGAGAATACTAAGTGGGTTTTTGTGTGTGTTTTTCACCAGGAAAGGAGCAACCAAAGTCACGCTGGGAGAGAAGGTGCTCAGATTTTATTTTTGATCCACTGTCATGTCCTCACTCACCCCCTTTTCTTAGAAATCAACTGAGATTTACGGCAACAGTTTTTCAAATTCTTAAGCCTCTCCTGCATACATGGATTCGAAACAGAAACATGTTAATAATCAGATCAAAGCATAATAGTTAAGATTCTTTAAAAAAAAAACGAGATGTGAAATGTGATAGAGAAACATTGTTCACTATATAGTTGTTCCAGATAAACTGGGTTAGGAGCATGTAGCTAAATTATTGACCAATAACACTTACCATTGTCTGTAAAGCAACAGGAAGAGACGAGGCGGAAATTCATAGATTCTGAGAAAAAGAATGGAAGAGAAGGAGAGGAATGGGGCGGGAGGACAGCACGTGAAGGCCAGGAGTGTGATGTCTGAAAGCCATGTGCTTGGGCTGGGCGTGTGAGTGGCTGAAGCTGTTCACGTCAATGCATGAGTCACTCTGGAGGAGGCTACGTGTACACGCTGCCGCACACGTAGACACACACACACGGATTCATCCATAAGGGTAATAATCGGAAGCATGCTTAATGTCTAAAAAGAATGCAGCAACACAAGAAGCAACGCTTGCAAACACACTTGACACCATAAACTAGAAAAGCACAGAGAAGACAGAGCTCTTCTGCTCAAAGTGAATGAGCAGAAAATGATAGGAAATAGGCTGGTGTCACTGGGGCTCAAAAGTGGAACATTTTCCATAAACCTGACTTGACTTGACTTGGGTTAGTTTCGTCATTTGCAGCCTCTAAGTGGTTATCTTCCTGAATTGCCCTGTATTGTGCTCTATCAGTCCTCCCATTCACTCTGTCGCTCACAGTGATGTGCTGTGTTAATAAATAGATAAATTTTGATCACATCAGACCCAAGCACCTTCTTCTACATGCCTGCTTTGTCCTATATACGGAACTTTATAAATATATCTTCCTATCACTCTTCCATAAAGTCTAGATATGTAGAGTGCACAAACGGTTGCTTATTCGACAGATTCTTCCACCTGAGGTGAAGATTTATGCAGCTCCTCCAGAGTTTCCATGGGCTTCTTTGTTGTTGCTCTGATTAATGCTCTCCTTGCCTCCTTGTCTCGGTAGGATTGCTATTGTGTCATACTGTTTCTATTTTTGGATGATGGATTAAACAGAGTTCTGTGGGTCATTGAAATCCTAGGATAATTTTTTTATAACCTAAGTTAAACTTCTCCACAACCTTTTATGAGCTGTCTGCTGTGTTCCGTGATCTTCATGATGATGTTTGTTCAATAATTTTGTCTAACAAACCTCTGCTGACTTTTTAGAACAACCACAGTATCAGATGGTTGTACTAGATTTTAATTTAAGGGTATCAGAGTAATAGGACCTGATTACAAATGCACACCACACTGTGTAAGTTACGTTTGGCTTTCACATACCATCCTAAAATGATAATTTACCTATTTATACACATATACCCACAGGTGTATGGATTCAGGTACACAGATGTTCAATATTAAGCGGCAGTTGCCGCTAAATACACCTTGCGTTCATTAGTACCGTGCACTTTTCTGTAACATTGCTATTATTGTATATGTTTCTGCAGGTGTAAAATAATTCTTCTAGGGTGTTATCTTGCATTCTCTTCATCCTTGTTTCTCTGCTCTATTCTTTTCTCCTCTCTCCATTTGCTTTATGCCCCACCTCTCTCTCTCTTGCTTCTTTTTTTCCTTTTTGCTTCCGTCTCCGTCTCCATTGCAATTGAAATAATCCCAAAACATTTTATAAAGTTTGTGTATATATATAAATATAAATATATATATATATATATATATATATTAATCAGGCGGAGCATTATAGTGTTAGCCATAATGCTCTAAGTATGATGGGCTTCTTCTTGGCAGTCAGAGATCAGGACACGTAAAAAAAAAAAAAAAAAAAAAAACATTGAAGTTTTAAACTTGACGTGACAAAATGCAGAAAAGTTCAGAGTATAAATACTTTTCAAAGCACTGTACACCACAAATAGACTAAAGCATACTGCAGTGACGCAGAATCAAGAAACGTGATTACATATGTCTCAAAATAGAGCAGTGTAACTATACCAACTAAATCCATGAGCCCCATGGGAGTCGGACTGTGGCAACAGTAGCCATAGTGAAGAAAGTGTTAAAGACACTGAACAATATGCTACATTCATTTGGGAGTAAACGTAGAACTATATATGCTGTGGGCTGGAATAACATCTGGAGAAAATGATCTGTATCCACATGAGGATTCATATTAAGCCTGTCTATAAATAAAGAACCACAAAAATATCTCTCTGCATGTATGGATTGTCAACACCTTCAGCCAAATAGAACAAGATTCTGTCAGCTACATGCAGCACTGCCACATGCAAACAGGATTTCCAGATGGTACTCCTTATAATAAAAAAACATATGGCCACTTCCACTTCTGCCACATCTATTTAAAAGGTACATGCATTGCATCAAAAAAACAATTCAGGATCAAGTGCAATGAACTTCCCAACATACATGAATTCTTTTGTTGTTTCTGGTTCTGCAACAAAGGAAGAACCAGCCAGGTAAGCCAGGGAGTGTCTGTCCACTAAGGTTATATTAAACAACATTTAAACTGCCTATACACTCCTATACAAACGCTCCTGCAATGAGAGTTGTTATGGAACAACCAAAGAGAGCAACGGCCTATTGTCAGAAGTTGAGGTATCCTTCTTTCACATGCTGATCCTGAATCTTTACACTATGTCGTTGAAAACAAAAGAAATTATATATTCGAGCTACTAATAATGAAACTAAGTGATCCGTCCACCTTTGTTTCACTATTTAAATGACATGCTTCTGTCTTACCAAGTAAACAGGACATGAGGTCATCACTCTTGGCTGTGCAAACAATGCAGATGATTTGAATGCGATGGCTGCATCTCAAATCTTAACAGGAATCACAGTCAACCACTAGAAATGTGACAGTCAATAGCAAGACTTTTACCATCATGTTTGCTGAACGAATTTACTACAAACCCCAAGTGTACATATGGTGCTTGACATTACTCATAAGTTTTAAACTACATGGAAAGAACCATATGTCCTCAAACAGTCCTACGTCAAGAGGTGAAGATCATCAATTTGGACTGACAACTATAATCCAGACCTAATTAATCCTCATGATAGACCTGCAATTCCTGGACAAATCAAGGCATGACCTTCAGTCTGTACAGCAGAGCTTCACATCAGGCTTCTCTGCAAAACCAACCAAACTCTCTTCACATAAAGCTCGTCACACATTTCACAGTCAGTTCTGTTTGTTTTACTATTTAGCTGTAAAATCTACCCTTCAATAATAAGCTTTCATCTGGTGACATCACAAAAGACATACGCCAACTAAACAGTTTTAAATGCGTCCTTTTGTATATTTCTTGTTTTTTCTTTATTTACATGTTTTCATTCTAATTTGGCAACAGCACATCACACAGAAGAGGACCAGGACAAGAAAGGAAATCAGGTGCTTCAGAATCTGTCAGAGCTCATTCCTCCATATTAATATTAACGGATCAGCTCAATTCAGCTTCGGATCAATTCTTTCACTAATTTATATCCCTTTTGTACCTAATAACTGTCGATTTGTCCTTTCCTGCTTCCATCTCGTAGAACCATTTGGTGCACATATATTTAAACCATAGCATATTAGTTAACTTTTTTTGTTTTCACATATTTTCATAAATGTTGGAGATAAACCAAACCCTATTCCCATTTATTTTGGTTCTGATCCTCATTTGGGCCAGCTGACTTTAATAAAATGTGACAGATCATGTCTCCTGATCAAACCTATAATAACAGCGTGAACTCCTGCAGTTTATTGCAGCTATAACCACATTCCCTTACAGTAAATATCATGCACTTGTATAGCGCTTTATCAAGTCCCCAGAGACCCCCAAAGAACTTTACACTACATTCAGTCATCCACCCATTCACACACTGACAGTGGTTGGCTACATTGTACCCACAGCTGCCCTGGGGCAGGCCGACAGAAGTGCGGCTGCTATACAATTTGCGTCACCGAGCCCTCTGACCACCATCTTCAGGCAGGGCAGGTGAAGTGTCTTGCCCAAGGACACAATGACTGAGACACACAGAGCAGGGGTTGTAACCGGCAACCCACCGGTTATAGGACGGTCCCCTACCACTGTTGCCACCGTCACCCCAGTAGACAAGCGGAATATATAAACTTACTGTACCTTTCTGGTTGTCGAGTTTAAACATCCTCTCGGAAGATACAAATTAATTCTTGATCAGTACAAAACGGTCCAATGGTAGATGGCAGCATTTTGTACCAGAAAAGGTTTGACACAAATCGATCAAAAATGCAAAGGTACAAAATGGCAAAGAGGCGAAATGACCAGGGCCAGCTCAGTTTTTGTGCCTCTTGTGATGTCATCAACCTGAATAAACACAAAGCATACTTAGCAGGGTTTTTTTTTCTTCTGTGTGCATTTTCAAAGCTTTGTACTCAAGTCCTCAAGTGGAAATCTATACTTTTCTCCAGATATGTTTCTTAGTAAACACACACACGCAAACACTGGATAGTATCTTTAATAGTCAAATAAATACTATTTGGAAGTTTCAGGTTCAAGATTTTTTTCTTATTGCTTCTCACAGCTCCCACAAACAGAGAGAGTGAGAGCTCGCTGGCATGCATAATATATGAGATAGTAAGAGATGAGGGGCAAAGTCCTGGTTCTCCTCTACAACTGCTGACCTATGCAGCAAACCCTCAACACACAATGTGAGGCAAATCCTCATCTAATGCATTCAGACCCATATCCCCATTGCTGAGTGTGCATATGCTGCTGCCAAGTGCTTGGTTGGGCCAGCAGGGCTCAGCGTGTGAGCAACAGACAGACTGAGTCCTAATTTCTATTTGAAGTACGACAACACTTACTTTATTTTCAGGTTTAAGCTACCATGTCCTCAAATATGTCCATAGCAGCAACAGACCTCTATAGTGGTTAGGGTGACAGCTGCCCCAGCTATATGTAGAAACTAAATGTGTCTTTACATAGATTTTCTTCACTCTACTGAGGGAGGCATTACTGACCCCATGCGCCCCCATAATGAACTGATTCATTATGAGTGAATCTATCCTCCATTTGCGGGTCTTTAACGCCACTTAGTGGAATTGTAGAGAACTGTGTACAGTCATACAAAAGGCCTGTTACAATTTAATGAATGCAATTGCTGCAAGAATGTCCAAACATTTAATTGTAATGACTTAACAAAATTTGTTAAATTGTAGCTAATTATACGTTCATTTTGTTCATCAGATTTAGCTCCACTGCAAACGAAGAATAAAGAAAATCAAAAGTGGTGTGTGAATAAGTCAAGAAACTTCAGTGAAAGAATTTTAAACTTTTTGAATATATTCTTATAAGGTAAACTTTTTCCTGATGTGATGGAAATTCTTGTAGTAAGCATTCCACAGTGTATGACCTTTGGGTTACCTTAAGCTGTAAAAGCCATTATCAGAAGTTTAATGGTTAAGGTCATTTGTTACGGTGATGCCTCAGGGAGAGTAGATGGTTGTTCCTAGGTAACCTTCTCACCTCTGAACCCGAGAAGGGTCTAGGGTCGTAAAACACAGACTCTTTGAAGTTGAGATAACACTGTCATGTTTGGTATAAATACTGTGTGTAAATGTTGTTCGGGGCTCTGTTTCAACTGACTTGCTCGGTGACAGAGTCATTCAAACGCTGAATGCCTTTGAATAAAAATCATAAAGACAAAGTCCGGATTTTCTCTTGTTATGAGTCAACTTCTACCCACTTTGATAAGAAAATTTCACAACACTGACAACCACAGCTAGGATGTGCCGTTGCTTGGCAACGACCGCTAGCAAGATTGACTTTAGAATTAGCACCATCACTATACTAATTAACACTGGATACAAATTTAAAATCCTCCCCAACATGGAAACTTTCTCAACTACAAGTTGTGTGACAGTTCTCAATGTTTACTGAGTTAATATATTTATTCAGAGACTGTACAGCATAAAAAATAATAATATTGTACAGTTATTAAAAATAACCGATGGACATGCTGACGAGCAGATATCAAGAAAGCCAGTACTGGGCCAGAAAAACCAGTAAAGGAAACGAACACAAAATAGGTTAAGTGTAGTGAAGCTGGCATAAGTAGAGGCCATGGAAAAGGGACATAACAGCTGCTGGGTGGAAGGATCAGCAATAATGCGTGTGAAGGTTCAATTAGCAGGGTAAGAGCACAGTTTTGCTCAAAATATTGAAATGCACACAACATTATGGGTGACATACCAAAGTTCAAAAGAGGACAAATTGTTGGTGCACGTCTTGCTGGAGCATCTGTGACCAAGACAGCAAGTCTTTGTGATGTATCAAGAGCCACGGTATCCAGGGTAATGTCAGCATACCACCAAGAAGGACGAACCACATCCAACAGGATTAACTGTGGACGCAAGAGGAAGCTGTCTGAAAGGGATGTTCGGGTGCTAACCCGGATTGTATCTAAAAAACATAAAACCACGGCTGCCCAAATCACGGCAGAATTAAATGTGCACCTCAACTCTCCTGTTTCCACCAGAACTGTCCATCAGGAGCTCCACAGGCTCAATATATACGGCCGGGCTGCTATAGCCAAACCTTTGGTCACTCATGCCAATGCCAAACGTTGGTTTCAATGGTGCAAGGAGCGCAAATCTTGGGCTGTGGACAATGTGAAACATGTATTGTTCTCTGATGAGTCCATCTTTACTGTTTTCCCCACATCCAGGAGAGTTACAGTGTGGAGAAGCTCCAAAGAAACGTACCACCCAGACTGTTGCATGACCAGAGTGAAGCATGGGGGGGGGGGATCAGTGATGGTTTGGGCTGCCATATCATGGCATTCCCTTGGCCCAATACTTGTGCTAGATGGGCGCGTCACTGCCAAGGACTACCGAACCATTCTTGAGGACCATGTGCATCCAATGGTTCAAACATTGTATCCTGAAGGCGGTGCCGTGTATCAGGATGACAATGCACCAATACACACAGCAAGACTGGTGAAAGATTGGTTTGATGAACATGAAAGTGAAGTTGAACATCTCCCATGGCCTGCACAATCACCAGATCTAAATATTATTGAGCCACTTTGGGGTGTTTTGGAGGAGCGAGTCAGGAAACGTTTTCCTCCACCAGTATCACGTAGTGACCTGGCCACTATCCTGCAAGATGAATTGCTTAAAATCCCTCTGACCACTGTGCAGGACTTGTATATGTCATTCCCAAGACGAATTGACGCTGTATTGGCTGCAAAAGGAGGCCCTACACCATACTAATAAATTATTGTGGTCTAAAACCTGGTGTTTCAGTTTCATTGTCCAACCCCTGTATAATAGTCCAGTATCTTAATGTCAGTTCCCTGGATGTATCAGTGTGTTGGGTCTGCACCTGAGGAAATCCACCACCAGATCCTTGGTTTTCCCTGCGTTGATCATGAAGTGGTTTCCCTGGCACAAGTCCATAAAGTCCTTCAGCCACTGTCTGTACTCTCAGTCTTCCTCACCTCTGATGAGGCTGAATATGGCAGAGTCATCAGAGGTCTTTTGTAGATAGCAGCCTGGCAAGTTGATGAAGATTTCTGCAATGCATAGGGTGAACAGGAATGGTGCCAGCACAGTTCCATGCGGGGCTCCTGTACTCCAGACCAGACAGTCAGGGTCTAATAGGGGAAAATATGGATTTACACACTTATTACCATTCACATAATGTATATCAAAATAATCTTTGGCCTGCTCTTTGATTCCAGCATTGCTCTAGTTAATTGTGGTATGCTGTATTTGTTTCTGCAAATTTCCCAACTACAGCATTTCAATCAGGTGTGGACTTTCACTGGGCCATTGGAACATCTTGTTTCTTACTTTTCTGCCATTCTGTTTTAGAAACGCTGGTGACAAGGACTCACTTTAGACCAAATTTTAGCTGGTGGAGTTATGGCCTCAGTTGACTCTAGTATAGTTTGTATATAGAAGAATTCATTGTAGACTTGAGGGCTACAAGGTGCCCAGGTCCTGTGGCTGTAAACAAGTCCAAATCATCAACCTCCACTACTTCATGCCAAGCAGTTGGAATTAAGTATTTGTGCTCATTTGCAAGTAATCAGTGCCACCTTTATTGTTCGTTGTTTAACTGTAATTTGTTTAAATGTACTGTTAGGCTAAAAATTATTTATACCCAAATTATTTTCATTCAACCAAAAAGCTTTTTTCTGAAAGGAAGTGAGACAAACACATCCACAATAATCTATAATAAAGCCATGTAAAATGCTTATGAATTTTGAAAAAAAACAGTTTATATCTTTATATTATATTAAAATTGTATATTGAAAATTGTTTTTCATCTTTCTGAATGGTTTCAAAGGAAAAATCTTCATTGGCACTTTAGTCATGAAACCCTTCTTTAATTTGTTGGGCAGCTTTCTGTTTCCGTTGTTATTTGACAATTTATCAGATTCAAGTCAGGATTCTGGATGGGCCGCTCCAAAAAGTTATTGGTTCCAGTTAGATAAAACAGTCCAATTTAAACATGACCTTGTGGGCTACATTGATAATTGGTGAACATTTTGGGGAAAACCTGGTGTGATCCGTAGAGACGGCATCCATCCCACTTTGGATGGAGCAGCTCTTCTTTCTAGGAATCTGGCCGAATTTATTAGTTCTCCAAAACTCTGACAACCCAGGGTTCAGACCAGGAAGCAGGGTCATAGTTTAACACTCCTCTCTGCAGCTTCTGTACTGCTACCCACCCATTACCCTATTAAGACAGTGTCTCGCCCACGGGCAAAATTTAATTGATTAAAAAATAAAGTAAAAGGAGGAAATCAGAAAAATCTCATAAAAATAAACACAACTCAGACTGAAAAGAAAAGTAAAACAATTAAATGTGGCTTACTGAACATAAAATCTCTCTCTTCAAAGATTTTGCTAGTTATTGACCTGATTTGTGACAATCAGATTGATTTATTTTGCCTCACAGAAGCCTGGCTGTAGCAAGATGATTATGTTACTATAAACAAGTCAACTCCTACTAATTATTTAAATTTTCACATTCCTCGAATTACTGGGCGAGGAGAAGGAGTAGCAACCATCTTTCAGTCCGATTTATTGACTAGTCCCAGACCAATCAATAGCTACAACTCTTTTGAATATTTAATCAGTAGTTTTCCTCATCAAACTTGCAAAGCACTAAAACCACTTCTGTTTGTTGTTTTGTACCGTCCACCAGGCCCTTACTGTCAATTTTTAGATCAGTTTTCAGACCTTTTATCTGATTTAGTGTTAAATACAGATAAAGTTATTATAGTGGGGGATTTTAACATTCATGTTGATGCTGAATGTGATAGCCTAAATATAGCCTTTAATGCTATCTTAGACTCAATTGGCTTTGCTCAAAACATTAACAAACCTACCCACCTTTGTCTTCATTCTCTGGACCTTGTGCTGACGACATATGGTCTTGAGTGTAAAGACATAACAATATTTTCTTATAAACCTGTCCTGTCTGACCATTTTTTTAAGAACCTTTGAGTTTAATTTAACCGAGTTCTCCACACCTGAAAGAAAATTTCATTATAGTAGATTTTCATTGTAGTAGATCATTATCAGAAAATGCTGTAACAACCTTTAAAGACCTTTTAATTTCCTCATTATCACAGAAAAGCACAGTGGAGGGCAATGATTTTGTTTCTTCCCTTTTACAAATCGATTCTCTTGTTGATAGTGTTACATTATCATTGCGTGGTGCATTAGACAATGCAGCCCCCTTGAAAAAGAAGGTAATTATTCATAGGAGGCTGGCTCCCTGTTTTAATTCAGAGCTGCGTACTTTAAAGCACAATTTTAGAAAATTGGAGAGAAAATGGCGCTCAACACACCTAGAGGATTCCTACTTAATATGGAAAAATAGCCTACTGTTGTATAAAAAGACACTTCGCCAAGCTAGAACAGCTTATTTCTCATCATTAATAGAAGAGAACAAGAATAATCCTAGGTTTCTCTTTAGTACAGTTGCTAAACTTACACAATCATAGCTCTGTTGAGCCATCCATTCCCTTAGCTCTCAGCAGTCATGACTTCATGGGATTCTTCTTAAATAAAATTGATTCTATTAAAAATAAAATCTTTGACATACTCCCGAAGATGATTACTTCATCCTCAGCAAGTGAGACAACATTGGAAATAACTGTAGAACCTGATCTGTGTTTGGACTGTTTTGATTCTGTGGAGCTTCCTGAGTTATCAGAAATATTAGCTTCATCTAAACCTTCAACTTGTATGTTAGACCCAATCCCAACCAAATTATTTAAGATAGTGTTCCCTCTGATTACCAGCCCACTTTTAGGTATAATTAACCTATCCTTAGTAAATGGATATGTACCACAGGCTTTCAAGGTAGCTGTAATTAAACCTTTACTTAAGAAACCTTTGCTTGATTAAGATGACTTAAAAAATTACAGGTCTATATCCAATCTTCCATTCTTATCTAAAATTCTTGAGAAAATAGTTGCTAATCAAATGTGTGAGCATCTACACAGCAATGACCTGTTCGAAGAGTTTCAGTTAGGCTTCAGAGCTCATCATAGCACTGAAACAGCTCTGCTGAAAGTCACTAATGATATTCTTATGGCCTCAGATAATGGACTTGTGTCTGTACTGGTTCTGTTAGATCTCAGTGCTGCATTTGATACAGTCGATCACAATATTATCTTAGAAAGGCTGGAATATGCTGTAGGGATCAGGGGAACAGCACTAGGCTGGTTTAAATCTTATTTGTCTGACAGATTCCAGTTTGTTCATTTAATGATAAATCATCTTTAAACTCCAGGGTTAATTGTGGAGTACCACAGGGTTCAGTACTTGGGCCAATTCTCTTTACTATATATATATATATGCTTCCAATAGATAGAGTTATCAGGCAGCATAGGATAAATTTTCAGTTACGCTGATGATACTCACCTTTACTTATCCATAAATCCTGATGAGCCCAACCAGTTAGATAGACTACAAGCATGTCTTGAAGACATAAAAACTTGAATGACTTTAAATTTTCTGCTTCTAAATTCAGACAAGACCGAAGTTGTCGTCTTTGGACCGGAGTCTTTAAAAAATAAACTGCTTAGTCAATCACTTAACTTCGATGGCATTAAATTGACCTCCGATAATAAAGTAAAATACCTTGGTGTTATTTTTGACAAGGACATGTCATTTAAATCCCATATTAAACAGGTTTCTAGGATTTCCTTCTTTCACCTCCGGAACATTGCCAAAATTAGAAATATCCTGTCCAGGAGTGACGCTGAAAAACTAGTCCATGCATTTGTTACTTCAAGGCTGGACTATTGTAATTCTTTACTATCAGGATGTCCACAAAATGCAGTTAAAAGCCTTCAGCTTATTCAAAATGCTGCAGCAAGAGTTCTGATGAAAATTTAAAAGAGAGATCATATTTCTCCTACTTTAGCTTCCCTTCATTGGCTCCTTGTTAAATCCAGAATAGAATTTAAAATTCTCCTCCTCACATATAAAGTCCTTAATGATCTAGCTCCATCATACATCAGAGATCTGATTGGTCCATATGTTCCTAACAGGGCACTTCGTTCTCAGACTGCAGGTTTACTGGTGGTTCCTAGAGTCTCTAGAAGTAGAATGGGAGGCAGATCCTTTAGTTATCAAGCTCCTCTCCTGTGGAACCAGCTCCCAGTTTTAGTCCGTGAGGCAGACACCCTGTCTACTTTTAAGGCTAGGCTTAAAACTTTCCTTTTTGATAAACCCTATAGTTAGAGTGGCTTAGGTTATCCTGAGGTATCTCTGTAGTTATGCTGCTATATGCTTAGGCTGCTGGAGGACATAATGACCACTTTCACCCTCTTCGCTACATTCTCACACTACTCTCCAATTTTGCTTTTTTAACTTCTTGTTCTCTCTCTTTTCACTTCCTAGAAGCTACACCTGGCCTAACTTTGTGTCAACCTGTGACACCTTTCTGTAGAGGGGCATCGTCCAAGCTTCTGCTGGCAACAACTTAATGCTCACCCTCTACAGATGATCCACATGACCCTGTCTTTCAGTGTTTAACCCTTTCTCTCTCCTAGACATGGTGATTGACTGAGCTTTACTGTGACTAATTATATGTGCTCTTTTTCAGACTCTAACCTTGAAAACTGGCTCAGAGTTTATCTGTTCTTTCTTTCGAGGTGAAACGACTAAAGGAGCTACATCCATTAACATTTAATTTTCCTTCCCATAGAAAGGACTCCTGGATCAGTGCTTCTTTGTCCTCTTTGTGTCTCTGCTCTGTTCTCTCCAACCCCCAGTCGGTCGTGGCAGATGGCCGCTCACACTGAGCCTGGTTCTGGTTCTGCTGGAGGTTTCTTCCTATTAAAAGGGAGTTTTTCCTCTCCACTGTTGCTACATACATGCTCAGTATGAGGGATTGCTGCAAAGTCAACGCCAGTGACTGTCCACTGTCTCTACATGCTCATCCAGGAGGAGTGAATGCTGCAAATCACTGCAACCTGCTGGGTTTCCTTAGATAGAAAAACTTTTTATCCAATTTGAATAGATAACTGAATCTGACTGCACTGTTCAATGATTAGGATTAATTGGAATGTATGTACCTGACTTTTGTGAAGTGCCTTGAGACGACATGTGTTGTGAATTGGCGCTATATAAGTAAACTGAATTGAATTGAACCTTAAACCCAGGTCCCCAGGGATACTAAGATTTTGGCCTAAACTGCGCAAAAATTGACAAATGAATAGATGACCAGAGAAAAATATTATGAAGATAAAAAAAAGATGTTTGCTCTTAAAGCATTACCTATATTTAAAAAAAAATGAACTGACTGTTGATTTAGCTGTGCAGCTTTATGACTATTCTAATAAACTTGACAAGCATTTATGAAAACACAGCATACTTTTTATATTCCACTTTAAGAATAACTATTTATTTAGCACTTTAAAAACAACACCGCTGACCAAAGTGCAAACATCACAAAATACATAGTTCTAGTAATCATAAAAACAGTAACATTTATGACTAGTTAATAAAACAACAAAAGGCAACACCTCAAACTGAGTTTAAAGCCTTAGGGAAAAAAGGGGCTTTAAGAGAAGATTTATAAACAGGGGGTTGGCCAGTCTGATTTGCAAAGGCAGCTAAGACTGGAAATGCACCTCTCAACCTCCTCTTTGAATTTGGGACGACCAACCAACAGTGACTGATCGGCTGACCTGTATAAAAGTAAGGGATTAAGACCATGTAAACATTGAAAAACAAATAAAAGAACTTCAAAATCAATCCGAAAAGGAACTAGAATCCAGGAGCAATGTGTTTTTTGGTATCAGTTAAAAAATGTGACTGACTCAGACTGGCATAAATAGCATTGCAATAATCTAAACGAGTTCTACTTAAAAAAATTAATTAGAACTTCAAAATGGCGCTGTGAAATGAAAGGTTTGACTTTGACCAGTTGTCTCAAATTGTGAAAACTGATCCTGATTATTGATTTAATCTATGCATCAAGTTGAAACTCATTTTCCATGTCACAACCAGGTTGCTGCTGCTGTTTGAGTCAAATAATAAAAAGACCCAGATCAGCATGTTTGAAACATCACTGGGCTTAAACAACAATACCTCAGTCTGTTGTTCATTAAAATGCCAACAATTGTAAGGCAGTAATCGTCATGTGTGTTAATTTTCAAAGTTGTAGAAAGTATGTTTTTTGTAATGACATTTTGCTATAAATACCAAAACAGTGAAGCCAGACTGGAAAAGTGTGTTTTTTTCTAAGGCATTTTAATACATGCTGGTAATGCATATTGAATTCTAACTTAAAAACTGTTTGTTCTCTTTTGGTGTTTTACATCTGAAACATCTTCCATAACGACAAGTATGATATGAAGTGGTTTTACAGCAGGGAAAAAAAATGTTGTGGTGTCAGGGGTCATGTGCAGAACCGTGAGTTTTCTAGAAAAAACAAAAACGCTTCTGTGGGAAGAGAAAGTGAGAGAAAAGCCTGTTCACTCTCTTCCCATAACAGCCATTACTTCCCTTGGGAAAACGTCTCGACTTCCAGACTTTCAAAGAAAAGAAACTTGTGATTTAACAAAGTGTGTTTAAGGGATCCAGTTCTTCATTGCTTCTCCTCTCTAAAGCAGAAAATTCTAACTTCATCTCAGCGTGTTCACGGCAACTGGCAGGACTTTCCAAAAGATTTCATCAAGGTAATTTAGAGTTTAGCTGCTTTAGCATAATTTAATGGGTCAGTTTTGTTTAGTACAGTTTAAAATAGACGGCTTACAGTGTCAGTCTCTCAAGCATTCTTCGCATTCATTAGAAAACATAAGGACATTTCTAAAATAACACCAGCATTAACAGGAACATTTTAAACAGTGCGTCATGATTTTTTTTAACAAGCATTTTTCTTGATAAATTAAGTGATGAGTTATTGAGATGTGTTCATCGAACAAAGGTGCAGTTAAAGTGAAACACAGTGGAGACAAAATAAATACAGTATGTTATAAAATTTAAATTCTTAAAAATCTACACAAACTAACACAAAAAAACACACAGATAAGACACCCTTTTGTTTTACATGTTGTTGCACAGATCTAGTACATCAGCTCCAGAATGTCATTGTGCTGCTGCTGCCGTCATGAGCCAGGCACAGGAATGCCATCCTTCCAGTCGTCTCATAGAAGCGCGAGAGGAGCGTATCCAGAGGTTTCTGGGTACATGAGGACCCCTGGAAGAACATCCTCCACACACCTTTCAGATGGCTCCGACCCAGCGACACTGAATAATGCCAGGCCTTTTAACCCATCATGGGTTTATGTCCTGATCCCTTTAAACTCCCCTCAGTTGATCAACGACGACACACTGGGTTGGGAAATGCATAATAATTTCTATATGTTCGTGTAAATGTGTTGGCACGTGCTGCTCGGAGAAGGATGCGTCCCTGAATGTCTTCGTCAGAACTGGCAGTCAGATTAAATCAGGGTTAACAGCAAAGCCCTGTAGGCAAAGCCTGTTCACACCCTTCAGCTGATCTTCTAACAGGAAATAATTTGATGAGAGAGTTTCAGGTTCCGTCAATAAAGTGCTTCTTCTAAATCTTGCATGCTGCCTTAAACACATACTGTTTTTAACCCTTTTGGTACAAACCAACAAACCATGAAGCAGGATGCATCTTTATGAGTTGAAGCCCTTTTTCCAGGAATATCCAATCAGTTCAGCTCTTCTTGCAGATAGATGCCTCACTTTGTGAACAGACCAAGATTAGTGGTTGGTCTTAGCGGTTTCTTCTGGCATTTGCGGTACTTGCGCAGGACAAAGTCAAAATTTGCTGTTGTGGACATAGCATAGAAGACGTTGGCTTTGTCTGGTACGAGCAACTCTGAAGTCAGAAAACACAGAACAAATGTATTTATTCGTTATAGTGTTAATCTTGTACTGAAGCATTTACACTGACTGACTGGATCTGTCCGGACCTTTCTGCTGTGAGATGATCTGTGACAGGGTGAAATCCTGGGGGTTCAGGTGCTCGAGGTAATGCTTCTCCAAAGCCCTCTGTATCACCTGAGCAGTTTTATCCTGGCTGGTCAGCTATGTGACACAAATAGCAACAAACATCTCAATGAGACAAGTTTGCTTTAATATGTCCGTTGCAACATTCTGTTTAGTCATGGTGCATAACATGTTTTAAAATGTGGCGCTTGCCTTGCCTTGCCTTGCCTTGCTGCTTTTCTTTTGATGCACTAATTATTGATAAGATTATCACTACTGGTTTAAAAGTGAATGCTCCCCAACTGTTTTTTGTTCAGGCGTTTTAAACTATTGTTAGGATAAGTAACCACCCAAGCAAGTATTTACATATGGAAACACCTGACTGAACTTTAGTTCCAAACCAAACCAAAGCCTGGTAAAACATTTTTGCATCCTCAAGAATTAAAGAGAAGATGTTGGCTGTAAGCAAAATAAGAAACAAGAAGTGAAATATTTAAATCTGCTCTTTTTTTCCAAATCGAAACAAGAAAATCTTAAGAAATCAAAAAAAGGCCTAGGAGCCCACCACGGACACAGCAGGAATATCAGAAATAGAGTATTCTCCATTATAATGTGGCCCCAGAAACATCAAACAGACTACACAGTCTTCATACTGTATTGGCAAATGGACTGCAGACAAGGCAGTAAGAATAAAACAGAATAGCATCAAGAAATCGGCTGTTGACAGAAACTTTTTTTTAATATCAATAAGGTGTTTAAATAAAGCACAGAGCTATTTAAAAGGAAACTGTATTATTTACATGTCCAGACATATCTGCGGTTTATTGCTCCTCTGAAAGAGTGAAAGACTTTGCACAGATAACAGGAAGGCTTAGTGGTGTACAGGAAAGGTGATACTGTACACCAAAAATCACCCACTTTCCCTTTTTGCTCTGCCGTGATAAAGTGCTGACTGACAGATCCACACACCAAGTGACACCTGCACGAGCGCAGTTCACAACATAAGATTGGAACATTGAAGGTGTGTTGTGACCTTATGATACCTGACCGTGTCTTTTATAAAAATAAAATCTGTATCAGCCAAAATCGGAATCGGCAAGTCAGGCTTTTTTTTTTTAATAATGCACATTTTTTTATTGAACTTTTTTTGAACAAAGTTATAAACACAATATTATGATGTATTTTTGTATTTTACACACACTAAGCACCACACTGACCACTCTTCAAGTACAAACCTACACACATCTGTACATTATGTGACAGAAAGCCAACTGGTAAAGGGAGACCAAATACAATGATATTGATGAAGTTTATCCAATAGTCCATAAGACACTTTTTCATAAGATGCCAATTTACCCATTCTCAGCAACCACTCCTCATACGGATGGGGGTGTTTTTACCGCCAGTGTCTCAAAAGAATCCTGTAGTAAGAGCCAAAATAATCCATCTCTTTTTATGAGAGGAAAAGTGAGAATCCGGGAGTCCTGTGGTTGAGCCGAGCACAGACAGTTTGGGTGAAATGTGAAATCTCCTATCCAGAATACTAAAAATTATCTCAGAAATGTTTTTCCACCAGTCCTGAAGTGCTGGTCAACTCCATAGAATATATAGAGTTGAGGCACCTTGACCATCACATCTCCAGCAAGTATCCATAGGTATTAAATTCCATTTCTGTAGTTGTTGCAGTGTTCGATACCATCTGTGAACTGTCTTTAATTGACTAAACCTGCTGCCTATTTCTTTATACATGGTATTAGTATTAGAGAGACATGATTCCCGTTCCTCTGCCAGGTCTTCTGCCCAATATCTTTTTGCTTTAGAAAGAGGATCAGCCAATTGTTTTTCAGAATCAGAATCAGAATCAGCTTTATTGCCAAGTTCGTACATACAAACAAGGAATTTGCCTCCGGTACATTTTGCTCTTTGGTTTTGTTTTTGTATTACAGAATATACAAATTTACAATTTACAATGTACAATATACACATATCTAATAAAAAAGGTGCATTTGCAACATCTGTATGCTGTTGTTTTGTACTCTATTGAATGTTCAACAGAGAAACAGCCTGGGGGAAGAAACTGTCTCTGTGGCGGCTGGTTTTAGTGAACAGTGCTCTGTAGCGGCAGCCTGAAGGTAAAGCTCTGAACAGTTTATGTGCAGGGTGTGTGGGGTCTGCAGAGATTTTAGCAGCTCTTTTCTTGACCCTAGACCTGTATAAGTCCTGGATGGAGGGAAGGTCAGCTCTGATTATTCTCTCTGCATTCCTGATTAATCGTTGCAGTCTGGACCTGTCCTGTTTTGTGGATGAGCCAAACCACACTGAGATGGATGAAGACAGGACAGACTGAATGATGGCAGTGTAGAAGATGACCAGCAGCTCCTGTGGAAGGTTGAACTTCTTGAGTTGCCTCAGGAAGTACAGTCTCTGCTGGGCCTTCTTTCGAACAGTGTCTATGTGTGAAGACCATCTCAGGTCCTCAGAGATGGTGGTTCCTAAGAACCTGAAGTGGTCCACGGCCGATACAGTGTTGTTGAGGATGGTGAGGGGGGTGTATGGGGGTGGTGTTCTCCGAAGGTCCACCACCATTTCCACAGTCTTGAGTGGGTTCAGTTCAAGGTAGTTCTGACTACACCAGTGTACCAGCCGATCCACCTGCTGTCTGTATGCAGACTCATCACCATCCTGGATCAGTCCAATGACAAGGGTGTCATCTGCAAACTTAAGGAGTTTCACGGACAAGTCCGATGAGGTGCAGTCATTTGTGTACAGAGAGAAGAGGAGTGGGGATAGAACACACCCCTGGGGGGCACCAGTACTTATTGATCTGGATCGGGAGAAGATGCTCCCCAGTCTCACCTGCTGCTGTCGGTCCGTCAGGAAGCTGTTGATCCACTGACAGGTGGAGGCTGGGATGTTGAGCTGTGTGAGCTTCTGATGGAGGATGTCTGGTATGATGGTGTTGAAGGCCGAGCTGAAGTGTACAAACAGGATCCTGGCGTACGTCCCTGGATGGTCGAGGTGTTGCAGGATGAAGTGTAGACCTACATTAACAGTATCATCTGCCGACCTGTTTGCTCGGTAAGCAAATTGCAGGGGGTCCAGCAGGGGGCCTGTGATGTCTTTCAGGTGCTTCAGCACCAGCCGCTCAAAGGACTTCATGACCACAGACGTCAGGGCTACAGGCCTGTAGTCATTTAATCCTAGGATGGTGGGTTTCTTGGGAACCGGGATGATGGTGGATCGTTTGAAGCAGGAGGGGACCTCACATTTCTCCAGTGACTTGTTGAAGATCCTTGTGAAGATCGGAGCAAGTTGATGTGCGCAGGCTTTCAGACATGATGGGGAGACATTATCAGGTCCTCCAGCTTTCTTTGTTTTTTTTTGTTTTAGTTTTAGTGTGTCATTTGTAAAAAACATTATTGTCTTTTGTTTTTGTAGCGAATGGTAGATTTTAGAGGCAATACCTCTGCCCAAGAATGACCTAGGTAGCAGTGAGATCAGACTTTTTAAAGATCGGTAATCAGTGATTGGCCAGAAAACTGCAATCGTGCACCCCTAATTTTCAATACTGTTCTTATGTATTCTTATATAAGTGCTCTTAAGAAGAAATAGGAGACTACTCAAATTTATATCAGTGGTGAAAGCTTTAGCAGAGATCGGCCACAAGATCCTGATTAGTGCATCTCTACTTCTGTTACAGACTGTTGTCAAAACACCTCAATTCATTCAGACATTGGATCCAGAATTATGCAAGAGGTCTTTAGCAGTGCCACTATTGAGGGCGTCATTCCTGTGCTCCTTCATCCACCTCCCCCAAATCATAACACAAACCAAACTCACATTTTCCTGTTTTTGGATTGATGAAGTATTTAGAAATTACATTTCCTTTGTGGTTAATTCACCTTACCTTTAAAACACCAACCCTTCTATTAGCATAATGTTTGATTTTAACAACCTGAGCAAAACTCACCAGAATGCTTTTGTACATGTTGCCGTTGTTGTGGCCCAGGTCCACACTGACCCTGATGATGCAAGAGTCAGACCCCTGGTGGTTATACATGGGCAGGGCTGTCATGGAAATGGAGCGTTTGTGATGGGAGGCCAGATGAGGGTTACGTCGGGAGGTGCCGGCGCTGCCCAAGTCTGTAGAGCAGAGCTCAGTGCTGCAGTCGGAGGAGGAACCACAGGGAGAGGGACACTCTAAAGAGGAAGTTGCCGAGGGGCAGGGGGAGGATGATGAGGAGGAGAAATCCTCGGATACATTGTTGTAGGAGCTATGGAAGGACTATAGAGGAGAGGCACAGATATTCCTGTAAGATTATTGATAAGTGAAATGAAAGTGCTTGTAGCTTTTTAGAAGCTGTATGTCATTAAACTCTCCTGTTGTTCTGCTGTACGATTGAAATGGTCTTATGCAACTTTCCAGGAATTAAAGATTCCTTTTATTTCACTGATTAGAAATGCATGAATGGTGTGTTCACTTAAGGAGGACAACTGTTTGAGAAACAAATGAATGTTATTCAGAGCACAGAGAGTGTGTGGTTGAGGACACAGCATGACAAAGCTTTCAACAAAGACCATCACTGTTGCCGTGGGTGACAAAAGGATGGATAGAAGTCAGAGACAATGGGGTTTTATTCAAGAACAAAGACATGCTCACACACAGATCTGGTTACCTGTAGCTTGATGGAACAGGTTGAGTTTAGAGAAGAAAGATCTTCCATCTCAGATCCACTGGATCCAGAAGACGACACGCTGATCTGGTCAGCAGGGAGTTTCTTAGACGTCTCGCTCACTGACCGAAACCTGGGGATGAGAACTTCATCAGGAAAGTTTCACCACATTAATGGAACTACAGGAATAACTCAGATCTATACAATATTATACACGATTTTAATCAACATTTGATTCCTGTTATCCCAACAATTTCAGTAAACGTTCTAAACAATCCATCTTTATTCCAACTAGTACTTCAGTGTTGGGCTATGTGGACAGTAAATTATGTGTATACATTGCAGGTTTGAATATGCACACAGAGCTGCAGCATTTTGCAAAAGTATTCACAAACACTGTTCTACATTTTATTACAGAACAACAACCAATATCAGTGCTTTTTTATCAGATGTTTTTTTAATGGTGGGCCAAGACAAAGCAGGGCATAATTGAGAAGCAGAAGGAAAATAATGTTTTTTACAAATGAAACACTAAAACTAAAATTTTACCATGCATTTGAACCCCCTTTCCTCTGGCACCCCTAAATAAAATCTACCAAATCTATCTGCCTCCATATTGTTTGTGCAGTCCACAACCAACGAAGAAGGGTTGTCATTTTTAAAGAAAGCCATAAGATGTCCCATTGAAGGTTTGCCACAAGCGATGTAGGTGACACAGCAAATTTATGGAACCTTCTGGCCTGAATCCAAAGCATATTTATGGCTGAAATATAACAGTGCAAATATTACACCTATTAGTGCTAAGAAGAATGGGAAGAAATCTCAGTCTCTAGAAGTGTTGAGCTAGTAGAGACAAACTTTCCAAAAAATTGGAAAGAATTTTAAAAATCATGCATTTCGCCAACTTCATATTCATCTACTCCTTTCTGTTTGTCATAAAATACATCGTAGGTTGTGGTTGTAATGTGAAACAGCTTAAAAAAGGTCAAAGGGTATAAACACATTTTACAGGTATTGCACACAGTACGATACTCACAAAGAGAGTTTCTTCGTGAGAGAGCGGTTACTCCACGACGTCGGTGAACAAGTGTCCACTGGAGGCTCGAGCTGTCTCGACATTTCGTAGCTGTAACAAAAAAAAAACAAGAAGGTACTTCAGTTCTTATGGAGAACTAATGGTGCACCAAGAAAAAACTGACATTCTTGGTCTTGATTTTGTCATGAGGCATGTTTTGTTTCTGTAGTGCATAACAACCAGAGCTTTACTATGAGCTGAAGAGAAAAAAAACATGTTGAGCTCACCTCTCCTGATCTGTGAGCAGTTTGTGCCCATGCAGCCAAGCAGCGATTTTGGGATGATTGGGTAGGTTGTACTGGGAACAGGACGCCTGCAGCAAACGGATCTGTGACAGGACGTCAAACTCCTGTATGGGAAAGAGAAATGTTGACGGATAAACAATGAAACCAGGGAAAAACGCATTGCTGGGTGTCATGACTTAAGCTTGCATAATCTTCCTGGAACAACAAGGTTGTAGTTGCACTACTCTTAAAGTTCAAGAAAGTCACATGAGAACTCCAGGTCACAATATAGTTAGGTTTATGTTCAACTTTCTGTTTACTCTGACAACACATATCTACTCTATACACTCATCCAGCAAGTAGAGCGGAGAAATATACAACACCAACAGACTTACATGCTTGTTAAAAAAGGTCAAATACTAATACCACTTACCCTCCTCCTCTTCTCAAAGTTTATAAGTCCACCCTGTTGGAAGAGTTGATTATTAGTACTTTAATTTATTACACAAATCAATGATTCATTAGGTAGAAGAAAGCCTTACTAAGCTGTATTTTCTAAATATTAACCATGTAATGGAACGTACAATTAATAGTTTTCTTGAACAACTCTTTAGAGTCAGTTGTTTAAATATGAACTATTTTAAGTCATTATTCTGATGCTTGTTTTGCTTTTATGAAAAAATGTATGCCTACAAAGCTGATCTTACATGCATAAAACTGTTTAAAGGACAAAAACAAAGAAAACTAAACCCCAGCAACTAGGCTTCTACACAATATGAGCTGGAGAGTTTTCCCCTCTACTGACTGTAAATGAATGATCAACACTTGCTCAGCAACATGGCTGGAGCTTCTTCATGGAATAGATGTGGCTGGTCTTCCTTTAAATCAGTTTTCAACTTTAATTAGCAATTGCATTTCATTGCATTCTAAAAGGCAGCAATTGTGTTAATAACAGATGCACCAAGTACCTGGTGTCGATCACCCAGTAAGAAACTCAAAAATCTTTTTCATGATGAGTAAACACAACTTTTCCAGCGCTATCAGCTCGTGCTAACAAATACCCTCTTCAGCTGCTACAACAGAGAGCCAGACTTCAGTGGATAACAGGAAGGCTCAATGTATTACAGCAAAGATGTCCATCTAGAAATCTCTACAGCCCTCTGGAAATCTAGAGGTTAATGTATAGTTAATGTAAGAGTCTTAATAATGGAGGGCAATACACAGAGAGACTGATGTTTACAGACACTAATGTTAACTGGTATAAAAAGATGCTGAAACATATAATTGGATTAATTGTGAATAATCGATTTTTGAAATGTGTAAATGTGTTCTATCCAAAACTCCTCAAGCAGCGTAGCTTTCGATTCACCTGGTTCAAATTCTGTAAAAAAAATCTCTTATTAAGCACCTTTTGCTATCCGATTGTTAATAATAATACTTAGTCTACAGTAAACCCCTGTTTTTCAGCACCTGCTTTTTCACACATTGTAACGTTTCCCTCTGCTTCTAATAAGTAATCAGAATCGACTAAAACGGGCAAAAAACGGAGATCGGAATTTGGCTACAAAAACCTCTTATTAGAGCATCTCGAGTTTATTCTGTCCATTGAATTTTTCAAACGTTCCAGCATAAATGTTAATAGATCAGTCACCTCTGTGGTGTCTGGTAGAGCCGTGTCCAGCATGGTGAGGACGGTCAGGTAGGCGCCCAGGTATGGAACCACTCCGCTGGAGGTACTCTACAAACAAATCATGTGCAGACACCCATTAAAGCTACAGCAGCAGTTTTTCTTTCCTTATCTTAAAATCAGTTTGGCTCTTTGTGTTTTTACACTTACAGATCCTAAACATGACAACATTCACACAGGGCTGAAGCCAGTCAGCAGAACTGCAGGCTCATATAACAGCCCAGGGGAATGTGCATGCGACTTATAAAAGACCCCCGTCTGGTCTATTATTACTGACCTATAATCCTATTGACCTGATGCCATTTGAAACCTGCTCAGCACCAAATGAAGCTAAAATTAGGTTTGGGTCCCAGTCACGCCAGAGAGGGAAACCAACCCCGCTGTGGCTTTCAGAGGCGTATAATGTGAGAAGGATTTGCATGAGTCTTCTGCCTCATATGAAAATGACTCCGAGATAAAAGGCCAAACTCTGTGAAATGGAGCAGCGGCCTAATCATGCTCTCTTTTTAATCATACTGTAATATAGCTTACCATCTGCCTGGGGAGTTGACACTTCTTCGTTAACTTTGGAGAAACATTATCCATGTTCGCTTGGCCTCCATCCTGTTGATTACAGTGAAAGCTGTGTTCAGTTTAAGGTCAGAGGCACTTACACTGGCAAAGGAAGAGTGTTTATTACACATTAGCTTGAATATCCTGTTTAACAGTTCTTTTTTCAAAAGGACTGAAGTCCATTTCTGAACTTCTACAAACCTTTTTTTTTTTTTAAAAGAATGTTTTTGGCACTAGAGGCCTTTATTTTGATAGTAGGCAGACAGGAAGGAGGGGCAAAGAGAGGGGGAGACATTTGGCAAAGGTCACCGGGTCGGGGACTTGAACCCGGGACAGCCGCTTTGAGGACTACAGCCTCTATATGTGGCCGCACACTAACCCCTACACCACCAGCGCCGCGCCCTTCTACAGACTGATTGTCCATAACCAAATAGGCTTAGGTTTAGTGACAGTATTTACATGGATAAGAAGTCTGCCTGATTAAAGTACAGCATGTTTATTTCCCCAATCAAGAGATGGCATTGTGGGGCAACAAGCACTAGCTGTTTAGCTGTTTGGTACAGAAAGTGCAAGGCATCTGATGACTTTAGGGTGCTTTATTAGGGCTGAACAAAAGCCGTGTGTGACGCAGTTGCCTAAAGAAACCTACAGAGAGAACAATGAGAAGGGAACATGATGTGCTTGAGGCCCCTTGTGTGCTATTATTAACCAGTCAAGCATTTATCCAAACATTAACTCAACGTGGAATCTTACTAAAGATTAAAAGAGTGACACGCATGTTCAAGGAGACCATTTTTGCATGATGTTCTTGGCCCGACGTTCTGATTTCTTTGTTCTATTTTTTTAGTGTTCAAGACCTAAATCTGTACTTCTGGGTTCTGTTCTTTAGATACACAATGAATTTGGATTTGATCAGCTGAATTTACATATATTTGAAGGATTTTTACCTTAGTTGACATTCTAATTGACTTCAATGAGTGAAGTCAAATATATGTTAGAACTAAAAATCAGAAATCTTGAAAATATATTATTACAACGCTAACAGAGTAAAGAGGGATGAAAGCTAATGTAGATTAGTCCTATAAATTCTTTTTGAAGGTACAGGAACACTCCATCTAACTCTGTATTGTTGACTGGCTGTTGACAGAAGCTTCAGTTAAAATCTAATAGCAGGCAAATAATTTATAATGTGTTTTTGCTCCTTTGTCCAATCCAGAGTTATGCTGGCTGCATTATATGTCACTATGGCCTTTGGATAGAAATGGAGATAATAGGGGACATGTACCAATATAACGCTTTCCCACTCCAGCCAATAATACAGAGTATAAAGCTTTGTAAGCTCTTACAATGTCTGATATAATGATTTGTTACTGATAAGAGAATTAATGATGTCAAACATTGTTTTTTTATTGATACATCCCAAAGACAAACAAAGCATTGCATTTTAAATCTCAGGTTAAATCAATATTAAACAAGCTTCCATTTCCTCTGCCATGGATAATATGCCTATATTTTCCTTCCAGAACCTGGCTGGGTTTTATACTTGTGGTTTCCAGTTATGTAATTGGGTGAATGGGTCTCAACATTGTTCTGGTTACTGGTATCAAGATATAACAATTTTTTTAAAAGTTCATATTTGCTGGAAACAAAAACGTTCCATTGGACAGCCTAACACCTAGACTAGAGTTTTCTCCTGCTGTACTGGACGGAGTGGTGCGACACTGCTCATCCCCAACCTGTTTCTGTGCGCTGCAGCTCAGGTGGTTGAAATAAGGCTACAACACTTTTCTTAGACTCACAAGAAATACAAATTCAGCTGTTTGGAAATAGTTCTGTGTGCAAAACAATATCTAGAATCATGCTGTGGAGACGAGGCTTCCACCATCCATCACTATTAGTAACTCTTATTAAATGTAACTGTTTTGAGAAGAAATAATTGTGACTTTTCTGTTTTGATTAAACCAATTTAGACTGTAAAAGAAATGTAACTCCTTTATACATTGTCAAGTTTAAACTTTTCATGTAAAAACCATAAAATGCAGTCATTTTTCAATCGTGGTTATTATACTGGTAGATTACTAAGTGCGGCATTTCGGTCCATTTAAAGAAACGTGTAGATCTGTGCATGGTGAGCTGTGTATGTGAGGGTTAACGTAGCAAACACCAAATGGGTGGCGTTTTTCCCACCTCCACCAGGAGCTCCCTGTTGGTCAGAACACAGTTCTCATCAGGTAATGTCTCCCAGAGATTATCCAGCGTGGCCATGCTGTCTCTGCAAAAAGGGACAAAGAAAACTTGAAGGGGACAGCTTCAGTTGTTTTAACATTATCTACAGTAAGATAAGTGTTTTTAAAGGTTTACATATTTTAACTTGCATGCATGGTAAGCAGTTTAAATGAAGTTTTGCATCAGCTATTCGTGAACTTTTACTAGAAAATTTTAACTAGAAAATGGGTCATCAACCAATTGGGGCCTTTAGCTGATTCGTGCAATCAAATTTCATAGACTTGCACTTGCTGGTAGGTCGATGTCCTTATTAAATGACTATTATGTAAAGAAAACCTTTTTACGAGCTTAGACAGACCAAAGAACGTGGCCTTTGAAACAAACAAAAACAGATCCCACCCCCACCTGCTAACTGCTGCCCAGGTCTTCCTCAGCCTGTAAACAGCATTTGAATGCAGGGCAGAAAGGATCGCCTTGAGGGAGGAGAAGTTCTTCAAGCGATGACATTCCTGTAAAACAAACAGTCTCCATTCACCAGATTCTCTTCATTTGAATGTTTTCTAACACTTTGCTAACTAGGCATGGGCTTTACAGTATGTTCACAAACATTAAAAAAAAAAATCAGAACATGATGCAACTGCTTTTTAAAAGCAAAAGGAATAATACCTTCTGCTGCAGAAAATCCATATTAATGCAGCTATAAGTATCTTGTCTACAATATTTATTTGTCATTTTGATGGATAGACTTAAGCAAAAATCCCTTAAATTCAGAAATAGTTTTAAGTTCTTTTTAGAAGAATTTTCCTGGTGTTTCTAGGGTAACACAAGACTAACGAGCTTATACTAGCTGGGTAATTAGTTGGGCAGTCAACCCCAGTAGAGCAGCCTGCAGTCTGCTGCTTAACAGATAAGTTGCTTGTGGCACTACATCATGGCTGTTTTTGTTTTTCACAAATAAAATATTTCCAAACAGGCAGATGTGTCTTTCTTGTAAGCAAAAGCAACATCTAATTGCCTTCTTTCAACCACCTGACTCGTGGTGCACAGCAACAGGTAGGGGAGGGGCAGTGCTGTGCTATGCTATGCTATGTTCCACACAGCTGAAGAAAACTCTTGTTATTCTGGCGCACTCTCTGCTATCTCAGTAAAAAGTTCAACTATAGGACCAGTTTGACAGCATTTTTTTAAAACCTTGGTATAACTTGACACCAGAAACCAGCCTGGGCCCATTGCTAACAAACATGTATAAATAATGACTAAATAAAGCTCCTCAGCCACTAAAACCCACCTGCGCCACTTTGATCCACCTTTCAATGATGCGAGCCCTCTGGGCCGGAGTTGTAGGTGGCATCCAGGAGGAGCTGTTGGTGGGTTCTGCAGGCTGGGAGAGCAGCGACATGATAACCCTGTTGGTCACAGCGTTAAACTGCGTAATGGTGGCTCGGATGGTGGGAGACATGTTTTCCTTCTTGTCTCTCTGGGACCACACACAGCCCAGACACTGGTAGGGCACCACTTTGACAAACAGGGCCTGAAAATTTTCCAAGAAGGCCCACGGTCAGCGTTTAAGCATCAGATAGGAAATATTTAAAGGTGACAAATTTAAAAATTACAGTGACGTACAGAGTCCATCAGAGTGAGCTGCTCAGCAATGGCTATGGCAGAGAAATCCATAATGCTGCCGTGATCCAGAGGGTTTTCACATCCTGAATCCTGACTAGCAGACTCCTCCTCAACTTGCTCAAGACTAGAACAGCTATTTGATGACACTCCTATAATAAAGATCACCGACATTAATGGGAATTTCTTACTACACTTTCATGTTATTGTCAGCAACACTGACTGTATGCTTTTCATCAAAGGTCATGCTGTGGAGAAAAGGGTGACCTTCTTCTTTCTGGAACTTTTTGAGCAGCTCCTCAGTTTGTCCGGCCAGAGAGCAGAAGTTCGGCTGGCTGCGTATGCCGTCATGCACGGCCGAGCAGATCCTTAGGTGATCCAGCAGTAGGCAGAGAGCTGGGTGCAGTGGAGGGTCCCTGAAGTCCTCGCTGTACTCGTCCAACCATGTCTGGACAAAGGTCAACAGAGGGCTGGGGAGCGAGAGAGGCACAGCGGAAGAAACATTACATGTTAACCATAAACATGACAACTTGGAATTGTGTCCTATAACTGCAAACTCAGAGCTTTCCCACCTACCTCCTGGAGTAATCAGTGTTGTCCACGTCTGAAGAGGCGCTGTCCCTGTATACAAATAAAAAATCAAAAGTCAGCCTTTTCTTCTCGTCTTCAAATCTTTTAATTATTATTTGTACCTGCCTCGCCGCAAAGCTCCTCCCTAACATTAAATCAGGCCTACACAGTCTAAAGCCTGCTGTGTATAACTGCTGTTTTTGGGGGCTTCCAGCTAATAAGCACCTGCTTGGCACTTATTACATCAAAGCCAGGATGAGATGCTTGCTTTGTCAGTGGGAACATCAAAATGCAAGACTCCCTCTGGGACATAGTGACTGTGCATGAATAAACACAAGATATTTTGTCTGCCAAAACTGACTTAGATAATAATTGTTTTATGCTTTCTTATTTGTGGAAAATAACCAGAAATGTTGGCTTACAGGAGTATCAGTGTCCTTTGAACTATTTCCTTTGAGGCATGTCTCTACCAGCTTCACACATCTAGAAACTGAAGGTTTTGGCCATTTTCTGACTGGATGAAGAGAATCTTTGAACATCAATTTACAAGTCCTGCCACAGATTTGCGATTGGATTTAGGCCTCGACTTTGACTGGGCCATTTTAACCACTGACCATCAGGCTAAATCATTCCATTGTATCTCTGACGATATTAGCGGTGTTGGCCTGCTGGAAGGTGAAGTTCTGCTCAAGCTGAAGGAAAGCATCCCCACAGCATGACGTTGCCACCACCATGTTTACAGTTGGGATGGTGATGTTCAGTGTAAGCTTTTTGCTACATATTCTATTTTTTATGCAACTCATAAAGTTCATATTTGGTCTCATCTGACAAGAGCAACATCTTCCACATGTTTGCTGTGTCCCCAATGTGACTTCTGGCTTTCTTCTTGCCACGTTACCATAGGGACCAGATTTGTAGAGTACATGGCAAATTGCCTTCCTGCTGACACACTCTCCCAACTGCGCTGTGGACGTTATAGCAAAGAATACAAACCCAGGCAGCACTTTCCTGATTTTTATTTGTAAAACAAATCTTTAAAAAACATGTAGCATTGACCTTCAACTTCACAGCTATGCACTCCTTTGCATGAATACTTTAGACACTGTAGACAAATGCTGTGCTACAGCGCCAGCACAAAGAAATTGAAACTAAATTAATTTAGTGTTTTAGTATCAATTGAAATTATTGAACTACTGCCATTACAGGGCAGACAGTAGCCAGTTTAGAGTTGCACAAAGTAAGCAGCTGTACCTCTGGAAGAGCAGCTCTATCAGCGTTGTGCTGCTAGTGTAGGTCCTGTACGTGGAGAGGAAGATCCTGCTATAGTCTGGCTCCTGGCTGCTGTTGTCCAGGAGGTGACTTACGAGCAGGTCCAAGGTGGCGGCCTTTAGACGCCGCACCTTGCAGGTCCGGTACTGGACAAAACCGGAGGAGGGGCTCATCTCGCCTGGGTTGGGCGAGGAGGGGACGGGCTCCCGGCGCAGTGTGATCCCATACACGGCGCCATCCTCTTTCTCCTCACCCCACTCCTGCACTGGATTCTGGGGGCAAAAATGTTTGATTTTAACATAAAGTGACTGTCTGCCGTTAAAAGCTAAAAGAGATCAAGTTATATTTTGCAGTTACAAAAGAAGGGTCAGAGGATGAGCTAAACAAACAGAAATAGTCACAAGCTATCTTGGACACACAAACAAGTGACACAGCAGCCCACAAAGACTTAACTCTGATCCCTCTTAAACCTAAAGCAACGATGTAATATTTACGTCTGCTAATAGCCATAATCTGCAGTGACTGCGCCAACAGGTTATTGTGTGATGATGACAATAATTATTTTAGGCCCAACGTACGTGCAGCTGATGCAGACAGATGGAAAATACATGAATCTGGACCAACAAAAGAAAAATGTAATGCTGTGTCTGTTTTTTACCATTTCCTCGCAGCCCTGATCTTTCCAAGAATCCTACAGCTACACATCAATGTTTATGGAAAAATAAAAGGAAAATCAAGAGGTACATCAAACCAAAAAACAAGTTTCCAGTGTATTCAGTCCTACGTTGTGACAACTTAGTAAAAACAGAAGCCAATTGAATTCTGCAGATGTTAGCACAACAGCAGGAGCTACTTCCCTTACAATTAGATCTTCTTTTCATATAATCAAACAACAGGTTGTGCTTTGTTTGCTTTATGCTCTCTGTTTGCTTTGTATTGCTTTTTTTTTTTTTTTTTTACAGCCAAAGCCCCTACAGAGTTTTCAAAAGTGCTTGGAATGACATTTGGGAACCGGTTTTATCAGATGCAAAAACTGAGCGCCTGATTCAGGCTCTCAGGCAATCACACTTTAACAGGAAAGCTGTTGCTTAACACCAGTCATCAAATAAGCTAGTTTCCTTTACGCTATAAAAATATATTTTCAGCCATTAAAGTGATTTAAACTTGTGTGTTTGTAAATGAAACATTAAATCGGTTGCAGATTTAAATAAATAGACCTGTTAGTAATCATCTTTATTGTTTAATCTGTATGTTAATGCGATCTTATGCTATAAGATTGATCCTTTCTGCTGCCAATGTCTGTACTGGGATCACATTTCATTTAAAATGATGAGTTCAGAAGAATAAGATGAGATCTGAGCCAAAGAGACCCCATTTAACCAGTGGACATATTTCACTTTTCAAGCATGTCTCAGTCAGACGTAGTCCAAATGCCAAAAGTTAACACCCAAAAGCATTTCAATGCTCGTGTTTTTGCAATAAGAATAAAGGCTTGAAAAAACGTCCAGTACTTGTGCCGCCTCCAACAAAATCTCACCCGGAGCGGTGAGCCAAATTGCCCATTAAAACATTCTTACTAATAAAAGAAAAAAATCAACTCTTTCCCTAAACTCTGTTGCCCCACACAGCAGGGACATATTCGCAGGGGACACCTGATATGTGACGCATCAAGCCAAACTCACCATGGTCAGCTCCCATTTTCCCATCTCGTCTACTCGACTTAAGAAGTGCGGCTCTCCATCTTGACAGCAACTCCAGGGAAAGTTAACTTCCAACTTGCGAGGCAGAGAAGTCAGTTGATGAAGGCTGCTTTTTCCAACAATTTGAAACCGAAAACATTTGTATCAAATTTCTCTTGTCGTGAGCTACCTTCACGCACGCACCTGTATTAAAATGTTAAAGAGGGATTTTACTACATTTTGCTGCTTTCTATAAACGAGTCGGGCTGGTTGTCCGGAGTTTTTTGTGCTGTCCCAGCCTGTCTGAGCTGAGGAGAGAAGATTGTGGCGGTCTGACAGCACCGATACCCGCTGAGGGCTCTCCACTGAGACAGGAGACGTGGGAGAAACCAGTGTTCGTCCTTATGTGGGAGGCGACTCTCCGGGCCTGAGGGGAAGCGTGTCTCAGTTTGCCTGTGTGCGTCTGTATGTGCATCAAAATGTAACCATTATTTTATTCATGTACTTACTACTTAGGTGTTGATTGTTTTATAGTACTATAATATAACTCTTTAGCTTTTTTTGCTTAGTTCTGGTGAAGACTAAAAAGTTATTTTCTTTGAGGTCTCCTTTTTAACTCTGGAATAGAATTTAAAATTCTCCTTCCCACATAAAGCTCTTAATAATTAAGCTCCATCTTACAACAGAGACCTGATTGTTTCACATGTTCCTAATGGAGCACTTCGCTCTAAAACTGCAGGTTTACATGTGGTTCCTAGAGTCTCTAGAAGTAAAATGGGAGACATATTTTTTAGTCATTTGTTTCCTCCCCTGTGGAACCAGCTCCCATTTTTGGTCTGTGAAGCAGACACCCTGTCTACTTTTAAGACTAGGCTTAAAACTTAAAATTTTACTTTTTGATAAAGCTTATAGTTAGGGTGACTTAGGTTATCCTGAGGTATCTCTGTAGTTATGCTACTGTAGGCTTCAGGCTCAAACAGAGTCGAGGAATACTTGACTATGTGGGTGTCCACGCATACTTGAGGCAGACGGACTCAAAGTGGACTTCTGCCGGACACGTCCGCACAAAGCTAATTTTTGACATGTGTGACGGACAATAAATTTTTCGGTGGAAAAAAATATTTGCTTCGAACTGTTTTATATGGAACACACTGCTCCGGGAAAACAGTCGCAAGGTCACACAGTGTCACTGCCACTCTTTGTGCCGCACTGACGGGTGTATTCCACTTCTTCCTCCCTAGTCTGGTTTAATGACCTTGTATACCTCCTTTTTATTTAGTCTTCCCACAGAAAAATGGCAAATTAGCTCCTCCTGGTCTTCCTTCTTCCTCCCACTGATGACGCCATAGCAGGAAGTGTGGGCAATGTAATAAATTGGTACACTGGCTATGAAATCTCAAACTGTCCGTGAGCTAGTGTGCATGCAGTCTGCGCTGCTCACATTTCACCCAACTCTTTGAGAGCCTCTAGGGTGCTGAAGGATATAATGATCACCTTTTCTCACTCTTCTACTTTCTCCTACTACTCTCTGATTATGCACTTTGTAAAATTGTTGCTCCCATTAACTTTATGCTCTCTCTTTGTTTTTGTCTTTAGAAAGGTAACACCTCGCCTGGTGTTTCTGTTTAGCAGTGGAACCTCCTCAAGGGGGCTGAGCTATTGCTGCCAATAATTTCATGTTCTCTTTCTATCGATGACACATGTGATGGAAATTCTTGTAGTAAGCATTCCACAGTGTATGACCTTTGGGTTGCCTTAAGCTGTAAAAGCCATTATCAGAAGTTTAATGGTTAAGGCCATTTGTTAGGGTGATGCCTTTGGAAGAGCAGATGTTGTTCCTAGGTAACCTTCTCACCTCTGAACCCGAGAAGGGTCTAGGGTCGTAAAACACAGACTCTTTGAAGTTGAAAACACTGTCATGTTTGGTATAAATACTGTGTGTAAATGTTGATCGGGGCTCTGTTTCACTGACTAACCTCAGTGTCAGGGTCTTCAAACGCTGAATGCCTTTGAATAAAACTTATAAAGACAAAGTCCGGATTTTCTCTTGTTATGAGTCAACTTCTATCCACTTTGATAAGAAAATTCCACAACAATTTTAGCGTCACGAACAGGATCTAACGTGCCAGAGGAGACCGCAGGATGGGACACGGACGCCTGGCCAGCCTGAGAGTTGTTCTCAGTCCACTTCCATATTACGGAGGGGAGTCCGGGTGGCCACCTGCGGCTTCTGGCCGATTGGATCCGAACTATTTGTCTTCAAATATATCTGGGTGAGAAGTTGCTCTGTATGATATAATGTATATTATTTTTTATTACACATTAACCATCATCTCCTAACTAATTAATTAGGTTCCAGAGTTGCGAGTGGGAGGACATCAGCTGAGGGCCTGGTCACCCTGTTAGGAAAAACAGGGAGGTTCTTATTGGTAACAATAAGATAAAGCAAAACACAGGGTTTTGCGGGTGGTTTTTAGCAATTTTCTACACCTCATAAAGGAGAAAAGCCAGACGGCAGACGTGCCGCTGAACGGGTAAAACAAAATGGTTCCGGAACCTTGAGGCATCAGGGGTGCCTCCTTCTTCATACTCTGATTTATAAAATAATGAAAGGAAAAAGTGGGGATGATTGTGTTAAATGTGCTTTAATTTGGAAGATAACATTGGTTTTTTACAGTGTGGAAGTTTAAGTGTGAATACGTAAAAAGGTTAAAACTTTCCTGAAGGAAGTGTCGTTTGTCTTAAATGTTGCGATCAGTCGGAAAAGAAGGTAAAAGTGAAAAGGGACTTTAGAGATGCGAAAAGAAAGTTGTTTTAGAAAGGAGTATAGTGCATGTTATGAAAGGAAGTGACAGGCAGGTGGACAACTGACTGACTGACTGATAATATTTCTTTGTGCAAAATCTGAACCTATACTAAACTTTTTCTTCTGCCTCTCTCACACACACATACACACATATATGGGATTTGAGTTCAACATCTGCGTTTTTGAGTCTGGATTTTAGAAACCTGCCCTTCTTCATGGCTACTCCGCCAGAGACGCTTCTCCAGCACGGCCTGAAAGAGAGAGGGTCTGCCTGCCTGCCTGTCTGCCTGTTGAAAATCGCAGTGTGAGTTTCTACAAAAAAAAAAAAAAACTCAGAAGAAGTCTGGAACCACTGAGATGGACAAAGATCCATGCTGTTTGCAAGAGCCAGAAGAGTGATACACTGGATTTATATTGAAAGCATCTTATGCGGGCAGAAGAGAAACCGGAGCAAAGTTTCTTCTTTCTCCCTCCTGGAGAAGTTAAAGTGGACAAAGAATGATTGAATGTCTCACCAACAGACCTGGGAAGGGCCTGGTTGTTTTTTGGACTGATAGAGGACTGTGTGCCATGACAGTCTGACTCTGGAGCGATTTAGAAACTGATGGGGGTAACGTACAAACACACACACATTGCATAAATCTTTTCCTATTTTCTGCAATGAAGAACGCTTATTAACCGCTGCTCATGTGACACGCTTGCTTGACGTTGACAGATATAGCGGGTTAAAATATTATTTTAGGGTTAGAAAAGTATCTTTAAAAGGGTGATAACTTAACTCATTTGATACTTTCCAGTTAATTCTTTTAGAGAAACAAGTTATCTTTTGTCGTGGAATATTCAGGGTCAATTATTTTAGTTATTAAAAGTTATTAAAATGCAGAGGAAGTTACAACATCTCCAAAACTCAGCAGTAACCAAGTGTTTCTATGTTATTCTCAGGACAGATCTGATGAAGGAACATTTTTAAAAAACCCAGCGCATGCGTAAAACCTGATGGGTTTCTCCTTCAGGTATTATTTTCTGTTGTCAGAATTTGTATCCCATAAATCTAATGGGTAGAGACCTCATGAAAACAGGCGTAGTTTTACTGCAGATGGTCTTCATACAGTCTCTGACACAGTATTTACAGTGGAGTGCAGTTTTTGTCCGCAAGTGGGAAGAGGTTGTATTAGGTTTTTCTTCCCTCTTCTGATTCATGCAGCGTGTTTATTTACACTGTACCTTATATCAGGTCCTGACAAAAACTATGAAAGGCTTGGTTCTGCAGTTTCCTTTTTTCTCCCTTTGGGGAAGGAAAGAGAAACCTAATCAGTTCTGTGTTGCATAGGAGTCTTAAAACACTTGTTGTTTTCTGAGATATCACCAGCTAAAGACTTAAAACTTTGAGAGTAATTGGTTTTGTTAAACACATTTTCCTTGGTAAAACAAACCTTTAAAATGAGAATGAAAAAAATTGGGTTATTTTTGAAGGTAAGTAAGAATCTGATTGGACAGTGGTACCACACAAAAATTAAACTAATCTCATGTTTCCTAAAAGACTCTGCATGAAAAGGCCTTCAGAACCGTGGAGTTATTTTCCACCACAGTACCAAGTTTTTTAAGCATGCTTTTTCTTTATTTTAAAACAGATCTGTGTTTTTGGTTTTGTTTTGTTTTTGGCTTTTTAGCATAATGTTTGTCTGACGCTTCTTATGAACTGGGATAGAAGCAAATATGATCTGAGGTAAATTAGGAGCTGTGAACTAGTGATTTTAAATCTGATTATTGTCCAAGCAGAAATAATATATTTAGCCAATCCTTCAATCTCTGCAGAAAGTTAACATCATTGTTCAATGCAGTAGTATTCAACCTGTGGTTCCTGGACTCCTGAAGCCCGTAATCCATAGATTCTGGGTCCATAAAATTATAATATTTAATTAAAGGTAGACCGATTACCTATTAAAATAGATCTAAGCCAATGATGAGTTCCAGTCATTTGGTGGCTTTGAAATGCAATAATACTAAAGATTTCTACTCTGGGGAACACAGATTGGGGTTGAAGAGTTTAATTTTGGAACCAAGGTTAGGATTTTTATAACAGAATCCAGACAAGTAAAATCCTTCATTTTAGGAAAAGAAAAGAAATAAAGGATGGTCGGCTCAAACTCCAGTCTCCTTGTTTGATTTCTTAGGGTTTAAAGATTAAAAGAATACCTAGGAGTACAAAGGTACACAAGGTGATTTCAGATTACTAAGAGATAAAATATTGGAACATTTATCAGCATTTGGATTGTAAAAGAGGGGTTCTAGTAATAAGTTTCCCCAACTCTCAAAATTTAAATAGCCCAAATTAAAGAAAATGATGTTTGTTCTTTTTGAAACACTATGTGGGAAAAAGTCCAGTTTGGAGACAAGCTTCTTATCTTAATTTCTGATTAAGTCAAACACTGCAGTTTTGTTTAGTTTGGGTATACCATAAAAATGTCAATGCCGACTTTTCTAATTTCCCCTCGGGGATCAATAAAGTATCGTTGAATTTGAATTGAATTAAATTAAAAATACTTCTTTGCATTTAACCTGAAATTCTGCAATGCAGCTGCGATCAAATTGAGCCAAACAAAAAGTGAACTATAACAATAACTCTCAGGATTGTAGTTATTATTATTACAGAGTTACAGTACAAAGAATTAGCAAAAGGTTTCAGCATCAGTAAATTTGGATTCATTTAAGAGAAAACTGTTGCTGTGCTTCTAAATACTTTGAGATCTTTTTTCGACTATGTGCACTCATTTTTTAAAAAGGATCCTGACGATTGTCATAACAAAATTGATCAATTATAGCATTAAAAGATGTGGCTGAGAAAACATATTCTGAAAAGAGATTGTTAAAAATTTCTTTTAATTCTTGAAGCTTCAAATTTGGCCATTTGTCTGTCTTTGATGTTTTGTCTTTGTTTTGTTGGTCTGAATGTTTGATTATATGTTGCATGAAACAATAATCCATGTTTAGAATAATGTTTCTAAATCCCAGATTGATTAAAACTTTTAGTTTTCAGGAGAGTTAAGAAGCAGCTTGTTTCTGAGGTAGGTGCATGTTAACAGTTTTGCAGTTTGAGGTTCACTAAGATGGGTTGGAATGAAGAAACTGTGGGTCCGCCCATAGGCAGCCAATCAGAGGTTAGTTCTGCCTGACTCCGCCCACCTACCAGGTTGGTTCACACCTTTGCTCCCATGGTAACGCTCAGCACCTCCCTTCCTGAGTTTTAACACTGTTTAAGAGACAATAGAATCAAAATGCTTGTAGTGATTGTTGCCTTAATAACATGTTTTTTTGTTTGTATAATGATTAAGAATGTAGCATGACTTTTAGATTTATGTGTTTTACTATTAAAAGGTTAATGAAACAGTTTAAACTAGTTTGAAGAATTAGTTTTGCATGCAGAATCATTGGTAATTTATTAGATTGAAAGTTTTCCCTGGTGCCATTAAGCTAGCTGACAGTTCAAGATATGCAAGAGTAAGGAATATATTTTTGATAAAGAATCTGAGTCATGACTTTATACTTGGTGGGAATTATTTATTAGATTCGAATTTGTAGGGTTTATGCATCTGAATTACATTAGATGTCCATTAATCTAATACTCATCTTTGTACAAGACAAATCAGGATGACATGTGACTAATTTCTAAGTGAGACATTGATGAACTGAATAACTAAAGTTTGTGTTTAGTTGTTAATGGAACTGAATTGCAGGTAAAAACATCTGGATTTTCTTTATGTTGCTTTCGTTAAATTCATAGTGACACATAGTTATGTCAGAATTCATTTCTTTGGTTCTAGGTTATGTGATCTTGGTTACTAGAACATTTTTGTACAAGATTTTTGCTGGATTGTCGCATGGGTTGGACCCTGCGCCAGAAGAGGGGAATGTCAGAATAAAGTAACATGGGGTTCCAAAAGTTTTAGCACTCATGGAAAAAAAAAGGGTAGCTCAGACCTCCAGTGAGGACTTAGTGACGATGCGAGAGAGACGTTGTACTTTGTTTATATAAATGGTGCATAGCTCCCTGAGACCACATTCTGAAAACCTGTCTGAAAGTATGCTGTTGATTCTTTTGTGAAATTTTACATCTCCACACATTAGACCATTTTTGAAATTCTTTTTGGGTATTCTGAAACTATGGAAATACTGACCTGTAATTAGACCTTCCACAAACATCATGTCACATTTTTGATATTCAGAATATTTAGCTGATGGTCATTGCTAGTATATCAGGTGAAGTCAGAAGATCAATTCTTTGGATTTTGTTGGATGTTTTGATGAAGTTCATGTAGTTAAGCACTTAGGTTTGAGAATAGAACTGTGAATTGAAAATTAGTCAAGCGTTGTGAAGGCTCTACCTATTGTTCTCACTTATATGAGATTGAGACAAAGGACACAGGCAAATCTCAGTCCTTTTGAAGTGCTGTGTGGCAGGTCTCCTAATTTGGACATGGGGATATTGCCAAGATAATTTTCTTCCACATCTTTGTGTGAAGATAGGATGTTGTTTTACTGTCCACTGTGTTTTCTCAAGTTTCACAGACGGTGAAGGCTGCATTACCAGAAACAGCCACTTGCACCCTCCAGTCCTTTATTCCTGGCGACTGGATTCTGGTCAGAGAATTTAGGAGAAAACACTGGAAGTCCAGGCGCTGGAATGGCCCATATCAGATCCTACTAGTCACCCAGGAAAGCTGCAGGAAAGCTCCAGCTCCTCCAGCTTCATCTGGCTTCCAGGACACAAGTCATCTTCCAACTGGATCATCCACGGCCCGAAAGGTGTGAGGACAGCGGACCACCACAAGACAAAGAACTGTAAGCTGATCACTGGCGAGTGATTGAAGAGGTGGTTGAAGAACACTGTTTTTACAAGGGCACAATCTCTTGGGCAGTGCAACGTTATTTCAGAATGTACTTAAGGCCATCGCATTGCCTGAAAGTTAGAAATCATAAGGTCATTTGCCTCACTGCACACACACCACAGTGAGAGACACATTAGGAAAACATACAGGGAAGACCTCTACACATTTGCACATAACCTTTCTCTGGATGATGGACTGGCGACGTCTGCAACAGAGAGACAGTCAAACATGCGCCATGATGCTTATTCTCCTTAATTTCTTAACATTTGGTGGCTACTAGGCCCTCCTTTGCCTGGACAGCGAGGGTCAGCCAAATTCTTTTCTCCCACTTTGACAGCGAAACTGACTCTGAGGAGGAAATCTCAGATGCTTTTATCTAACTTTCATGGTTATTGTTTGATATCTATCATTATGGTATTATTGCAAGTTTGAATGTGTTGATTTCCACTGTTGTTTAGTTGGACTATGGAAGCCTAACTTCCAGCAGGTTAGAGTTGCTGTTTCTAAATATATTTCTAGAGGAGCTTCCTACGACTGCCCACCTGTACCAGACTGGTAACAGGGCAGCTTGAAGCCACTCAGGAGAGACAGCAGGATTTTTGTTTTTTTGTTTTTTAAGTTTTGTTTATAATTTGTTTTCTTTGAAAAAAAACTGTTTGCTTTCAGTACCAGAAGAAAGGACATTCCACTTCAAGGTCACAATGCAGTTAAATGGAAGATGGTCTGTTCTGATGCTAATGATTGGTATTGCAAGTATTTTTATAACTCTTGTGTTCATTTTGGGAAAAGGTACAACAAAGACAATGTGAGGTTAATCTGACTAATAATACTCATCAGCAGATTTGAAGAGAGATTCATCACTTTCCTGACTACTATGATCATACTGATAATGTTTGGTGGCAACTGATGCATCAAAACTGTGAGGAATTATAGTGTAAGAGAAAGCAGAAATGTTAGTAGATTTTCTGGTGAGATTAATTTAACATGTGCTTCTACGGGAACTCTTTATAGAATTCGGGGTAATAGAAATCCGATTAGAGATTCAGATATTTGTATTACACAGGAGGAAAGTACACCTTATTTCCTTGGGAAGACAGTAGGATGCGAAGCTATTATATGTGTTTTATGTGCTTTAATCAACAGACATAAATTTGAGTCATGTCCTGTCAGAACTGATCCTTATACTATTTCAGAATCTTTGGCTCCAGATCCCTTTATGTTAACTCTTAATTTTACAGCCTTACCGGGTGGAGGTTAATTGTATGGCCAGGCAGGTAAATTAACCAGGGTTCTTGTTACTTTTCCTAGTAGAGATGGGTTCTCGTGTCTTAAGAACATGGTTTGGATGTGTGGAAGCAGATCATATCTGTACCTGCCTGCAACTTGGTCTGGAGTATGTTATCTAGCTCACTTACTACCTACAGTCACAACTTATACTTCAATCAGCCTAGGCTATTAGAACGATGAGTTTGCAAACTAGAATGGCTTTGGATTATCTGTTAGCTGAGAGGGGTGATAGTTTGGAAGAATTTTCCTTTAGTTGTGATTATCTTGTAATCAGAATTAAGGAGTGTGATGGAAATTCTTGTAGTAAGCATTCCACAGTATATGACCTTTGGGTTACCTTAAGCTGTAAAAGCCATTATCAGAAGTTTAATGGTTAAGGCCATTTGTTAGGGTGATGCCTCAGGGAGAGTAGATGGTTGTTCCTAGGTAACCTTCTCACCTCTGAACCCGAGAAGGGTCTAGGGTCGTAAAACACAGACTCTTTGAAGTTGAGAACACTGCCATGTTCTGGTATAAATACTGTGTGTAAATGTTGTTCGGGGCTCTGTTTCAACTGACTTGCTCGGTGACAGAGTCATTCAAACGCTGAATGCCTTTGAATAAAACTTATAAAGACAAAGTCCGGATTTTCTCTTATTATGAGTCAACTTCTACCCACTTTGATAAGAAAATTCCACAACACACACTTGTCTCATTTTTTTCTGTGTTAACAGAGCAACTGAAGGAGCTATCGCTGCAACTAAATGTTTGTACTGTTTTCATCCTTTAGATGTTAAAACTAGCTCGGAGCTAATAAGTTTAGCTTTGTTTCTCTCCTAGATGAAGCCACTAAAGGAGCTACTCCTGCCATTCTCTTTACCTTTTCTTTAACGAAGAAAGTAGTCCCAGATCGATGCTCAGGTGATTTTTAGTGTGTGTGTGTGTGTGTGTGTGCGTGTGTGTGTGTGTGTGTGTTCCTGTCTTGGCATCAGAGTGAGAATCATTTTCCCGATTTCACCATCAAATTGAGGACCGTTTGTACCAAAGTGAGGACATTTTGCTGGTCCTCACGACCTATTTTGCTAACGGTTAGGTTTAGGACTAAGATGTGAATTGAGTTTAGGTTAAGGTTAGGGTTAGGCATGCACTGGTAATAGTTAGGTTTAGGGTTATTGTCAGGGTTAGGGCATAGAAAGGGTTGAAAATGACTGAAAATCAATGGAAGTCAATGGGAGTCAACACATGGTCCTCACTACATATAGCAAGACAAGAGTGTGTGTGTGTGTGTGTGTGTGTGTGTGTGTGTGTGTGTGTGTGTGTGTGTGTGTGTGTGTGTGCTCTGTCTTCACAAATCCCCCAGTTGGTCTTGGCCAGAGATGGAAATAACGGCGTTAAAATAAATGGCGTTACTAACGGCGTTACTTTTTTCAGTAACGAGTAATCACAAATTACTTCTTCCATCATCACAACACCATGACCGTTGCCGACAATTAAATGGGGCGCGTTATAAACTAAAGCTACCCATTGAAGCTCTTGCCATGTCGGGGCTCACAGTTAACTTAATTACTAACTCGGTTACTTTTACAGAGAAGTAACTAGTAACTATAACTAACTTTTTTAAAGTAACATGCCCAACACTGCATGGCAGATGGCGTCTCACGCCAGGTTCTGCTGGAGGTTCCTCCTCCCTTCTGTCGCTACATGCATGGTCAGTATGAGGAATGCTGCGAATTCAGAGGCTTCATGCAATCCGCTGGGTTTCCTTAGACAAATTTATTTTTCCCAATTTGGACAATGAGCTGAAATTGACTGCATAGTTTGATAACCAGGAATGTATGCAGTTGACCTTGAATGTGTCTGTATCATTGAACTGAATTGACTGTTTATTTATGTATATAAATTGGATGTTTTTATTTTGTTTGCTTTGTTTAACTGAACTATAATATTTTGTACATGTAAAAAAGTTAAACAAGTCAAATAAATAAGTAAAATAAGACCACTAAATTTCACATCTTAAAATAATAATATTAATAAAAACCCTAATCCTGCTATGATTTGTACTATTAAAATATGATTTATGCCACTTTTAGTATTAAGGTGTTAGCATAATGCTAATTATAATTATAATTATGCTAACCTATAATATATAGATTCAGCAAAATATACAGTACATTTGAAAAGTATTCAAAACTTGTTTGTGTGATCAGCAGTTGGGTTCAGGAAAATAACATCATATCAACAATCAAATATAGTAATGTGATGGTCTGGAGCTACTGTGCCATTTCAGGACCTGGACATCTTTGTGTAACATATGAAACCATGAATTTTGCTCTTGAGCAGAAAATACTAAAGCATAATGTCTGTTCATCAGGTTTCACAAAGGGTTTGGAAAGCTTTTTTCCCTTAATTAATAAAAATCATCATTTGAAAGCTGCATTTTTTATTTACTCTGATATTTCATCTAAATTTGTTTGGTGAACTGAAACATTTAAGTGTGACAAAAAGGCAAAAAGAGACGGAATCTTTAAGGGTGCAAATACTTTTTCCATAACATAGTAGCTCCAGCAAGTATTCCCTGTGATGTTATAATTTCACTTTATTTTTAGTTTTATACCAAGTACTTCAGCTTCTTCAGTTTAGTCTTTTATGTGTCTTTAAGCTGACAGGTTTCTCACACATTGGACTTTCAGCCTCATGATGACTAAACAAGAGACCACAATAGAAGAGGTGTAAAGGCAGACTCATAAAAGTACAAAGAAGAAAATGCATGACAGTCTAATAAAGTGATGTTTAACACAGATATGAAGACAGCAGCTCATAAGGGAGGTCATGGGAACAGTAGATTCCTGCCATTTTATAAATTCCACAGATTTGCTGTTGTTGAAGGAATACAAGTGAAATATTTAAATGTGTTTATTTGCAAATTCTAATGGAAAATATTTTTGTTATGGGCTGATAATAAAGAGGGGATAAGGCAATCTGCCTATCATTCCATTCTGTCCTTCTACAAATGAAGGAAATGGCAGGTGTTCCTTTGTCTTGCATTAAATTCAAAGAGCTCAGCTTAACAAAATCTTGAACTAGGTCACGTCATTTATGATCAAATGGGTGTGGGTTTATTGTTTCAGGCAAGATTCTCTCAATATGACCGCTATTGTGTCCGCTTTATTAAGAAAGTGAGAAACAGAGTCAACTGTTTTGTGAAAGAAGATTTTCTTTCATGCTTTTGGCATTTTTCTGGTTTTGTTTTTCTTATTCTAATAGAACGTCCCACAAAAGCATTAAATGTAGTGCAGTGATTTATGCTGAATGAGTGAAAATGAACCCTTGTGCACATTATGATGCATATCTAAAACTGTAATTCAGCTCAAGTTGCTACTTACCACCTCACACTAGCGTCACCACTGTGAAGGCTGATACTGGGTGTGGTACACTAAAGTTTTTTGTTTTTTTTTATTTGTGTCATTGTTGTGTTTCCCAGGGTCTGGATACAGTGTGTGTGACGCAGTAAAGTAAAAGGTGCACCTAAATTCAACATGTCATCGCTTTAATTATATTGTACAGTGACTTTTAACCAATTTTATGTTTTTCACATTTTGTCACAGTCCAGCCATAAGCTTCAGTTTATTTTCATTGAATTTTATGCAAGACACACATAAATGCAAAATAACACATAACTTTTGAAGTAGAAGGAAGAAGATATATAGTCGTCCTTTATTTTACAAATAAAACTAAGATTAGTGTGGTGGGAATTGGCCTTCAGTTCCCTTTACTCTGATACCCATAAGTAAAATCCAGTGCACACCTTTAGAAGTTACATAATTAGTAATTAGCGTACTTTTTCAAGGCCCTGTACAGGTACATCTCAATGAATTCAAATTCAAAGTTGAATTTTTCAGAAAGTGAAACTCATATAGATTTATTACACATAGAGTGAAATATTTCAAGCCTTTGTTTTTACGAAGCCAATTTTGATGATTATAGCTTACAGGTAATGAAAACTTAATATTCAGTGTCTCATAAAATTTGAATATTGTGGAAAAGTTAAATGTTGCAAATTCAGCTAATAACTCAAAACACCTGGAAAGGTTTCCTGAGTCTCTAGGCTACATAGTCACGGAAAAGACTTGATTGGACAAGCATCCAGAAGACAGTAATTGACACCCTCGACAAGGAGGGTAAGCCACAGAAGGTCATTGCTAAGGAAGCTTGTTGTTCAAAGAGCTGTATCCAAGCATATTTATAGAAAATTGAGTGGAAGGAAAAGGTGTGGTTAACCCCAGCCTTGGGAAGATTTTCAAGCAAGAGGAGAAGCTTCACAAGGAGTTGACTGATACTGAAGTTAGTGTTGGAATAATTGAATATAGATTTATCTTATATTTTCTCCTATTCTTTAACTTGACTATTTGATCTCATAACCTTTCATGATATGATGTATGTGTGAGAAAGGATGTGTGAGTTTGTCTGCAGGCAAAGGTCATAAATAGGAGCTGAACTAGCAGAGAAGGAAGCAGTCCAGTTGAGGAGGTCATAAAGATGAAGGCACAGCTGACCCTACAAGTTGGAAGAGACTGTGGGAAATGTGTTGTTAATGTATAAAGCTGTTTATGACCTGTTTACGATGCAGCTGTTGTTTTCCCCCGTCCTTTAGAGAACAATGTTTTTGTAAACTAGGGACCCCCGAAAGACAATAAAAAGAGGAGGCGGACAGAAGCTGTTCAGAATGGTTGGGGACTTGTAACTGAACATATCTCTGATCGTTCTCCTCGTACGAGTAAATAACTAACACTTTGTCTCTCTCTCCTCTTTTTGTGTTGTTATAAATATTGTTAGGTTGTTTAAACCTGACAGTTAGCACATCAAGAACCACTACACACAGACGAATCCTACAAATGTAGCATTTCTCGTGTCAAGCCATTCCTGAACCAGAGACAACATCAGAACCATCTTGCCTGGGCTGAGGAGAAAAGGAAGTGGACTGTCGCTCACTGGTCCAAAGTCCTCTTTTCAGATGAAAGTAAAGTTTACATTTCATTTGGAAATCAAGGTCCCCCGAGTCTGGAGGAAAAGTGGAGAGGCACAGAAACCACATTGTCCAGTGTGAAGTTTCTACAGTCACTGATGATTTGGGGTGTTATGTCATCTGCTGGTGTTGGTCCACTGTGGTTTTTGATGTCCACAGACAAACATAGCCATCTACCAGGATGTTTTAGAGCACCTAATGCTTCCTTCCACTGACAAGCTTTTTGGAGATGCTGATTTAATTTCCAGCAGGACATGGCACTTTACCACACTGCCAAAGGTACCAAAACCTGGTTCAATGACCATGGTGTCACTGGGCCTGACTGGCCTGCAAACTGGCCTGACCTTAACCCCTATAGAGAATCTATGATGTAATGTTAAGAGGAAGATGAGAGACACCAGACCCAACAATGCAGAGGACCTGAATGTCTCTGTAAAGCAACCTACAGGTTGGAGACTACGTGGATTCGAAGTAAATAGTTAGAACCTGCGGTCCTTAATAGGACAACTCAGTAGTGTCGAAAACCATGTCATATGTTGGAATATTCTGTTTGTACTTTGTGATAGTTTAGCTTTGTTCCCGATGCTAATACTGGTACGCTGCTATTAGGCCAATAGTAACACACCAAACAAGCAGAGGCAAAAACTTTGTTTGATAGGCCACAAAAGTCAGATATTGGAAGGATATGACTCTCAAGCTGAGCTCTTTCTATTTACAAGTTGGAAAACCAGTGACTTGCTAATGTGCTCAGGGACTATTGCATTTTGTTTTCTCATTTTATGGATTCAAATATTAAAGCAACATAAGACACAAATAGATTTGGTGCAACACTATGTGTACCACTGTGACAACAAATTGTCACAAGGGCAAAAACAAAATACTTTGGTAACTTGCATTTTGTTTTATAGGTACGGCAACCATGCTAATTTTTTATTTGGGATTGGCAGGGAGCCTCTAACTTTGAAGAGGTATGACACAATATAATGTTAAGACTATAGAAATTCTGACTTCTGAGTACAAACTGAGCACACAGTAACATGATTGGGTAATTTCTACTGACAAAATCGGAGAATTTATGCTGCTTTCTGCTTGCATCGGAACACAGATCTGGAAATGACATCACACCTGAGTTACGTTGTACAAAGAGACAATTTATTCCTTCAGTGGTTACTGTGTGTTTCATATGTACAGCCATGTTAGATATTGAACAAAACAAATCACTGTCTTCCGAGGAAAGACTGAAAGCAACATCAGTGAATTAATTTTTTTTTCAGTCAGGAAGGTTGTTTAACAGATTTTGTAGAGCATGAAAATAATTTCCACCTTGGTCTAAAGTTAACTCTAAAACCATGTTTTCAGGGATTTCTGCTTCACATATTTTGCTTACTTTTCACACCTGAAAGGTTTGGTTATGTGTTGCAAAGTTAGATACGTTTTGTACTTTGAAAACTTTCTTTCAGAAATCTATATTGCTTTTCACAGCAATGGAATGTAAACTTTATTCCTCACTAGTAAAACCCATTGTTGAGCTGTTCCAATTTACAGATCTCCAGACTCTGATTGACATCTGTAAAGAACATGTCCGCCTTTTTAATTCCAACGGTTTTTTAGAGAGAACTCACCATGTAGCCTTGCAAATTACAAAGCTGGATCAGCGAGGCTGAGGTCTTTCATTAGAACAGTTTTCACAGATAACAAATAGATACATCCCTGCAACTGTGATCAGGCTCAAAAGATGCATTTGTTTGGCTTTTAAAAACTGATTGGTTTAAAAAATGACAAATAGGTGCCTGCCAGTGAGTCCATTGTGTTCTCATGAATAATTGCAAAGTAAACATCTCAAATATCTGATGTTCGGACTTTGGACTCAGGAATTCAGGAATGCTGACAAACAATAAATCACAGAAATGAGGAATGCAGACAGACGGTATGTTATCACTGGAGCACAAGAATACCAGTTAAACGTCTTCACATTCAGAAGCTTCAGGACAAGCACATCTTGTAGGGAGGAATTAACAGTATGCATAGAAAATTAACTCTACTGGACCTTGTCTGAAGCAGCATGCAGCTTTTTGATCAATACTCCAAACTATTTCATCTGTTTTGACAATAAAGCAAGATAATTCCCTAAAGCTCATTTAGATAATTAAAATAAGAGAACAGAGATAGAGCTAGCTATGTGTGGTGAGAAAGGATTGGTGAAAACCCTCCCTCAGTGGTTAGCTTCAAGGAGTGTGTATGTTTTTTAGCTTTAGCATCCAAAACATGTCTGGGTTGTGGCTTCACTCTACTCTGACACCTGAATACTGTCCCTAGGTGACAGATGAAGGGCACTACATACAAGGTAAGATTCTGTAAAAGCCAAAGCAATCCTTCTCTTTATGGAATAGTAATAAGGTAACAGAAACCACGTATTTCTTGGCCAAGACATAATGCTCAGAAAATAGGTTTAACAGTGCTTTCTAAAAGCATTCATTCCCCTTGACCTTCTTCACTGTTTTGTATTTTACTGGGATTTTATGTGACAGTCCAACACAAAGCAGTGCATTAATTTTTGTTTTATTATTTAGCTTCCTTCATCTTCCTATCCTCTCAAACCAGAATTCCAGTTGCTGCTGAAGAAAAACATACCCACAACATGATGTAGCCACCACCGTGTTTCACTGTGAAAACGGTGTGTACAGACTTTATGATACCCTAACAACCCTTTGGGACCCTCACTTTTTAGTGAAGAGGAAGGTAACAGAGACATGTTTTTCACCTTTTGTTTTTACAAATAAAAATCTGAAAAGTGTGGCAGTCTTTTGGGGTATGACTACTACCAGCAGACACATCCCAATTTATTTATTTTTTGACTTTATTCTTTGTAAAATACACTGCTCAAAAAAATAAAGGGAACACTTAAACTCATCCAGGATGGCACATCAATGCGAGCTGTGGCAAGGTTTGTTGTGTCTGTCAGCGTAGTGTCCAGAACCTGAAGGCACTACCAGGAGACAGGCCAGTACACCAGGAGACGTGGAGGAGGCCGTAGGAGGGCAACAACCCAGCAGCAGGACCCCTACCTCCACCTTTGTGCAAGGAGGAACAGGAGGAGCACTGCCAGAGCCCTGCAAAATGACCTCCAGCAGGCCACAAAAGTACATGTGTTTGCACAAACGGTTAGAAACCGACTCCATGAGGATGGTATGAGGGCCCGACGTCCACAAATGGGGGTTGTGTTCACAGCCCAACACCGTGCAGGACGCTTGGAATTTGCCAGAGAACACCAGGGTTGGCAAATTCACCACTGGCGCCCTGTGCTCTTCACAGATGAAAGCAGGTTCACACTGAGCACATGTGACAGACGTGACAGAGTCTGGAGACACCGTGGAGAGCGATCTGCTGCCTGCAACATCCTTCAGCATGACCAGTTTGGCAGTGGGTCAGTAATGGTGTGGGGTGGCATTTCTTTGGAGGGACACATGGCCCTCCATGTGCTCACCAGAGGTAACCTGACTGCCATTAGGTACCGAGATGAGATCCTTGTGAGACCGTATGCTGGTGCGGTTGGCCCTGGGTTCCTCCTAATGCAGGACAATGATAGACCTCATGTGGCTGGAGTGTGTCAGCAGTTCCTGCAAGATGAAGACATTGAAGCTATGGACTGGCCCGCCCGTTCCCCAGACCTGAATCCAATTGAGCACATCTGGGACATCATGTCTCGCTCCACCCACCAACGTCACGTTGCACCACAGACTGTCCAGGAGTTGGTGGATGCTTTAGTCCAGGTTTGGGAGGAGATCCCTCAAGAGACCATCCACCGTCTCATCAGGAGCATGCCCAGGTGTTGTAGGGAGGTCATACAGACACATGGAGGTCACACACAATACTGAGCCTCATTTTGACTTGTTTTAAGGACATTACATCAAAGTTGGATCAGCCTGTAGTGTGTTTTTCCACTTTAATTTTGTGTGTGACTCCAAATCCAGGCCTCCATTGGTTAATGAATTTGATTTCCATTGATGATTTTTGTGTGATTTTGTTGTCAGCACATTCAACTTTGTACAGAACAAAGTATTCAATGAGAATATTTCATTCATTCAGATCCAGGATGTGTTATTTGAGGGTTCCCTTTATTTTTTTGAGCAGTGTAGCTCAGTCTCAGTCAGAATGGATGGAGGGCTTCTGGGATCATCAGTTTTGAATTCCTGCCACAGACTCATCTCTGGCCATTTTAACACATAAATATGCTTTGATCTGAATTATCAATCATAGCTCTGGCTGTATGTTTGTGGCATCTTTTAGTGGGACTTTGTTTGGCTTTCTTCTTGCAGTTCTTTCACAAAGGCAAGATATGTGGATTGCCTGATTTAAAGTTGTCAGGTCATCCGACTCTCCCACATCATCAGTAGATCACTGCAGCTGCTCCAGGGTTACCGCACACCTCGTCTTCTTCTCAGATTAATGTTCTCGTTGCCCAGCCAGATAGTTTGAGTAAAATCCTGATTAAACACACTTAAGTTCGTGATTGTAACCTGACGAAAGAAAGTTAAAAGCGTAAGAAAACTTTTGCAAGGCACTGTATTTGGCTTTTAAAGTCTTTCCTTTTATAATATGTGAAAACCTCTTCCTTCTACTCTATGTCCCAGTCAGTCTTGAGGACTCCATCCCTTTTGTGAGTCCTTAACTGTCATGCTTTTCTGAAGAAGAAAACCAGTCAGTGGCCAACAAGCCCTGCTGAACATTCAGGAGCTGAGATTTAAATCTAATGAGAACCTTTATTTTCATAACATTGCATCTAAATATATTTCATTCTTGTTTATTGTACTGTTTTTAGGTAGCAGTTTCCTCTTCTTAATCAGTTCTGCAAATCTGTATGCAGGGAGGATTTGTTGTGAACTGTTAGAAATTATAGTGTTGGATCACATTAAGGCCTTTACTCCGTAAGACAGTTAACTCTTTGTTCATGCTTGGTATTGTGAGAGTACAGCTAAAATTTATATTAGGTCCTAACACAATCCTTACCTTCAGCAAACAGTAATATAGTAGATGACCCTTTCAGTTTTTGGCTTAAAGGAAACAGTTCACCTTCACCAGGAGGTAAAGTTTTTTTAAGTTGAATATAAACAGGTCAGTCTAAAAATGTTGAGTGAAATGTTAAAAGCTTTATTTTTTTCAAATTACTCACAATATTATTTAAACCTTAAGTGTTTTAAGGTGCTTTGTGCTATAGTGGGTCCAGAGATTAGCCACGTTTAGTTGTGTTCTGAAAAAGAAATGGAAAACTGGAGTCAGGAAGGTGCTGCTAATCCTTACACATGATTCCTACTGGGGTGGTCTAGGAGCTGACAGCCAATCAGCCGCAAGTAAGTGACTGAGGAGAAGCTTTCAGTGAACAAATAAGGAACTCAATGCAGTGGGACAGAAAACCTGGTATAATACTTGAGCAGAATGCTTAATTTAGTGCAAACATTTAATAAAAACAAAACGATAATTAACTGAAAAACAAATTTAAAAAATAAGCAAAATAAAACAAAGAAGAAGCAGTACTAACCTGTTCACAGAACAGTAGGGCTGAAAGTATCAAGTATTATTTTATTGCTTAGAGGTTCTGAACTGATATTCAATCTTAGAACTCCAGTTGCATGTAAAATATGGAGTTTTTCAATTAAATATGTATGATTTGTTTCCTGCTGGTTGATTTCAATTGAAAAGATGTTTGAAACACAATAAAATGGCTTAAAGCTCAGATTTAAACTCTTTGTATTTAAGTGGTTGATGCTGCATCTCCTTGGGTTAACACTGATTTCCTTGTTGTCATGGGTTAAATATTTCCTGTACTTCAGGGTTGGCTGGGCAACAGTCATTTATATCCAACATGTGATAAACCAGACTTACCATTTGTGAAATCTGATCATAGCTGCACAATCATTTGGTGCCATACCAATTAAGACCATGTTATTACATACAATAGAGTGCCTTGCAAACCTTTCCACATTTTCTCACATAGAAATCACAAACTTTAGCGTATTTTATTGCAAGTCTATGTAATACACCAGTATGTAGTGTATAATGATTAAAATATTTTTCACATTTCTGCAGTCTGAACTTTGAGGTTTTCTTCCAGCATTCCCCTATACCATCTTGAGATCTATCAATTTTCCCATCACCCTAGATGTCTCAGCTTAAGAAAAGCATCTCCCAAGCATGATGCTGGCAACGTGTTTCACTGTGGGGGTGGTTTTCCATCACAGTATCCCAAGAATTTCCATTTCTGTCTGAGCAGAGTGCTTTCTTCTCATTTGCCTTGTCCCCTACATGGCGTGTAACAAACAGTAAACAGGATTTTTTTTTAGCTGCGTTCTTCTTGAGACTCTTCCATAGAAGCCAGATTTGGGCAGTGCCAAATAGTTCTGCACAATATAAGCACAACATGCAATATGTGATAATATTGGTGAATGTCACAAAAACATGACTATCAATAATTGAAGTGTTAATGCCTTCCTGCTTTGGGTTTAAAAGCAGACCCCAAAGAGTATATCCAGCTACTAGAATAAAAAATGAAAATACATCATTTCCGTTGCTACAACTTTTTTTTGGCAGATTTCTACTGTATTGGCAAGCAAACTGTTTTAAACATGCATCGCCAAACATGCTACCGGCAGAGTGCCTGAACGCATTTTGCCTAAACAAACCAATGTCTGGCACAAGGCAGGTAGTTCTGTGATGTGCATATCGATGTAAAATGTGAAAAAGTTCAAGGCATATGAATACTTTTGCAAGGCATGTATGATTAAGCCAGTGATGCTGAAGCAGTAGAGCATGTGGATAACATGGGAGGCGTCTTCATCAGAAATCATCTCACTACAGAAATTCAGGGAAACGTTTTTTATACAAAACAGCTTTATTTCAAAACATTTCAACTTCAAAAACAATAAAAGCCCCAAAAATGAACCTGTACATTTATATAAATTGTGCTTTTGTTTCTATTAAAATCTTCTCCATACATTTGCTAATAAAAACTTAAAAACCGCATCAGATACTTTGCTGTGTGTAATTGTAGTAAGTGTAGAGGAGGCCTTTGGTATCTACTAATACAATAGAATGGGACATAAAGTGATAAAAGAGCTTTAAAAATCAAGAGGTTACAATTTACCTTCATATAACAATATAAAAACATGCTCAAGACAATTCGAACAATTAAAAACATGCAACACAATAAAAATGAAACATTTCTAAATCTAAACAAAATTCACTAAACTGGAAAACTTAAGCATCTACGAAAAAAAAAAAGGAGGACATGGCAGTATGAGGACATGTTAAGATGCAGACAAGCTGGACAAAAGCTCTGAACCATTTCTAAGTAAATACCTTTGACACCACTGAATGTCACCGGCAAATCGTGATGATTCTGGGCCTTTGGTTCTTGTCCTTGGCAACATTTTGCTCAAATCCACAGTCACTGTTACTTAATGGCCTCGCCTCACTGAAGCTGGACAGTTTAATCAAATGTTCTACTCAGCTGGCTTGGTCTTGTTCTTCTTATTCAGGATCTTACGGAGGCTATCGGGCATCAGGTATGGCCTCTCAACACTGCCGTCGTTCCTCTCCAGGTCCTCCACTGAAAAAGATTCAGTTTAAAAAAAAAAAAAACTAATTAATCTGCTCAAAACATTTCAACAAAGAACTAAACTTCAATGTGTTGGTAGAGGAAAGTTTCAGAGACAAAATCTGTTTCGTTTAATAGGAAAAACAGCATGCAGCTTTAAATATTCAAATAGAAACATGCAATACTGATCATGACTCTGTATTGCCACATTCTGTGTTTTGCTACAAAATATCTTCAATACAGAAAACAAAGCAAAAACCCTGCTTAGTCCTGTTAGCATTTACTGATAGAGTTAAATCAAATATGGTTTAGTGTGAAAATAAAGTGCGTTACTGAGAATAACAGGATTATTGACAGAGTGGTTTGGACATTAACTGTAACATGTTAGGCGGCTTTAAACTATAGAGAACAAATATGATGATGACTGTCACAACAAGGTCTTTACGTTCCCACTGGCAGCGGGAGCAACCATTTAACAAGGCAACAGGGTCAAAATGGCAGCCAGTTCCCCTCAGAATAAACCAGTAATTCAGTGTCCACATGCTTACCTGAACAGACATCCCCACATGCCCAAAGAAGAAAATAAATGCACTGAAGCACTACTGCATCATAATCTCGTGTTACAAATTACTCCCTTTCTACACTTTTGAACAAGTGCTCAGCCCAAAATGCAGTGGCCTAATAGGTCTACAAAGATGGGATTAACCAATTTATGGAAATGTCAACTCTTGAGTGGCAAGAACCTCTGATAAGGTTTGATCTTCAGTCAGCAAGTAAAATAGGGCTGAACTGTTCCTGATTTAAAGTTAAGACAAAACCCAGCCATACCCCATAGATTCAGAAATTATAGTCATACAGCAAAGAACATTTTTTTTTGCTGGAAATAAAATGCACATAAAATGTTTTATGTAAAAATGCATGTTTAAAATTCAACCATCAGTTGCTAAACAGCTTTTTGCATGTCTGTACTGGTATTTGTAATGTTTTTAGCAGCCCTAGTGGCCTTCATTCTCTTTTTTTTTTGACAATGAGCTAGTGGGGGTACATGCAGCAAATGTTAACGGGCTGGGGACTCGAACCCACGACAGCCTGCGTCAAGGACTGAGGCCTCGAACAGGGGTCACAGGTTTTAGCCCCACACCACCGTTACGTCCCTCCACTTGTATTTTGATGATTTATCTGTGGTGACAGGCCCCAAGTCTTTAAAGTTGGAAGGCCTCCTTGTCATCACCCTAATCTTTAGCTCCTTCCTCAGATTCAAGTCAAGACTCTGGCTGGGTTGCTCCAAAATGTTAGTGTTACCTCAAATCAGAAATATATTGCTGATAACATTGAAATATTACTTTAAAGCTAAATCTCCCAGGGGTATGAATAATTTTGGGCTCAACTGTAAAATAAACTGAAAATAAACAAAACCGTGTTTTGCCAAATTAGGATTGCATGATCATTGTTCGGGATTATAGGGTTGCTTTGCTTTTGCGCTACTGTAGTGGGTTACTCCATCCTAGTCCGCTTGTTAAAACCAAATGATTTAAATCCAACTTCCTCATGTTGAGCTGACTCACTACAGAACGTGTCTTTTATTCCAGCAGTAATCCAAGCTAATCTCTACCCCCCATTTTTCCCACAGCCTTCACTTTTCTCCTCTCAGATGTAACAATGCATCAGTGCTCTGGGTGCCCACATGTGGGGCTAAACATGCACCAGCTTGTCCCTCATGTTAGACACATTGTTTGGTCTCCCAGTATTTATTTATTAATTAGACAGTTTACTTCTGTGTGGCATAAACAACGAAAAGGCAACAGGGACTTTTGGATGGCTATTCATAACTTAGAAAGGCTGCATTTAAGGCAAGGTATTCTCCTACTTGGCGTCAAAGTTTCAGTTCCTCACAAATATGGATTAGCGGATAGCATCTGGATTTTGTTGTGCAAAGTCAGTAAAAGTCCTTGTCTCTAAGCGTTGTCCTTCTCCTGAGTCTTTTTGATTGGGGAGTCTTCAACCTGCAGCCGCTGTGCAGGAGACACAGACGGATCTTCTGCCTTGACCTTCCACAGAATCTCATGGATGGTTGAAGACATGTAATAAGGCCTCTCAGTTGAACCGTCGTTGCGCTCCAGGTCTTCACCTTATTGCATGTGTGTATGTGCGGGTGTGTGGGTTAATTGGTGGAGCAGAAGATTAGTAGATAGAGGAATAGCAGTATTAAGGGAAATGGAAGTGAGAGAGGGGAAAATAGAGACAAAAAATAGAAAGTCAAAAAGCAAGCAAGAAAAAGCACCCAAAGACATTCAAAGTTCATCTCCAAGCAGCCACAACTTTCAATACAGAACAAATTAACCAGGCTGTTATATTGCAATCATGCAGAAATGTAGCTGTGGTTCACCATTTTAAAAGGACTTAAGAATTAGTGAAAGCACCAAACCCAGGAGAAAAGTCAGGAAAGGTTTGACTGAGCCAATTGGCTCTTTTCACACCACTCCTTAATACAATCTCAGAAACAATTATTTAACACTGTGCTAAAAACCAACACTATCATGACTTACAGAAACAGAGGAACAGCGTGTCCACACACATGGCGTATACACTGAAGAATCCATGGGCAATGAGATACGAGCCAATCACCAGAGTCTGGTGGGGGAAACATGAGCCATGGATGTCATTCATAAAACACACACAGGCAGGGTCAGGACAACAAACACAAGCCAATTCAACAGCAATGTTGATCTGTACCTTATCAGATGTTTCCTTAAAAATTTAAAAAGACCAATTTAAAAGTCACTTACCAGGATTGGCACCCAATAATAGTGGAGGTGGGGAGCTGTGTTCTCAAAGGCTTTCACTCGTCCAGAGAAGAAAAAGAAGGCAAAGACCCCTGAGCAGAAAAATGCCACATTTAACCGTTTAACAAAACAAGCTTATATTGTAACAGTATTCATGTCAAAGTACACTGATGTGTTGGCAGCCATTTTAAATCCTGGTGCATTTCTATAATGACATGGTTTTTATGCCGGATGTCCTTCCTGACGCATTTAGGAATCAAACCTAGGTCTCCTGTATTAAAGACACCACCTTACCCCACTACACCACGAAGGAACCATCGCCATCTTGGGGTCGTTTTAACAAACTGGTGAAAGATGGAGCTGACTTGTAGCTGACTTTGGCAGATAACAGGGAAGCTAAAGCTAGGTTTATACTTGACACATTGAACATGGTGAAAGGGTGCATGCGCCAACAGTGATGCAAACGTGACTTTCCCACCCCTGTGCACCATTTCAGTGCCTGGTCGTGCACCTCCCAATTTTTGTAACTTTGTGCAGAATGGACAGGCCAAGGTCCATTTAAAATGGATGAATTTGAATGTGCTCAGATCAGGTTTGCCTGTAGCTGTCTTTATAGAATTGCTATATGAGGCATCATAAAGACATGTCTGACAACCTGTCTTTTCGAAGAATTCTGCACTAATGTCAGCGTTTTTCTTCGTTTTAGAGTAGTAAAGCTGTTTTTACACCAACTGGTTTCTCTTTACAGCATCACCCCTTCTAATATAACCAACTGATCACAGCAGGAAGGCTAGGAAATTAAATATTTAGAAGCTTGTATAAATGTAGTTATTTCAGAAAAATGAAAACAAACCATAATTAGTATTGGTAAAATAAATCTTTACAAAAACCTGAGATCAGAAATCAGCCCCACATCTGATTGGTGTTTTTCTAGTTGAACTGCTGAAACTTTACTCATACTTCAGAATGTCCTAACACTGGCTAAGTTGAATATGATAATGCAGGATCAGCTGTGGTAAACCTACAGCTCACTACCAATATTAACAACATTTAACTACTTTAGTTTTATGTGTGATTTGCATTACAATTTATCAAATAAAACAGCTTCTCACCTACAAGCCCAACAATGAGCAGTTTTCCCAAGAATAGCAGGAAATCTGTCACCTTATCCACGACGGCAACCCTGGTGGATTAAACAAATTAGGACAAAATAAATGAATTTAAAAAGTACATACTAGTAACAAAAAACATTGTAGGTCAGTGTTTACAATTACCTGATCACGTTTCTCATGAGAAGGAAGAAGGCATCACGGGCAGAGGTGCAGAAGTTTTTGCCATAGATCGCCACCTATAGGCCAAACATGCACAATACGTCCAGTAAATGGAAAAAAAAAAAAAAAAAAAAAAGCCTAATTCAGGAAAGGATGCCAGCGATCATAAAATAAACAAAAATGCAGTTGATGAAAAATGTGGAGTCCTAAGTCAGAGTTTTAAATGACAGCCCCAACCTGGCTGAGTATTAAGATGATTTACAAACATCTGCTTTCAAAGATGTCACCTGCTTGTCTGCTCATGTAAAAGTCATTCCAGCTTAAAACAGTAAATCCCTGGATACAGCCCACTGTGACAGCCTAAACCCACCTTAAGAGTTCAATGTGAACTGTATGCCGTAATTGCTGTGACAAAAATAAATAAAATACTAAGTGCAGAAAAAGTTTTAAAAAATGGTTTTGGTTAGAGAAGCACCAAAAAAAAAAAAGCTTTAAGCTTTTGTGTTTCATCCTTTTAAAGAGTCCACAGAACATGCTGGGTTTTACAGTTAGTATTACTTACATTTTAACTAATCATTTTGTCTTTATTTAGAAATTTGTGAAATCTTGTTGTATTGCAGAGCTGTATAACATCAGCTGCTCTGTCTCACACAGTGTGACATTGCCTGTGGTTCTAATAATCGATAGGATAAAGGTTTCTTAAGGCCCCTGCATCGTTACAATAAATAACATTTTAGAGAAACAATTTAACACAGAATACCTGATCAAAGCTTATGTTCTTATTTTTAGAAATTAAATGTAATAATTAATTGAGGTATGTATAAAAGCAGTTGGTGAGATTTAACCTATTATGACAAGAGTGAAGGGAACAAGCTGTATTTCTTTTTAGCTGAAGTTTTATCTGTATAAATGCCTCCAACTTTAAGTATTTTATTGTAATTGTAGAGATAAGACTGTTTTCCCAACTTTGATGAATATTTCATTTTACACAAAACAGTCTGATTTTCAATTTATCAAGAAAGCCAAAACACGTATGGCTATTTGTATCTCTTAAAGCGAAGATTTAGTTGTTTAAAGTCCATATAACAAATAAAAAATAAAAAAAACTTTTCTCCAGAGGTTAAAATACATAAACCCTCAGCTGTTTCAGACTAAAGCCTTTTTGAGCAACCCAATACATAAAGTCTTCTATCCAACTTTCTTTAAACTTGCTTCAGACCAATTCTCAGTTTGTATAACTGAATATAAATCTTAACCAAACACGCACCATAATGTAGGCGTTTCTGTTCAGGAATTTGACAAACTTCTCCAGACACCAGAAGCAGCACTTCAGACAGCACAACAGGAACTTTGCAAATTTGTTTTGGGCTCCTGCCAAAGGAAGATTCAAGAGAAATCTAAATCCAAGGAATTTACAGACTATTCCAATGACACATTACAGCTTTATCAATAAATAAACACAGGACTACACAGAGAGCCGCACCTTTGAGCTTATGGTCCAAATACTCCAGCAGAACTCTGATAATCTGAATGATTGAGAGGATAAGAGAACCAAATGCCAGAGTCCCTGTGTGATACCTGACAAAAAAGAAAAGATGCAAGAGACAAGGCAGGCACAAAAACATGGCGTCAGCTGAAAAAATATTTAAAAGGATAAACGACCTTTAAGACGAAGACACACCTTAGAGATCTACCTAAGGAAGCAAACACAGGCAAGGTGGGAACATCATCTGGCTTGTTGAAGGCCCAGTAGTAGGAGGCAAAAGCCCCAGCTAGAGTCATCTGACCCAGAGCAGTGACAAAGTTGGCACACCAGAAGAAAAGGAAGACGTTGTAGAACTGCAGGCCGATCAAGTATTTATGGTAAACAGTTTCTCCACCGTAGAAGGCAAAAAGGCATCCTGAATCAGGGCACTGTTTTTTCATGTCACTTGTTGAATAGTTCTAAAACAAAAACAAACAAAAACAGGAAGGCTTAGTAGGAGTCACTTCATACACAACAGGATAGAATTAGGATCTAGAGGATTTGGCGCCAAGCTGCTGTGACTGTAGTGAGATTATCTGGAAAGAAGAAAGAAAAACTTACAGCTGGGTCACAAGTTAGTCCAGAGTGCTCACACGCCGACTCATTGACCACTTTGTAGATGGACTCATTGGAAGTGGACAAGAAACTGCTCTGTCAGGGTCTATACTCATTAATACAAAAAACAAAACAAAAAAACAACACCAAGCATATTTCAATATTTCAGCAAAACACCATGGAGAAGACCAGGCACCAAACTTAGTCTAACCAACCATTGTTTTCTTCACCTGATTTCTGTTCCATCTAAATGACAAAATGAAAAACCCTGTATTAGATTTAGAGTTCAGGATTTCTGAATTGAGGTTAAAGGGTTTTAAGCATTTTATCTCTCATCTAAAGCAGATAACTATTTTGGTGTCTTCATTTAATGCAAATCCAGATGAGTTTGCTTCACAGACTGAAGCTAACATAGTCTGACAGGGCTTAGACCATAGTGGACGTCTACCATTTAAAGCCTCCAATCTCAAAAACATCAGCATTTTAATGTGAAGGATCATTTATGAAAAATGAAACCATCATCACGTTTGCATTTGGGAGTTATTTACATAGAGGTTGATGATTATTTAAATCTAAAGGAGGTAGGAGGCTGTGCGCCATCACTGATCTTCCTGTGAGAACCATGCACCAAGAGCAGAACACAAAGAGTTTCCTGTTAGTGATAGAAAACTAAGGGACTGCAGTAATATTTTAGCTTTTTACGCCACCTTCAGATGGTTTTCTCGACTAAAAACACTTAACATATTCTGTTCTCAGGATGCTTTTCACAAAGGAAGATCACCTGTGGTGCACAGCCTCCCACCTCCATGTATAACGTTTATCAGACTAGAGCTATTTTGAGACGGTGGAAGCCCAAATTGGTCCTGTCCCCTCCTCTGATTAGCAACTCAGCCTCTAGGAACAGTACAAATCCTGAACTATCTCTTTAATCTTCAAACTGCTGTAGAGCAATAGAACTAAAAGGGATGAAATCTGTTTGACAACACTGCTGTAAAAAAAAAAAAAAATCTCCACAGAGGTCAAACTGACCTTTTACTTATTGTACAATTCTGCGCTTTAAAAAACGCTTAAAAAAAAAAAAAATCTCTTTTACTGCAAATTTATTTTGGTCCATCAGGCTTCTTTACTTTAAACGAGTCATTGGCTTTAACAGCTGTACTGCATGCAGCACCAATATTCATCTTCTAGAGGATCTAATCTTTGCACCTGTATTGCAAACATGAATTCTGCACTGTGACACTAAATATTTAACATGTCTTTTTCAGTTTATGGCTTTGAATGGCAATTCACTGTTTTAAATCAGACTCTGCTTTCCGCTTTCACCTGAGTTAAAGTCAGAGCAACAAATCTAAAGTGGGTCTTTGCAAGGCTGCCCTCTGCTGGGTGATCAGGTTATAGGAGGCAGCTATTGTTTTTCCAAGAGGTCGAGAAAGGGAAGACAAACTGTCACTGTAAAGGATACACAGCAGTTACTGCCCAGTAAGCAATGACTATTGCCAGGAGGATGAAAGTGAACATTGGGTAGAACAGGGATGACATCACATGTGCAATGGCTCTGAAAAAAGACAGGATTACAGGTCAGCATGGGTCAGTTACTAATGCAGAGATATATCATGGTTTAATAAACAACTAAAATATTCCTGTAATATTGTTGGAAGGGTGTTGAAATTCCAGTGAAGTGATGGAGTGACCACAGTTTTCTCTTTCTGTATAGAGCACATGTCTGACATTTCACCTTATGAGGCACACTGCTGGTCAGCTGGCTATAAGAAGGCTACTACTTTTAATTTGCTAACAACAAAGAAAATATAGCCATTTGGAAAGATTCCCAGCCATGATATGGAAACTAGAGGATCAGAGCCACTACTCTTATTTATGATTGTTTGCACACTATAAGTAGTTTGTCTGTTAAGCATGCTGGATACATGCTGTAGACAATATATATATATATATATATATATATATATATATATATAAAGAATGAAAGACTGTACAGTTGGGGAGATCATCATCATCATCTTTATCATCCGTTATTCCCTTCTTCCATCATGTTTTGTGCCCTGATAATATCTCACCTGCTGGCCTCTTTAATGAGGGCAATGGCAATGAGGATCCTCTTCCTTAAGAAGATGAGCAGTAGAATGATTATGACCTCCACAATGGCCAGAATAATCACTAAAAACAAAAGGAAGATGATGAGCTCATAAGAATCAAATACATATTTTCTGAGTCAAGAGAACATGTAGGAGGATTTTAAGTACTGACTGAAGGCCAGCCATGTTTGTCTGACATGCAGGTAGACTGTGAAGTCCGTCTGGAAGCCCAGCTCCTTTAGGGTCACATTAGCACCCGGCTCCCCCTTCAGGTGAGCATACTCCATGTAGCAGTGGAAGATGCCTAAAGCAGCACACGGCAATGTTTCATTATAATAAACAAAGAATGCAGACATTTTAAACCATTATTAAAAGGAGAAATAAACACAGTATTTTAAACGACAACATAATGGAACCAGCCTAAAAATTATACATTCTAAAGTCCTATCTGGCAGTGTTCCTTCAGCAAGTGCATCTCAATATATTAGGAAAACCAAAAAGTTATTTCAATAAAATAATTTCAATAAAAAAACAAAAAAAAAAACTAATTCCTTTATTCCTTTATATTTAGAACAAAATGATACATTTTAAGCAGTTATTTCCACTCATTTTAATGACAATGGATTATAGCAAATGACAACTCTAAGTTCAGTTTCTCAGAAATGAGTACCAATGGAACCAATTTAAAGAAAAATGTAATACACAAGTGTTATGTTCTTGTACAAGATCATAGAAAAAGGGGACAGAGTTATCCAGCAGGCACACCATTGCTCAATAAGCTGGTTGCTCAGAGGGCTGCATCAAGCAGTGGGAGAAATACAAAAATATAGTAGAAACAGTAGAAGAACCTTCCCTTGAGAGGATTGACAAGCAAAACCCAAATCAACTGTTTACCGATTCCAGCCACAGACCACGTCTTGCAAGTCTTTAGTGACGATGTCACATTAACAGGCAGTCTGGGGGTTTAAGGGGAGAACGCACAGACCATGTGGCATGACATCGGACGGTTAACACCAAAATGCACCAGAACAGAACACAGCAATGGACTTCAGCCAAGGGAAGTTTATTCAGTAGCAGTTAGGCTTGAAAATAGAAAACTGAGAATGCGTCACACACACACACTGCCTATGCGTTTAACCTTTTAGGAATGTTACTCATGAGGTGAGTAACTCTAGATCGGTCCACCCCACTACTTTATTTGGTTCTGCAATGAGGCCTTTTGAAATCTCACATGTATGTGAGATTTCACACACTTTAATTGTGATTTATTATTAGCTAGAGTTCAGAGAGTTACTTGTCTCCTGAAGCTCTAGCCTGTTTCACAGAACAGTTCCACTACAAACCTTCAGACATAACTAGGACATGAACTATAAACTGTAACATTCCTTGATTTAAGCCACTCCTGAAGCAGAGACATCAGAAGCTCCTTCTCTTTAGCCAAGGAGAGGACTGGACTAGTGCTAAGTGGTCAAGTACACTCCTTTCATGTTAAAGTTTTGCATATTATTTGGAAACCTATGTCACAGAATCTGAAAGAACAGTGGAGATAATGTTGATTTGGGGAGCCATATCTTCCTCTGGTGTTGGTCCAACCTTTTTTATTCAAGTCCAAAGTCAGCGCAGCCATCTACCATAAAGTCTCAGAGCACTCCCACATTTCCCCTCTGATGACAAGCTTTACAGAGATGCTGTTTTCATTTTCCAGCAGAACTTGGCATCTGCCCACACGGCCAAAGTACCAAAATCTACTTTCATGGGATCACTGTGCGAGGCTCCACAGCAGATGTAGCTGACCAAAACCCCATAGTGAATCGGAGTATTGTACAAAGGTAAATGAAAGACACCAGGGCCAACAATGTAGACAAGCTGAAGGGCGCTTCCTGAACACCTCAGCAGAGCCAGAGGTTGATCACCTCCATGTGAGTAATCAGTAAAAGTGAGTAATCAGTAACGATTCTGTACGTTTCATGAACATTTCTGCATTCAAAAACCCCGTACTGTTCTTATGCATTTGAACTTTGGGGTTTTGCATCAAATATATCACTGTGTATGATGAATCTATTCAATACAATTTTTACTTTAATAGAATCTTTTTGGTGATTATATTCCCCTCTCACTTGTAAGTTATGGGATTTTGCCAGGATTTGTGAGAAGGCATAAGCTTTGATGTCCAAAGTTTAGAATAAGGGGTAACTTGTAACAATCTGTAAATTGAAATGTGTTGTACTGTGCGTGTTCTATGGAGGTAACTTGACAATGAGGTGGAAGTTATGAAAAAGTAAAAAATACTAATTTTGAACACTTTATTTCATGAAAGGGACTACAGACTAATGTGTTTTTTGATTAGTCAGATCAGACGGGCAATATTTTTACATTGCAATGCTGCGCATCTAAGAGGAACGTAAACACTGCATCTCAGCAGAAACACCTCAAGCTATCAAGCACAGTTTTGGGATGATTTAAGCTTGTTTGCTCTTACAGAGCAATAAACCCAAACTCAGCAACATATCTACACTGACTGGGAAAATGACCCAAACTCCAGATCTAATATGGCTGAAATGCTGCAAAGACCTTATAAAAAGGCAAATCTCAGTAAACAAAAACATTTTAAAGAAGAGAGGTCCAAAATATCCCCAGAGAATATTAATGTTACAATCTCTTTTTTTTCTAACTATATGGTTTAGAATATCACAAACATCTTGTGTTCTTTCCCTGACGTTTGTATTTACATGGATCTAAAGGACTTTACAGTATTTCCTTCATTCAAAATGAATTAATTTCTTCAGATTATTGCGTGTGCACGGCAGCTCTCTAGACTACAAGCCTCAACCGAAGCAAACTCTGTATTTCCTAGCTAGCATAGACAGCAACGCAGTATGATGCTATGATCAAATGCTAATAAAGTAAAGTTGTAGAAATGATTTGATTTATTGGCTGATTTTAATGATCCACTATTATTACAGAAGCAGACTTTTTTCTTTTTACAGTAGCTGGTTACATGGAGGTCATTTATTTTGTATAGTTTCTAGTTGATTTGTATTTCATTTCTCATTTTACTGACTGTTTTGTATGTTTCAGTCAATATTTACTCTAAAAAGGGAACGCCAGCAATGATTATATTAATTCCTCTGAAAAATTACAGGTCTGGACAAATGAGTTGTTTAAGACTTGAAATTTAAAGTTAGAACTTGACTTGAGGCTGGAGACCTTCTTTTGACTTTGACAACAATGAATTAGTCCCATCTTTGGGTCCTGGAGGCATACTTGAAAATAATTTAACAAAACCGCTGTTAGTGTATGCTGTGGAACATCCACACAAAACAAGAAGTAAAAAAAATAAAATAAAATAAAAATAAAAGCACACGTTTTTGTGGCGAGAGATGCTTCGGTGGCCGCTTTGAAAACAAATGCTACCCAATTTATTCCAAGGTGCTTCAGATCAAAATGGTGCAAATGAGCCATTCAGTTCTTTCTAGGTCTTAAAAAAATGACCATGAATACACAGCAAGGCACATATTAGTTTTCTGAATCAGCTTTCTTCAACTGTTCTAAATTACCTTTCAAAGCAAGCTACAGACAAACTGAATTATTTGGAGAAAAGTAGAAAGATGAATGAGATCACGTGCTTTTGGCACTTACCGTATCCTATTACTACTATCACAGCGACGATGATGATCCAGACCATGATGCCGCCCAGGAAGCGCATGAGGATGATGAAAAGCAGACTGAGGACCATGGCAATGACCAGTCCTCTGCAGAAGAAGGTTAAAACAGTAAGCACAGAAATGGTGCACAGCAAATTTAGCTGGCATTTAAATCAGACAGACTAGAAAAACAACAAAAGAGACCAGAAGGACAAGGGTTAGTTACTCACATGAGGATCCAGTACCAGGACTGCGTATAATCCTCAAAGATTTTCATAACCACCTGACGGGCCTCCATAACCACAGTGGCATTCCTGAGAAGAGATTCGTTTCCACAGCGTGAAACCTGACTGCCTGCATCTTGTAATAACTGCTTGTGGTATTTTGGGTCAACTGCTCTTTAATAGTGTCATAACAGTGCCACAGAAGTACTCACGTTACTCCGTCCACGAGATCCTTAGCGTTTCTCACGTTTCCTCGTCCATCATCAAAGGTGGTCCTGTTTCCTACAGTTATTACACCTCCTATAGAGCCCAAAGCTGGAAAGCACCTACGGGTGACTAAAGGACAGGGCAGGGAATAGACGAAACACTTCAAACAAGGTACTCAAAGTACAGTTCTATAAACCATATTAAAAGGTATATAGCAACACTACCGATTTGTCAACTGGAGGTATGCAATAAAACTTTAGATCATCTTTGAAAAAAAAGGCTATTTTACATAGAGCCCCATTAAAAAAAAACCTTTTATAAAATTGTCCTATTACAGCCACAAACGTCAGTGTATTTTATTGGGATTTGATGTAATAGTCCAACACAAAGTAGTGGATACTTTTGTGAAGTGCAATAAAGAAGGTGCTCTGGTTAGATTAGATAAATACTGAACATGAAAGCCACCATGCAAGACAGAAAACCCACACTGCGCTTCACCCTTAACACACCATCTCCACAGTGAGACATGGTGGTGGAAAGCTGGTCAAGTTAATGGGCAGATGATGGAAGACAATGAAATGGCTTATGTCATCTGTTAGAATAGCTAATTCAATGCTCGGACCTAAATCTAATGGAAAATCTGTGTTCACAGGTGCTCTCCGTCTGAGCTTGAGTTATTCTGGCAGCAAAAAGTGGTTCTACAAAATATTACCTAACTGTGTTGGAGCATCACACACACACTCTAAATTAAATACAAGTTTGTGGCTTTAATCTCACAACGTTTCAGGAGTATAAATACTTCAGGAAGGTACTGTACATGAAGAGAATCCACTCACATGGCTTGCTGGGGGTCAGCATGGCAGGGCAGAGACGGGCACTAAGAATTTCTGGTATGCTCTGAAATACAGAACAAAACACAGACAAAGGTAATAAAAGGTGAATACATTGATCTCTTCAAGTTATTAAGAAATGTTACTGGGATAGAAAACAAAAATCACCATTTTATTTGTTACGCCCTCCTTGCAGAAGTTTTTGTAGTACTCAAAGTCCTCGTAGTAGTTTCTGGCTAAGGTCATGAACCTGTCGGGGCACTTCTCCACACACATCTAAGTGCAAATAACAGCATGAAGAATAAGATTGCAGCGTATATCCCAGCTCCTAGTAGTATACAAACGTCGAATTTCCCCAGGAAACTAAATACAGCATGGAGGAGAGAGGAGCAGGCTGAGTTCACACCTGTGTGGTCGGACACTGGAATGAAAGCAGCACCATGGGGCTGGCACACTTCATGATGTTGAAGTAAAACAGCAGCCTTTTATTCCTGTAGAAAGCAGAAAGGAATAAAACAAATCAGACTAAGTTTAAATACTTAAGTTAGTGCAAAGATTATTTTTAAATGCCATTTAACAAGGCCTTAACATTTGAATTAGAAAGCGTTTGAAATATTAATCGAACTTCAAGATGAAAATTATTTTCTCGTTGGGGAGTGAGCAGATGGACCCAGCACACGTATTTACACAGATTTGAATAAACAAATTTGCATCAAGAAAAACATTTGCAAGTGTTGCTGAACTAAAACAGGGGATAAAAAAAAAAATCCCACAGCAGGTTAACTAGAAAGAGCGATGAGCGTCTAAAAGATGATTGTACCGTTATATCAGTTTCGTATTTTATCCAACAAGTGCATCAGTATTTTGGTAAAGAAATCACAATTTCAAAAATATTGACTTTTCTATACTTTAGGCAGATGTTGTGTAATTATAAACAAAACAGATGATACATTTTACAGCATGGTGTAACTTGTGTGTTTTGCATTGATAAATGAAAAGAATGTGCGCAACAATCACATCGTCATCTAAAGATCTGTTTAAATAACTCACTCGAGTGGAGTACCGGCCTGCCCACAGAACTGGCCTCGACTATCTGTGGGGTAGATCACCTTCCTCGGATCACCTTGGGACCAGGCTGGAAGCACAAAGATTCTAAATATTTGGATATAGGACAGCTTATAACTGGATTTTTTGAGGCAAACCAAACTATGAATATTTACCAAGTATCCCCACTGCAATATAGCCCAGTACAGCGATAATAAAGAGGATGCAGCATATGATATCTGTGCAGCCCCTAGGTGAGAAAGGAGAAGAGACTGAATGAAACCTTTCGTCAACTACAGAATGAGAAATCCAACACTGGCATCTTGGCCTCACCTATTGTGGATGGGACCCTTGAATGAGGAGTCATATTTTCTGGGGTCACCTGCATGAAACAAACGGCATTAATAACTTAAGAGAAATACGAACACAAACTTGTAAAAGGTCATGTCTGTTCTTATTTTAAACCAGGATTTTTTTTAAATAAGTACACAGGCATCAAGGTATACGGGAGTTTAAAAAAGTTAGTTTTAAAAGTGCTCAAATTATTTCTCCAATTGCATGGAGCATACGATAATTTATAACTCCCTTCTGTTGCTGCACAGAGCCGGCCAGCTGGCTGAAAGTATGCTACAATACTTTTTCCTTACTGGTTTAAAAAATAATAATAATAATTGGCGGTTTGGAAATATTTCTAGACTTGGAGAAAACAGACATTCAGTGTGAAATCTAAGTGCATCACTCACTCTTGTTAAGGTAACACTGTTTAAAGTGACATTGATTATTAAGCAGCTGACAGCAGGCTCTACATGAGCAGATAACCTGACTTATTAAGCACCAAACATAAATGGTAAATGGACTGAATTTATATAGCGCCTTTCCAGTCATACAGACCGCTCAAAGTGCTTTACACTAGAGCCACATTCACCCAATTGCACTCACTAACACTCACACATTCATACACCGATACACAGATTGGTAGGCAACTTGAGGTAAAGTGCCTTACCCAGGGGCACATCAATATACAGCAGGAGGAAGCTGGAATCGAACCCACAACCTTCCGATTGCAAGACGACTACTCTTCCTACTGAGCCACAGTCGCCTCCAACATCAGCTTGTTACACTCCCTTTGTTACTTAGAAAAAGCAAAACGGCAAAAAGGTAGAAAACTGTGCATATTGTACTGCTAAATTTAGTGGGTAGTTATTCTCTGCTGTCGCTTAAGTTTATCAAGCAAAATCAAAATGTTTTACATATCGTCACCATACTAATAAACCTTACTTGTGACCAATCAGTGTTGATCACGTTATTTACAGTAGGAATAAATACCGCATCTGTTTTTTTTTAATGATCAAGATGTCATGTTAAGCATCTTCGTTTTAGATGTGTGTGGACATAATGATACCACAGCATTCTACTCAAGGTGATCACACAGCAAGAATCTCAGACCAGAGCCAATGAATAGGAGGTATGTGCCAAACCGGTTTAGGAAATGGTGCACACGGATTTACACTAACAATGGTGTGTCATGTATTCAATAACAGCATCACAGAATAATAAAAATCTCATTGGACATTTTTTGTGTTGACGTTTTTCCAACATTAGAAACCTACAGATTCATTTGAAATGATTGTGCTACTTTGAAAGTTCCAAGTTGCTTTTCCAGCATTTAAATAAAATTGGGCCATAGTGTACCGTCCACCTCTCGGCTATCAAAAAGACATGATATTTATGTGTTTTCTGGCATGGTTCTAAATGTTTCCGCATTAAAATAAGAATTTGCCCAACTTCTAATTGCTTGCCTTTTCAGCCAAGGGAATGGATTCTTAAAGCCTGTGTGGTTCCCACCCTGGTGACATCCATACAGGGCAAACTGATTTCACATTAACACAGCGAGTCCGGGTCTTCCTGCCTTTCTTCTGTCAGCTGATGTTTCCCTTTCAAGCGTGACACGCCTGGCAACCGGCTAAATTCCTCCCCAGTGAGTAAGTAAGAGAAAAACCATGAGAGAGGTAGCAAATGTAAAATACATGAGCTGCTAATGGGGCTGGAGTATCTCATAGTACTTTACTTTGATAACACCTATCCTATTTATAAGGAGTCCTGGTAAAATTGATAAACTAGACTCCTTGAAAGCCAGAACATAGCTTCTGTTTAACTGTGGAGACAAGCGTGATAAACCCTCTTCCACAAATCAAGCAACTAGTTACATGTACGAGTAGTTTCTTTGAATAAAATAAACCATAATACTAATAACTATTATATTTAAGGCTACTCTTATGTGAATACAATTCAGCTACTTTACCCACCTTTAGTTACTTCACTGAATGATGAACGAACATCTTTTAACCTAAAACGCACCAGACACACACCTACAGTTTATGTTAAAGAGTAGCTTGTTTTGTACACAAGCTTCATTTTTCTAATATTTGTTTCCATCTTCTGAGCCTGTTGTGCAATTTGGAGTTCAAGTGGAAAAAAATCCGTAAATGGTAGATATTATCACTGGTTATGCTATACACGGTTTTAACATATACAGACATTACCTACTGCCAGTGTTGGTTTCAAATGTTCCATGTTGTGAAAAATGTGGATTTGGGAAAGTTTCTTTTGTCCAAATTTATTATTTAGTAAATATTGGTATTCATTTTGCAGTCTGTAACACACCTGAATATGTACATTACCAGAGTAATTCTCTTGAGAACAATTTTTAGCTAATCTATCCACTTCTGTCCAAAATACATAAAACATTTTAAATTAGGTTTTATGTCCACTTGCACCACACAATCAGCTGGTGACCACAATCAGACAATTTTCAACTTGATTGAACCTGGAAGGTGACCAGTCAGTTGGAAACACACAAATCCAATGTTTTCTTGATCAGTTAATGCAGCATACATAAACGATCTATCATTTTGCAAAGACAATACTCTGGTCTGCTTTAAACAGACCAGACTTCCTCTCCTCGTATGGTTCGCTTTGTTTGGGCTGGCGTGACAACTCATCTGTGCTCTGGAGACCAGAGCCTAAAGATATGAGTCCCGGACGGTTCACTTGCAAGTAGAAGCCATTACAGTTTGCTGACAGTGAGAAAGCAAAAAGGCAAACCAACGAGCAGGAGTGAACCAAAGGGAGGAAGTGGCACATCATTTGCCAAAATGTGACCTAAAAGCTTAAATCTTTGCAACACACTGCATGTCGGTAAACACAGCAGAAAGTCTGTCTCTCCCTCTCCACTGTCTTGTTCTGTACTGCTGCATTCATCTCAGGTACATCATCTCCGGATGGCTCACTGCCTGGCCTGCTTCTTGTGATAGCACCATTAACAGTTAGTGTAACTGCATGACCTCGTCCACGTAGATGTATCTGCTTTCAAAAATGCAACCAGAAGGTGACCCAAATAAAACAACTAGCTGAACATTCTCAGAATTTGCTGCCTAAACAAAATGAGACCCCCAACCTAAACTGATGTGAAAGTGTTTAAAAAAAACTGAAAAACAAACGGAAGAAACAATTTAAAACAAGAAATTATTTTCTACAACATACCGGCATGTCTAGGGTTCATTCATGCTACAGGAGAAGGTATCTATCAGCAGATAACAGGAAGACTGAATGGAGTATTGTTGCTCAGTTGTATCCTTAAATCAGTTTTATCCTTAAATTCCAAACTCTGTCCATCATTAAACATATTAGAATTGGAAACGTTGGCAGTATTTTGGAAATCTTCATTAGGATAAGGATCTACAATTTGTAAGGGGACATGTGCTTTTAAATCCCTCTTTTTCACACATGGAATCATTCAGTTGTGGTCTATATAAAGTGGAACTGCAATGCTTTGGTCCGAACTCCTTTTTGTAGCTCCACAGGCTCCTCTTTTACCCCTGTTCTGAAGTGTGCCTGAGAGCAACTCGTTTTGGTGCCGTCTCTTTAAATGCTATTGAGGCTCTTCACACCCCACTCCCTTCCTGGTCAAAGGGCACACCACTCCCCCCCGTTTGGCCATTTTTGTAGTTTGATACCAGAGATACAATTATCTAGCGGCACAAAAACTTTTTATTTCCAAATTTATCAAAAGATGTCAATGGAAGACTTGTCCATTCAGCCAGAGTCTGACCCAGCGCAGAATGAAGACGACGAATCTGCAGACCTGCATGCTTTAAATAATGGTGTTATTTCTGTATTTACACGATATCTATGCATCAACCGGAGAGACCAAATTTAACTTTTCTGCAGTCCTACAGACTCGAAGCACACAACAAAATATATTTAACAGCTAAAAGCAAATTTTGCATATGTCCCCTTTTAGAAAAGTCATATTGAATAAATTAGAATGTGCGTTTCCAATAAGGCTGGTTTATCAGATTAATGCAGGTATTAAACATGTCTTTTTTAAATTAAAATTTCTGTGCTGAGAATGTCTGTTAGTGTGATTTAATATTATAATCTTTAGCTGTAAGCATGTTTGACAGAAACTAATCTCACACAATGTAACTTCACCTCTGCTTCTAAATGATCCCTCACAGCTGGACAGGTGAAAGGAAGAAAAAAATGTTTTCATATCCTCTTTAATTATAGTTCCTAGATAAAAATTTGAATGTGTCAAAAAAAAAAAACATACGTTTTAAAAATCAAAGATTTAGAGAAGCCCTTTTTCTGCCTTATTTTGCAGGATTGACTTATTTTGTTCAAATTCAGAGAGACTGGAACAGCAGCCTTTAAGAAAAATATTCTAGCAATTTATCATGGAAAGAAGTTTGTGGTGTTTTGCTTAGCATTAAGAAAAAAGTATCTATGAACCCTAACACATCAGATTGGAAATAAATGCATGATTCTCTCTTGGATCTTCCTATAATTATGCATATGTTTATTTAGGGTAGCGATGTCCCATGACTTCCTGTCCTAAAAGGCATCAGTACCATATTTTATGTGCGTGCTGCCATTTGGCACTACCACTTCTATCATGCGTTCTTGTTAAGCTATGAAATGATTGTTTGAAATGTCACCAGAGAATTTCGATAACAACACACTGAAAAAGACTCTGCCCAGCAGTGGAAACACAGATGCAAAGTAATGGTCCCTGCTCTCACAGACCCATGCAATCAGCAAAACTGCTAAAACTAGCCGGTTGCAAACAAACACACCCATTACTGGCATACTGATCCTGCTGCTTCTATCACACCCCCAACTATACTTCAACGAAGACAGTGATCGACCATAGCCTTGATCTAAATTTTATGTTATGTGATAAATACAGAACAACAGAAGCATAAAGTGCGGTTACCATGTTTTCTATAGGGCTCCTCATTCTCAGGCATGTTGAAACTCTTTTCAGGGCCGAACGCCGAGATGTACAAAAAAAAGTCTGCTCCCTGGTTCACTTCTCCTCAGCTACCAGTGAATATAAACTAGGGAAATACAAGCAGAGTGCAAAACCAGTCCAACCTGTCTCTGAATAGTCCACAACGCTCCACCTTACCCTACACTCTTGCCCCACTGCTGATTATGTTGAAAAAACTGCTCCTCTTCAATCTGTGATCTACCTGCACATTATCCCTCTTGAACTCCACCCAAACCTCATGCTGTGGGGGAAAGTATCAATAAAAAAACAAACGACTCACACACACCCACAAAAGCATGCAGACGCATTTACAGGGACGCTGGGAGTGAAACAAGGGGTGGAGATTGTTACCTGAGGAGAAGTTTGTGGGATGTGTTCAGGAAGCATGGAAGAATTTTGCTTCGTGTGTGGATGACTGATCAGTTTCAGGTGTGGGGTTTGAACATTTACAATCACCTGCTATGGTTGGGAGGATATGCTGTAACAGCTTCAGTTTCCTCCCTCTTGTGGAGACATTTAGATACTGCATTGAACACCATGAGAAAAAAAACAAAAATCCAGCCACTCCATTTTGTTCTGTTGGCTCCCATTGGTGGCGACCGGATGTTTTGGACTTCTCCCTCTCTTTGACATTTCGAAGTCAAACAAACATTTAGTCATACATATGAAATAAAGTCATCAACCACTGGAATGTGATCTCTTTCCACGCCCACACTCATGGTTTGGTTTGAATTGCAGCAGCGACAACACATCAGAGGATGAGGCCTTTACTGGGAAACTGTGGAGCAACCGGTCATGCAACTAATCCCGAACTCTAATTCTAAAATGCTTCTTAGGTCAGACATGTAGGATGACATCTAATTAGAGCGCTTCAAAGTTGAAACCACAACCTTTTATAATTGGTGCCAGCATTTAAAGGCTTTAATGTTTTCTGAGTTCTCCTAGGCTCTAGGCTCTTACTCTCCAATGAAATTACCCTTAAAAAGTCACTAAAATGGGACGAAATGAAATAAATGTGCAAACCTTTTTCTTTTACCTTTAAAATCACCCAGGTTCTTAAGGAAAAAACAAACTTTTTTAGAAAAACCTCAACCCAAGGACTTCAACCATCATAGTGGAAGTATTTTCATGAGACGCTTAGTTTGATGATGCCTGACATTTCTAAATGTCCCTCCCATATTTCCTTGATACCTCCCAACATCCAGTAATAACGGACATTTTTTTTCCCTTTTGTGATGAGTCATCTCCCGGTCAAAAACTCACATGCAGCTACAGTGCTTTGTAAACGTTTTCATAATACAGGAGCTTTTCACAATTTTGACCTATTAAAACCTCAAACCATGGAATTATAATCTTAATCATCTTTATTGGTCATTGCACATGTACATTACAATGAAATTTGTCCTCTGCATTTAAACCATCCCTTATGGGTTATAGGGAGCAGTGGGCTGCCATTGCGCGGCACCCACGGAGCATTCTGGGGCAAAAGGTCTTGCTCAGGGACCCAGAGTGGCAATCTGTGGGATACGAACCCAGCATCTTGTGTCCCCTCCGGAACGTAAACCTCCTGTTCTAACCTCTAGGCCACTACTCCCCCTACCTTCCATGTAATAGATCAACAAGAAGTAAAACACAATGTTGCAGTAAAAGTGAAACAGACACAGTGTTTCCATACATTTTCCTAAATAGAAATCTAGAAAGTGTGGCACTTGTTTGCATTTAGCCCCTCTGAGAAGCAAGACAGCTCCAGCTCAGTCAGACTGGACCATCTGGGGACATAAATGTTCAAATGTTGCCACTGGTTCTCCAATGGATCTAGGTCTGAACTTTGACAGGGCCATTCTATTGCATGAAAATGCAGAGAAAATGCTCTTGGCTGGGAAGCGTGCTGCCTTTTATTTCAATAAGATGATGTTAGGATTTTTATTTTAAGATGACACAGTTGGGAAACCGTTAACTCTGGCTTATGATTGCATCCTTCACTGATAGCCTCTCATTTGGGACCAACAGTGTGGGTACCTGCATGTGATCTTGGCTTTTCAGTCCAAGTTCAGATCTATTTATGGAGCTACACAGGAAGCAACACAATAAACTATACATAAACTTACTATACTTTTTAATCCTCTAGGAAATTCGGAAAGGTTAAGCCTTCGCCTCTGGGCCAGATTTCAACCATTTTTCGGAGTTTAAATGCTCGGCGCCACTACATCTGTGGTGGAATTCTTTTCCATAAAACTAAGCAGGAAACACTTTGTTTTCCACCACTGCGCTTCTGAAATAAGCATTTAGTCGCTACAGTCCTCTGGAGGTTTATTAAAAAAATGTCAGTAGGCAAAAGACACTGGAAGAACATGTAACACCACACAAAACGCCAACTAGCATCCAAACCATGGTAGGTCAACAGTGCTAACAAGGAACCAGAGTTCAAAAGAGGACAAATTGTTGGTGCATGTCTTGCTGGCACATCTGTGACCAAGACAGCAAGTCTTTATGATGTATCAAGAGCCACGGTATCCATGGTAATGTCAGCATACCACCAAGAAGGACGAACCACATCCAACAGGATTAACTGTGGACCCAAGAGGAAGCTGTCTGAAAGGGATGTTTGGGTGCTAACCCGGATTGTATCCAAAAAACATAAAACCACGGCTGCCCAAATCACGGCAGAATTAAATGTGCACCTCAACTCTCCTGTTTCCACCATAACTGTCCGTCAGGAGCTCCACAGGGTCAATATACACGGCCGGGCTGCTATAGCCAAACCTTTGGTCACTCATGCCAATGCCAAACGTCGGTTTCAATGGTGCAAGGAGCACAAATCTTGGGCTGTGGACAATGTGAAACATGTATATTTCTCTGATGAGTCCATCTTTACTGTTTTCCCCACATCCTGGAGAGTTACGGTGTGGAGAAGCCCCAAAGAAGAACTAACAACCACTCCTTTGGGGAGTGGTAGTAGTCTGAGCAGGGGAGATGAAAGGGGAATAGGTAGAATTTGTTACCAAAAAGAAATAGCTAATCTTGTCACAATGTATCTATAATTGTACATTACATTTGCAAACTAAAATGCTAGGAAAAAAATTGGAATATTTTAACTGCTAATATTTTGTAACCTTTAAAATTTCTTTTTACAGTGTGTGTGTGTCAGTTTGAAGCTAATGATCGCCATCTGAACAGCTGAGTGGCATTGCTCCATTAAATGAATGAATATTTAATGTTATGTGTTGAAAAGGCTTTAAAGACAGGAGCTGTCTGAGCTGTGATGTCTGAACATGCTGCTGTGTGAAAGGTTTCTGGAAAGTTTGCACAACGGCAAAACTGTGAGTTGAGTCACGGGGTTTTTCTGTGGTTGGGAGAGGTATTATCAAGAACATTTAAATGGAAGTGGGTGGCTACAATAGCAGAGGAGTACAGTACAGTACAAGAAAAGAGCTCACAGCAACCTGCAGATGTAGGCTGAAACAACTTTAACTTCCTGGGGAAAATTCAGATCAGATTTCGAAACCACTTCTCTCCACATGGCACATAATTATGTGTAATCTTTAGCAGGGCATGGCTGTATAGCTGCTCTTGCATCCTTTCATTGAGGTTTCTTTATAACCCAAGCCTGAAATAACTCAGTTGACTCCAACACAGAAAGACGCTGATGAATCCTTCACTGTGAACGTAAAGTGTTCTCCCATCGATTTAAGGTTTTCTTTTAGAATCAGTTTTAGGTTTTGAGGTGCACTTAAGACATATTACCTTGGGTAATCCAGACAGTTTCGTAAGTACACTTCCCTAGGGAAACCTCCGTTATTTGATGTCAGCAGTGCAGCCAAGCCACCACAAATGAATTCCCCTGCACTAACATGCAAAAATGTATTCTTGCTTTATATTAAACTCTAAACTGAAACTTACAGCATTTCCACAAGCAAGCACAGACAGACAAAGAGAGAGAGAGAGAGAGAAATGGAGAGAAAGAGAAAGCAAACTTTCTTGGAGGGTAAGTGAATCACTTAGCCATCATGTGGCAGGCAGAGTGGAAATGTGTGTGCAGACAAAGTAGGAACAAACCATGGATGCCAGCAAACAGCAGTGTTTTGTTTCTCATTTCTGCACGTCAGTATCCTGTAGGAGCTGTGCTAGTAAGAACTGTACAAAAACCTTAAAACTACTGACCTAAAAACTTGCCATGTTAGGTGTAAACAAGCTTGTCTCTGTGCTATTTGCTGTAGTAGGCTACTTGCAACCTTGCAGCAAGCAAGAACATCCTAGGAAACCGCATAAATAATCTCAATGAATTTTGTTCCTGGAAAAATAACGGTTAAATAAAATAAAATAAACAGCTTACATTAATTTGCTGAGTTACAACCACAAACTTTAATGTATTCTGTTAGGATTCTTTTCATCAGCACAAAGTAGAAGTAAAGTAGATGGATATTTTTTACAAATCAAATTTATTTTTAAGCCCACTTTACTCTGATACCCCTTCAAAATAGCATAAGAAGTTCTATTTGCAGTTTGTCACAAATCATGTAGGGGACAAAGCAGGCATGTGGAAGATGGCGCTCCGGTCAGATGAGACCAAAACTGAATAATTTGGCCTACAGGTAAAATGCTATGTGGTGCAAAAATCTACGACTAAACATCAGCTTGAACGCACCACCCCCATTGTGGTATCGCTCTGTGGGGATGTTTTTGATGACCAGAGATCAGACATGATTAGATGATGGATGGAGATGGAGAAATACAGGGCAATACCAAAAGAAAACTTGCTAACAGCTGCAAAAAGTGGGGGGTGGATGTTCACCTTCCTAAAAGACAGTGGAATCGTTTGGAACAAAGCATATTCATGTGTGGCCCAGTCAAAGTCCCAACCTAAATCCAATTAAAAATTAGCAGCAAGACAGGCACTCTTTATCCAGTCTAGAGCTGCAACGAAAATTTATTGTGCTAATCGATTACTCTGTCAACTACTTTTTCAATTAATCGATGAATTATCAGATAGCAAAAGGTGCTTAATAAGAGATTTTTTACAGATGCTGAACCAGGTGAAGCTACAGCTATGCCACTTGATGAGTCCTGATAGAGCATATTTACAGACATAAAACGTTTTCGATCTTAAATGCAAAATGTATATATTTTTGGTGTGGGTCTTCTGTGAGCATATGGCATGTGTTAGAGCCTGTTAAGTATTCGATTACTAAATTAGTTAATGGTTATTTCAATAATCGATTAATCACAATTATACAGAATAACTGTTTCAGCCTTAATCCAGTCTGACTTATTTTGCAAAGAACAATGGTTAAATATTTTGGTCTCCAGAAAAGACTTGCAGGGTGGTTCCACAAACTATTGACCACATTTGTATACAAATGCATCCCACGCTTTTTTAGATTTTTATTCGCACACATTTAATAAAACAATGTACAGCCTTCCACTTACATCGAAGCCTGTGGTTGTAACTTGACAAAAAAGATTTCAGGGGAATGAATACTTCTGCAAGTCCCTGTGCAACCACACCAGGGAGCTAAACGGGAGCTATTTTTAACAGTGCACATGTGAAAACACTATTATAAAAAGCCCAGCAGGGAGTGAAACGAAACTATCAGAATAACTGGCAGCTGACTTATTGTCGGGGAGTTTCTAATACGTTTAGCTCTATAGATAGTTTGCAGCCCTTCATACCAGCCTGAGGAATGTGGCAGCAACTGGACAAGCCCAACATAAACTGGGAGGTTTTACCATGCAAGAAGCGCACCATCAGTTTATCTGTAATAAAGCCTCGTGTTTAAACTGGTTGTTCGGATATTCATTTACATACAGTCCGAGAAAGAACGTAGTACTTACACGAGATCCCGAAGAACAGTTATTTGTTTATCATTATTATTTTTAAAGCGGAAAACAAGAACCTGAAAGTTTACGCGCCTGATCCTGTTTCTCTACATCACACTGAGGAACTGTGTCGCGCTGAGCCTAATAACAACTAGTTAACATGTAACTAATGATAAGGTAACCGTACAAACGAAGCAGAGCGTGGTCCGGAGCTTTAAACAATTACCATATTTCTTCTTCTCCTCCAGCTCCATGATGACGGGGTGTTTCTTCTGAAGTCCAGTTGAGCTCAGGAGAAGACTACAGCATATTTTCCAGTCCGGACTCCAGGTTCTTATGTAGCGTTTCCTGTCGTTTGGTTACTTTGTTGAAGTCCGCTCAGAAAACATCCAAACCCCATAAACATTTTAGAGGGCTTTCCCCGCTGGAGTGTGCTGTCCAATGACAGCGCAGGACGCAGTGATTGATACGGTGGCCAACCAATCACTGACAGAGGCCGGGTTAATGTTTAGCACCGTTAAGTGGCAGACATCTAACTCCAGCTAAATTGATCTTTAAAATGAACACCATTATCATCAGCTCTTTTTAATATTTCAAACATATTAGAGGATTAGTTTGGACATAAACACTCATTCACGTTAAAACCTGTAACAACAGACAATAAGATGTTTCAGAGCAACATGAATTATACCCAACAATCTTTTTTTATTTATATTGTATCTTTATGGTCTTAACATTTCCTGTTAAGGAAAGCCTGGTGGCTGGGCTGCTCCTTGCGTGACCCGGCTGGGCCAAGCCCGAACCAGAGACGTGAGGCCATTCCCCGGTGGACCCACCACCTGCAGGGGAAACTGTGAGCGTGTGCAAAGAGGATTGGGCGGTAGACGAAGGTGGAGACCTTAGCGGCCCGATCCCCGGATGCTTAGGCTGGTCTAGGGACGTGGAATGTCACCTCACTGGGGGGAAAGAGCCTGAGCTTGTGCGGGAGGTCGAGAGATATCGACTAGAAATAGTCGGGCTCACCTTCATGCACAGCATGGGCCCTGGAACCCATCTCCTCGAGAGGGGCTGGACTCTCTTCTACTCTGGAGTGGCCCACAGAGAGAGGCGGCGGGCTGAGGTGGGTTTGCTTGTTGCCCCCCACCTCAGCCATCTCGTGTTGGGGTTTACCCCGGTGGATGAGAGGGTCGCATCCTTGCGCCTACAGGTTGGGGACAGGTCTCTGACTGTTGTTTCGGCCTACGGGCCGGGTGGTAGTGTGGAGTACCCGGGCTTCCTGGCGCCCCTGTCGGAGGTGCTGGATAGTGCCCCTCCCGGAGACTCCATTATTCTGCTGGGGGACTTCAACGCCCACATGGGAAACGACCGTGACACCTGGAGAGGCGTGATCGGGAGGAATGGCCTCCCCAATCTGAATCCGAGTGGTGTTTCTTAACTATCTATAGACGTTATTGGACTTGTCCATAATGAACACCATGTTTAAGCATAAGGGTGTCCATCAATGCACTTGGCACCAGGACACCCTAGGCAGGAGGTCGACGATTGACTTTGTTGTCGTATCATCAGATCTTCGGCCGCATGTTTTGGACACTTGGGTGAAGAGAGGGGCTGAGCTGTCCACTGATCACCACATGGTGGTGAGTTGGATCCGCTGGAAGAGGAGAAAGCCGGACAGACTTGGCAGGCCCAAGCGCATACTGAGGGTCTGCTGTTGAACGTCTGGTAGAGGCCTCGGCCAGGGACGTATTCAACTCCCACCTCCGGGAGAGCTTTGACCAGAGTCCAGGGGATGTTGGAGACATAGATTCTGAGTGGACCATGTTCTCTGCATCTATTGTCGATGCTGCTGCCCGTAGCTGCGGCCGTAAGGTCTACAGTGCCTGTCACGGCAACAATCCCCGAACCCAGCAGTGGACACCGGCAGTAAGGGACGCTGTCAAGCTAAGAAGAAGGAGTCCTATTGGCTGTGGTTGGCTTGTGGGATTCCTGAGGTGGCTGACGGGTACCGTGAGGCCAAGCGTGCCGCGGCCCGGGCTGTGGCAGAGGCAAAAACTCGGGCCTGGGAGGAGTTCGGTGAGGCCATGGAGAAGGACTACCGGTTGGCCTCGAAGCGATTCTGGCAAACCGTCCGGCGCCTCAGGAGGGGGAAGCAGTGCTTCACCAACACTGTTTACAGTGGGGGTGGGAGGCTGCTGACCTCGACTGGGGACATTATCGGGCGGTGGAAGGAGTACTTCGAGGATCTCCTCAATCCTGCCATCCCGCATTCCCTGGTGGAAACAGAACCTGGAGACTCAGGGTTGGACTCTTTCATCACCCAGGCTGAAGTTACCGAGGTGGTTAAAAAGCTCCGCAGTGGCAGGGCTTCGGGGGTGGATGAGATCCGCCCTGAGTACCTCAAGTCTCTAGATGTTGTTGGGCTGTCATGGTTGACACGCCTCTTCAACAATGCGTGGCAGTCGGGGACAGTGCCTCTGGACTGGCAGACTGGGGTGGTGGTCCCCCTACATAAGAAGGGTGACCGGAGATTGTGTTCCAACTACAGGGGGATCACACTCCTCAGCCTCCCTGGTAAGGCCTACACCAGGGTATTGGAGCGGAGAGTCCGGCCGATAGTCTAACCTCGGCTTCAGGAGGAGCAGTGTGGTTTTTGTCCCGGCCGTGGAACACTGGACCAGCTCTATACCCTCTACAGGGTACTCGAGGGTTCATGGGAGTTTGCCCAACCGGTCCACATGTGTTTTGTGGACCTGGAGAAAGCATTCGACTGTGTCCCTCGTGGTGCCCAGTGGGGGGTGCTCCAGGAGTATGGAATCAGGGGCCCTTTATTAGGGGGCATCTGGTCTCTGTACAAGATAAGTTGGACCTGTTCCCGGTGCATATTGGACTCCGGCAGGGCTGCTGAGTCTCTGCTGAGTCTGCTGCACCTGCGACCCGGTCCCAGATAAAGCGGAAGACGACAAGTACGATTACATTTCCTGTTCTTTCTCAGGACAGCTGTGAGTAGGCTGCAGAGGTGCATTACTTAAAAATAAAATTTCTCAAGTAAAAGTAAGAAGTATGATGCAGTATAACGACACCTAAAATATTTTTTTTTTCTCAAAGAGTTACTCAAGTGAATGTAACCGACTAGAAGTAAGTAGTTACTACCGTCCTCTGGTAGGTGGATATTGTGGACAAAGTATGACTTCAGCAGAATTTAAATAAAAATGCTTAATTAAAATGTTTGATCATTGCTTTGCTTTACTAAAAATAAAATAATTAATAACCAAGGTATTTTAGGTGAAATGATAATCTAAAAAAGTAATAGAATGTACTTTATTAGGCTGTTCTGTGACAGATAGACCAACACAAAGTACTGCATACTGAGAAGTGCAATTAAAGGGTTACATGGTTTTCAAAACCTTTCAAAAATAAAAATCTGAAAAGTGTGGCATATATTTGTATTCAGTTTCCCTGAGTCAGTACTTTGTAGAACCACCTTTCTTTGAAATTACAACAGCAAGTGTTTTGGGCTATGCCGCTACCAGCTTTGCGCATTCAGAGATGGAACATTTTGTCTATTCTTTTGTGTAACATAGCGCCAGCACAGTCAGTTTGGATGGATTGTGTCTGTGTACATCACGTCTTGATTCAGATTCTTAATAGGATTTAGGTCTGGAATTTGACTAGGGCATTCCAAATCTTGAATATTATTTGATCTAAACCAGCATTATAGCTCTGGCTGTACGTTTAGGGCCACTGCAACACTGTCAACTCTTCTTTTATCTCTGACAGATTTTCTTTCAAGATTGGCCCATACTCAGCTCCATCAATCTTCCATTTAACTCTGACCAGCTTCTGCATCCTTGCTGAAATGAAGCATTCTCACAGCATGATATTGCTTCTCCCAGCTACAGATCAGTTTGCCCCTTTTCATTTTGTACCTCCATTTTATACCTAAATGTTGCTACTTTGTAACTTCTTACGACAATTATGTATAAAAAAAAACATTGATATCTTGTGCAATTAATGTTCAATTAACAGTTTCAGGTTTTAGACTCCAGAATCAATTTACTTACTGAAAGCATGTTATTTTTATTATTAGGTTATGGCACTTTCATTTTAGATATTTCTTCTGAAATGCAACAAAAGTTCATTAACCATCTTCATTGAAAGCAGGCTCACAATATCACTCAAGTGCATCAGGGAATATGTGGAAAGCAATTACTAAAGCAAATATGATCCATTATCACTCTTGCTAAAAAGTCATGTTGTGTTAGAGACATTATTTGTTACATGTGTATCAGTTCTAATGACTATGTATTGTATTTAGTATTTCAAAGATGACTTTGAATCTATATGATCCAGCGGCGCTGGTGGTGTAGGGGTTAAGCGTACAACCATGTGCAGAGGCTATAGTCCTCAATGTGGCTGTCCCTGGTTCAAGTCCTGAACCCAGTGACCTTTGCCAAATGCCTCCCCCTCTCTTTCCTGTCTACCTACTGTCAGAAAAATGAGAAAATAAAGGCCTCTAGTGCCACCAAAAAACTATTAAGAAAAGCAATAAAGTTTCTATCCAAGGCAATTTAGCATATATAGCCATGGGAAAACATTTTATCAGAGACACGATTGTTTTGTTTTGTGGCTTTAACATTTTGGGATTTTAAATTTTTAGATGTCCTCATATAAAAACAAAGAGCATGCTTGAAAGGTTGCACGGTGGCGCAGTTGGTAGCACTGTTGCCTTGCAGCAAGATGGTCCTGGGTTTGACTCCTGGCTGGGGGTCTTTCTGCATGGAATTTGCATGTTCTCCCTGTGCTTGTGTGGGTTTTCTCCAGGCACTCTGGCTTCCTCCCACAGTCCAAAAACATGATTGTTAGAATCAGAATCAGCTTTATTGCCAAGTTCGTACATACAAACAAGGAATTTGACTCCGGTACACTTTGCTCTTTGGTTTTGTATTACAGAATATACATATTTACAATGTACAATATACACATATATAATAAAAAGGTGCATTTGCAACATCTGTATGCTGTTGTTTTGTACTCTATTGAATGTTCAACAGAGAAACAGCCTGGGGGAAGAAACTGTCTCTGTGGCGGCTGGTTTTAGTGAACAGTGCTCTGTAGCGGCGGCCTGAAGGTAAAACTCTAAACAGTTTATGTGCAGGGTGTGTGGGGTCTGCAGAGATTTTAGCAGCTCTTTTCCTGACCCTAGACCTGTATAAGTCCTGGATGGAGGGAAGGTCAGCCCTGATTATTCTCTCTGCATTCCTGATTATTCGTTGCAGTCTGGACCTGTCCTGTTTTGTGGATGAGCCAAACCACACTGAGATGGATGAAGACAGGACAGACTGAATGATGGCAGTGTAGAAGATGACCAGCAGCTCCTGTGGAAGGTTGAACTTCTTGAGTTGCCTCAGGAAGTACAGTCTCTGCTGGGCCTTCCTTCGAACAGTGTCTATGTGTGAAGACCATCTCAGGTCCTCAGAGATGGTGGTTCCTAAGAACCTGAAGTGGTCCACGGCCGATACAGTGTTGTTGAGGATGGTGAGAGGGGTGTATGGGGGTGGTGTTCTCCAAACGTCCACCACCATTTCCACAGTCTTGAGTGGGTTCAGTTCAAGGTAGTTCTGACCGCACCAGTGTACCAGCTGATCCACCTGCTGTCTGTATGCAGACTCATCACCGTCCTGGATCAGTCCAATGACAGTGGTGTCATCTGCAAACTTAAGGACTTTCACGGACGAGTCCGATGAGGTGCAGTCATTTGTGTACAGGGAGAAGAGGAGTGGGGATAGAACACACCCCTGGGGGGCACCAGTACTTATTGATCTGGTTCGGGAGAAGATGCTCCCCAGTCTCACCTGCTGCTGTTGGTCCGTCAGGAAGCTGTTGATCCACTGACAGGTGGAGGCTGCGACGTTGAGCTGGGTGAGCCTCTGGTGGAGGATGTCTGGTATGATGGTGTTGAAGGCCGAGCTGAAGTCTACAAACAGGATCCTGGCGTATGTCCCTGGGTGGTCGAGGTGTTGCAGGTTAATTGGTCTCTCTACATTGTGAATGGGTGTGTGCTTGGTATTTTGTCCTGTGTGTGTTCCTGTGTTGCCCTGCGATGGACTAGTTACCTGCCACCTTCTCCTGCCCATAGACTGCTGGAGATATGCACCAACACCCCAGTGACTCGCTATGGAAGAAGTGGTAGAAAAGGACTGTTTGAATGGCTATCTTTAGCAGGTTCATGAAATTTTTTAGAGAAGGGAATCTTTAGGGTGTTAACACGTCTTCTGACATCCTGGATATCCGGTTCTGGGTTCAAATCTAAGGAGGTTGATGACCACAGGTCTAATATTTCAGTGTTCTGGTCTTTGGCATGGATCTCAGTCATGTTGAAAAATACACAGATCATCTCCAAACAGTCGAAGAAATTGCTTTTGGAGGAAATTTTCATCCTACTCTTCATTAATGGGAAAATTGTGAGCAAGCCCACTCTTTTTGCATGAGAAGCAACCACACCCTTGCACTGCATCAGGTTGTTCCTCTGCTGGTGAGGCATAGCACTCATGGTAGTGCTCTTATCTACGCAAAGATTTTCTTACATAACAAAACTGTCATGGAAAAGTGCCTCACTGTGCATGTACTGTATATTTACAATTCATTTTGTCTGTGTCATTCATTTAAATCTGCAGCTGTCAAACACTACTCCATTAATACATTTTACAAAGATTTTACACTTTCCTGAATAAAAACGGACAAGAAAATTAAAAAATGCAGATTAACTGAGACATTTCATATACAGTTACAATATATATACAGCCATGTCTGTTTAATGTCATTCCACAAATCAAACCTAAAATGTAAAGCCAACTGCGTTAACCTTAAATAGGAATTAGTAACTTTGTAGAGTTTAAACAAAATGTCAAGTAGTCATCAAGATATGCCATGTTTTCAACTGTGGATCAGCTTTATTGTGCACTCACTGGCCACTTCATTAGGCACACATTACTAGTAGCAGGTCAGAACTTCTTTTGCGTTCAGAATTGCCGTAATTCTTCTTGACTCCAATCAAACAAGGTGTCAGGAATGTTCCTCAGAGATTTTGATCATGCTAACTGGATATGTATAATGAGAATCTCCTGTTCCACCATATCCCAAAGGGGCTCTATGAGACGAGAGATCTAGCAAGTGGGGAGGCCATTGGAAGACATTTATCTCAATTTCATGTTCAAGAAACCAGTTTGAGATAATCTGAGCTTTGTGACATGGCCCATTTCTGGGCCTGCTGGATATAGCCATCAGAAGGTGGCTACCCTGTGGCCATTACAGGGTGGCATATGCTCAGCAACAACAGTCAGGTAGGCTATGGTGTTTAAATGACGCACAAATTGTGCGAAGAAATTATCCCCCACCATACCAACACCGACCTGAACAGATAATACAATGCAAGATGGACCCTTGGTTTCATGTTGTTAAGGTCAAATGCTGACCCCACTATCTGAATAATGCTACATTTGTCCAGTCTTTATCATTGACTGATTTTGGTGGGCCTGTTCCAACTGTAGCCATAGTTTCCTGTTCTTAGCTGACAGCAGTGGCATCTGGTGTGGTCCAGCTCCCTCGAGGTTCAATGGGTTGTGCGTTCAGATGGCATTCTGCATACATTGGTTATAAGTTATCTGAGCGTCTGTTGCCTTTCTATCATCTCACACCAGTTTGTTCATTCTCTTCAGACCTCTGATTCAACAAGGCTTTTTCTTCCACACAACTGCGGCCCATTAAATATTTCTCTCTTATTTGGATCATTATAAAAAACAGGTTAAAAAAAAGCAATAGATAATTTTTTTTAATACTCTGACCAGCACATATGGCAACCAACAATTAATCGGATTAAACTTCAGACCAAAGTGTTCTTCACAACATCTAGAGGCATAAATGCACTGAGTTGTTGCCATGTCTTATTTACAGTTTGATTTTTTTGTACTGTTTCAGACTCTATTCTGCTAAGAAAAGAGTCTGAAATATGATTTTTTTTCCCCCCTCCTATCTTACTTTACCTAAATGTGTGATTTCATTACTTTTTATAGATTTTACCAGCGAAAACCAAACATTATTAGTAACTTGGACTTTAGCTGCTCTTACACCAATGACCCAGCTTTCTTAATTAGATTACTTAATTCAACTTCAGCACCAGTAAAAGCAATATATTATTAGCACCTGAAAATGTGGATTAAAGCTGTTTTGTACCAGTGACTCAGCTTCACTAGTTAGAATTCAGTGGAATGATGAGACTTCTTAGCACAAGATGCTTTCCCCTACATAGAGGACTTAATGATATAATTACCTCTTTAGAAAGATTGGTTTAGAACCAGCTCTTACCAGTAAAACCCAAAGGATTATTAATGTTATCTGTATCATTGTAATATTGACCAGAGATTTTTAGATTTCTCAGGAGTCATAGATTTTTAGATTTCTTAGCATTTGATTTGTTTTTCTGTGTTCTTTGTGATTGTATTGTAATTGTATGTACAGCGCTTTGAGTGTCTCGTTACTGAAAAGCTCTGTATAAATAAACTTACCTTACCTTACCTTTATTTGCAGTTTGTATTGTCCAACAACTGAACAAATGTAATAAAGTGGCTAAGAAGAACAATGCCTGCATAATAAACTTTGCAGATTTGTTTTCTGGACTGTCAAATATGTATATTTGTATTAGGGAATAAAAACAACAGTGTAGATCAAAAATTGTCAATATAAGACGTTCCACCTGTCATGTAGCCAATCTGCCTCTCTTGTCTGGGGCATCTATTACTAGAGTTCATCGTACCTGAGACAGTTTTTTTCCAGGAACTGAACCCTGACTCTCCCCCAAAAAGTGACCAATCAGAGCGGGTCTCTTGCTTAAAGATAAACGCGCATCTTTACCATCTTTACTAATAAATAATAAACACAGATAAAACTGGTCGTTTTGAAGTTTTACTCATAATTTAACAAAATTATTTCGATTTACTGTAAAATAACATTAAATTACTGCGTTTTGATAATGCCACAATGAATCAGTGTGCATTACGTGATGACGTATGAATATGTTTTGACGTTAAGAGTCACCACACTGTGAACTGGAGACAGACCAGAGAAGCTAGAGGGGTTATATTTCTTACATAACACAGGTAAGTGCTTATCAAACAGTCACTTTTACTTCTTATCTTTCAACACAAAGCGCGTATTTCTCCGATAACTTCTCCATTTTTAGCCTTAAAACCCAAGTTAACACAAAGCTACTGTTAGCAGGCGCGTTTAGCTTGTAGCAGTTGTAGTTACTTAACAGCACAGGTTAGCTCGGTTAGCCGTACTTGGCGACACACGAAGTCCATGCGGTGTCTCGGCTAATTTGTTTGACATCAGTTGGGGACGATAAAGTAGCGTCAGTTAGTGATGTCAAAATGAGGCTTTGTGAAGCATAGAATCATTTTGAACCATTGTTTCATAAAGTGGTTCACTATTCAGTGGTTCTATTCCCTTGGGTGACATCTACTGGCAGTAGTGATTGTTGCACCAAATGAAGCCCTGCGAATGTGATGCACCTCTTGTGTAAATAATGGCACTTATGTAAGTACAGGGGTTGGACAATGAAACTGAAACACGTGGGTTTAGACCAAAATAATTTATTAGTATGGTGTAGGGCCTCCTTTTGCGGCCAATACAGCATCAATTCATCTTGGGAATGACATATACAAGTCCTGCACAGTGGTCAGAGGGATTTTAAGCTATTCTTCTTGCAGGATAGTGGCCAGGTCACTACGTGATACTGGTGGAGGAAAACGTTTCCTGACTCGCTCCTCCAAAACACCCCAAAGTGGCTCAATAATATTTAGATCTGGTGACTGTGCAGGCCATGGGAGATGTTCAACTTCACTTTCATGTTCATCAAACCAATCTTTCACCAGTCTTGCTGTGTGTATTGCTGCCTTGTCATCCTGATACACGGCACCACCTTCAGGATACAATGTTTGAACCATTGGATGCACATGGTCCTCAAGAATGATTCGGTAGTCCTTGGCAGTGACGCGCCCATCTAGCACAAGTATTGGGCCAAGGGAATGCCATGATATGGCAGCCCAAACCATCACTGATCCACCCCCATGCTTCACTCTGGGCATGCAACAGTCTGGGTGGTACGCTTCTTTGGGGCTTCTCCACACCGTAACTCTCCCGGATGTGGGGAAAACAGTAAAGGTGGACTCATCAGAGAACAATACATGTTTCACATTGTCCACAGCCCAAAATTTGTGCTCCTTACACCATTGAAACCGACGTTTGGCATTGGCATGAGTGACCAAAGGTTTGGCTTTAGGAGCCCGGCCGTGTATATTGATCCTGTGGAGCTCCTGACGGACAGTTCTGGTGGAAACAGGAGAGTTGAGGAGCACATTTAATTCTGCCGTGATTAGGGCAGCCGTGGTTTTATGTTTTTTGGATACAATCCGGGTTAGCACCCGAACATCCCTTTCAGACAGCTTCCTCTTGCGTCCACAGTTAATCCTGTTGGATGTGGTTCATCCTTCTTGGTGGTATGCTGACATTACCCTGGATACCGTGGCTCTTGATACATCATAAAGACTTGCTGTCTTGGTCACAGATGCGCCAGCAAGACGTGCACCAACAATTTGTCCTCTTTTGAACTCTGGTTTGTCACCCATTATGTTGTGTGCATTTCAATATTTTGAGCAAAACTGTGCTCTTACCCTGCTAATTGAACCTTCACACTCTGCTCTTACTGGTGCAATGTGCAATCAATGAAGACTGGCTACCAGGCTGGTCCAATTTAGCCATGAAACCTCCCACACTAAAATGACAGGTGTTTCAGATTAATTGTCCAACCCCTGTACATATGCGTGTTGTACATATGTGTTTTTAGTAACCCATTAAAGATAATGAGTAAATAACTAATGAAAAAAATAATAATTTAAAAACAATGTGAACTGTAGGGGATTACAGATGAAAAATAGCCATTAGGCTAATTCTGGCTTCTTTAACTTGAATTGTCATTTGTTTTATGAAATTCCACTGTCCCATTTTAAATTAATGACTACAAAATAAATAAATGAAGTGAAAATTTTTGATTTGTCATTCATATTTACTTTGTGCTTGGTGTACTGAGTGTTTTTGGACATTGTGCTTGATGTAATAAAGAGGGTGCTTGTGTTACTTCAGGTGTTTTTATTCAAGAAAAGTAATTTCTGCACAGTAGAAGGATTCAAACGGTTTAAATTTTTTGGGACTATTTCCCAGCTTTAGAAAATACTCTTTTGCAGGGAACAGAGGAGGCTGGTGTGACAAGGAACTGTTTGGCTGGATGGTCTAGGTTTGGATACAGAGAAAGGCTGGGAGTCCTTCACTATGAAGTCCACAAAAACTTTATCAAGTTCTTGCTTTCTGGATCCTAAAAAAATAAATAAATAAAAGTAACTTCAATTTAACTTACACACATTTAACCGTCATTCTTTCTAATTCTGCATGTATATCTATGTTATGCTGACCTTGATAATGCCTCAGCATTAATGACGTATTATTATACGTCATCAGCTGCGGGCAAAGCAAACACGGCACGTGTAAAACCAAGATAACAACCCGTTACCGATCCTCTTGCATTACATGATACCATGACTATAACACTACTGCATAGTATAGGCTATAGGCTTTCTAATAAACACTTTGAATGTACATGACCTTATTAGGTGGAACCAAATACTAAATACGAAATACTCCCACGCTTGGGAACTAGTGATGTTACCTCTAACACCGAGGCTTCAAAGCACGCTTCAAACTCAACAGGGTAGTTATTTGGTGAAGCAGTGGGCCAGAGCTTGCTTCATGTGACGTCCCCGATGACGTGTGAACCACTTCACTGCTTCATTCAGACCGAGTCAGCTGACTGCTTCGAGTTGACTGGCGGAGTTTCAAACATTGCTTCTCATAACAGGTTGCTACCTTGGTTTTACACGTGCCGTGTTTGCTTTGCCCGCAGCTGCTGACGTATAATAATAATACGTCATCAATGCTGAGGCATTATCAAGGTCAGCATAACATAGATATACATGCAGAATTAGAAAGAATGACAGTGAAATGTTTGTAAGTTAAAATGAAGTTACTTGTCAGTAGATGTCACCCAAAGGAATTGAATGAACCTTTGGGTAGTGAACCACTTTATGACACAACGGTTCAAAAGCCTCATTTTGACATCACACTTGGGAACGCTTCCTAGATGGTTGCTCCATGACAGAATAATCCACCAAAACTCCGAATATCCAAAAACGAGAGCTGTTCGTAACGTATAATACGTGTAGAACGGGGATGTGAACCGGGGCTTGAGAGCATCTTAAATACAATGAATCGCGCCAGATGTTTGAAACTCCGCCAGTCAACTCGAAGCAGTCAGCTGACTCGGTCTGAATGAAGCAGTGAAGTGGTTCACACGTGATCGGTGACATGAAGCAAGCTCCGGCCCACTGCTTCACCATAACTACCCTGTCGAGTTTGAAGCGTGCTTTGAAGCCTCGGTGTTAGAGGTAACATCACTAGCGTCAGTAGAGATAAGTAACGTGTTTTTCTCCCAGTTTCCCATCTCCTCGGTGAAAAGCATGACATGGTTGATGTAACGTTACTGATCACCTCTTGTTTATATCGTAATGAATGAATGCATTGATTTTGGACCGATATACAGATCAGTTTCCATCATGGCATTGAGGAGCGCCGTGTGTCGCCTCTTGGTGAACCCTCACAGATGCGCCTTCCTCTCAGCCTCCAGAGCCCAGGGAACTGCTGCAGCTGCCCGATGTGGTCAGTACTCTCGTCTTTATATTGTGGTGTTTAAGCCAGATGGTTAAAAAGACAGTCACTAAATACAGTATCCTGCAAAGGTCACTAAACCTTTTCACATTTAGTCACATTACAACCAGAAACTTTAATGTATTTTATTAGGATTTTATGTCATAGAGCAACACGTTTTTATAAAAGAAAATAGATCAAGCTGGGTCAGATTGGATGGAAAGTGCTTGTGGATGGCAATTTTCAAAATTTTCCGATTGGATTTAGTTCTGGACTTTGATTGGGCCACTCTAACACATGAATATGCTTAAATCCAAACCATTGCTTTGGAGCTCTGGCTCTGGATTATATTTAGATATATCCGAGTAAGGATGGAGGAGTAGAAATGCATGCTTAAGATTTTTATTGCTAGAACATTTCTAAAAACCATGTGTTCGGTTTTCTTCCATTTCATAATTATGCTCCACTTTGCCCCTGTCTCATCACATAAACTCCCAATAAAATCCATTGAGGTTTGTTAGTTGCAGTGTGAAAAAGTTCATGGATTGTAGAAACTTTGCAGAGATTATGGCGCCAGATCTCTGCATACTGAAATCAACTCGTTTTAGATTCCTCAAATCAAACTTGTTATTCTATGCATAATGTTAATAGTTTCTGTTTTTTTGTTTTTGTTTGTTCTAGATGCAGAAAGGTCCGAACAGAGGGCTAAGCCATGTAGGTGTTTGACATCTGCCTGGAATGAAAGAAAAATTGGACATGCTACACATGTTCCTGAAATTGAAGACGTGTTTTCTAACCACTGTAAATAAAACTAATATCCTACTCATGTATCTGGCAGTTAAAGTCCAGTTCGACTGGCGGGATGCCCTGGACCTCGAGGGCCAGCTGACAGAGGAGGAGATCATGATCAGGGATTCCTTCCGGACATACTGCCAAGAGAAGCTCATGCCTCGAATCCTGATGGCAAACAGAAATGAAGGTGGGAGATTTCCAGCATATCTTAGCTAAAAATATTCTGATTGACTCCACTGGAGATTTCTCTTGTTTTATTTATTATTCTTAGTTTCACTTTGAATAAACCAGTTTAATCCTGAAGGAGTGATGTATTTTAACCCTTTGTTTGGGTAACGGTTAGCTTTTCATTGGAGAAAAGCCCTTTCTAGCTTCACATGACAGATAGTTTTATATTTGCTTTCAGTGTTCCACAGAGAGATTGTGTCTGAGATGGGAGAGATGGGAGTCCTTGGCCCAACTATTAAAGGTCAGTCTGGATTCATCGAAAGTATTGTGGGATGGACAGATGTCTCTAAAAACGAAAACACATAAGAGAAGCTCTTCAACTTGCTGCGTTCGAAATGACTCTTCTATTGCTGTGTTTGGTGCTCAGGTTATGGCTGTGCCGGGACAAGCTACGTGGCGTACGGTTTGATTGCTAGGGAAGTTGAGAGGGTGGACAGCGGCTATCGCTCTGTCATGAGCGTGCAGTCATCACTGGTCATGCACCCTATTAATGCTTACGGCACAGAGGAGCAGAAACAGAAGTACCTTCCAAAGCTGGGTAAGAAAATAAATAGTTTATTCATCACCAGTTTCCTGATATTTATTCTTACTGATCAATAGAAGAACTATGAGAAGTTTCTGTTCTGCTTGCTGAGCTGTAAAATTGCACCAGTAAGAGCAGAGTGTGAAGGTTCAATTAGCAGGGTAAGAGCACAGTTTTGCTCAAAATATTGAAATGCACACAACATTATGGGTGACATACCAGAGTTCAAAAGAGGACAAATTGTTGGTGCACGTCTTGCTGGCGCATCTGTGACCAAGACAGCAAGTCTTTGTGATGTATCAAGAGCCATGGTATCCAGGGAAATGTTAGCATACCACCAAGAAGGATGAACCACATCCAACAGGATTAACTGGACGCAAGAGGAAGCTGTCTGAAAGGGATGTTTGGGTGCTAACCCGGATTATATCCAAAAAACATAAAACCACGGCTGCCCAAATCACGGCAGAATTAAATGTGCACCTCAACTCTCCTGTTTCCACCAGAACTGTCCGTCGGGAGCTCCACAGGGTCAATATACACGGCCGGGCTGCTATAGCCAAACCTTTGGTCACTCATGCCAATGCCAAACGTCGGTTTCAATGGTGCAAGTAGCGCAAATCTTGGGCTGTGGACAATGTGAAACATGTATTGTTCTCTGATGAGTCCACCTTTACTGTTTTCCCCACATCCGGGAGAGTTATGGTGTGGAGAAGCCCCAAAGAAGCGTACCGCCCAGACTGTTGCATGCCCAGAGTGAAGCATGGGGGTGGATCAGTGATGGTTTGGGCTGCCATATGATGGCATTCCCTTGGCCCAATACTTGTGCTAGATGGGCGCGTCACTGCCAAGGACTACCGAACCATTCTTGAGGACCATGTGCATCCAATGGTTCAAACATTGTATCCTGAAGGTGGTGCCGTGTATCAGGATGACAATGCACCAATACACACAGCAAGACTGGTGAAAGATTGGTTTGATGAACATGAAAGTGAAGTTGAACATCTCCCATGGCCTGCACAGTCACCAGATCTAAATATTATTGAGCCACTTTGGGGTGTTTTGGAGGAACGGGTCAGGAAACGTTTTCCTCCACCAGTATCACGTAGTGACCTGGCCACTATCCTGCAAGAAGAATGGCTTAAAATCCCTCTGACCACTGTGCAGGACTTGTATATGTCATTCCCAAGATGAATTGACGCTGTATTGGCTGCAAAAGGAGGCCCTACACCATACTAATAAATTATTGTGGTCTAAAACCAGGTGTTTCAGGTTCATTGTCCAACCCCTGTACTTGTGTTGTTTTTTTTACATGTTTTATCAAATTGCATTTGTTGAAAGGGATCAATTTTATTCCTCCACTTGACAACTTTGAGGAACATAACTTGCAAGTCGGCCCTACTTTTGTCCTCTTCATTCACTTGGAAATACCTCCACACCTCTGAAATAGCTAGCTCCTCCTGTGTACTCCAGCTTCTTCTTCTTTGAGTTTATTTCTCTAGCTGCTTATAGTCAGGCTGCCGTTTGTCCAGGTTCTTTTTTATGTAGCTTGCATCCTTTTTATGGTGCATTACCGCCGTTTACTGGGCTGAGGTATTTGAGCTCAAACTAATACTGACTGTTAGAGGGAAAATAAAGCTCCTATCGTACCGGTATTGGGTCATGTCGTATTGGAGCACATTTATGAACACAAGTTCGTGTACACACACACACACACACACACACACACGGTCTCAGACAGATACCCAATACTGGTAACGGCATTGTTGCATCCCAGGAAAAATCTAAACAGGTGGTACAGTCATTGGTACCTCTGCTTATAGTACTTTGTACAGCCCCCTTTTGCCATTAGGGCAAACTTGGTCTTCTCCTATAAAGTTGTCGAGAGAGGGATCTTTGACCATTCCAGGTTTTCCATAGGATTTAGGTCTGAGACTAAGCTGGTAAATGGGGATGGTCAGAAGCTTAATTTATGTCTGAAGAACCATTTCTGTTGTCTTGGATCGTTGGATCCTGTTGATATATTCAGTAATGACCCATTTTCAGTTTACTGTTGGAGTCTGAAGTTGCAATATTCATATTGCAAAGGACTGCTTGGATTGTTGGCTAATAGACTCCGAGTGTTATGAAACTTACATTTTACATGATGATGTAATATTTAGCCAGTTGGACAGAGTCTCACAGCAGCAGATGCTAACGCCAGACAGAAAGAGAGGCACATATTGCATTATTGTGCAGCCCTATTGGAGCCTGTCACAATTTATTTTTAGATTTTTTAAATCCTAGTAGAGTTTATTAAACTTTACATGTTAGCATTTGTGGTGGTTGGACAGAATAGTATAGTATAACTATGAAGACTTAGTGAGCCTCACTTTACTTGATCAGTTTTACATTTTCTCACCTTCCTTAGCATCCTGGTCGCTGTGCAGGATGGTAAGGATGGTACTGGTCACTAGTCAGGCCCTCATCCAGACTGGTGACAAGTAGATAACAGAATTGGGTGTCTGTGTCACATCATGTTTCCAACTCAGGGAAGACAAATGTCATGGAATACAGGAAAAGTCCCAAGATTTAACATAAAATCCTGCAGCACATCCATGATGTAAGTCTTTGGTTCTACCACATCCCACAGGTGTTCTGTTGGAGTGAGATCTGGTGACTGCGGAGGTCGCTGGAGTACAGTGAACTTGTCATGTTCAAGAAAGCAGCTTCAGATGAACTAAGCTTTGTGGGATGATGCGCTATCCTGTTGGAAGTTGGATTTACCAGTTGTTAGACAGACTCTGATCAGTCTGAAAAAGTGATCAATTAAACATGCTTCAGTTATGTTAAGTAAAGAGATTAAGAGTTCAATTAATAGTGGAATCTAAAACAATTATTTTTTTTCCCCACTCAATAAATGTACTGAATTAAAGGTTAGATTTTTCTAATAGTTTCAGTTTAGGAATATGCTGTTTGAATGTACAATTATTTTATACACATCTTTGTGTTTATTTGAGTGACTGATACCCCTGTCTCTCAAAGCTCGTGGAGAGATCCTGGGCTGCTTCGGCCTGACGGAGCCTAATCATGGCAGTGACCCCAGCGGCATGGAGACTAGAGCTAAATATAACCCATCCAGCCGCACCTACACCCTGAACGGCTCTAAGACTTGGTGAGTTCATGTCTTACATACAACCTGATGTCACGTATATTATTGAGAATAAATACCAGATTTCCCCACTGAGGGACAATAAATGATACTTCTATTTTATTCTATTTTAGAGGCGTGCATTAGTCTTATTAGCCTTGTTTCCTATCCTATCTGAAACTAAATACTTTGATTTGGTTTGTTCTATTTTTGGCTCATATATTGTGTTTGTAAGTGGGCGAGGACATTTCCTACAGAAGATCTGTTCTAAACTGAGAAATGTTCTGCTTCCCACCCAGAGAATACCAGTGGCAGACCTGAGAACCCACATCACTGCTTGAAGTATACAGATATTAGTAGCGAGTCACCTAAAAAACAGCATAATGACTGCAACAACATTAATAACCATTTCATTATTTTTTACCCATTAATTAATACTGCTCCTTAACCCCTGGAACAGACATGGGAAAACAAACTAACGCAACACGCCCACTTTTTGCACGTGCTCATTTAGTTTTTGCACAAGCAACTTAGCGCCGCTTGATTGGGATCTTTGAAGATCAGGCCCATGATGTGTTATCCTGTTGGAAGTAGCCATCAGAAGACAGATACACTGTGGACATAGGGAAGGACATACAAAGAAAATGTCCCCCACATCATGACACCACCACCACCAGCTTGAACCATTGATTCAAGCCAGGATGGATCCATCCTTCTAATTTTTGCACTAAATTCTGACTGATTCTGCAGCTGAAACCGAGGCTCATTGGACCAAGAAAAATGTTTTCAACTGTTATTAAGGGATCCGCGATTCAATCGGCATTAACATCGGTATCGGTCCTATAAGTAAAACAAGCAACTAAATGTGTGCTTGTTGGTTTTTCTAAACCTTCTGACCAAACCATCTACTAGTTTTACTTCTTGAATTTAATGACTGAAATGAACTGTTTTATATTTTAATTTATCGAAATGCATATTATGTGAAATACTCTTCAGCATATCGGAAACAATACAGTAGTCATGTTATATATATTAAAATTCATCACATAAAGATCTTGTGAAAACTGTCATATTTATAACACAGTTCTCGCGAAGTAGACATTTTCCTTGGTTTCCACCTAAATAAGAAGCTTACCATTAAATTCAGTGTATCTCTGTAACATTTTCCTCCACCGTTAGGATCACCAACTCTCCTGTAGCGGATGTCGCTGTGGTCTGGGCTAAATGTGATGACGGGAAGGTCCGTGGCTTCATCTTGGAGCGCAGCATGAAGGGCTTCTCCACCCCAAAGATCGAGGGAAAGTTCTCTCTGAGGGCTTCAGCCACTGGGATGATCCTCATGGATGAAGTTGAGGTTCCTGAGGAGAACCTTCTGCCAAAAGCCTCTGGCCTAGGGGTGAGTGAAAGGATTTGCTGTTTTGAGTTCTTTGTAGTTGCATAATGGTTCAGCTGAATTCACATCAGAATGAATCTGGCACACAGTATAAAGTTAAATGATGAATCCACTTCACACATAATCATAATCCTGCTTTCGTGTCCTACAGGGTCCGTTCGGCTGCTTGAACAATGCCCGTTATGGGATAGCTTGGGGGGCTCTGGGAGCTGCAGAGTTCTGTTTCCACGCAGCTCGGCAGTACACCCTCGACAGGTCAGAAAAATGTCTTCGCATGGAACAAAAATACAGTGTTGCAGAGTAACAGAACTAAATAAAGTAATGTTTTGTGTGTGTTTTTATACCAGAATCCAGTTTGGTGTGCCTCTAGCCCGGAATCAGCTGATGCAGAAGAAAATGGCCGACATGTTGACAGAGATCACGATTGGCCTGCAGTCCTGTCTGCAGCTGGGTAGACTTATCGATGAGAAAAAGTTAGAACAATGTTTGTCTCCTTCATTTTCTTTTTTTCAGATGCGGTGAGGCACGATCCGCTGCAGATGAACTGAAATAAACATGCTGTTGTTTTAATACCAGAGCAGCTCCAGAGATGATCTCCATGCTGAAGAGGAACAGCTGTGGTAAAGCTTTGGACATCGCCAGGCAGGCCAGGGACATGCTGGGCGGGAACGGCATCGCAGACGAGTACCACATCATCCGTCACGTCATGAACCTGGAGGCCGTCAACACGTACGAAGGTGAGGGGGTCGACAAACAATGGTGGGAGTGAAAAAGTATTCACGCCAATTGGACTTTTTCACATTTTCTTACCTTTTACAGCCACACACTTGAATGTTTTATTGGGATTTTATGTCAACGATATGCATCATTGTGAGGTAGAAGGAAATGGTACATAGTGTTTAAATATTTTTAAATAAAAATCTAAAACGTGTCGATGCTCCGGGTCGATGCTTTGTAGAACCAGCTTTCACTGTAAATGCAACTGTGAGTTTTTTGTGAAGGGTCTCTACGAGCACTTTTCCTTTGTGGGATCTAATTTGTTAGACCTGCATCAGTATTACACCAGATTCTCAACTTGATTTAGGTCTGGACTTTGACTGGGCCATTCTAATACATGATGTACACCATTCCATTGTAGCTCTGGCTCTATGTTTAGGATTGTTGTCCTGTTGGAAGGTGAACCTCCTCCCCAATTTAATTTCTGTTTCAGCCTCTAACAGGTTTCTTCCAGGATTGCCTTGTATTTAGCTTCATCCATCTTGTCATCAACTCTGACCATCTTTCCTTTCCCTGCTGAAGAAAAGAATCCCCACTGCATGATGCTGCTTCCATTAGCATTCTAGATGCTAATGGAAGCAGCAAGTTATGTAAGGGACGTTGTTGCTGTGTCCCCTACATAGCTTGGAGCAAATTTTCTTTCATTCATCAGCGGCTTTCTTCTTATCACATTTTGTCGAATGCCCGACTAATAGTTGTCCTGACCACATATTCTCACACCTGAGCTTTGGATTTCTGTAGCTCCTCCAAGGGCCTTTTGGCTGCTTTTATGATTAAGGCTCACCTTGTCTAGCCTGTCAATTTAAATGGACGGCCATGTCCTGATAGATTTGCATTTGGATATTATTTTATAAACTAATCTTGCTATTTTAGGATGCTGTTTGTTTCACTTTAATTGCTAACTAACTTCTATGGCCTCAGAAATGCTAGATTTATACTGAGATTAAAATTATGCACTAATAGGCTGAAGTAGGTAAGCTTTTGAAGGCAATTAGTTGCACTGGATTTTATTTAGATGTATCAGAGTGAAGGGGGCTGAATGCGAAGACACAACACATTGTTCAGAATTGAAAACTTCCTTCTCTTTCCACTACATAATTGTGCCCTACTTTGTGTTGTTGTGTCAGATAAAAACCCAATAAAATACTTTGACGTTTGTGGTATTAATGCTTCTGAATTACAAAAAAACGTTTAGAAAAAGCACATCAATATGCAAGATACTGTAGTTTTAGGACCCTGTTGCTCCATGACTGCTGAGCCTTTTAGTGAAAGCCAGCTGTCATCTGGGCTTCATCTGCACATGTTCTGCATGTGCCAGCCTAGTTTGATATGTTTTGCTTTCTTTTTTTTTTTTTTTTTTTAAACCTCTCACCAGGTACTCACGACATCCACGCCCTGATCCTGGGCAGAGCCATCACAGGCCTGCAGTCCTTCACAGTTGGCAAATGATCCAGCCTCCTCTTCCTGCTGCTGCTGCTCTCAAAAAATACAGCTCTGCAGAATCTCCCTCAAGTCTGTTTAAAAAATAACAAACAAAAATAAAAAACAATCTCACGTTTGTAGAAAATCTGTTATATTTGCATTCTGTGGCCGAGCTTTGGAGCCGACGTAGATTGTAAAAACCTCAGAGGTCAGTTTTAAGATGGCTATTTTTCCTCTAGAGGAACGAGTTACTCTGCGTGATTCAATTAACAAATTTTCTTCCTTGTTTTTACTTTGGCAGTGAGTGAACCATTTGGAATGAAGTAAAATTATAGATTTGTTGCAGTTTTGACATCTTATAAAAGCAACAAAGCATAAATACCCACAGCATGTTGGTGATTGCTTATAAAGCTTTCTTTGTTTAAAATGTTTCATCAGTGGAACAGAAATTGTTGCAGTAATTATGACTTCTTGCACTTTACACACTGGTAACACTAAGATGTTAGCCCGGAGTCATTTGAATGAAGAAACTGTAAAAGCATAGTGTGCAGGAGAATGGAGTTCAGGTTGGAAAGGTCAAGCCTCTGTGGTAGCTCAGTGGATAATATCCTGTTTGTTTATAACTGTGAGGCACAAATAAAGCTTTGAGTTTCATACAACGTGTGTGTTCAGTTGAAATAATTGTCAAGGATTTCTTACACTGATGCACACTTTAAGTGTAAAGGCCTGTCTCTGTTTCTACAGGAGCACCTCGGTTGCTAGCGTGTTTAACAGATCACAAAAGAGAAATTATTTTATCTACGAAAAGTTTAAATGAACTCTTCACAAGGAAGAATGTCATACATTTTGGATTTTTAACTGCTTATAAGCTGTGATAACTACACATACTTTTAGTTTTTATCTAAACAAAGAATTTGCCACATGTGGGTATGATTGTTCTCATGTGAACTCACATGTAAACATCAAAGTTTAATGAAACAACACCTTAACCACACCCTTCATCAGCAAGCTTCTGTCGTTGAATCTGGCTGGATATGTCACAACTTTTCTTAGTGGACAGAGTTCGAGTTTAATTATTAAATGAGTTTGTTTCTTGTTACAGATCCGACTTTTAGGGTAGACCGTTAAATTTCAGTAGGGTTTACCAACAGTACCAACATTCATTATATGGATGCTCCTGAGTTTGTGTAACTGAATAATTGATTCAGAGAGGCATGTTCAAAATAATAGGAGTGTGGAAGTCATTACTGAACTTATTCATTCTGTGAGGAAACGAGTGTCAATCAGGTGGCCCTTATTTAAGGATGACCCCAGCACATGTACACGCATTTCTGAAAACCTGACAATAATGGGACATTCCAGGCATTGTTCAGAAGAGCAGCGTACTTTGATAAGAGCGTTATTTGGGGAGGGGACAACATATAATCGGCAAAGGAGAAACAGGGACTTCATTCAGCAGTCTGTGGACAAAGTTATAAAAGCAAAAACATGCACATACAAGCGGCCGTAGCGGTAAAAAAAAGATGTGCTGAAGAGAAACGTTTGTTAAAGAACACATCAACTGGCCTGAGGAGAAATGGAGAAACATGTTGTGGTCTGATGAAATTAAGATTGTTCTTCAATGTCTTCATGCTACACTCTGAAGACAGTGAAGCATGGTGGTTGAAGCATCATGATATGGGATGCTTCTCTTATCTGTTGCATTCAAGGGATCATGGATCAGTTTGCATATATGAAAATACTTGAAGAGGTCATTGTGTCAAATGGCAGAACTGACAAAAACTGTTTTATGGTTTTTCTCTAGGTAACCTTATTTGATCCATTTGATTTACCTGGTTCAGACAGCAGGGCGCTGTACATGTGGCTTAGTGGCACCGATTAGGTTTTAGAGCAGGTGTGCATCCTTTGTTAGAATCAATGCATGGAGAGAAGAGTAGAACCTCAGTTCTAGTGAAATAAATTTATTAAACTGTTGAGAAATTTGGAATAGTCCTTTAAATGTAAGTTGAATTTGTGGTCAGAGGTGTTCTGTAGTACACAGATGTGCTGTGTATATTTAAAAGGCCTGCTGAAGTCTACGTTGATCTGATGCTGCTTTAAGTTTTGTTTGTTTGGTTCATACAATGAGTGATTCTGCTCCTACATATGGGTTAAATGGGTTAAAGCATTATTTTGCTGTGTAAATTGATAGTAAATGTACTTCATTTGATTTAATAATTTAATTCTAGAGAGCTGAGAGTTATTTGGAATAAAGTTGTTAATGGGAGATTTGACCGACAGAGTCTAAGTTTATGATTTCATTGATTGAAATGCTGGTTGTTTTTTTCAGTAAATAACTTGTTTAATTTACAAAAGTATTTTAAATAGGTATAGTAAATGCTTAAATTGATCAGTTTACCAATTGTTATGTACTGTACCAATATATTAGAGAAAAACACTTATGAATTAATAGTTTTCCATTGAGATCCAGTTGAACTATTTTTTACTTTGTTTATCTGCAAGGTTTTCAACCTGCTGATGCTGCTGATGCTACTGCATATATCATCTTTAAATTGAATTAATAAAGATGATAAGAAGAGTTGAACCAATGTCTGCTTCCTTCTCGATCCTCTCAAGTCGGATCAGCATTTGTGTATAAAGACTTGACAGTCATGTTGCCTTATGCCCAATAGGAAATGGGTGTTTCAACAAGACGACGAACCCTGGAGTGGCCAACCCAATCCCTGGACCTTAATCCAATTGAAAACTTGTGAGGTGACATCAAAATGCAGTTTCTGAGGCAAAACCAAGAAATGCATGAATTGTGGAACGTTGTCGCATCATTCTGGGCTGGAATACCTGTTCATAGGTGCCAGAAGTTGTTCAACTCCATCCAACATAGATGTGACGCAGTTCTCGGAAACACTGGTTATACAACTAATGTTAGTTGAGTGGTTCACAGGAATGATTTTTCAATGAATGATGAAATATTTTTTTATTTATACAGTAAATATTTGAGTTTTTTAAAAGAAAAATGCAGACACTGCAATTTTATTGATTGATTGATATATGTTTCTTTGATTTAAAATATAAAGTGTTTCCAATGCATGGAAATAGAAACTAACGATTTTGAGTTTTACTCATTTTTCTTTTTTTTGTGTCACTTATTATTAAGGACAACTGTATTCAGACTACGCTTAAAAGCCAGGGCTGACCTAGAAAGCTTGCCCTTATCATATTGATTATGATGTGAGTTAGAGCAAGTTTACAATCGAATTTAATGTGTGCACCCAGCACATTTGTTGCTCCTTCATTCCTTCCTACAAAAAAAATGCATCAGCAAAGGTCTGAAATCAATATAAAATCCATGCCCTCGATGAATGTATGTACATTTCTCACTAATAATAATAATACAACTAATTTATCACTGCACTATGTGGCAGAATCGTCCCTTTTTAGCAAGCCACACCTACAAATAGCTACAGCTCTGAAATGCAACTGGTCTAATCCTGAACATTATGTAAAAGCACAGAACAAGTTGCTGTGTTGTGATTGAAATTGAGAATTCAACAGTCAATCGGCTCACTCTGCCATTAATAAAAAGAGTCCTGCTTACAGGTGGCTCTCAGGTGATCACCTTTGGTTCAGAACCAACAAACACCAGGCTCTGGTCAGGCACGATTAAAATTCTGGGTCCTGCTTGCAAACGCCTTCAGAAAACTAATCATAAACATCACCCTGAATACATCAGCCCTATTGTAAAACATGGTGGTGGCAGCATTTTGCTATGAGGATGCTTTTTTTTTGCAGCGGGGCCAGGGGTGGTGGTCAGAGTGGAGAGCTAAATATAAGGCAATTCTGGAAGAATAACTCTCATAGCCTCTAAAAGACCAGAGACCGGGCTGGAGGTTCACCTTCCAGCAAGTCAGCTGCCCTAAACATGCGAGCAGAGCTGAAATGGTTTAAATCAAAGCTTATTTGTGTGTTACAATGGCCCAGTCAAAGTCCAGAGCTAAATGTAGCTTTAAATCTATGGCAAAATTGATGTGTACAGATGTTCTTCTTTCAATCTGACTGATCTTGAGCTATTTTGAAAAAAAAACAGAACCAGCCCTAAAATTCCCGTTAGATGTGCAAAGCTGGTAGACTCACAAATCCCCGAAAGACTCGAATCTGCTGTAGAAGGTGGATTTAACAAGCATTGATCCAAAGGGAGTTGAATACAAATGCAGCAACATTTTTTTAAACAATAAATAAAAATTGAAAACTTTTATTCGTTTTGGTTCTACAATGTTGACACTACTTTGGTCTATTACATAACTTGACATTTTTGGTCATTTGCATCAGTCAGGGTGTACCTCTTATTTTTTAACATGTATTGTTTTTATCTTGTTCTTTAGTTAAAATTTACAAATGTTCGTAAAAATCTACTTTTAAAAAGGCATATATTCCGTATTTGGGAATGTGCTTATCACCATTGCAAGGTGCCTGCAGCACTTGAATTTAATGAGAGACACAAACAATATCTAAAGAAGGTAAAGCTGGGAAATCAAACCTCTGTATGATGTGTACAGTTTCCTGCTGGTGCACACAGATTTAGCTATTCCATTTCTCCCTTCACTGCTGATCTCTGCTTTTCTTCCTTCCTATTCAGGACAGTAGAAGAGTATTGAACCCTACAAAAGGTTCTGAGTGCTGAGCAGATAATCTCTGTTGCTTGTCCTCTCCCTCTGTAAATCCAAAAATGTATGATGGATGTGGGCAAGAACAGGGTTGCGGGGGAAGTCCAGACCTCCATGCTGCTACATTGGATGTGTAACGCTGCTACTCTGAAGTGAGGGGAATTAAAGAGCAGCAAATCCCCATCAGTGCATGCTGCTTATGTAAGGAAATTGCTTTTCCTCCCTTTTTTCTACTTGACTAAAGGCTTTTAATCTTTTTGGCCATGAGTAGCTGTGACTCCCTGTCACAAATTTTACCCCTAAATGAAAGTGCATCCACTGTGTTCCTCCAGTCAAGTGGGAAACAATGTGAAAAAGATTGCAATTTCCCTCATATTTCCTGAAAATAAACAGCAGCAATATGTGGATAATTACATTTATAATCTCAAGTAATCTAACCCAGATTATAATCACAGCAGGGTTCAAAACTGTCAAAATGAGACCTCCTTATAATGGGGCTCAAATGGAAATCTTAAAACCTATTTATAGGGATCAAATATGCTAATATCCTGATTAAACCAAAATAAGGGATTATAATTCATCATTAGGATTTGTGGTTGGGGTTAGGGTAACCACTGTGTAGCAGGTTAAGGCCATTTTTATAAATCTAAATTTAGATTGGTAGGCATGCAAAGTCAGAATTTGTATGATCCAGGTTATAGGGGCTGCAGGTTCCAATTTTCCACCCCCAGTACACCCATGCAGTTAAAAAAAACGCTGTGGGCGAGAGTAACACTTCTAACAAACTGCACAGTCAGAAACAAAGGCAAGAAAAGGTGAATTTTGATTGCAGTTACCTCATTTATACTAATATTTTATAACAAAATCCCCATATCCACATTGTGAACAAACCTTTTACAAACAAAACAAAGCATTTGATTCATTATTAACTGAAACTCATAATAGTTGGGTCATGTATAGCATGATTCTGGTTGTTAATTAGAATAACCCCAGAAACCACAGTGTTCTTTTGCCTGTAAAAGTGCTACACTAATCAATAACCTGTGTGACCCTAAACAAAGCAGGGTTGGTTGTGCTCCTGATGTGACCGAGGGTCTGAGTGGAAGGGAGAAGTAACTAAAGGTGGAAAAGTCCAGAAAACATGGAAATGTGGTGAGGTGATATAAAAATATGGAAAACAGTCATGTCATATAATGGTGTAAGAATAGCAATAAAGTGCTAATAGTGAAATAAAAGTACAGAAGAAACGAGATACAAATTATTGTGGGTTTACCTGGTTGGATAAATGCACCTGATCAGATCTAGCTGTCTTAAGCTAACTAAATTATAGCTCCTCTCCTAGTTGTAGTTTTTCACTCATATATCAAAAGAATAGTTTCTGAGTAAGCTTGAGTCCAAACTCTTCCTGAGAGCCAGAAGACCTCAGGTGAACAAGAGCTTTTATATCTCACAACACTGTTATATGTGGAAGAAAACACTGCACGCCATTCACAAGGTGACACATGGTGGTGGCAGCATTATGCTGGGGGAATGCTTTTCTTCAGAAGGGACAGGGAAGAAGATCAGAGATGATGGGAGGATGGGTGGAGCTAAGTCCAGGGAAATCCTGGAAGAAAACTTGAAACTGAAGCAGAAGTTCACCATCCTAGCAAAACTTCAAAAAAACAAAGTTCAAAGGGTGTGAATACTTTTGCAAGGCAAATAAATGTGTTACTGAAAGCCAAAATCTGAAGTGTTGCTTTGGGCTCAAGGTAATATCACTATGATGATTATTCACACTTTTCCAAACTTTATGGGAACCTAGTTGTAGACGGCCTCCTTCCAACGCTGTCAGGCTCTGTTTTTCCGCCTTCTAAATGCTGCAACCACCTCAAAATAGCTTTCTAAGCCTCCGGATATAGCTGACTTCTGGGTAACGTGTAGGACATTTCTGAAAAGCCAGAGCCGACAGAGTGGAGAGAAACAGCGACATAAAGGATGCGTGAAGTGGGCGGAGCTAAACTGGCGTATCTCTTATCAGAGCGCGCCCGCGCGCCCTCACATCAGCCCCGCGCGGACCGAGCACGAGCCGCTCCGATTGCTTGGATACGTTTTAAACTCAGAGCAGAGATGGAAAATATAACAAGCTTCTATTTACTGTGATTGTAGTCTGTTTTTGAATTTTTCTTGCAGAAGTAAAGAATTGTCCCACCTTCTTTTGGATTGGACTGGAAATATCACTATTTGGAGAATGCTTTACTTGTAAAGGAGAGACCCTCGGAGATCTTTAACATGAATTCCTATAACGCTACCGTCCTGAACTCCACCTATGATACTCAACCCTACCCGTACTCGGGAACTATAGACGACCCCCTGTACAAGCAGTACAAACCCCCCATGAAGGAGCTCATCCCTTTGCCGAAGGGAGTGCTGTACCTGATCATGGCAGCCCTGGTTGTTGTTGGAGTTGCTTATGCCATTGTTGGGCATCTCATCAAGGATCTGGCCATTGACATTACAGGTATTGAGTTATTCCAACATGCAACTGCATTTTTACTTTAATCATATTGTTTTTTTCAGACGTTTACATGATCTCATCACTCATTATGGGCCCCAATGTCCTATTAATTTTAGATCAGGGTTTTCTTTTGGATTTATGCAACTAACGACTTCAATAAATTTCATTTTAACACACATTTTTTGCACAAGTATAAAATGATCTTGGATTTTCTCTCATCCAAACATGGTCCAAATTATGCTGGCTTAATAAAAAGTTTACACACCGCTGTTAAAATGTCTGTTTTTGATATGTCAAGACATGAGACCATGATAGATCATTCGAAATCCTTTTCCTCATAAAATGTAAGATATAATCAGCACAATCTAACAGAAAAACAAATCTGTCAGAGGTGGTGGTGCATTAATTATACACTATGGCACAATGAAGACAGTCGTCCATAACTGGAGGCAACAGTAACATTACAAGTTTTGGGAATTTCTCCTAAATAATGACAAGATGAGACAGAAACTCTGCAGGCAGTCTAGTTGTGTTCTGCTTGTAACAACAGCCTCTTTATGTCTGGACTATCCTAGAAGAATGTGCTATGGTCTGATAAAACAATGTTTTTAGGTGTGGGACACAATTCCTAAAGGCAGCTTTGGCACAAAAACACCATATCCACAGTGGAACATGTTGGTGGTAGCAAAATGCTCTGGGATGACTTTTCTTCAGATGGAAACGTTTTTTTGTTTTTTTTTTATTAAAGTGGAAAAAGTTTGAATAGTTCAGGAAGTTTAGATCACAAACCTCCAGGGTTCTGCTAAAAAGCTAAGGATGAAGAGGAATTTTATGTTCATTGGAGGAAAATTAGAGTTTTGGAATGGCCATAGGAGACTTGAGTGTTAAAATTGAATCAAAATCTGCTCCAAGAAAAGTATTTGTTTAAGGGTGTGCATGCTAATGCCACCATGTCATTCCAGCTTTTTTCTTTTTTAAATGTAGTTTTTTTTATTATAAAACTGTACATGATACATTTCATATTTTATGTGGAAAAAGTTTTGAAATGATTTAACATGGTTTCATTTTTTTTTTTACATAAATCTATAATTTTAATGGGTGCATACACTCTCGAGAGACAGCATATATCTACACACCCATGTTAAAATCTGGTCTTTCTAAGTGAGTTGCAGTGAAACCACACGCTTTATGTAGCCACCAGCAGGTTCTGGCCTAATTCTGACTGGATATTTGATCACTCTTCCATATGCACCAAAAGGTGTCCAAACGTCAACCATCTAGCTGTTGATTTGAAGTCGAAGAATTTGGAGGTATTCCTCCTTAAATATTCTGTGCTGTATGGTTGCAGTTAGTGTTCAACTGCATTGCATCTGAGTGTAGTAATGATAATGCATGGAAAACATTCCTTCAGTCTGAAAGATTAAGTCCATGTGCTTATAACAGTACTTCCCTTCCATTTATTCATAGTTATATTTTACATGCATCATCAGCAGCAACACATGCATTAGTTTAACCTGTACATTATTTACTCTGGCTGTCTCGGTTAGATTGCTTACTGGGACCAGCTGGGGATGAAGAAAAGAGCACAGACAGAAACCCACAATATGCCATGGGCTTCGGCCACCCTCCGCATCCCTTTGCCCACAACACCTTCCATGTGTGGGATCAGGACGACGTGATCATCCCCCTGTCTCCGGAGGACAGCCCTCAGACCACCCCGCTGCTGCTGGCTGCCATGCCCTACATCCCCTCTTTCATCCCACACCCACACAGCCCACCGGGCCACAGCCCTCTGGGTCACCCGGACAGTCCAGGACCAATCGGGGGGATCACCATCCCAGGGGAATTCTGAGTTTGATGACAATATGTGCAAGACACACAAGATGATCTGAAGCAGAAGACTGCAATGGCTGATTATCGGATATGTTGAAGGATTCCTTAGTGTTTTACAGATTACATGAAGCATACATGGCTGTAAAAATGCATTTATCGCTCAACAAGATTTGTTTTTTCTTTTTAGCCACACTTAAATGTTTCAGATCATCCAGCAGACCTTAATGTTGGATAAAGATAATCTGAGAGAGAAAAAAACTAAACCAACTGCAACCTGGAAACAATATAACTGCCCCCTCCTTGATTAACTTATTGATCACATTTTGTTGGTTAATTTTCACTAGCCATGCTTAGGTCTGATTACTGCTTAACCTGAAGAATCATGAATTCCCTTAAATAGAATCTGTCTGACAGCAGGAAGTGGGGTTAAATATCTCAACAAGCAACACATCATGCCCTGATCCAAAGAAATTCAAAAAGTTTAAAAGTAGTAGTAAGAGCACAGCATTTCAGAAACCGAACAGCCTATCTACGGTTACACATGGCGGTAGTGTGATGGTCTAGGGCTACTTTGCTGCTTCAGAATTGGGATGACTTGCCGTGATTGTTGGAACCATGAAATCTGCTCTTACAAGATCCTGAAGAAGATTGTCTGACCATCAGTTTGTGAACTTAAGCAAAACCACATTTGGGTTATTCAGCAGGAAAACAATCCAAAGCACACCGGCAAGTCTGACTCCGAAACGGATCAAAGAAAGGTTTTAGTGTGGCCTAGTCAAAGTCTGGCTTTAAATCTGAGGGAGTAAAATCTGTGGGCCTAAAAGAGGCCATTTGTGGTCCATTGTGGTTCAACTAAAACAGTTGTGCAAAGAGTGGACCAAAATTTCTCTACAGTGATGTAAAAGAGTTGTTGCTACTAACTGATGGGAATTGTTGCGTTCAGGGTCGGCGCAACCAGGGCCAGGTTGATTTGGGTAGCTTTTTTACCCCCTTAATAAATAAAATCATTTGATTACAAAAATGTATTTTGTATTTACTCGCGTTATCTTTGCGTGATCTTAAAATATTTTTGATGATCTGAAACATTCAAGTATGACCACAAAAAAAGCAAAAATAGAAGAAATCTGTAAGGGACACATGCTTCTTCACAACACTGTACACAGGAACGCCGAAGATGAGAAGAGGAACTCATAGGATGATTAGTTTACATGATTGTTTTTCTTTATTTGTAGACAAAACGATGTGGGCAGTAAAACTTTCTGTTCAGGTTGACTGATTGCTCCATCTGTTCTGGCATTAATCCATTTATGTGACAAGAGATTAGCTGGAAAGTCAGAGCACAGATTTGAGATGTTTTTCATATTAAACGCCATGTTGTACATGTGAACTTCTTCTTTCCGGTGCTTGTTCAGCTTATGTAACGTGTAAATTGGGGTTTTGGAGGTTTCCGAAGCCGCTTCCATCCTGTTAAGACAGACCAGATGGCTGCAGGCTCGGTTGAATGTTATTTCAAGGCACTGAGAGATTATCGTATGAGGAACACTTAATGGAGTTCTGGCAATCCAGCATGTGCGCACACGAGTCGCCTTAATCCGCCACTCCTTAACGCAGGTGTCACACGCAGCCGTGGATTCCCTCAGTCTGACCTGAGCTAAAACAATGCAGCTTATGGCAGCAAAGCATATGAGGCTTTCTGGTAAAGGTTAATCTGTAATCAAATACCAGCTTGCAGAAGCTTCGGGGCTTCTTAAGAAGAGGGGAATATTTTAAATCCCTGCTTATCTTTGAAGCTGTTTTCAGAACCTCTTTCCAGAAAGTTTACGTACAAAACTACAACGCTTTGCAAAAGTGCTTATACCCTCTCAATCTTTTCCTCATTACCACCAAATTTTCATGTATTTTGGCACAATTTAATGTGACAGACCAACACAAAACAGCACACATTTATTAACTGGAAGGAAAAGGAAACACGGTTTTGAAGATTCTTCTCTATAAATATTTAAAGCGTGTGGCATGCCGCTCAGATCCTCAGTCAATACAGCTGCAATAAAAATTTGGTCTGGACTTTGACTGGGCTATTTTTACACAAGTATGCTTTGATCTAAACTATTGCATTAAAACTAGCTGTACGCTTAGGGTTGTTGTCTGGCTGGAAGATGAATCTCCACCTTAGTCTTTTAGTCTCGAAGCAGGTTTCTTCCAGAACTGTCCTGTAGCTCAATCCTTCATCACCTGTTCCTGCTTAGGGAAAACATCACCACAGCATGATCCTGCCACCACGTTTCACCGTATGGTGTGCAGTCTTCGTCTTTTCACAGACCGAGTGGTTTGCTTTAGTTTTGGCCACATCAGGCCAGAACACCTTCTTCCACATGTTTGCTGCAACCCCCACTTGGTTTATGGTAAACTGCAAACGGGACGTCTTGTGGCATACTGTCAACAATGGCTTTGTTCTCGTTACTCTACCAAGGCCAGAAATATCATGTTAAGAGATTTATTTCCCACCTGTGGATCTCTGTGGCTCTTCCAGAGATACCATGGGCCTCTTGGTTGCTTCTCTGATTAACGCCCTAACCGCTTCTTGTCACAACTGTCATTTAGGTTTATGAGATCAACTTACACAGGTGGTTGCACTGGATATTTAGTGGCATCAGAGTGGCAACCTCATATTTATGCACTACTTTGTTCTGAATACTGGCAGGCAGCCTGGTTTTCATGCACAACTCGTCTCTCATAAGCCTGAAGGAGCTCCTGCAGTAAAGGTTTACCGAGGAAACCAGGGCTGAGCTCATGAGCAACGTAAACGATGTACATGAATAAATGGCATGAGCTGAACGCAGCTTGGAAATCAAGACTCAGTGCTCCATTTTTTTCCTCACAGTTATTGTGAAGGAAAGGGACAGAAAGATGAAGTGAAAGATGACATAATCAAGCAATGTAGGAAAATGTGCTTTAAGACACAACTCCGTATAATTGGGGAGCATTCTAGTCTTCACAACCCTTCCAAGAAGCTGGAGGGGCAGATTAAATCCAATATTCTTGGAATGCCAACTAAATACCTCTGCCAGACAACAGACCTACTGAGGAGAGAGCATTAAAAATAGTACAGTAATCTGCATTAGGAAAACAGCATATGTGAGTATCTGCAGTCACAGTTACCAGATTTTGTTTACAAGCTTCGACATCAAATAAGACAGAAAAAGTTGTTTTGCTCCAAGACATGACATCATCTATTCAGAAACACAACTTTGTTAGACAGCAGGTCTTTATAATACAGGGGGGTCAAAGGTTGAATCTGCACAAGCTTCCAATAACAGAAATCTTCAATTCATTTGAAGGTAGCTGTAACAACAACAACAAATTCTGGAAATCCTGTTATTTTTTATTCAATCACATTTTTATTCTGGGCTTCGACAGGCTTTTAAGGGCAATTCTACTAACCAGAATAAACCAAACAGATGATAAAGATCCTTTGTTTCAACGTAGTCCCTGGCAAAAGCTTTCACACCCCCACAACATGCTTCAAAGTACATTTGTGTTCAGCTCCAACATCTTAGGTTATAAAACAATCATCTCACAGAGCTGTTTAATCCATCACCGGGAAAAATGGAAAAAGACATGTCAATACACCTAAATAGATAGGCCAAAAATAGAGCATTAATCAGAGGAGCAGCCAAGAGGGCAATGGTAACTGGGGGGAGCTGCAGAAAACCATAGCTCAGGTGGGAGGGCGTGATAAAATGATAACTCTCAGATGTGTACTCCACAAATGGGGAAAATAAGACCTGTTTACAGTTTGCCACAAGCCAGAGACTGCAGAAGTCATGAGACTGGAGCAGAAGGTTCACCTTCCAAAACGTACAGCCAGAGCTACTAAGGGCTGGTTTAGAAGAATGCAATTATTTGTTAAAACGGCCTAGTCAAAGTCCAGAACTAAATCCAATTGGGAATCTGTGGCAGAAGCTAAAAATGCTGCATAATGCACTTTTCAGATTTATATTTGTAAGGAATTCTGAAAACTCCCTTTTCTTCCACTTGACATTTTCTGCTACTTTGAGTGGGTCTATCAAATAAAACCCCAACGGAGCGTATTGAAATACTGTAAAGTGAAAATGGGAAAAGGTCAAAGAGGTACGAAGAACTATGTAGAACTTAAACATACTTAAAAATGACAAAGACAATGGGTTGCTAGAAAAGGCTTTATTTTGCCCCGCATTTCAAAAGTTGCCTTTTTCCTGTACAAGATACCTTGGCCAAGATGGTATGAAGAGTTTGCCATGTGTAACAAAAGATAGGACTCTACTATTATGGTACTTCTGCGAGGTAAAGTCCCAAGTATTTCAAAGACAGAATCCTCTTTCCAACATCTCCGTTCAGACTTTGACTAGGAGTGCCCAGTGGGTGGAAGGCCGTCTCCGTCCCGCAGTGGAAATGTTGGTTTGGATAAAACGAGTCCACTCGAAGAATGAGGAATTTGAACAGATAGGTTGAAACTCAGGAGTCCAGTCGACATATCGGGCTGTCATAGACCATCTGCAGGTTCACCTTGTGTCCCACCAGTTCTCTGATGTTGTTGATGCCGTATTTGATCATTGTGGGCCTGCGGATCAGAGGAGACGGCTGAGTGAGCAAAAAGAAAACGCTGCCAGCTGGTGTCTGCATCGAAGGAGGACTTCAACACAAAGGTTGTTGGTTAAAGCATTAAGGTTAAAGTCAAAGGTCACACTTAACAAACCCATGACCCTGGTCATCTACCAGGTAAACTGAGACCGATTCTTTGGCTCTAGTCATCAGGGCTTTCACACACACAAGTTCAGGGTTTGTAGCACATGAACAATACAAACAAGAACCAAAATGAAATAAGATTGGTTAACCTGTTGCTTTCATTGTAGCACTTTTTCTTCCTTCTAATTGGAACCCTTGAAGACTGCGCAATCTTCCAGGACCTCATAATAACTCCAATCAATTTACAGATATAAATACATCTTCACTAATATTTGTTCAAATGTCCTTTGCAGGGAAACAACACAGATGTTCATATCGACGAGGCTCTGCCATAATTCTGACTGGATATTTGACTTTTTCCTCCCATCAGAACCGGCAGATCTGGTATGTTTTCAGGGACAGAACCAGCCTTTAAACACAGTGGTCCCAGGTCAATATTAGCCCGCTTTGTTTTTTGTTCTTGAACATCCCAGCCCAGGCTTTGAGTTTGCATCAGATGGTTGAATGTGGACACAACCGCACAGTAAAACTGGAATAGATAAAGAAGTTGGACATTAAAGCTTCTGGAATGGCCTGGACCTCGACCCTGATGGAAATGTTTGTGGAGCATTGGTAACATTCTTACACATTCTGTCACCGAGGAGCGTTACACTTCCAAGGAAAAATGAAAACATCAAGAGTAGCAGGAATAATAAAGATTTGTGGTTCAGAAATTTAAAAGAAAAAAAAACTGTGGCATGTAAAAAAAAAAAGAAATAAGTATTTTCGTGTTCTTTAAATCCCCAACTGGATGTCGTGATTTAACATGATCTGACCTAAAGCATCGACACAACATTGTTTAGGGAAACCATCCGGAACGACGGACAATCTTCTGTGACGCACAGACAGACTGAATCACACAGATTTAATCAGCTTGCATTCTGCTATGTGCAACAAGTTCTTGTGTTTAATGTGCATGCTCACCTCTCCAGAGAAAGGCCCCAGGCTATTACCGACACGTCCTCAGGGAGACCCATGGGCAGGAGCATCTCTGGTCTGAAGACCCCAGAGTTTCCCACTTCTACCCACTTTTTCAGTCCTGAATCAACAGAAAGACAGATGCTTAAGACAAAATGTCATGAAATAAATGTAAAAATAAAAACATACTGCAGAAATGACAATGACAAAAAGTGTTTTCTGGTAGATCATTAATGAAATACCTTAAAGTTGAGTATTTTGAAACTTAGCATCAAGCCTAAGCTCATGAAGTCCTTTAAAGTGTCTCACAGAGGAAATGAGAAAATTCTAATTTTCCCATTTCTATCAACAATTAGCCCCAATCAAGCAAACCTGTAAACACTGATGAAATGTTGCTCATATAGGCTGAATGTTAAAGCTGGAGGTGATTATACAGAGCTCTAGTTTACCTTCATGGTAGCTGAACACTTCCATACTGGGCTCTGTGTAAGGGTTGTAGGCTGGCTTGAAGCGTAGCTTGGTTATTCCTGACAGAAACATAACACAGGGATCATTTATGTGACAAGATGTCAAAACAAAAACAAAAAAAGATACACAACCACACACAACAAGAGGAAAAGTACACATTACTTCAACACTACAGTTTCCAGAGATATCAATGCTGTCCATTTAGTAAAATAAAATGCAGACCAAAATTCAATTCCAACTCTCACTCTGTGTTCTTTGTAAATCCATACCTAGTTTGGTGAAGAACTGGTGGAGGACCCCCATGAGGTGCCCCAGTGTCAGATCCTTGTCGGCCACCACCCCCCTCTATCTGGTGAAACTCTGCTAGATGGGTGGCATCCAGGGTTTCGTTCCTGAACACCCGGTCGATGGAGAAATACTTGACAGGGGTGAACGTTTCCTGGAGCATGAGAGGAGCATCATGGGTTATAATAATAACACAATGATAATAATTAAGAGTCTGGTTGCCCTTGATTTCTTTTTAAAGAAACTGGGTACAAGAGCGGTTTATAAGTAAGGAATCACATTTAACGTCTAAATACCAAGTTTTAAACTGAGCTAGGGCCTGCAGGGAGAGATGTGCTGTTTATAAGTATTATTTGTAAGCTGCAGAAAATTTTTGCAAATGTTTACACATTAGGACATATTTCTGGCTACTAGTTTATTTAAACAGGTTGGTTTCCTGCCACAGACCTGGGATTTAGGCATAGTCCATACATTTTTAGTAGCCTTGTGGTCAACTACATGTTAGCTTAATGACAGCCTGATTTATCCATCCAAATTCAGCTCCAACATGTCTCTTGTCATACACAAGGCTTCTTGCTTTAAGTGAAAACTTACATTGTCATCTTTCATGCCATATTCCATTTGTGTCTATTTCGTTAATTTCCGTTTAAAAAGAAATAAAATGAACACAGCTCTGATTACTATAAGGCATTCAGACTGTAGGCCTAATTCCTTAGTAACTGTGGGTATGAGTCATCATCTCAAAGAGACAAGGCTCCTTTCCATTACATCTTCAGTGGTTGTATGTGCTGCTCACCTGCTGCGCCAGCTTGTACAGCATACGTGCGCTGACGGCGGTGGTGTGGGTCCGGAGCGTGTTCTTCTGAGCCTCCTCCATCTTCCAGTCGTATTTGTACCTGAGACGCAGCCTTGTGTTGACCCAGATCTGTTGCAGAAGTGCAAACAATGTCATGCTGGTTAGTTAGTAACCATGCCTCACCCTTGTGAGCCATAGCCTCCCTCTGAGTGGACCTTCTTCACTCTCTCCAGGTATTCCAGTGGGAACTCATGAGCGAGCGCCGGGTCTGAAATGGGACGTTCTGAGTCACTGCTCGCCACTGATTAGGGAAGCACTGTAAAGGGTTTGTGAGTGAAACTTACCGGACAAGAAGAAGGTGTCGTGCTGGTCTCTGGCCGGGTGCTGCTGAGGCTGGTACAGAGAGTCAAAATTCCAGAAGGAACTTTCTATGAAGTTGTTTGTCGGCATCTCAGAGAAACTACGGGAAGAAGAGACTCCTGTTGCTTGTTTTTAATGGCAGTTAAATATAGATGTTTCTCGAATTCAGTGCTTAACAGATTCTCACCCCATCTCCAGGAAGATCTGCCGGAACTGTGTTCGCACCTTCATGAGAGGGTGCAGGTGGCCGCAGTTCGGGGCCACGCCCATGGCGTGGAAGTTGTAGGGTTTAAACTTCTTCTCCTTCCAGCTGCCACTACAACCCAACAAAACGGATCAAACAGGATCAAGGTAGTTTACCAATCCTACCCCCCTCCCACATCAGGTAACAGGGATATAAAGCTTCAGCCTATTCATCTAGGATTTTATAATCTGCAGCCAAGATGAGTAAAAGCATCAAATCTATGTAAAGGGCAACATCAATCTGAATTTTGGGCTATGGGAACACAGCACATCTGGATGCTGCTTTTAGGAAAATCCCCTCTAGAATATTTTCAAGCAAATGTGATGAGAGTACTTCTTACTTCCTGCTCAGTGAGAGCCTGAATTTATTCCTGTTAAAATCCCAAATTTTACCAATTAAATACAAAAGCTCAATGGAAACCTGTTGATTCAGGGTTTAAATATTGAAGCTGAGGAAAAAACAGTGTCAGGCAGGAAGAGGGATGGCTGGATGGATAGATACACGGATAGAGGAACAAATGGAAGGATGGACAAATAAATGGATGGATAAACGGAGGCGGGAAGATGGAAGGATGGACAAATAAACTAATTGATGAATGGATGATGGATGGATAAAATGAAGTATGGATGGATGACTATGGACAGATGAATAGATAGATGGATAAATGACTGATGGATGACATGTATGTATAGATGTGGAAAAAAGGTTGGACACAGACAGACAGACAGACAGAAAAATATGGACGGATAGAAGGATGGGTGGAACTTGTAGACCATGGGATAGGGAACAAAATCTAGAAATCTATAATTTTTCCTTTTCCCATACTTATTCATACCTGGTAAAAAACAAAGTCCAGGGTTCTCTCTTTTAGGCTGTGTAGGAACCCTGGAGAATTTTGATTCTAATGAACAGTTTAAAAACATGCATAAAAATGCCATCAGTTTGTCCTGCTCTGCCTTTAGGACCAAGTCCTTAACTCTGGACTTGTCCCCATGTTTGAGCAGATGTTCCTCTGCGTCCTCCGCCTGAAAGCCTGCACACTGTCACTGGCTGACAGAGCGGGTCGGACAGGACGCCATGTTCATTTAGATGTTCAACCTATTGGTAACCAAGGTCAAAGACTCACGTGGCAATCATCTCAGGGGTGAGCTCGGCCTCCTGTTTGGTTATGGTGGTGCTGAAGGAGCTTCCCTTTGCGATCCAATAAGACTTAACAGTGCTAAAAAAATAAAGGAATAAACTGATTTCACACAACCATTAAAGCAAGGAGCAAGCTTATGTAGTTTCTGGTAGGTTTAAAATCATTTCAGTCAATACAACCTGTATTACTAAAACAAAGAGTAAAATGCTTGAAAAACCTTCTGCAGCAGGAATATATTGATATTTTAAACATTTGGAGTATTCCTCCAGTGAAATCTTGTGAATCTGGTTAAAAGCATTCCATCCAGGTTGGAATAGTCTGATAAACCAGACAATTTAGTTGATAATTAATCGGTATATTTCTTTTTTAAGACGTGGATACACCACCTTACTGGCAGAAAATCTCCTGAGATTTAAAAGAATTCATGATCACATAGACTTTAACAACAATCCCAGGCCCACAGCATTACAGATCCTCTATCATACCCAACAGTGAGAAAAAAACGGTACTTTTCCACACATTGATCTGTTCTTTCACACCATGAGGTGTTTGATCATCTCTCACCAAGACTGAGATCTTTAAACAACAAAGCACATGGTTCCAGTTGGTTCCAGAAGACTTCAGCAAACTTCACTTTTACATTCATGATGGTTGGATGGAAATCGCTTTTTCCTGAAGTCACTACCAAACTACCATGTCTGGTGGTTGCTATGGAAACTTGATGACTCCAAGATGGCGCACATTGCTGAGGGTTTCAGTAAGATCCCCCCCTACCAACCTGCTCACTGTGTGCACATGTTGACAACATCAATGGTTCCTCGTCCAGCCAAGCAGCCAGCAGCTCAAACAACCGGCGTCATCTCATATTCATATCCCAAAAGGAAAATGTTCATTTTTAAAAAGTCCTGCAGTACCATTTATTTTAAAAGGGATTGTAAGGGCTCCCAAAAATTGGTTTTTCCCCAGCCGTTTCTAAATGCGCTCAAGCTAAAGGTCAAATTTCTTAAAAATCTTCAGTGTGAAAATATATAACTACGATAAAAGATGCATTTACCTAAAGGCTTTACTCGAGATGATAATAAATGTGGCTGGCTCTGTAAATCTGCTGCCAACAATGTTTTCTTTCTTCAACTTAAAGAACATGAGAAATAACTTCGTATCTAGAGGTCGGTTTGAAGTTAAAAAAGGATCTAAACACTGCTGCAAAACCCTGCTTGCTGTGCTCAATGGGGAAAATGTTCTGAGAGGATAAAATGAGAGACGCTTAGATCTGCTCTGCACATGTGCATTTTATCTACCAGTCAGAGGGACACGGCTTCTTGGGTAAAAGGATTTTGAGTGAAAACATAAATTGGTATAAATCCACAGCATATTTTTGTCATCCAAACATCAAAATCCAAATGTTCCCATCCAAGCTAAACTGAATAATCTTGGGTTCTTTTACATAATGCTAGCTAGATAATCCACTGAAAACAGCCAACTGTCTGAAGTTACACATCAGCTGCTTTCATGAGCTACAAGCATGAGAATAATGCCGGTAAATTGTACAATACATTAGACAGTTTCAGACCACTTGATACTTTTTAAGAAAAGAGAAACGGCAACAGAAAAACTGCACCTCTGTTCAAATGTTGGAGGGATAAGACCAACCAACAGCAAACCTTCTGCTGCCACCTACTGTCAGAGAATTGTACTCAATAATCACTGCTACGTAGAAGTCTGAAGACCTACACTTCAGCCAGGAGTTTTCTCTTCTTCAGCTCGTTCTTCTCCTTCTCGTCGAGCTGAGCGGCGTTGCCCTGTTTTACTAGGAGAAGCTTCTCTCTGACCTGGTCTTCTATGCTCTCCACCTGAGGGCCAAGCGTAGCCACACAATCATCTCAACACAGAACAGGGTGGTGCATCATATGAGCCTAAAACGGCCGTTGGTAAACGGAAGTGCATACAGTTCGGAATATCCTGGGGCCTCCCTCATAGGACTTGTCCACACGGATCCACTTGTTGGACATGGCCTTGCTGAAGCCGATCTTCCCAAATGAGAGTTTCTGCATGAGAGAAAGGAAGAAGTTCAATAACAGCATTAACTTATGTGAATCGAACACCTGAAATTTTTGGAGGGATCACAACTGAGTATTAATTGCTTTATTTTGCAGCGTCTCTGCAAGTTTGTTTTTATTTTTTAGCCAAAAACTGCCAAAAAAGGCCCAAGTAGATCGTGACAAACAAACAATAAACATATGAATCCCATTAAACTAATATGCTTCACCCTATAGTAACCGTACGGAAAACAAAATCCACTGCCTCTGACACTTTAACTGGTGGTAGAGGTGGAGGTGAAGAAGAGGCATGAAGTACTTCAGATGTCTAACATTTATCAGAAATGGTTTCAGAAGGAGCTTTTAAGAATGCTATCTGTCGTTAGTCGTTTTAAAGCAGTCAGGGGGCAATTTTTAACATAAAAAGTTCAATATTAATCACTTAGACAGAATACTACTTTGTTTTATTTAAATTACCTTATAGACTATCCTAAAAAAAACTATTTAGGATAAAACATAATGGGTCTTAATCATAAATCATATTTTTCCTTATTGCATAATTGGGTTAAATAGTATACCGTTTATGTAATGATATGCTGGTATATTCCTTTTGTAAGATGTGGATAAAATGAATGCAGCTGAAAAACAAAGGTTGTGACATAATGAGAGATCATAAAAATATATATATATATATATACACACACATCATGTAAAATAAGATGAATACAGTGTTGGTCATGTCTAAAACTGATGTAAATTGTTAAAACTGGTATAATTTGAGATGGCATGACCAAAAACAAAAGTCAATATTCAATCAGTTCAATGAGCAGCTGTTCCATTCAAAACATTTTAAATAAAATGTTTACGTCACCAATAAAAACGAACTGTTAACATGACAAGCTGAAAACTGTCCCTTAGAGACTGTTTTAGGGTGTATATGGTCATTTTTATTACTTATTGACATGATAATGTAACAGTTAATATTACAGTTTCTGCGATTTTTATGAACAGATTCCCATTGTTGCTGGTTTTGAAAGAAAGAAACATTAAATTCTAATCATTTTATCTAATAATGTGTAAAAAAAAAGAACAATTATATTTATTGTTGTTGATATCAATGCTCCACTACTCTACCTTTACTACAATATTGAGGCTGTAATGACAAAACCATAATTCAACCAAAATTAACATGGTTTAATAGGGTTCATAAGCAAAATAAATGATAAATAGTTCTTTAATTCTTTTTTTAAATATAACAATAAAATGAAAATAGACAAAAGTGACTCTTTGTGGATTTTTCAAGTTTACAAGTTACTTCAGTAGAATAGTTTTGGGCTAGTTTTATTAATTAAAATGATCTAGGTTTGTATCGCCCAACACTTCTTATATTGAATGACACCAGCTATCCAGACAGTACTTTCAAAATAAAAGCCAGTGTATATATATATATATATATATATATATATATATATATGGTCTAACAGTCTAACAGGGCATGCTTGGAGACAGATGTAGCTGTGGGTTTGATCTGACAATGTATGTTGACTGGACAGAACACCGGTTTTCAAAAATAAAAGCAACATTTTAGGATTTGGAGATAAATTAAGGCTCATGATGACTTTATACAACAAATCAGAGGATGATATTTCATGCAATAAATCATTTACTTGGTCATTTGGGACATATATTCTCTTTCTAAAACAGTGTTGTTAAATCTAAGGTTTGAGAACTAATCGTATATTTTTATGGGTGACTTTAGGTAATGTTCTGGACACTGAGATGCCTTCTGCACATTTCCAGCTGTAAAGTACATTGATGAAGAAATTTAAACTATGAAACAGAAACCTCTCAGATGTTTTCACACCAGTGAGTGCTCATGTCCATCTCACCATGAGCTCAGCCTGTGGCAGACCCTCCAGAAGGATGGAGCTGAAGACCCGGGCTTCATGGCTGCCCTGCTCGGCTATCTCAGTGCCCTCCTCTGTCAGTTCCCAGTGTTTGGAGGAGCGAAGCTCCGCTGAGATCACCTGGACAGCAGAGAACAAAAATGACTTACCTTCCCTGAGTATCACTGAGGCTGGGCCACTTACGCTTATTTATCTCGGCTTCCTCCTTTAGCTGAGTCGTTCCTTTCAAATCTTCCTTCTTTAAGCCTCATTGCATCAGTCACGCTAAATGTTGACAGTAACTCCAACTTCCGCTAACTCTCATTCCGGCAACACTCACATCGCCAAGCGCTTGCAGACTTTTCACGGCTCCGACGATGACCTGGTGGTCCACCCCGAGGCTGGCCGCCACTCCCAGGCTGTCTACGCCGCCGTCCACCTTCTCAATCCGCTGTAGAAGCGTTTCCACCACACCGGTGTCCGCCATGCTAAAACCCTGCAAAGCCCGAAAGAGACAGGATGTGACGTCAAAGCAACGATTCATTCAATGCCCTGTGGCAACCTAAGCGCGTCGGCCATATTGTGACTGGCACGTATTCCTCTGAAAGCAGCATAAGAATGATTGGAATCTGGGTTTACCCAACAAAAGCAGAATTAAACATTAAGTTCAACTAAGAGTGATATATTGTATGAAAAAAATATTATTTTAGTACTAAATGAACAATGTCTACAAACCCCACTTCACAAAGTCCACTTAAACATAGCTTTATTGACTTTTTATAGTTTTATGGAGGATAACAGTGCGTGTAGTTTTCTTTTATCATGCCAAAAGATTAGTGTGACTGTGCAACACTTTATTCTTTTTTCTCAAATCTGTACATTATATAAAGGCCACTCAAGTATAATCATGAGCTCTATGGTACATCCATTGAATACTTACTCCAAGCCTGTTATGCATGAATTAAACCCTCAGGCTAAAGACTTTAGATCAGGCCAGTTTTCTCGCCAATCAAGCATAATGGTGTCATTGCCATTAAAGCAGGTACTGGTAGTTTTGGTAGAATAAAGCTGGAAAATGAAGTTAACATATCCACTCATCGGCTGAGAGAAGCATGAAAGAGTCTAAAATATTCTCGTATACACCTGTGCTGACTTTAGACTTGATAAAACGCAGTAGACCAACACCAGCAGTTTGTATACCTCCCAAAATCAGACTGTGGAAGCTTCCCACTAAACCTGAAGGTGCATGAATTCTGTGCCCCTCTCACTCTTCCTCCCGATTCTGTGACCTTCCAGATAAAATGCTTTTTTTTAAAAATAACTTTTGACCACTAAGCAACAGTCTAGCTCTTTTTTTCCCCCTCAATTTCAGTAATCCTATTGTAGCTTTTCCCACACTTTTTCCTTCTACTGAACCTTCTATGAATATGCTTGGATACAGCACTGTGAACAACCAGTTTCTTTAGCAATGTCCTTTTGTAGCTTAACCTCCTTGAGGAGAGTGTCAATGACTTCTGGACATCTGTCAAGTCAGCAGCCTTCTGCATGACCCTTGAAAATGTGATGTTTTATGTTGACAAGAATTGTATTTTCTGACAGAATTTTAGGTGTTCATCGTTTCTGAAGAGTGTTTTAGATGGCGGTAAAGCAGTACAATGACCTGAATTTTGAGACAATAAAAATTCAATGGAAGTTATTAGAATGTAAATGTTTTAAGATTTGTGAGCTCGATATTTTGACTGAATTCTGAAATTACATAGAGAATCCACTTTAAATAAACTTTATTTCAGCTTGGACTATCTAAGAAATGAATTAAAGTCAGTTATCAACTTTAAGATATTCTTAAAACTACTGGATGAGCGCACACTGAAGTGCGATGTAAACACCTTCTCCCTGTAGGCTTCATTGACAAACTATTAAACTAAGAGGTTCATTAGTTTGGTCTGCAGCTTAGGGAAAATCAATGATAGTTTATATCAACTATAATTAGCCACACAGGTTATTAGTTGATGCTCACTAACTGTAAAAGCGCCAAAACCCTAAATTGCTTTAAATCAAGATTAAAATCTTATTTGTTTAGAGTGGCCTTTGACTGTGCCATCTAGGCATGATTAGTTGCATTTTCTTGTCCATCATTTTATTCTCTTTATTTTATTTTACTTTTTTAAATTACCTCTGTTGTTTGATTTTATCATTTGATTTGTTTTTCTGTATCTGTTTATTTGCTTTGATTGTATTGTAATTGTATGTACAGCGCTTTGAGTGTCTCGTTGCTGAAAAGCGCTATATAAATAAACTTACCTTATTACCAAGACAAATACCCAAAATGTATAAACAGAACTGTTAATTCAAAATAAAAACAATTTATTATAACAAACACTCTGTTACACATTAACAAGAGTAAACCCCACCCAGTTTAAAAGCTACATTGAGCAGAGATGTTGATTTAACAGCAGAATAAATGTTCCAGTTATCTTTGAAAAATCAGATGGTGAAATCATCACATAGCATCAGGTAAATAACAAAAACAGCCAAAAATCACAACCACCGCTGGGTACATTTTAATGTTACCACAAAGCGCAGCAAAGTAATCAAATCAAAAAAGGTTAAACGATATTTCTGTTTTACTCATCTCACATTTTTCCAGCCATTAAAAGAAAATTGAAGTCAGGACTATAAAATAAATTTGTGGCATCAGTCTTTATGTTTAGTGGCAAGTGCCAGGAGCAAAAACGTATAAAATAAATAGAAACAAAATGTAGAACTGATCATACAACTGAAACAGACCACTAATGTTAACCACAACTCAGCTCTGACATTTAAAAAGTCCACAAATCTCAAAGTGTGCCGACATGTGCTACATCTAAATCCAAAAGCACATAGGCAGCGAACATGGAAAAGGCAAAGAGCACTAAGTCTTTGATCACTCTCTTTGGAGAAGGGCTGAGACACTGATGCAGGGTGTTGGGTGCCGGTGATTTACAGACAGAGTGGTAACAGCCTATCTATACTGGTAATTCATGTTGCCGTCACCCCTGCCGAAGCCTGGGCTGTGGTACGGAGTGTGGTTGGAGCCGAAGCCCTGGTTGACACCTCCCTGTGCACTGTAACCGGATTGGTGACTGAAGCCTGGAAACAATATAAAAATGGGAGAAAAACTTGAATTGTGATTATGGTTCCAGCACATTTATTTTAAGTCAAAATAAATTTCAGAGTTCTCAGTCATTTATGGCCATGTAAGAATAAATATAAAGTTTCATTTAGAACTTATAGGAGACGTATCCACAGTGGCAGTACACGTGGATACGAATGCTTGGGTAAACAGCGTCTAATGGGATAGAAGAACGTGATTGGATGGGAGAAACAACTAAATCAATGGACAAAAAGGTTCATGTTGTGCAATTAATCAAATGTTTCATTTTCTATTCGCTTCCATAAACAATCATTGCTAAAAATAAAATTTTTGTTTTGACACATTCTGCTTTGTAGGCTTGTGCCTACTTTGTAACATCTCTCGACAGCACAACACATTTCTGCAACCAGCTTAAATTTAAACTTTGTGATCTATTAGCAACAAATACAGAAAGTGACTGACATTTTCTTTTGAGTAAATTTCAATACATTTGTAGGGTTGTTTTTTTTTTTGTAGCTTTGTGCAAAGTAACTGCTATTTATTATTAGTGTTGACATTTCTCATACATTATCTAATTTAGTTTTTATTTCCAGTTATTGTACAGATTGCAGAAGGGCTTTGAGTATTTTATTAGTGCATATTTCTTTATATAATAGCATGCAAAAGTGATGATTCAACAAGGAGGCATGAGGGAACATTTTATGTTGCAGGGCAATTCATTGTTCAAGTGCAATAATGTATTTCTTTTTCAAACTTAGTAAATAATCATTTTAACTGACCCTGATTATAATTTATCTTTCAGCAGAAATAAACCGACAGCCCAAATTAGGACAAACAAATGACTGATGGATGGATAGAAATGGATGGATCTAAGAACGATGCACCAATGTTCTGATGATTGGAAAACAGATTGGTGGGTAAACATATGGATAAATAAATGGTTTGACAATGCTGTGCCCCGACTATGGGACGAAACGTGGACTAAACTGAACACTTGGAGACTTTTATTCTTTCATGTTTGCTTGGTAGTTAAAAGTTGTTGTTTATTTGCCTATTTAGAGATATTGACTGAAATATGTAAAACCTAGAGTTGAATTTTCTGTCAATTAATTCTTCTATTTTTAACCCATGTGTGTGCAGGGTTTGACGTTTTAAGAATTCCAGTGCTCAAATCCCTCTTTCATCTATTGGTCTAATACCACTGCCATATTGGGGCTGTATTCATAGGTCAATACTTGGCAGACTGGAAGTTTTAAACATACTGCACAAGTAGATGGATGGACACACCGAAGGACTGATGGGATAACTGATAGGATAGGATAACTCTATGCGTTACATTAACGCTCAGCTTGGACTCCTGCTTTACTTGCACAATGATCACCTGCACTGTTGTATTGCTCTTGCATCTTATACTGCTCTATACTTACTCTCACTCACTTAAAACTGTGCACATATATTTATATTATATTGTAGATATGTTTATACTTTTTAATTTGTATTGTATTGCATTGACTACGCCAAAACAAATTCCTTGTATGTCCAAAAACGTACTTGGCAATAAAGCTTTTCTGATTCTGATAGACTGATGGGTGGGTAGACAAACTGATAAATGGATTGCTGGGTGCATAAACAGACCTAATGATGGACAGATGGATGATGGAGAAACAGATAGATGAAAGGATAGACAGTAGAATGGGGAATAAAGTCTGGAAGTACAAATATTCTTCCATACGGTCTTTTTTCCATACTCGATAAGAGGAAAATACTAAAGTTCCAAACTTTTCTAGACTGTGTAGGAACCCTTTGTTTCAAGCTTAAAACTGAAAAAAATCCTCACCTTCGTAACTGTATTCCTGGTTACCTCCAGGGACAGTACCTCCTGTCACCTGGCTTGGGTAGGCAGTGCTGTACGAATAACCACCCATACCCCCCTGGTTCTGGTTGAAACTCTTCTTTACTTGCCCATACTGGTTATATGACCCCTGCCCTGCAGAGACGTTTAAAAGATAGCCTCCTGGAGGTCCTGCTGGTCCCCTAGGGGGACCTGGAATGTTTGCCTTCCCACCCTTCAGCACTGGGGGTTTCTTTTTGGGCATTTTGTTGGCAGCTTGGGCAGTGTAGGAGCCTTCATTCTGGTAATAAGAACCATAGGAGCCTGGAGCTGGTGCTTCTGTGGAGCTGAACAGAAGGCCACCTGAAAGGCTGCTTGATACCCCAGCTCCTCCATTTGCTCCACCATTGTCGTAGTAATCTAGAGATGACAGCATAGCACAGTCTTAAAACAGGTACAATATTTAGATGGTAGCATCTTGTGTGTGTTGTAAACTTGCAATGAATAACTAAGTCAGTCATGAATGCAACATTTATTAATAAAAAGAACATATAAAAACAGCTGGAGTAAGGAATCCTCCCATAAACAGATCATCATATCGATCCAGTCGAAGCCCAAATTTAATGCAAACAGCCTCTGTTCATCTTTGTCAACTGCCGATACAAATCAGGCAATAAAAAAAAACAAAAAACTGAACAACGCCAGAGTGAGACCATCATGCAGCTAGAGTATTTCTAACTGTAATACTAACAAGACAGGGAAACAACAGATTTCATGATAATAATGTAAAATTTCCTTAGAACAGAATGACATTTTTAAAATGACCCTAATCATGATTGGAAGTGATAAAAGGCATAAAGTTAAAAAACAAAAAACAAAAAAAACACTAGTTGTCTATTTAAAAGTTGGGAGGCAGAGATGTCCCTAAAGGTGGTCCAGCTCCCACTGGTCATAATTATGAGAAGACACTGAGCCAAGTTGGCCCTGAGGTTTGAGGAGGTCCAGGTGTTCAGGTTCATCCACAGCAGGTTGACAGGACAGAGGGCATCTTAATGGCTGCATGCATGCAGTGGAAGATCATCTCCCCAAGGTGGCAGGGTGTGACAAGTGGTATTGGCAAGACAGGTTAGGAGGAGTCACTTTATTCCCAGGCTTGTGGACTTGATGGTGATGGGACTTTATGGTCCTGCTGGAACACTACTGAGTATTTTGTCCATTCAAATCCTCTCAACAGGACTGTTTTATTTTTCTAAGACTGGGGAGTTCTATGTCGCAAACTCGGGGTAGCCATAGTAGTCTGAGACAAAGTCACCTAAAGAGTGAGACAGGGCAGAGAAGGGGGAAAAGAAAATCAAAATTAGATTATTTTGAATTTTTCTTCTGCCTTGAAAATGGCAGGACGTGTTAGGTCAAATTCTGCTTTTTTTTTTTTTTAGATTTCTCTGCTCCTGTCACGCTCAGGTAGGTCAGTCTTCAAACCAGGCTGCCAGAATGAAGAAAGGGAAACTCATAAGAGAAGGCTTGTCAAAAACCGATTCAACCCTGTGGCTTAAAGCAGAGAAATGTAAAATCACTCAGCTAGGATAATCCCAGCAAGGTATCAAGGAGCTTTTACACTAACTGTTTACACTCCCCCCCCCATAGATTTCAAGAGCTCTGGCAAGTTGCAAGAAGCTAAAGGACACAAGAACATCTTTGCCAACACAATGGTCGACCTTATTTATTTTACTTTCATCAACAATAAAAAGACATTTGATACAGGAAGCAGTAACCTCAAGCACAGCAACATTAGAGGGAAATAAATAAATACTCACTGTAGCCAGAGTTAGTGCTGTTCCCATATCCATATGTTCCAAAGCCACCTGAGAGGAAAGCACACATTTAGTGCGCCGATATAAACTCCATCAGCCCTGTTAGTCAAGTCTGTAAAAGTAGAAATGTAGGTTTCTACCTCCTTGGCCGTAACCTCCGCCGTTATTGAAGCCTCTGCCTCTTCCACGACCTCGTCCTCTCCCTCTCCCTCTCGATGCACCAGCATCCACACCTCCCATCATGCCAAATGTGTGCTTAAGAGGATATAAAAATATTTTAAAATAAACCAGAAAAGCAAAATGCCCCTCTGTCCTGCAGTCAACAAGTGTAACCTGTTTTCTTACAGTGCCCTTGCAAGTAGTCTAACCCCTTTGACTTTACACTTTTTTTCACTTATTTCACTGAGATTCTATGTGATAGATCAGAACAATGTACGGCATAATTATGAGAAATTGTGGATGGTTTACTTTTCTTATTTCACAAAAAAATAAAAAAAAGGGAAAAGTGGTGCATTAGACCCATGGTGACTTTGGAGGAGTTGCAAAGATCCATAGCCCAGGTGGGAGAATCTGTAGATGGGAAAACTATGCCATATAGGAGGACACAGCAAACAAGTGAAAGAAGGTTCTCTGATGAAATTAAAACTGACCTTGCAAAACACTGCAAGCGGCGTAAAACTAGCACTGCGCATCACCCCGAATACAAAATCCCCAGTTTCAAACATGTTGGTGGCAAGGATGCTTTTCTTCAGCATGGATAGACAAGATGGATGGAGCTAAACGCATCATCCTGGAAGAACACCCATCACGAGTTGGCAAAAAACCTGAGACTAGGGTGGAGGTTCACCTACCAGGGAGGACTACCAAAAAACATCCACCCTGAGCTACTATAGAATGGTTTTGATCAAATCATATTCATGTGTTAGAATGGCTCAGTCAAAGTAGAGAAAAACTCATGATAACTAGTGGTGAGACTAAGTGCCTTTTACAGAAGCTCTCCATCCATCCAGCCTGACTGAGTTAACTATTCTGCAAAGAATGGGGAGGAATTTCCAATTCTAGATGTGCAAACATGGTTGAGAAAGATGATTGATTTAAAATATCTACGTATTCGCTCAAGGATGAATACAAATGTGCACACAACACTTTTCCCACTTTTATTTGTAAAAAACAATAAAGACTTAAAATTGTGGCTGTAAGGCGACAAAGTTTGGAAAAGTTTAAGAATCATAAATGCTTTTGCAAGGCAACATGCAGGATGCTCACCATGGGTGGGCCCTTCTTCTTTTTAGCAGGCTCAGGAACAGAGCCTTCAGGAAAAAGTTTCTCCAAGGCCGCCAGGGCTGCATACGCCTTCGCCACCTTCTTATTTGAACCTGTGCCCTGGAATTTCTGCCCGTCTATCTCCACCTCCATGACGAAGCGTTTGTCGTGACTGCCGCCCGTCTCTGAAATGAGCTCATACTTGAGGCACCGCCGCTTCTCGTTCAGCTCCATCACGGGGTTCTTGCCATGTTTTGTCAGAATTGGTCCCTGTTGGCGAGCAGTCTGACGAGAGAGAAGACAGGTAATGATAGCTCTGAATATTAAACCTTAACGCCGTCCAAATGTCATCGTCTGAAGCTTACCTCGGTAGATTCAGAGGAAACACCAGCTGCTCCGGTGGCAGCAGTGGAAGATTCAGTAGATGTTGCTGCAGGCTTTACTTCCTCTGCAGTGATTGATACTACCACTTCTTCCACTTTCACAGCTGGTTCAGCACTTTTCACTTCCACCCCAGTAGGTAGGCCCATGTCCTGCAGTACCTAAACCCACCCGAAACATTCACTTTGATTGAGATAAAAACAGCAATATTTGTCTCCTAAGTCAAGCTTTTGGCTCGTCTTTCTGAAAGACTGCCTAGTATGAACTACCAAGGTAAATAACACATTTAGGATGGTCCTTTAAATGCTCTGCTCACCTTGACAGCTACGTGCAGCTTGGCAGTACGCTTGGATGGCCCAGAAGCCTCAAATGTCTTTCCGTCCACCTCCACAGCCATAGTAAATACTGGAACATGAACTGGACCAGTTTGGGATATCAGTTTATACTGAAGACCTGGTTTCAGCTGATTCAGCCTCATTAGGGCATTCATAACCTGTTGGGGCTCAGCCTTCTCTTCTGCAGCTTTTGGGACAAAACAAGAAAGGATTTAGCTATTTTACTGCCAGAACATCAGTGCACCTTTAAAAGTATATAAATAGTGAATCTAGTCATCCAAGTGCTAAAGGAACACGTACATTTCTTCTGCAGCTTTTTCTTCTTTTTGTTTGGACTCTTATCATCAGGTCCTTCTTCTTCCTCTATAGGCCTTTTCATAGGTGGGGCATATGCTGTGCTGGGTGGGATTTGCACTAAACAACACAATAAATTACCCCATTACAACAAAATTAGATCAACAGTCATAACTGTAAACTTCCAATTGAAGAGGGTGATGTACCTGTGTAATCAATAGGGGTATCACTGCGAGGTTTTTTGGGCATTTTTGACGGAAGTGGGTCCATCCCAAGTACTTTGTGAAGCTGTCCGAAAGCTGACAGCCTTAAAGCATGCTGACAGTAGGAGAGGCAGAGTTTTTGTAAATAACATGATTTACTATCTGAATTATTCACAAACAACTTTACTGAACTCACTTGAGCACTCGATGTGATGTCTTCTCTCTGCTGCTGATTCAAATGACCAATAGCATCCGTGGGGTCCTTTTCACATGGATCATAAATTCCAGGACCATCTGCAAAATGGCAATTTAGAATTGTATTTTGAACCATTGCAGATATATCTTGAGAGGATGCCCAGACGCTTTTCACATACCTGCCATAAGAATCCCTGAAGCGAGACACTCTAAAACTCTCCGCAGAGCTTCACCTGCCCCCATGGGCCTGTTTCCTGTCCCAATTGCCTTCTCACAGATCAGCTCCAGTGGCTGTGCAGCAGAAGAAAGAAACTGTGTTACAAATGTAACAGTGCTGCGTTGTCGTTTTTCCCTCATCCTAGAATTATACATCTTAAACTACATGCTTCATATTTATTTATTTTTTATGTATAGTGCCTCCCAAAATATTCACAGCCCGAGAACTTCTTCACATTTACCTAAAAACCACAAACGTCAATGCATTTTATTGGAAGTTTATGTAATACAGCTTTATACATCTGGAGATTGTTGTTTTGACCATTCGTCTTCACAACATACCTCAAGCTTAGCAGATTGGACTATAAGCATCTGAGAACATCACTTTAAGTATTGTCAACGATTCTTAAGATTCAGGTCTGGACTTTGACTGGGCCATTGTAAGACATGAACATGTTGTGATCTAAACATTTTCATTGAAGTTCTGATCTGGGGTCTTTTGCAGCCGTGAGCAGGTTTTCTTCAGGACTGCCCTGTATTTAGCGTCTGCATTCTTCCCATCAACAGCATGATGCTGCCACTATCACAGGACACTATAAGATGGTGTGTTTGGGCTGATGTGAATTTTTTTTCCAAACTGCATTTTGCAAATAGAACAGAGTTTAGTTTGGTTTCATCTTAGCATAGCACCTTTCTCCAAAGATTTGCTGTGTCTCCTATAACGCTTGAAGCAACATGAGAGCACTTATCTTGGCTTTCTTATGACCATTCATTAAATGCTAAATTTCTTAAATGTGCAGCTAATAGTTGTCCTGTCAACAGATTTTCCCACCTGAGCTTTGGATCTTTGCAGCTTTACCAGTTACCGTAGGTCTCATGGCTTCTTCTCCGACTGATGCTCTCCAGGTCTGGCCTGTTGCAGCTCTATTATTCCACTATTTCTATTTTCAGATGACAGACTAAACAGAGCTCTGTCAGAAGTTCAAAGCTTGGGAAATTGTTCATTGATTTAAACTTTTCCACAACGTTCTCCCTGACCTGTCTGCTATGGTCTTCATGATGCTGCCTATGTTTCCTTCACAGAACAGCTGGGATTTATGCTACGATTAAATTATACAAAACTGGACTCCATTTACTAAGCGGATGGCTTCAGAATGCAGTTTGTGACGATCGATTTAATTTAGGGGTGTCAGAGTAAGGGAGTATGAATACGAATCACACTTAAATATTTATGTTTGGTAAAAAAATAAAAAAGCTTGAAACCATTTATCATTGCCTTCCACTTCACCATTATGCAAAACAACCGACTGGTCTATCAAATAAAACACTTTGAAGTTTATGGTTATAACACAAAAAGTTCAAGAGGTAAAATGAAATTCTGCAAGACTGCACAATGTATCATATATCGTCAGCCAGGTATCAGTGTGTGCAGCATATACATCACAAAGGACCGTTTGGAGTGCAATAATTGTTGGTTAAAATATTTTAAGTGTTGTGAACTTGCACTTTACACGGGATCGTAATATTTAGCCAGTTGGACAGAGTCTCACGGCAGCAGACGCTCACACTGGACATAAATGACATTACCCAAAATGCTAAAGGTCCCAGAGAGATTAAAGCACAGATGAGAAAGAGAGGGAAGAAGAAACTAGGCAAATATCACAACTGATATTGCCTTGGCAAGAAGGGCGGCCCTAATGTATATTATAATGAAAACTGGGTTCATTAACTTACCCAGCCACGAAGCGGGGCCCATGTGGAGACTCGGGCGCACAGGTCCCTTAGGATCCGGATTACGATGACACAGGAACGCAGCCCATTGGCTCTGGCCTGGAAACACAAGCAGGAGTGGGGGTAGGGCAAGAAGGGAGGTGGACAATATTAGTCAAGAAGAGAGAACGATGTGGGAAAAGCAAGACAAACACCCACATAAAAATGGAGCCACAGACTATTACAGTTTAGTTTTGTAATTATGGAAAATATCCCCAGATATTAAAGAATTGTTTCTTTTAGAATATTTTATGATCATGAACACATAATTAAGTAAAAAAAAAAAAAAAAAAGAACTGATGGTGCAGTTATCAGGAGTAAACAAGTTCTTTTGTGGGGAAAAACATGCAGCTAACAAAGATCAGAAGAAAAGAAGTAAATAAAAGCACCTCAAACTCAATCCTAGGCTAATGTGAGAAACAAGTAAACCATTACAAAAGGCTGTGCAAACATGTGCCATCACTCTAAGGGGTCGTGGTGAAGTTAGAGACTGAAATACTTAGAAATGACTCAAGGTGCAATATTCCTGTTGATTTTGTGGCAAACACTAACAAAAGCAGCCAGAGGAGCAGAAAATGATGAGGCCACATACTCTAAACTTACAAGCTGCTGAGATGAAGCACTGACTGTTACAGCATGTAAAGCCAAAGGTGACACAGCCAACAGTACTATGAATAATAAAACACGGTTAACCACATCTAACGGTTTGGCTTACATTATCACATGGGGCAGCAAAAAGTGCTCTAAAGGTAGCTTGCATATTTACATGTAAGAAAACAACTCATTCACAGCAACAATGATATTATAGAAATATTGCACCTGGATGCATGGCTATTAGTTGCAGATTGTTTGGATTCGAGTTAAACGAAAGCATCGATAAATGACAAAACTAATTAAACCTAGAGCTAAAAGCAACCATTTTTACTGGAAGAAATGTTACTGACAGAGAACCTGTAAAGTGAGCAAAGCAACTGAAGCGTGTGATGAAACACATATCCTAAGAATCAACAAGTCATCAAATTATATTATAGGAAATACACCTCAAAGGAGGAAATACAAAAGAAAAAGATATCTGAAATTAATATAAGAACAAAGAGCATAAAACCAAAGTCAAAGCTACATCTGTTTTAGAGACAAATAAAGACAAGATTCAAACCTGGAACCACTTAGCGTGGCGTAGAGATGCCAAGGCAGTTAGGCATTTCTGCCTGTCCAGAACATCCGGGGGCTCGATGACTGAAAGCGTTTCTATTGGCAGGTGGAATAAGAAGACAAGGTACAGTTTGACCAAGGGGAGTTCTGTCAGCCGGCCAGGGGGAACACAGGCAGCCTTCCCAAACCACAGGCAGGAAGGGGGAAGGGGAGGGGATCCCTCCACTGGATAACCACTCAAAGCTTTCAACCTCCCAGTTAATATTGATTTACAGTCCCCCCCAACACACATAAAAAAAAAGACCCCTGCAACTAGAGAAGCATCGAGAAATTGCCCAGTGGCCAGAATCAGACGATTTTACGCTTCACCACTGGTCGGGAACTAAAAATTCAGTCTTTTTCAAGTCAATGACCTCATCATACCAACTACTACCAAATCTGACTAATACTACTCTTTGGTGTGGAAGTTATTAGTGAGTGAAGACTCAAAGGTGCCCGTTTTCCAGTATCGTATTGATGTATTTAAAAAATGTAGTCTGAAAAAACACACAAAAGCTATTCAAGGGGAAACTTTAAATAGCTTCTCAGCTTTTCTCGAATGATGCCACAACAGGAAGTTAGATGTCAACAAACAGGAAGCTGAGCGTTTTAGAACAAAATTTCGCCGTTTCATCCTTCAGATAATTGCTTTGAAACAGGTTGGATTTCAAATCATTGGCTGCGTTGGAAATATCACTGTTCAGAGAACGGTCTACCAACTTTAAAGGGAATACATACTTAGACGCTAACCATGCTAATTGCTAATGAAAGATGCTTAAGGCAGCTTAAAACATCTTCTTAGCACTTTACCTTTGTGAAATCTTTGCCAACTGCTGAGCTGTGAAATACCAACAGCTCTCTGATGTCACCTTTCAACCTAATATAAATAATCATCATTCATGAGAGGTTTCTGTGTAGGAACAATATATGAATGAATGATTTAATATAACAGCAACTCAAAGTACTCTTGTAAAATCATTATATTTTTTTTTGTTAAAACAGTTAAATTACTCTTTTTATTTACATTTAGATTCTAAGGAGAAACTGGAATTGGCTAAAATCGACACTGGCAGGTCGGAGGTCTCCAAAACCTGAGGTCGGAAATTGGCCACAGAATTTCTTATCAGTGCATCTCTACTTGAAACCCAGCGTACTTCCAGGGTTGTGTCTCAAGTCATAAGCTGTGTAAAAACACAAAGATGAAAAAAGGCATAACCATCTTTTAGACTAAAATGGAAAAGAAAAGTATCAAATGGGAGGATCGTTTTTCAGCTCAAACAGATGCTTTTTTTCCCCCCTAACATTAACAGGAGGTGGAACCCCTCCCCTTTGCCCATATACTGGGTACACTGCACTTTGCCCCTTCCGAGACAGAGAGCGGCCAGTTGGTCAAAGGTCCAGCGTCCCTAAAAATTGACAAACTAGAAGGCTTGACAGAGAGAATCAGAATTGGAACCACAGGCAAAAATTATCAGATGCACAAAAAGTGGGTATCAAAACAAGTCCACACTGCAGCAAAACTGATGGCTCAATAAATGAAGGCCCAAACTGGGCATCACTGTTATTGCAGGGCTACAGATAAAGTCAAGGCTCAATTCTTACTGTTGTTGAGTGCTCTGAAAACGTAGTAAGAAACCAGAGACCTTACTCCACATCAAACATTTATTTCAATGATTCTAAAGAAGATGGACTGCTAGGACAACTTGTTGTCAAATTGTCATCCATGCCAAATTCCTGTGCCCCTTGTCATTATCTGTAACCATGGACCTTTCCTGCTAAAAAAACAGAGGCGATTAACAGCCCACTATGGGGTCAAACCAAGAGTTTGGGCTTTTGCTACTCATTTTTGCTGCAATGCAAACCGTTCATCATCAATGATAAAACACATGCAAACACAGTGGTCTCAGTGGTTTTGTATTTGGGTTAATTCTCAGTAAGCCTTCATTTCATTGGTTACCTGATCTTTAAAAGGGGAACAGAAACCATATCTTTAACAATAATTACACTACCTGCCCTTTACTGTATATTGGGCCATCAAAAATGTACAATTACATTACATGGAACTACGAGAGTGTCTAGAGAGCTATAAACATAGCACAGTTTTATTATCTGAAGGTCTTCTTGTCCCCTAGCTCCATTGAAGGCCCAATAAACAATATCTATCTAGCCTTGTTTCCTGCCTGGCCTCCCAGCTGGAAGTAGATTACCACTAATAAAGAAAGAGAGTCCTTGTTTGGGGGTGCTTACCTCCAGCAGTAGCCTTCTCTATTTCTTCACGAACCAAAGGGGATGTAAAGTGAATTGTGAGCGTGAGAGGGGGCTCCTTTGTGTTCTGGACAATGATGCTTGCATCAAGGATGTTTTGTGTAACTACATATTTGTCTTCTGTTATTGTCTGGAAAGAAGAAATAGGACAGGCCATTCATTTGCATATTTATGAAATATTTAGAGCAGATTACCGTAAATATGGTAGGAAACCTAAACAGATTAAATAAGGTGACTGCTGTGGTGAGGGTTAAGACTGGATTGTGGCATGTAGCAGAGGGTTTATCGAAAAGTCCCATGAAACGACAGTTCCAGAAGGAGCCCAAGTTAAAGTTGATTTAAGCATAAAATAGACAGCATGTAGACACATCAGCAATGTTACTGTTTCATCTTCTGCATCTTAGAGTCACAGTTGTACCTGTATCTGTGTCACAAGGTTTTCATACACCCTTTCCAGCAGATTGATGGTAGGCTTGTCCTTACAGAGTAGCACCAGCTCTAGGTCCAGATCTCCTTTCAATAGCAGACCCTTAGCAACCAGGCCCACCCTCATAACACCACGCAGAGTGCGAGTGGCCTGATCTTTCTGATCACTTTTGGAAGACAAAAGTAGATAAAACAAGTTAGGTCTCTATATTGTTATTATCTAGTAACCAACAAGACTGTACTGCCTAATATTTCCTGACCTGTCCTTGTCAGTGTCTGTGCTTTCAAATTCAGACTTAGAAGTTCCCTTTTCCTCTTTATCCAGCCAGTCAGAAACGGCTTTAAGAGCACGCTCTGTGTGGGACACCATGTTCTGGACACTTTCCAGCTCCTCCTGAGTTGGATAGATGGCAGAATGTTTGGCCATAACGTGGCGATCCCCGTTCATGAAGACACGCATTGCTCTATGGCGCACAGGGGGAGGCTAGGGTTGAAAACAGACAAGGTAGTAAATTAATGAAGAAAAACTTCAGAGACTCTTAAAAAAAAAAAAAAAAAGCATGGCAAGTAGAAACTAACTTGCATCAACATCCACTAAACAGACTATCTGATGTAAGTATATAGAAATGAATTACAGTGAAATCTCTCAATGGGAACACATTTGAATACACATATTGCCAAATACTAACGGCAGCTTCAATTACAAATTTTCCATTAGTAAGAGCATAATCCAGGACTGCATGCCTCTTTCTACCCTGACTTTGTCGTGCCAGTATACTGTATGGTCCAGGTGCTGCTGCTGCTGTGTGCGCTCTTTCTCATGTGTCGTTTTCCCTACTTTTCCTGCACCTGACACACAAATGAGCCGAGGGTAGTGGTGCTCACTACCAACAGCCATCAGAGAGGTTTGTGCAATGCTCCAAAAAGTGCAAGGCTCTTGTGCATAGCATCGCCCAAACGAAGTGGTCTCACACAACGTAACTCTATAGAATAACAATAACATGTGACTTTTCTTAGCATTTTGAATTGCAGGCACATGCAATTGATAATGAAACAATTTGCTTTCAGTTGCAAGCCTGGAGATTGTGATGCAATCTCTGCCAGGGCTTCTAGGCAGGTAGTACGGAAAGCAGTGATGCCACAATTTCTCACTATTGTGTTGGGTTTTGGGCCCTCTTGGGTGGAGAACGCACCAGATATCTGTCCTTAAGCCATAATGAAAGTTGTTGGTCCAAGTTGTAAAACAAAAAAACCATCAATTATTCATGACAAACAGGTGGTTCTCCCAGAGAAACTGTGTTGTCATTATTTATTGTTTCTCTGGTAATTTACTATGCAATGCTTCTAGCAATGTTATAATATAGAATTAATTATTATATTTTGTTAAAAAATGGCCATGTTGGAAAAAATGTGTATTCAGAGGTTTCACTGTATTGCTTTTGGTATTACTGCCTTTAAAAGAGCAAAACACAACTCAATGTAAACATCCTAGATATTTTCTCTTTGTATTTTTTACCATAAACTTGTTACAGACCTCAACACCTGCCAAGCTAATGCAAACAGTTATTGAACTATATTTGCTGATCCTGCTTTATGCAACAGCCTCCAGGTCTACCTAAAATGTTTATTTAAGCTGCGGTATTTCCAAGGTTCTGCAGATTTTAAGTTAGATTTGTTTTTTGTTTTAGGACTTAACTTTGACTTAAAAGATTGGATAATTTGCCATTATGTTAAAGGCAAGATTCAAATGTCAGTGACCACAAAAGCTGAGTGCATACACAAACAATCTAAAGCCAATTTCCACATATACATGAAATTCAAGGCATGTTGGAATGACCACCTGCTGGCACCTTTACAGCAAATTAAATGTGACAAGATAACAGTTTCTTTAATTAAGAAAATTAAAGTAAGACTAGTATATTGTTTAGCTAATTCTTAACATAGCATTTGGTTGATAAGAAAAACAAAAATTGTAATTTTACCATTTTCATTGTAGTGAAGCAGGTGGCTTTACTGTCCAGAGAATAATGTTAACAGTGTCGTCTTGGAAGGAGATGGCACAGCTGGTGCTTGTTTCTGCGAGAGGAAACCAATGATCATGGCACTGTGAGTAAAGACTAAGCTGAATGAACAACAGACACATTATTTATTGATTTGATTTAATGTTACCGTTTAAGGCCGTCAACTTGTTAAATAATTCTTAGAGCCACTAATCTAAGTCTGAAAGAGGACGACTTTTTTTCAGTTGTCAATTGCAGCCAGTTGCTCACTTAAATTCATATAATTAAATCATTATTAAGGAACACGAGTTGGCCCCAACTCTGTTTTGCTGACACTGGGCTTGTTGATAATAAACAAGAACATGGACTTAAGCAAGGGGTCAGACTTTATCTGATATTCTAAGTGTGTCAGACTGACCTCATCCTCAAAAACAAAATGTGCAGATAAATCTTAATTAAGTATAAATGTTAACACACCCAAAAACACATTGCTTATATTTTTTTTTCCGCAATGGGGTTTTCATTAAAGCTTAGTGACTTTCCTGTAATTAACTTATTCAGATATAGTAAATGACTTTGGTGTGGCCAGTAAAACTACTGATGATTGATATGATCAAATCCCAGTAACGTGCAGTTTCCAATTGCTGGGTTTGTAAAAAATCCCCATAAAAACCTATTTTTATTTCCTGTTACAGTTAGGGAATTCCAGAGAAAATTATTATTTTCACTCCTGTTGAAAGCATCCCTGTAGTATAATGCTGAACGTTTAGTTTGGTAAAACTAAAAGTTTGATTTACCTAAAGATTGTTTCCTTTGAGATAAATTTTTACATTCGTAATGACTTTACAGTTTAACTTGTTTTTTTTATATGCTTAAGTCAAACCAAAAGTCTAACAATTTTACCCGTACACCAAAAATCCACTGATTTGATTTGTGCGCACATTGTCAAGGCTAGTGTTCAAAGAATGGGGGTTGTAACATGAAGTCACGTGACTGCACGTCGCAATCGCCGCCTTGGGTGGCAGCTGCAGCCTGTTTTCGTTGTTTTAGAAAACACTGAGTACACAACGTCGACTACTGTGGCTGAATCGGATATCGAGGGCAGATTTGGACGGCCTGAACCTCACTCACCCAAGTGTGCAGTGCACATTTTATGACAGGTAAATAAATAATGTTTGTCTACATGTACTGTAATAATATTCTGAAAAGTAGTCTGCCAAGACCTTGAGCTTATCAAGTTGATTCTGAGCTGGGCACTGCCACCCAGTGCTGTGACCTACTTCAGTATGCCGTGCTCCAACGCCTTGACCAGCTAGATGTAGGCTGCAATTTACCTTTACCATTATACTGTAAATGTATTGTCTAGTAATATAACTATTATGTAATTATCCAATAAAAGGCAATATTGAACTTATGGATTTTTGCCAACGTTGTGGCTATGAAAAAAATAGTTGTGCGGCCAATCGTCCGGATTTGCGCTAAACAAACCAATAGGCCATCCATATGGATCATCCACCTTGTTGATCGCAATTTTCTTGAGGTAGATGACCTTATCGGGAGGCTGTAACAACTCTAGATACTTATCTATGGTCGAAAAAGTTTACAATGTTGTGAAATGCGTGAAGCGATATGGAGACACCCAAGGTGGCGGACCGGCGACTTCAGTGACATCAATGATTTACAATTTCTTCCTAAAATTCTGGATTCAATCTTATTGTTTACTTTGAACAAGAAAACAGCCTAATCTTTTTGTTTTAATGAGAATGATACCAGAATAAAGGTATCACATTAAACAGTTTTGAATGTGACCTTTTGGGTAAATAAAGGACTATTACAAATGAAATAACTCGTATTTATGGATAGAATGTACATCAACAAACGTTTGCCTACAGTTTCAAGACAACATCTAAAAAAAAAAATGTAGAAAATATGCTAATTTTGTGATGAATATTCTGCTTTTGGTCATAGCATTTAACTTGTTAATTGAGTTAAATACATAATCCCAGTTTGTCAGGTTTTAAAATTTCAAGCCTCTTCGCGTGAAGCCATAACATGCCTAATATGACTGACTCTAGTCAGGTAAATACTAGTGCTGCCGTTAATAGCAAAGCATGTATATATCAGGTTAAAGATAGATGTATTCGGGGATATTTTAGCACAAATTTGGTCAAAACGCTGCCGTGAAGATAATACGGTGAAACGGCGACCATGCCCATTGTTGTTCCATTCATTAACTCACCAACTCTTGGCATCATCTCGAACTGATCTACTGTAGGCACGTAAAAAGCTACTGGCGTACAATGCGCTTTTGCATGAAATAGCTCATGCGACGCAGTCGGTCCCAAACCCAATTGTTCCGCCGGAGGAATTATAAAACCGACGCCATTTTATTTTGGTTCAGTTAGCCTCGACCAAAAAAGAAAAAAATATAATTCACCTAACGTTTCAAGCTAATGGCATGCTTCTTAATGAACAAAACACGACAAACGACATCAAACCTATGTTTTTTATTGACCATATATAAGTCTACAAATATATCAATTATAAAATGATATTTAGCTCTGTTGGTTAAGGGATAACAAAATGGTCGAAGAGACAGGAGCAAGACCCCACTGTATCTCCGACCAGTTAGCTATAGCAGGTTAGCTTTACCGAAACGCCGCAAAGACCAACGACTCAAGCACAGGAATGGAAGCAAATAACGAACAAAAATCGTCAATGTGTCTTCTTAGAAACATGCACCTTTTAATATTGTCTTGCAAATATGTCGGAGATTTATTTTACACATTTTACTGTTGATACTTACCAATATATGGTTTCCACCCACGAACCGTGACACCTTCGAAGAGCACTAGCTTAAACTATGCAGCCCGAGCGTAAAGGGAGACGCCCACGACACCAAAATCATTAGCGCTCATTGGACAAACTGCAGATGACGCTGCCATCTGAACCAATATAAACATAGGTTCGTAGGGGTGTGGCCAAGACTCAAGACTACATTATTTTCCTGCTATAAAAGGTACAAGCATCCTATTTTTCCTCGTAAAATTAAAAAAGAATTACGTTTTTTAAATACATTTAAAAGAACTCATAATAACATATATTTAAATTTTAAAAACCTTCTAGCTTTCTATCTTATTCCTACTTTCTATTTCTTTATTAACAGTTGCTGCTCCGAAAAACTACTTGAGATCACAAAGAATATGAACCATGCAACAAACAATAGATAGAGACCTCTGCAACATCTATATATTTAGACATAATTCTTCTCTCTTCTAATATTACGTCCATGAATTATACAATTTTTGGGGGCATCTTAATGTTGAATCTTAAATCTGATCTGGCTAGATGCCATTCGTCATTGTCGATATCCCGCCGCACTTCAAACTTTTTATCATCATTTTCATGTTTTGCAAACATATAAAAACCACAAAACACATTAATATATAATTATTGATATATCTATAGGGTTTTAATAAATAAATAATACAGATAAACAAGAACGTAAGGGGGGAAAAAAAAATCACATTTTTGTTGAACACTTGTTTATCACTAGTAAGCCATTGTCACAAACCTAACAGAAGCCTGTGTGTGGTGTGTGTGTGTGCGTGCGTGTGCGTGCTGCAGGCAACCTGATGATTTTTCAGCTCTCTTTTATCTGATACCCCAAAATAAAATCCAGTGCAACCAATTACATTGAGAAGTCAAAGAGTTTGTAAATAGAGTTCAATTTAATCTCCCAGGATTGAAACATGGTGGTGACAGCATCATGCTTTTCTTCAACAGGAACAGGAAGTCGGTCAGAGTTGATGAGGCTAAATACAGTACAACCCTGGAGGAAAACCTGTTAGAGGCTGCGAAAGACTTGAGACTGGTGTGCAGGTTCACCTTCCAGCAGGACAATGTCAACGTTCTGACCTTCATCTTTTTCGGAACTTGTGGCAAGACTTGAAAACTGATGTTTACTCAGCACTTTGAGTGTCTCGTTGCTGAAAAGTGCTATATAAATAAACTTACCTTACCTTACCTTACCTTACCTTACCTTACCTTACCTTACCTCCACTGTCTGAGTGAGCTTAAGCTATTTCAAAAGCTGGTAAGCACATTCCAAAATAGCTACAACTGTAAAGTTGGTTCCAGGCCTATTTAATTATAGGAAAAAATGTTATTGTGATATTATTGCAAAAAAAATGTATTGATGTTATTGATTACGGTTAACCCTCATTTTCTTCACTTTTTTTTCTTTACCATTTTGCAATGTTCCCACCATTCTCTGTGAGTTTTAGCAACTTAGCTGTTAAAGATAAACATCAGATGTGGGCATTTGGGGCAGTTAGAGTTCCTCCAACTGGCCAAATATATATCTAGGGATGCACTGATTTGAAAATTTGAGCCCATATTGATATCCGATATTAATAATGCTGTTATGGTCGATAACCGATATTTACCGATATTACATATATTTCTCTTTTGACACCATGAAGAAATAAATGACCACACTCCTTACCCTGTAATCCTGTGCTGCATCACTATCACTGTCACATGCCCAAGCAATTACCAAATGACCAAGCCCCTCCTTTTCCCCTCCTGAAAACATATTCACAAACAGCATTAAGATAGAAATAAATATTGGCTATGAATATCAACCTAGTTTTACTTATTAGACCAATACAAATACAGGTCCTTCTCAAAATATTAGCATATTGTGATAAAGTTCATTATTTTCCATAATGTCATGATGAAAATTTAACATTCATATATTTTAGATTCATTGCACACTAACTGAAATATTTCAGGTCTTTTATTGTCTTAATACGGATGATTTTGGCATACAGCTCATGAAAACCCAAAATTCCTATCTCACAAAATTAGCATATCATTAAAAGGGTCTCTAAACGAGCTATGAACCTAATCATCTGAATCAACGAGTCAACTCTAAACATCTGCAAAAGATTCCTGAGGCCTTTAAATCTCCCAGCTTGGTTCATCACTCAAAACCCCAATCATGGGTAAGACTGCCAACCTGACTGCTGTCCAGAAGGCCACTATTGACACCCTCAAGCAAGAGGGTAAGACACAGAAAGAAATTTCTGAACAAATAGGCTGTTCCCAGAGTGCTGTATCAAGGCACCTCAGTGGGAAGTCTGTGGGAAGGAAAAAGTGTGGCAGAAAACGCTGCACAACGAGAAGAGGTGACTGGACCCTGAGGAAGATTGTGGAGAAGGGCCAATTCCAGACCTTGGGGGACCTGCGGAAGCAGTGGACTGAGTCTGGAGTAGAAACATCCAGAGCCACCATGCACAGGCGTGTGCAGGAAATGGGCTACAGGTGCCGCATTCCCCAGGTCAAGGCACTTTTGAACCAGGAACAGCGGCAGAAGCGCCTGACCTGGGCTACAGAGAAGCAGCACTGGACTGTTGCTCAGTGGTCCAAAGTACTTTTTTTGGATGAAAGCAAATTCTGCATGTCATTCGGAAATCAAGGTGCCAGAGTCTAGAGGAAGACTGGGGAGAAGGAAATGCCAAAATGCCAGAAGTCCAGTGTCAAGTACCCACAGTCAGTGATGGTCTGGGGTGCCGTGTCAGCTGCTGGTGTTGGTCCACTGTGTTTTATCAAGGGCAGGGTCAATGCAGCTAGCTATCAGGAGATTTTGGAGCACTTCATGCTTCCATCTGCTGAAAAGCTTTATGGAGATGAAGATTTCATTTTTCAGCACGACCTGGCACCTGCTCACAGTGCCAAAACCACTGGTAAATGGTTTACTGACCACGGTATCACTGTGCTCAATTGGCCTGCCAACTCTCCTGACCTGAACCCCATAGAGAATCTGTGGGATATTGTGAAGAGAACGTTGAGAGACTCAAGACCCAACAATCTGGATGAGCTAAAGGCCGCTATCGAAGCATCCTGGGCCTCCATAAGACCTCAGCAGTGCCACAGGCTGATTGCCTCCATGCCACGCCGCATTGAAGCAGTCATTTCTGCAAAAGGATTCCCGACCAAGTATTGAGTGCATAACTGTACATGATTATTTGAAGGTTGACGTTTTTATTATTAAAAACACTTTTCTTTTATTGGTTGGATGAAATATGCTAATTTTGTGAGATAGGAATTTTGGGTTTTCATGAGCTGTATGCCAAAATCATCCGTATTAAGACAATAAAAGACCTGAAATATTTCAGTTAGTGTGCAATGAATTTAAAATATATGAATGTTAAATTTTCATCATGACATTATGGAAAATAATGAACTTTATCACAATATGCTAATATTTTGAGAAGGACCTGTATGTTAAAAATTCACTAAGACTGCGGCCGATACCAATGTTAATGCCATTATATCATACATCCCTAATTATAAACAAGTCATCAGTGTCTGACACTTAAAATATGATATCCTACCAAATATGCATCTAAGGAGTCCCTTGTTATTGCAATATAGCCCACACTGAATGCAATTTAATGTATTGTGCAGTTGTTGTTGGTTGTAGAAACTATTGACTCAGGGGTTCTGAATACAAATGCATGTCACACATTTCATATTTTTAGTTAAAAAATAGATTAAACCAAACTTTGGTGTTGATCTATCACCTTATCAGCTATCATAAAATTTTGGGGTTTATTCTGACAAAACATGGAAAAAGCCAAGCAATATGATTACCTTTTCCAAGGCACTGTATTGGTTTATATGGTGGATCTAATTTAGGTAAAATTTCTATCTAATTATTTGTTTCAGTTTCGCAAAGGGAACATTTAATTGTTGAAATGAAAATCGCTTGCTGTTACTGGAAACAGCATTAGATTAGAAGGTGACCCAAATATACAATAAATCGATTTTAATAAACAATCTTACATTCCCTTTTCTGGACAGTATCACATTCAGTCAGCTTCACTTCAGACATATGGAGAAAACAAATGCACAGTACTTACATTCACAGCATCTACATTCCTGTCACAGGATTATATGGGATACACACATTATGGTTCTCACATCTTCATGCTGAGGTAAAAGCATATCCTTTTACGCTCATGTGAATACTGACACTGAGTCTGACAAACAAACAAACATTTCAAAGCTGTTATTTTAGCTGAGATGTTTTCTTTAAGACTCTTTTACTTTAAAGACAAATTTTAATATATTAAAGTCCAACCAAAATATTTTCTATTTGCATGAAGTCATACCTAAGCATAGGCATGACTTCTTTCAAGAATGACAAACAAACTTAGACAATATAGTAAAATAGTGTAAATGTGAATGTACACAACCCCTCAAATTTACTGCATCCCTGGTAAATCCTTAATCTCACACTGTAACATGTCCTGGTATTTAAAACAGTTATTTATAAAGGTAGGCTGGCAAGTTTTCAAGGGCCTTTGGAAAAGAAACAGGCCCACAGCATCACAGACCCTCCACTGTATCCTCCACCAAACTGTGTAGTGTCTAATTGTTGCAACGGAGACTTGGTGACCACAATATATCACTGTTTGCTGCAGCTCTTTAGCAGTGAGCTTTGGAAATTTATTTTACCTCTCTTCCCAACCTTAAAAATATACCTCTGTGCCGCATCATTCAGAAAGTCATAGTTTACTAATTTGCTATCAGAAACCTTGATTAACTTTAAAATAACCATATATTTCAGAGATGCTGCTCTTATGTTTTATTTTAGGGGGATTGTTAAGGGTGCCATTAATTGTGACTTCTGTGATTGTGTGAGAAATAATTATTACCTAACACAGCATTTTTTCCCAACTTTGTAAGTGTAATCAAATTAAAGATGTTTTTTTTCTAACATTTTGTAGTTTGAGATCAGCTGCAGCTAAAAATAAAATTATCTGAAAGTTTTTAGACATCTTTACCAGGGTTGCCAATAAATATAGAGGCACTATCTTTGTTGAGGAAACTGATTCAGTATTAAATACTGAATTGTTTATCCCCATTCTCTGAACAGTGGAGCCTTTACTCTTGGATTTCTGCACATGATGGTATTCTTCATCATTAAAGTTACTTTTTCAAACATTCACTTTCCAAATTTAGCCTTCTAAAACAGTGTCCATGCTGTGTTATTGGTTATATTTCAGGGAAGGAGTTGTTCACTTCAGATAACACTACCTGCTATAGTGCTAGCAATGTTCAACACAAACACTTTGACCAAAGAAACGGTCATAATGAACATATTTTACACAGTATTATATAATGAAAATGAATATTTTCATTCAAATTCAACTGTTTGCCTAATAAAACACATTGAACATTTTGAGGTTGCTGTTGTTTCTCTCCTTATGTATGCATAGCTTTTCTCTGGGTACTCTGGCTTCCTCTCACCTGCATATCACATTAATTGGCCACTTTAAATTGGACTTAGGTGTGTGTGTGTGTGTGTTCCTGTCTTGGCATCACAGTGAGAACCATTTTCCTGATTTCACCATCAAATTGAGGACCGTTTGTACCAAAGTGAGGACATTTTGCTGGTCCTCACGACCTATTTTGCTAACGGTTAGGTTTAGGACTAAGGTGTGAACTGAGTTTAGGTTCAGGTTAGGGTTAGGCATGCACTGGTAATGGTTAGGTTTAGGGTTATTGTCAGGGTTAGGGCATAGAAAGGGTTGAAAATGACTGAAAATCAATGGAAGTCAATGGGAGTCAACACATGGTCCTCACTACATAAAGCAAAACAAGAGTGTGTGTGTGTGTGTGTGTGTGTGTGTGTGAGCATGCATGGTTATTTGTCTTGCTTATCTCTGTGTTACCCTGTGATGGAAAGGTTGACCGTGAAAAAAACAGCCCACCCCACGACCATGTGAAGACTATAGAGGATGGATGGATGGATGGATGAGTTAAATCAACCCAGGCCTGGATCACTCCATACTGGACCCAGGAATATGTTGGGAAAAAAAACTGTTAACTGTAATATTTTACAGTGTATGCAGATGAAATGCTTTATGTTTTTTTTTATTTAACATCTCATTGCTCATTGAGACTAAAACGGTGCTGCTTTGGTTTGATATGCTCAAAAAACATATTTCCAAAGGTTTCTTGCTACCTCGTAAAATCTGTGGCCACCTCTCTCTATAAGCCTGTTTTAGTTTGAACTTGTGGTTTACAACATAGCCAATGTGAGAGATGCTTTGGTGATCTCACCCTCTCTTTTACGTCTTCCATAGGAAAGGGTCTTCATCAGTAAACCATTTCTAGGTAGTAATAATGACCATGGGTAATTATTATTTTTTTGTACATCTGAGCTAACGGGGTGCAAACTCTCTGGTGGTCTCATCATCAAATCTTTAGAAATCTCTTTTGTTTTTGCCATATTGCACTTCAACACATTATATTTTACATCAGACTTTCTTGTTAACAAAAACGGAAAACTCAGTCAGACTGGAAAGTTACTTCATAGAACCATCTGGTCTAATTTGAAAGTGATGCAATTGAAATTTCTAAAAGATTTCCAGACCTTTAAGCCCCTCTTGATGCGTGCTTTCAGGAAGGAGAGGCTGCCATGGCACTGTTATAAACCAGTAGCAATTTTTTACTCAGTTTGGGCTTTCCCCTTTGTTTTAGTGTTATTGTTGCTCATACATAGAACATCTATGTAAAATGGTACTTTTAGGCTTCCATATCTGAAAGACAGATCCAGACTCACTTTATTTACACCAGTCAGGGTGACTTGTACTCAAAGAAGCCAAGAGAGTCAGATTTCTTATGGCTCTATTTCTGCTCTTCAGTTCGGCTCCAAATAAACGACTGTAGCATTCATCTCACTATTTAATATCTAAGTCCTTCCTACTTTTAAATCTTTTTGGCAGGAATATTCTCCAACTTGTGGAGGGAGCTGATGTCCAAGCGGACGGATCGTAAGGTGCTCCTCTTGAAGCTGGCCTGGTTTTTGGTGATGCGGTAGATTTTTCGGAGGATGGCACGTCTCAGCAGGATGTAGACCCATGGGTCCAGGATCTGATTCCAGGTTGCCATTCTGACACCGGTCATCATGAGTTTACTGTAAGTGCGGGTGACTTCCTCGCTCAGTTGTGATTCGCTGTAAGAGTGCACGGCTGACATCAACGAAAAGATCTAAAAAGAAAAAGATGAGCAATAAGTTGATCTCATCTCACCAATTCTGTGTTTTTGTGGTTGTTTACAATAATTTTATTCTTGCAGTTCATACTTTTCACGCTCACTGTCTTAATGCAACTCGCTAGGTTTGTTTTCTACAATCAGTTGAACTTAGTTTAGATATAGTTTGGTGTCCATAAAACATCATCTCATTGTACATTTTTCTATTTATTTTCCCTTTTTGTTGTAAAGCAGAATTTAATTAGGAGACAATCTACACTCTTAAAAACAAGCTTTCACGCCAACAAGCAAGAGTTCTTTTAAGTGAATTTGTTAGTATTTTTTCTTAGTTTTCCTATCTATATTTCAATGTTTTTAATCTAAATCCGCTCTCAAAGATCAGTCAGTCAGTCATTTTCTACCGCTTCTTCCATAGTGAGTCGTGGAGAAGCTGGTGCCTATCTCCAACAGTCTACGGGCGAGAGGCGGGGTACACCCTGGACAGGTTCCCAGTCCATTGCAGGGCAGCTCTCAAAGGTGTTTACTTATATTCTGTGTAGCTGCAGCAAAACGTTTGAGCCGTATTTCAGAAAATCGCATGGATTTCAAGATTTTTCTGGAGTCTTGGAGAACAATAAGCTGTTTGTAAAATGGACCAGCACGGTCAGAAATAGAACTTCAGTTATCCAGAACCTACATTCAATTCTGTGAAAAGTCACAATTTTACCCCAATGTTTACAAAATGCCTGCTACTCAGCTTGATTATTGTGCCTATTGTGATGTCTTCGAGCAAACTACACAAAAAGTAGAAGTAGCAGTTAAAAATTTGTATTCGGTAAAATCCTCAAGTGGAAATCAATACTTCATCAAACTGCTTTGCTTTTATTTTCTGTGTACATTTGGTAGTCAAAATTAATACACTACCAAATTGTATCTTTAAAAGGAAACCAGTGTGCTTTACGGTAACATAGCTGAAAGTTAAAATGAACAGAGCAGGTTGGAAAAACAACACACGTCAAGAATCAATCGATTGTTTTATGTTTCTCGCCCTGTCCTTTTTATCTTTGCTGTGACAGTCATGTGGAATCTAACATCTAACATTGATTACTTGTTAGAGGATTTTTCTGACTCTACAGGAAAATAAAAATGGCATACAGGATCTTTAAGCAATCTATTTCAAAACAGAAATGAAAGGAACTCTCACCAGTATATTTTCATTGAACAAATATTTTCTCATGCAAACAATCTTAAACCTGTTACAGAAAAAATATTTAGAAGGAGTTGAGCTCCAAATTTAAAAAAACTGAGACTACAAGAAATGCCAGAAGTTATTTTGTCCATATAACCGTATATATTTTTAATCACAAGCCTGAAACAGTGTAAAATTGGACAAAGCTGGGAAGAAAAATAGTACAACTTCAGGATATCCCTATATTCCCAATTGTTAATGGAAAGGCTTGCTTGATATCAAACTTTACTGAAGGAGAATCTGGACTAACATTAGGTTTTGTCGTTTTTGGTTTGTTTGTTTTGACCAGAACATTTCCTTTTCACCTTAAACCCCCAGGTTCACCGTATGTTTCAGACCAATTCAATTGCGTGTCTTTGTGTTGCCCTGTGATAAACTGGTGACATGTCCAGGGTGTACCCCGCCCTCAATGACTGCAATGACCACAGGAGATGGACACCAGCCCCCCCATAACCCTGCAGGGATACGTTGGTATAGACAATGGATGGATTGTTACAGAGTATGATATTTAATATTTTGTACGTGTTCTATCAGCAAATCCCAACATTTGTACATCTTGAGAAAGAACAACAATTTATTTAGATATAATGAAAAATATTAATGCTAATTAAAATGTTAATCTACTTCCCAAATGTATAGTCTAGGCCAGGGGTCTGCAACTTAAAGAGTCCAAAGAGCCACTTTGGTCATCAGTTCAGCTAAATAAAACTCGTTTAGAGCTCCTAATGTTACATGACCTTTTGAAAAAAGACGACTTCGTTTTTTTATAAATTTCTAGGATAGGAAATTTTTTGTCGTTTTTCAAGGACTACCATTTTCTTTCAACTTTTAGATTTGAAACTAAAGAAAAAACAAAACTTTTGCAGAAAGAGAATGAATACATTTTCTTTTATGGGATACTGATATTGGTGGAAAATTGTGCAAAAAAAAAAGCACATAGATTCAAACTAAGAAAAATATACCTACAACTTATTACTGGTCATTTTAGTCTCATTCTGTTTTGAAATTCAATGTAATTATTCCATGAAATGAAAAAAACTGTTAAAAGCTGCTATTATATCTATATTAAATTAGTTATCACTTTTAGCCAAATTTATTGAGAGCCATTGCCGAAGGTCCAAGGAGCCACTTGGAGCAGCAGGTTGCAGACCCCTACTGTAGACAATATTTATTTTATTATATTACATTTACTATGGGTTGTATGCATATTTTTATTTTCTAAAAAGAAAATAGCGCTTAAGCTAATAATTTTTGTTTCCCCCTAAGACATATTAGGAGATTTTATTGCAGATTCAACTAACTAAGCTAAAATAGAGAAATATTTCATGAATCAACATAAAGCACAGTTTTTCTGATATATGCTGTCCCACCAGTCAGAAATATGAAAAATCCAAAAATTACCACTGCTGTGCTTGAACAAAAAGTTTGTCTTCAGTTCTATCTTTCATAATAATAATGCTAATTTATAATGTTAATTTATAATGTCTAATTTATTAGATATGTAATTATGTTCCTATGTCCTTTATATTTTCTATCAGCGTATGCATGTTTTAAGATTCCATGGACTCACCAGCAGAGGGCTCCAGCAGATGCAAGAGGTGACCATGATGCCAACCAGTTGGACCACCATCTCTGTGTCATGAGACCTTGCAGAGAACCTCTGTGAGGATGAATTCTTCTTTAGCCTGGCTCTAATAAGTGTGAGTCCACTGATGGTGTTGCATATGAAGGCCAGAGCAAGAGAGCTTAAAGCCAGTCCAGAGAACAGCATCACAAAAGTCAGATCCTTGGCATTAGTGTCCATCACCTTAATAAAGCACCATGTTCCTGGGTACTGGTAAGTATAGTCCCCTAGTTGGAATACAGGTAGCAGGGCTACGCATAGAGCCAGGAACCAGGTCATGGACAGGGCTATTTTCGTCCGGGCTGTGGTTACCAGCCGAGCATGCAGCAAAGGATTGGTGACACCGAGGCAGCGCTCAGCAGCCATTGCACAGCCCAGAAAGAGCGGGCACAAGCCGAAAAACACCAGGCAACCTCCGAGAAACTGACAAGGACTGTCTGGATTTGTTGGACCATCCTGGGATGTCAGATTGGCTGTGGAGTATCTCCTTAGTACCAGTCCTCCAGAGACCACATGACCTGTGAGGTCTGTGACCACAAGGGAACTGGCAAAGAGCAAGAAGGTCGCCTTTGACCTTCGCCGGAAGCGGGTGTAGGCCTTAATGAGAATGATGAGGGCCACCACATTAAATAGGATGCCCAGAGTCATTGTGAGGCTGGCAATGATGGGGTTTGAAGGGATGCCATTGTGTGGGAAGTCCACTTGGGGTGTCATGGTACTGCTGTTAAAGTTGGTGTTAAAGCCTGAGGAGTTGGAGTCCTGCATCACCTGCATGACCGCTGGGTTCTGGTTTTCATGTGGTTCCTTTAGGGGACTGAACACTGACATGGGAGAAAAAATAAGGTGTTAGCATGATTATAATCAGTCTGTGTTGTAGGTTTTCCTTAGCTTTTTTCTACACAGATCAGATTAATCTGCACCCTTCTGTTACAGCTACTACCCTGAACTGCAATCTATTTCCCCTAACAAACGCACATTAACAATAAAAACACAGCTAGGTGATAAAGTATGGGTTACCACTGCAGGATTTCACAAAATATGTTTTTTCAAAAATTCACTGAGGAAAAAAGTGGCGATGGGGCATTGTGTTTATTTGGGTCAACAAAATCACAAGAGGCAGAAGAATCGAGCTGATCAACATTCATCAGTAAACACTATGATGGACAAGCGAGTTTAAAAGATTTCCACATCCAGTTCGCCCTGCTCCTCTTCATAAACCACCGCCATAGGTTTTGTTATTGACCAATTTTCCTGAAACCCAGGCAGTGGCCCCAGCTATTACTCAATGTTTGCTGCAGCTGCACAGAATACAAGAAAACCCATTTGAAGGAGGAATTTGATTAAAAAATAGCCTGTGAAAATCTGTTTGTGGGAGGGTAGACTTTTATATTTATTTAACTGATTTAATGTCTCAGGAAAATATTTACCTTTCAGAGTCTTTGGATTGACAAGACAGACTTTATGGTGAAAAAACTAAAAATCTTGACCATCATTAAGGCTTAGGCACACATCCAGAGGTGAAAATATCTCCTCCCAAACCACATCCACACCCTAGTCTTCCACACCTGCACCTAAAGTGTGACTTTTCAGCTTGTTTTTTTAACAGGAAACTTAAAACAACATTTACCTTTTCTTCTCTCTGCCCTAATGATATGTTGATTATCCTAAACCTTTAGAACCAAGTAGGTCTAATCTAGACTTTTACATATTTTAAATCTAGTTTTTGTTTAGAGCACTTTGTTCGTTTTTTTTCTTTTTAATAACGAGGGAATGAGAGAATCCTGAACAAGTCCCGACAGCTATGCTGTTGAGCACAAAGCACACATTCCTTTAAAATGTAGCAAAGAGCTGTGGCAACTGAAGTGTCTGAACAATAAATTAAAATTGAGTGAATAACACTCACAAACAAATGGTATTTCAATTTTGTAAATCAAATTCAAAATTATATCTTTAGGGTTTTATTTGAAAAGTACATTTTTCTACGTTAATATTCCTATCACACATGTAAGACTCATTCTCATTTGACAAGTTGTTACTTTAAAAAAAAAAATCTTCTGTTTTAAAAAGCAGAAGCTTTATTTAAAAAAATCTTTGAATAAAAAAGGGGGTTTTTATACAATTGCCTTGAGAAAATTAACGTTACATATTTAAAAAAAATATTTCAAAGACAACATCAGTTGCATTAAAGTTATTTCACCTACCATGTAAAGATAGAATCCATGGAGATGCTGAAGATCACTGCAAGTTTGCTGCTGAAATTGCCAAAACCACTGCAGTTTTTGAGCTAAATGAATCCAGAGTTGTTCCTGAATAACACAAGCTGTTTACCTGAAGTGTCTCCTTGTTATGCAACAGAAATTCCTCTCAGGACAAGCAGCCTACCCTGATGCACCGCACGAGCGTGTTTTCTGTCACTCTACTGCTGACTGGCCTTTTTATACTTCACAACTGCACTGAGCTCTTGTTGCCAGTGGGTGTCTCCGTCACTGAAAAGCCTTAATTTCCTCCAGGCAGACACTTTCTGAGTTATGTGGAGTGAAAAACCAGTCAGGGAGACAAATGAATTGTTAAAAACCAGCTAACTCTGCCTTCACCACTCTAATAATTATAGGCTATGAAAATCTTTAATTATAAACCTTTAATGCTGAAAAGAAATTTAACTTAATGGTCATAATATGTCTATGATTGCCACAGTAGAGGTTTGCCACAAACGTAAGACCGGTCAGATTAGGGCTGGTAATGACATTATTTTTACAAATGATGTCAACAGTTGGTTGTATTATGTTCTTGTCCCAAAAAAAAGTAAGATCATCAATAAAGTCTGAGTCACAGACAGCATTCCATCAAGAACCATCATTAATCAGTAACCAGATGCATGAGGGACATTTACAGGGCATTGCCAAAGTATTTACACTCCTTCAACTTTTACATGTTTTCTTTTCCTACATCCACAAATGTCACTGCAATAGATTGTTTTACTTTTTTCTTTTTACAAATAAAGAATCTAGCACACATGGCATGTTGAGCTTCCTACACTCTGATAACACTGAATAAAATCCACCCCAAGGAAGCACCTTCAAAAGTCATGTAAATAGCAAATAGAGTCCATCTGTGTGTAAGTCGGCGTCACTATAAATCCAGCTGTTCTGTAAAGGCCTCGGACATTTAGTGGACAAACAACTTAATTAAGACGAAGGAACACGCCAAGCAGGTCAAAGATAAAGCTGTGAAGAAGTATTCAATCAGTGTTAGGTTATAAAACAATATCCCAAGGTTTGAAGTTCTCCATAATCTGAAAATGGAAAGAGTATGGCACAACTCTAAACCTACCAAGGTCATCCATGTAAACTGAGAGGGTAAGCAAAGAGAGCATTAATTAGAGAAACAGCCACGAATCTAAATATTAAACGTATGCTAGCCTTGTTAAACTTCTTTGAATTTGTAAGCATCTGAGGCAAATTGTCAACTCATAAGATTCATACAAATTTCCCACACATCAACTCATAATTTCTTAATCAGTACACCTGCCTTGCTTTCAACCTTAAAGCTGTTTTTGATACTGTATTAAACATATTATTTAGTTTCTTTACAGTATCAAAATTAACATAAAAAGGAGTGCTGTTTTTCAACAAGAAATAACTTTTAAGACATAACATAGCACCCTGATTGGCAATTGAACAAGCAGTGCTTGACATTCTGTCTGCCGAGGCCGGACCAAACAGCCTGAGCAGTTCATTGATCAACCTCCAGACGTGAGCCAGATCTTCACTCCCTCCACTAAAAACATCTCCGGCTACAACCTGAAGCTGAAGCTGTAATCACAATTTATTTTACGGTTTTTCCTCATGTTCGAAAATTTTACAGACCTCTTCTGCCATCTGGGATGTAATCCCAGCAATGTGAGGAACCAATGCTCCTTTCACAAACACAACAGTCGAAAAATAATGGTTAATATGTAACAATAAGAGGAGCGGCAATTCTTGAAAAACCAAGTATGAAATTAAAGCTGCAAGCAGCCTTGAAGGCCCTGGCACCTCAGCGCAACTTGGCCTGTGGAGCGACCGGGGGAGCCTGGCTTCACCTCCTACACGCCACCGACGACGACACTGCTTCACTTCAACACGTTGCCACTAGGTGGCACTGTGAGCAACATGTCATATGATCTTCGCTCATGCAGAGTTTTGGCCTGGCGAGAATGAATCAAAATTTGGAGTAAATCGGACCTTCCAGATGGAAGCTGCACTCATTTGTTTGCGGGGCTAAAACTACGTCATGAGTTGCCTGTGCCAACATGTTCAGCATTGATCCCTGATGATGTATACTACATTTCAAGTGGATCCGATGATGTATGAGGGAGATATAGCCCTTTAAGTGTCCTAGGGGGTGCTGTTGATCCAAATTCCAATGTAATCCAATAGAGGTATTTGGGGGCTGACAAAGATCAACCATTTTTATTTTGGAGTGAATCGGACCATGCATGTGTAATTTAGAGCCAAACATATGGCCGTGGCATGACATCAGAATTTGCCACGCCATCATAGCCACACCTTCCAGCTAAAGCAGTCGGTATTGGCGACTGTCTTAGACCATCATGTTATCTGTTACTTGGGATAGTTTCACATTGATTAGGTGAAGAACATAAAAAATTGACTCTCTAAAGGTAAACATGACACTTCCTGTTCTCAGGGGCCGGGGCTTCAATGATGTCAGCAGTTGACCAGTGAATATTGTTCCAGTCATCATATGGATCAATCCCAGAAGGTTTCATGTCTTTGTGACTTTCCTTGTAGAAACTATATCAATTTCGTCTTTTATGGCGAGAAGTCATATTTTGAGGCGTGGCCACACCCACACGCTTTCATGTATCAAAAAGCTTTTGATAACATTTGATCCCCAGTGCCTTAAGAATATACTGAGTGATTTTCAAGTCTCTAAGTCAAAAGCTGTAGGAGGAGTTCGCTCAGATATGCGGGCTAGAAACGGCCACACCGGGGTCAAAATGGCAAATTCAATCCAAAATGGCCGACTTCCTGTTGGGTTTGGACCAACGCTCCAAGATACTTTTTTGTAGGTCTTGACAAGTTACATATGTGTACCAAATTTCAGATTCCTCGGTCAAAGCATGGCTTGGGGGTGATTTGTTTTTATTTTCTAGGGGGCGCTGTGGACGAATTAGGTCACGCCCACCAAATATGTCATCAGATCTCTGTTGGGGACTGGACTAGGATCAATCACATTGAATTTGGTGCAAATCAGATGATGTATGTGGAAATTAAAGCCAAACGTATGGCCATGGCGTGACATCAGACTTCGTCACGCCACCACGGCTACACCCTCTAGCCAAACCTGTCAGAACTGGAGACCATGTTAGACCATCGAGTTATCTGTCATTGGAGACAGTTTCATGTTGATTAGGTGAAGGAGATCAAATATGGGCCACACTAAGTGAAACATTACACTTCCTGTTCTCACGAGGTGGGGCTTCAATGATGTCAGCAGTTGACCATTGAATATTGTTACAGTCATCATATAGATAAATCCCAGAAGGTTTCATGTCTCTGTGATTTTCCTTGTAGAAACTATATCAATTTCGTGTTTCATGGCAAGAAGTCAAATTTTGAGGCATGACCACGCCCACACGCTTTCAGGTATCAAAAAGCTTTTGATAACTCTTGATCCCCATTACCTTAAGAGTATACTAAGTGATTTTCAAGTCTCTAAATTAAAAGCTGTTGGAGGAGTTCGCTCAGATATGCAGGTTTGGTGTATTTCAGCCAATTTATGTGAAAGTTATTGCTGTTTGAAATTTGCGGTGAGAAGGCTAACTTTGAGGCCTGGTCCCGCCACTTCAACATACCCAAAAACTCACAATTTTGATAACTTTTAATCCCCAATGCCTTAACTACATACTGACCAAATATGAAGCCGATAGCTCAAAATCCCTAGGAGAAGTTCGTTAAAGTTCGACATGTATGAAAAGTGAAAAACGTCCAAAAATGACCCTTTGACCCAACATGGCCGACTTCCTGTTGGTTTTAGGGCATACCCCCAAGAGACTTTTTTTCATGATTTGGGGAGATCTAGCTATGCACCAAATTTCAACTCTCTAGGACGTACCAGTTGGCCCATCTCATTTTAGGGGGCGCTGTAAAGCCGTTTGGCCACGCCCATTTTCAATTCCCTTAAAAACCTTAGATTTCACTAGGGGGACAATTTTGGGTAAAGTTTGGTGAGTTTTTGAATATGTTTAGGCCCCCAAAAAGGCAATTAATTTGTCGCTTGAATAATAATAAGAAACGGAGCAATTACAATAGGCCCTTGCAGGCCTTCCTGCTTGGGCCAAATAATTCCGACAAAGAAACCTCTCAAATATCTTTAGAAAGGAGAAATCGCCTCACTCTTGAGAGGACATCTTAATATTCTGTCAGCTCATGTCAAAACAGTGTGAGCTATTTGCTGTTAAATTACACTGTTAATATACACCATATGACTCTTTGCTCAAACATATTCAGGTTTACAAGAAAAGGTAGGGAACTAAAACAGGGACTGGTATGTGTGTGAATGTAAGAGGATTTCAACAAAAAAGAAGTATGTTTAAAAAAAGCCACAGTATAGAGTACAATCTGGGCTTTGTTTTCGCCTGTTTTGATATGAACCCAGTCCAAACTAATTATGGACAAGTACAAGTTAGAGCAGCTCTACCTGATACAGTGTGGTGATATGGGAGATGGAGCCTGATTTAGCTCAACATACTTTTAACCCTGAGAGGAAATGTGGGACACAAAAGTGATCTGCTGATAAAACTGTCCATTAAAATCAAACAGACAGGAAGTCTTTCTCTTCTTTGGAAAACAGGGACAGGCACTGACTATTTGCTATTATACATGAATATGCTACAGCCGAACTTGAACAACAATGTTTGACTAACGTCTGCGACAACAAATGAGTTCTTGTTTTTTTCATTTTTATCAGAAAAATTTATTTTATTGGTTTTCTACATCAATAACATTGAACCGTTTTCATTTTAGTATAAATGTTATCTTTTTCCCCTATTAATGCACACCTAGTAAGCAAATTCCTGAAAAGAGCTTCAGCAACCAAACAAACTACATGGCTTAAAGGACTTTTTTACTCTTTGGATGTGTACCATTGTCTGTGTGTGAGGAGGCAGTAGTACAGTGAAGGAAAATATCCAGCCATCAGTTTGTGACCTTAAGTCCTTGTGCCTTTGAATTATGCAAGCAGAAAACAGTCTCAAGCATCACCTCTGAAAGGTTTTGGAGTGGCCAGGTCCAGATTGAAACTTAATTAAGATACTGTGGCATGACTTTAAACAGGCCATTCATGCTTAAAAACAATCCATACCACTTTTTCACCCATGCGATTCAGAACCAGTTGAACCGGTGTTTCCATCGACAAAAAGAGCTTCCAGGGTGCAAATTCTGATTCAACTCAGGCACCACAGCATACTTGGTTTTTTTGCATGATCCACAATGTTACTTGTGTGGGCAGGTCGAAGCTGCAGGCAAGTGCGAAGGCGAAGAATGTACCATATGAAGATTATTCATATGTTTGTGAAGACATGCTAAACACAAATTCTATAACTAACTACTTGTTTCTATTTTACTCGCAGATACTAAACATATGCAAATGAAAATATTGAGCACACTATTATTCTTGCACAGAGTCACCATCTCCTTTACCGTATTAACTGTATTTTATGGATGCTTTTTTTTTCTCATTAAAAGGAACATTGCGTAGCTAAGCAAGCTCTGATATTTCACTACAATACGTTCCCCCAGCATTGTGTAACGAGTGAACCAGGTCCCAAAGAAGTTCTTCATCTTCATCTACTTCAAAATCCACACTGCTGTCCGAACAATCTTCTACTTCGAGCTCACTGCCCTGCAAAATTGTTTCCAATGCTTCCAAAGTGCTTGTTTACCCTTCTGCAAAATAATAATGTTTCATGAAATTCATGAAAAACACACAAAACAAGCAAGCTTCGTGCATAGCAGTGTGTAAAACAAGCTGTGTGTAAAGCGAAAGTTACTACCACTTCTATAACCTTGGATACGCACGGCAATTACGTGACCGGAAACGTCATACGAAGGAGTGCACTGCATCCCCGCAAAAGGTGAGGTTCTCTAGTTTCCGTTGGTACCAAAAAAGAAGGGGTGGGGAAAAACATGTGTTTCCTGTAGCATTTAAGGTGTACTCAGATATCCCTGAAGGACCCCTGACCACCATCTTGTGGGTTTAATTGCTGTAAAACCAAAAGCATTTGTAAAAAACTAATTTAGCGAATTGCTTTGTAAACATTAAAGCCTCATTGTGGAGGATTTAGAAAACAAAATCTCGTGGTGTTTGGCTGACTTTTAGAGCCAGCGAAAAATGGGCCGCTCAAACGGTTGAGTTCGTCAGGCTTAACAGGTTAAGCTGATTGGACTCGAACATCCTGAAATCAGCAAAAGTCAGGCAAACACAAACACAAACCTGCACACTGCCCTGTGGATATGACAACCAGAGGTTTGGGCTTTAGGAGAAAACACCACAACATCCAGCAGATGTTACTTTGATTTAATATATTTCTTCTTGTTGTGTATCCATAAAAACGTCAGCGCTCTCAGTTGGACATAAGAGTCCAGATTGGCTGCTGTTTGTTTACATAAACCATTCTCTGCATACCTGCCAGAAATACAACAATGAAACTGAAACACCTGGTTTTAGACCACAATAATTTATTAGTATGGCGTAGGGCCTCCATTTGCGGCCAATACAGCATCTATTCGTCTTGGGAATGACATATACAAGTCCTGCACAGTGGTCAGAGGGATTTTAAGCCGTTCTTCTTGCAGGATAGTGGTCAGGTCACTACGTGATACTGGTGGAGGAAAACGTTTCCTGACTCTCTCCTCCAAAACACTCCAAAGTGGCTCAATAATATTTAGATTTGGTGACTATGCTGGCCATGGGAGATGTTCAACTTCACTTTCATGTTCATCAAACCAATCTTTCACCAGTCTTGCTGTGTGTATTGGTGCATTGTCATCCTGATTCACAGCACCGCCTTCAGGATACAATGTTTGAACCATTGGATGCACATGGTCCTCAAGAATGGTTCGGTAGTCCTTGGCAGTGACACGCCCATCTAGCACAAGTATCGGGCCAAGGGAATGCCATGATATGGCAGCCCAAACCATCACTGATCCACCCCCATGCTTCACTCTGGGCATGCAACAGTCTGGGTGGTACGCTTCTTTGGGGCTTCTCCACACTGTAACTCTCCCGGATGTGGGGAAAACAGTAAAGGTGGACTCATCAGAGAACAATACATGTTTCACATTGTCCACACCCCAAGATTTGCGCTCCTTGCACCATTGAAACCGACGCATGAGTGACTAAAGGTTTGGCTATAGCAGCCCGACCGTGTATATTGACCCTGTGGAGCTCCCGACGGACAGTTCTGGTGGAAACAGGAGAGTTGAGGTGCACATTTAATTCTGCCATGATTTGGGCAACCGTGGTTTTATGTTTTTTGGATACAATCCGGGTTAGCACCCGAACATCCCTTTCAGACAGCTTCCTCTTGGGTCCACAGTTAATCCTGTTGGATGTGGTTCGTCCTTCTTGGTGGTATGCTGACATTACCCTGGATACCGTGGCTCTTGATACATCACAAAGACTTGCTGTCTTGGTCACAGATGCCCCAGCAAGACGTGCACCAACAATTTGTCCTCTTTTGAACTCTGGTATGTCACCCATAATGTTGTGTGCATTTCAATATTTTGAGCAAAACTGTGCTCTTACCCTGCTAATTGAACCTTCACACTCTGCTCTTACTGGTGCAATGTGCAATCAATGAAGACTGGCTACCAGGCTGGTCCAATGTAGCCATGAAACCTCCCACACTAAAATGACAGGTGTTTCAGTTTCATTGTCCAACCCCTGTACATGTCATGGTCTTTTAGTTTTATAAACAGTTAATGTCCTGAGGCATTTATATAAAATAGCAGAGCAGCTACAAAATTATTTATGACTTTAAGTACCAAGCATTGACCAAGCAGCAACAATACTTAAACTTTGGATTTTGCAACTTTCACAATTTTATTCTTACACACAATAATACTTTTTAATGGCATGCACATCCTTCTGTCCCCCTTGGCTATGTGACTGTGGGCTCTGTAGGACAGAATTTCCCAGGAACCCTTTTTTAATTAGTGCTGAGAGAGTATCAGAGCAAAAGGAGTTTCTGCTGAACTGGAGTCTCTTTGTCTACATTAGGGCCTTCCGTGTCTTTTTAGGGCTCATATGTATAAAACCAAAACATACACCGTCACAGTTTTGTGGCTCGAATTACGTTTCTTGTTTTTAGTTCAAAGTATCCTAGAATTTTATCTGATGAGCTGTATACAGACCATACAGAGATGTGTAGAACTCCCATAAACGTCTTTATCACAGCATTTAACTGCTTTGAGATGGATATGGAAATGTTCCTGGAATGTGAGGCTGAGGTGCCAGTCACAAATTTAAAAAATGCTGACAAATATTTTAGAGACATAAACCCGGTACAGTGAGTTACAAGAGAATTGATAGCCCTTATTGATAGCCCTTATATTTTTATACATTCTGTCATGTTATAACTAGTGATGTGTCGGTCGCGAATGAAACGGCTCTCGGAGCTGTCTCTATAACTGTAACCTGGTGGTTGCATTGTTTATCAAACACTAAAATCGCGTGGAAAATGTGACTCTCTGTTTCCTGGCATCTTGGTCTTGCTGCATTCTAAATGAATAATTCATTTTGTGCCTATAATTGCAATATTGTGGGCAATAACAAACCACAAAAACTTAAGAGTCATTCGGGAACCAAAAGAGCCAGCTCCTTTCGGTAAGCCAAGCCAAAAGAATCTGTTCTCCAAAAGGAGCTGAAGGTTCCATTACTTGTTACAACCACAGACTCCAGGATATTCTATGTGATTGAAATGTGGACATTAATTACTTGTAGAACCTCCTTTTCCTTTCTTCAATTACAGCTGAAGGTCTTTTAAAACAAGGTGTAATTTTCTTTTGTGTTTGTTTTCTGTGTGGTTTATTATTGTTAGTATGATCTTGCCTTATCCTGTTAATTATTGTCATTAGGGTCTTTTCATATTGGTTCATTCCTTTATGTTTAGTTGCTAATTTCCTGTGTTTTTTCCTCTGTATATTTCAGTTTGTTCCTTCATGTCAGTTTCAGGCGTTTACAATTTTTGATTTGTAGATCCTTTTGTGTCTTGTTCAGCTCCCTGTGTGTTGTCTGTGTTGATTAGTCTCCCTCCCTCAGTTCCCCTGCTCAGTACTCTCCCACAACTGGTCACTGATTTGAATCCCCTGGTTTCTGTGTCACATATCCTCTGTATGTGAAGCCCTTGGTTTCCTTTGATCAGTACTGGGTTCTTCTGTTTCATTCCCTCCTGCTTGATGTCCTGTTCTTTTTGTGCCATAAACTGTAAGTTCCTGTTTTTTAATCAAATCATTTTTTCACTCTTCATGCTTTCAGTCTGCCTGCACTTGGGCGCATTACTACCACAAAACATGACACTACCAGCTTTGTACTAGGATGATGTGTTCAAAGTGTTGTACAAAGTAACTTTCCCCCACACATTGCATTTGGTATGTAGGACAAAAAGTAAATTTTTGGTCTCATCTGACCAGAGCACCTTCATCCACATGTTTGATTTGTCTCCCAATTAGCAAACTGACATCTTCTTGCCACTCTTCCATAAAGACTAGATCTAATTAATAGTTATTCTGCCAACAGAATCTCCCAATTGAGCAATGGATCACCTCTTTGGACTATGAATACTTTCGTAAGACACTGTTGGATTTACTCCTTTACTAGTCCTTTTACAGTTTTTAATTTAGAACAAAACAGAACAATAACCCAGTACACTAGAGAAAGCTTACTGAAGATTTTTTTTCTACTTTATTTTGTTGTGATAAAACAAATTTTCCCTATCTGCAGGCCCTGACATGATCTGCAGATGTTTAAGATTTGTTTTGGATTGTTCTCTCTGATCATTATTGTTTATGCTCTCCACGTGGGGAGTATAGTTCATTCTTTAGATTTTGATTTTTACTTATTCTTAGATTTATGTTTATGGTGCATTTTAGTCCTGTTACTTTTAAAAAAATTGTCCATTGGATTTATTGTGTCTTTGTATCTCTGTTTAGTTACAATCACATTTTGTTTCCACTCTCTGCCACTTCCACCATTGTCAGCCTCTTTCAGTCCACCTGTTTCGTGCCGGTCAGTCTCTTTGTTTTCATCTGTGCCATGCTCTTTATATACTCTACCATTCTGTTTATTACTCACAGATACATATTGTTTTCCATGCTAAGCCTGCCCATGCTTATGTCTGTTTCTGCTCTATCCCCATGCCTCATTTTCCTCATGCCTGTTTTTGTATGTTCTTTTTTTGTTTAACATTAAATATTTCCTACTCACCGTTCCCACCAGCCTGTCTACAGTTGAGTCCTACTCCAAGAGCCTTTGGTGACAGGCCCATTATTCTCACATCAAGGAGAAAAGATAATATTTAATGACATTAACATCATCATCTGACAAAAAATGTGTACAGATGCTTCCATCAGAGCTGACTCACAGGTAGAGGGTCTGAAGTGCTGTACAAAGGAAAAATGGGATAAACTCTGGAATCAAGGATAAAGTAAAGTGGAACTTAGGAGGACATAGGCTCTTCATCCACTTCCATGATCTCCACAGCCTTGTTGTGTCATGATCCTTAGGTTTTGGTTTCCATTTGCGTTTGTGTTCTCATCCTTTCCTTGTTAATTTATGTTTTTCAGTTTTTGCCATATTTAGTGTCCATTATTGTTAGAAAGGTGTTGCCTCATTAGTTCATTCCTGTGTGTTTAGTTTTCAAGTTTATTCTTGTTTACTTTGTCATTTAGACTAGTTCCTGTTTGATCTCTTTTAGATATTTCTCCAGGGCTTCTTTGTATCTCAGTTCAGATTCTTTCAGGATAATTAGTCTCCATCCCTTAGCTACCTGCTTTCACTCTGCCTCATCTGTTCCATATTTTCCTCTGAAACCTCACACCTGTCTTTCACCACTGTCTCAGTATTTAAGCTCCTGATTTCCCATTGTTCATTGCCAGATTCTTCCGTTTTACTGCCATGTCCTCTGATTATCCATCGGGTCTGCTTGTTTCTCCACCTGCGGTTTAAATCCTGTTCTCCCTGTGCCACACTATTCTGTAAGTTTCCGTTTTTATTATTAAAGAACTCTCCACCAGTTTTATGTCTCTTCTAAAAACCTACAAACATGACAGGTAGGTGGACCCAGCAAACTCCAGTTCACTCTCCAGAGCATCTTCGGTGGATTTGGATATCTCTAAGTCACCCTGCCAAAACCTAGACAGTAAAATACCCTATGTTTGTGTTCAATTTATAACTCATCTTGGTCTCGTAGTAGTAATTAGCTTCCCCAGTACTTATACTCCTGGTCTCTTCTCAGTCATTGTCAGATTTTCGGTTTCCCAATATTTCTTCCTGTTTTGCCATGATCATTAGTTCTTCTGCTTTTCTTCTTTTATTGAAATACACCTACCCTAAACGACCACGCCTGCCTCCAGCCGGCATATAGCTTCTCCACTATATCATAACATGAGATCATAGTATTTCTACTAAATACGATCATGCTGTGAGAATCTCATACTGGCTCAAGCCTTGTATTGCAATATTTATTTATGAAGATATTTGACTGCCTTGCCTTTTGACTTGATATTGCCATTGATTGAATGGATACTATCCAACAATTTTAGAAACTGCTTATTTGTTTAGCTTTCCATGGAGCATCATAAACAGACACAAATAAAAATGGCCAACCGCTAATATTTGCGATGTTACTACAATGGCACCAAACAACAGGAATAAAATGTCAGTGGTTGGCCATTTCTAGGTAGGTTTGCAGTTGTGCCATATTTGTTCAAAGCATATAATCGGACCTTGCTTTAGTCTTCTGTCTGCTGTGTTCCTTGGTCTTCATGATGCTGTTTGTTCATTAATGTCCTCTAGCAAACCTCAGAGGCCTACACAGCTGGATTTATACTGAGATTAAATTACATACAGCTGGACTAACTAATTGTTTTTTAAAGGCAATTGCTTGCACTGAATTCTGTTTAGAACTATCAGAGTAAAGAGGGCTAAATATCTTCCACTTCTCAACTTTGCACTTTCCTTGTGGTGGCCTATTACATAAAATACCAAAAAACATGCATTCAATTTTGCGGTTGTAATGTGATACAACGTGACATGGATCAAGCGATATGGATGCATCTGCAAGGCACTATGGCAGATGTTCATATTATAAAAGATGCCCAAGTAGGTCGCACTTACTGGCCCACAGAGAACTGAGAGGATGGGAAAGCTAAAACCCTGAGGAGCGGTTCAAAAAACAAAGACCCCTGCAGTTCTGGAAAGGCATCAAAGCACTAAAAGACTGCAAAGGCAGAACCCCACCATTAGCAATAACAGTGTTCTTCCTCACTCCCTAAGCCAGGTGAATGTGCTCTGATCTCGGATTGTAAACTTTCCTAGCAACATGTGTTCCAGATAGCTTCCTTCACCTACAACTGCATCCCTACCCACTCATCAAACCCTGTTGTGTAGGTTACAGTTAAAGCCGCTGAGAGTGTTTAATGTAAACCAAAAAACGGAACCACAGAGAAAAGGTAACGTCTGTTCAACTGGGATCTATCCTCCTTTCCACCAACGGTGACTTTGTGGAGAGACTTTCCAGGCTTAAATTACTGAGATTCAACACAACAAAGAAGCTCTTATGAACTTTCAACAATATACCTATTGAAGAAAACTCAGCTGAGACCTTTCTGCATGAGGAAACCTAAACAAGCACAGTTTCCTGCAGATGCTCCTTAAGAATTCACAGAATGTCCAGAAAAATGTAGGAAACATTGGGAGGGGCGGGATCCCACCCGGGATCCCACCCAGGATATAGTTTTTTGTTCCCCTCCAGTAACAGAAGGACATTGATCCCAAACTCCACACCAATAGAAGGAAAACAGTGTTCAGTGACAATTACCTTTTATCTGCATATAGGCTCGGTTTCTGCTGCAATTACTCATGCATCTTCTGTTTTGTATGCTGACCTAGATATTAATCAAAAATATTCCTATGTTCCCCGCATTTTAGGAATCAGAGGTCAACATCCAATTCAGGTGTATCATCATTTTACTAAGCAGGCAACCAGAAGTGTGTTCTATACAGTTACTGTGCAATATGAAGCCAAATATTTTCATTTAAATGAACACTGCATGGTACATAAACAGGAAGGAAAAAACGTATATGCTCTTTTGTTTTACATTTTAGGGTTTGATATATTTAGAACTAAAAAAACCTGGTCTTTACTATATTCTATAAGTATTTAAGTCCCATCAAGTGTACAGAAGCATAAAACAGATGACAAGTTTTCATCCTTCCACAATTGTGCTAGACAGTTAGTGGGTGCATTATGGCCAAATGTCTCTACTTTGATCATCTGTAGGACATTGTTCCAGGAGTCTCGTGGTTCATTCAGATGCAGCTTTGCAAGTCCAACCAGCAACTGATTGGAACAACAAAGCAGCAGGAGCAGAGGAAAAAAAAGCTTGAATGGAAAAGATCACAGAAGAATCTGGCTAGAAGGTAATGAAACAGACTGGCTTTAAACTGCTGGGGTGGTGATTGAATGACATGAAAACTGTGTGAGCAAAGCAAAGCATCTGGATGAGGAACTAAACTGAACAGTTGGGGGGGAAAGTGATGGACCCTAGAATGAACCAAAATTAAGGAAATGATCAAGGAACAAACTCAAGGATGAATCGAGGACATTTACTAGTAAAACATGACACTTCCTGTTCTATGTGGGCAGAGCTAAAGTGATGTCACCAAATGTCCCTTCGAATGTGTTGTGCAGTGATCTTGAAGGATGCTCAGAAAGTTTGGTACAACTCTGACCTTGTGTGTGGAAGTTAATGAACTTTCACCTTTTCTGGTGAGAAGTCAGATTTTGAAGCTTGGCCACACTGAGCGTGCAGATGCATCCATACCTCTTGATCCGTGTCATGCCATATGTTGATGCAGAAAAAGCTTCTGATAACTTTTGATTCCCAATGCCTTAAGACTAGGGCTGACTGTTTAATGCTTCTAGCAAGCATTGTGGATAAATTATGCCATACCCACCCAATCTTTTGCTGGCTATCTGTTTGGGGCTGGATTAATATCTATCATATTGAATTTGGTGCAGATTAGATGATATATGAGGAAATTAGCGCCAAATGTATGGCCATGGTGTGACCTTAGACTTCACCACTCCAACACAGCCACACCCTCCAATGAAAGTCTCTGTATTGGAAACCAAGTGAGACCAACTTGTTATATGTCTTCTGACACAGTTTCAAGTGCATTAGGTCAAAAGGGTCAGAGGGTCAGGTACTGTTTCAAGTGAAAAAAGTGACTTCCTGTTCTCAGAGGGTGAGGCTTAGATGATGTCAGTGTATGACCATATGGTATCGTCGGGGACCCAAAATGGATCAATCACACAGACTTCGGTATAATTCTTCCTTTCTACGTGAAAGGTACAGCATTTAGAATTTTTTGACGCAAAGGCAAAGTTTGAGGCCAGGCTATGCCCCGTAGACATGATCAAAAACCGAATTTGAAGTCTATACCTCAAAATCCCTCAGATAAGAGTTTGTCAACGTTTGACGTGTAAATTCTCAAAAACCCTCAGAGATTACTTGTCTATCTTGTCTTTAAGGGTTCTACCTGTGCAATAAATTTCAAATGTCTATGTTATACCAGTTGGCCTGGCTGAGTTTAGGGGGCGATCTGTGTGGCCATGCCACTTTATACAGCTTGACAGGCTAAAATGTCACTAGGGCAACAATTTTGTGCAATGTTTGGAGAGTTTTTGTACATGTTTAGGCCTCCAAAAAGCCACTTTATATTGGGGAGAGTAAAAAACATTCCAATTCCAGTAGGCCTAAAAAGAAAAAACTCACCAAATAAGACAAATAAAATAAACGTATTTCGGCATTAGAAACACTGGAAGTTGTAACACTCTCATTCCTGTCCACCACTCTGACATTCGTTCTGAAATCTGCCCAAGATGCTTTTGCTGTTGTGGAAAGTGCTAGCATGAGATGAAATGTTGCCATGAGATTCAGTCTTGGTTCTGAGGAAATTGATGTTCCCATTTTTTTGCAGTACAAATAACAACCTGCTAAATTGTAATTGGTCAAACTGGTGCTGAAGACACGAGAACGCATTCAAGTGTTCAGTTAGTCTTTCATAATGATGAACTGAAGTTCTGTTATTCTAGATATGCTACAGAAGAAAGATTAAACCTTCAGACAGATGTTCTACAGATTAGGTACCAAACCTGAATGTAGCGTCCAGATCGTTCTACACTTGGTCTTCAAACTTTAGTATTGGTGCTATGGGGTATTAGCTGCCACAATTTGCACTCATAGGTTTTAGAATAGCCCCTTCCCCTTTTCTCCCAGATTTGCAGCAAGTTGTTCAAGACATTTGTGTTCAGTCTGCTCATTTGGGCCCACAAAAAAACATCAACTTCAGCAATTTGGTTGTTCATTTGGACTCTTTCAGTCTGCCTTATTGCTCTGATGAGCTGTTTTAAGTTTGGTGAATGTACACCTGTTGAAAGTAATGTGCATTCATCCAACTTGTCCTTAAACCTTTAGCATTACTTCCTCAAAACTAAATCCCCTTCTCAGCTAATGCCAACACAAATATTTTTTCTTTAGGTACCGTATCCGTTTCTATTTTTACTACTAAAGTTAATAATAGTGATAGATGTTTATTTTACAAGCTTATGATTCCTTTTCAGAACAGAATACAGCCAAACTGAAAATAACCAGAGTTTAGGTGTTTATATGCAGACTAAAAATAGTGTCCTTTGTTTTATATTTAATGTGTTACACTAAGGTGACTCAGTGTTCTGCTCCCACACAAATATTTAAAATTTATCCAGCAACAGGTGACCATGCTGAAATACTTGATCTCATAAAGGATAGTTTTAGCTCATTTTTAAAACTTATTTTAAACTAGCAACTCTTTGAATGTGTAGATTCTACACATTGCTTTAGAGCATGTTTCTCATCAACTTACACATTCATACCAAACTTTCTGTTATACATTTCAAGACTAACCATAAAGCTATTTATAGAGAGTGGGGGATCCAGTTGCCAGATCTTCCAACTGGAAGTCAAGACCTGGACTTTAAGCCTCTCTGCTAAAACAACGTTGTGGAAAAAATTGTATTTAACATAGAAAGAAATCAATGATCATCACTCAGTTGGATTTATTGGTTTTAACCCTGCAAGGGAGAACAATTTACAGCATCAGACATGTGCTTAGGAGTTGGACCGAATCTGTTCTGACCAGCCAAAAAGAAACGCCTCCCTATATCACAGCATTACAAGATGAAACCCCCATGAAGCCTGGCCTCCCTTAGGAGATGCTGAGGTCAGATCTGTTGTAATTCTTGCCCAGATGTGTTGGCTACCCTGCACCAAGTTCTTCCATTATCTTGTATTTCACAGACCCAGAATCATCTGCATAACATAACTAAAACAGAGCGGTTTGCAGAGCCATTTTCCTGATCCGTGACATAAAATATACAGCAGTGAGGACCAGCATGAGAGAGCTGGGGGGATACGAAAACTTTTGTCAGGTCAGGCAGTGTATCAGCTCAGAAAACAAAGGCACTTTCTACATTTTCATCAACAACAACCTGCTATTGTGCCCATTTATTTTTGTACTATCAGGAATTGAGACAGTGCTTTGGAAAAACATTTACTCTCCTCTGCTCTTCTCCCTGTACACCAACAGCTGCACCTCCAGTCACCAGTCTGTCAAGCTTCTGAAGTTTGCGGACGACACCACCCTGATCGGACTCATCTCTGATGGTGACGAGTCCGCGTACAGATGGGAGGTGGACCATCTGTTGGACTGGTGCAGCCAGAACAACCTTGAGCTCAACGCTCTAAAGACAGTGGAGATGGTTGTGGACTTCAGGCAGAACCCAGCCCCACCTGCCCCCATCACCCTCTGTGACTCCACAATTGACACTGTGGAATCTTTCCGCTTCCTGGGAACCATCATCTCCCAGGATCTCAAGTGGGAGCCAAACATCAGCTCCCTCATCAAGAAAGCCCAGCAGAGGATGTTCTTCCTGCGGCAGCTGAAGAAATTCAACCTGCCAAAGACTATGATGGTGCACTTCTACACAGCCATCATTGAGTCCATCCTCACCTCCTCCATCACCATCTGGTACGCCGCTGCTACAGCCAAGGATAAGGGCAGGCTGCAGCGTGTCATTCGGTCTGCTGAGAAGGTGATTGGCTGCAGTCTACTGTCGCTCCAGGAACTGTACACCTCCAGGACCCTGAAGCGGGCAGGGAAGATTCTGGCTGATCCCTCCCACCCCGGTCACAGACTCTTTGAAACTCTCCCCTCTGGCAGGAGGCTGCGGTCCATCCGGACCAAAACCTCACGCCACAAGAACAGTTTTTTCCCATCTGCCACCAGCCTTGTTAACAAAGCCCGGAAACCACCCTGACACTCTCCCTGGGTGGAACGCTTCTTTGGGTCTTCTCCACACCGTAACTCTCCCGGATGTAGGGAAAACAGTAAAGGTGGATTCATCAGAGAACAATACATGTTTCACATTGTCCACAGCCCAAGATTTGCGCTCCTTGCACAATTGAAACCGGCGTTTGGCATTGGCATGAGTGACCAAAGGTTTGGCTATAGTAGCCCGGCCGTGTATATTGACCCTGTGGAGCTCCCGACGGACAGTTCTGGTGGAAACAGGAGAGTTGAGGTGCACATTTAATTCTGCCGTGATTTGGGCAGCTGTGGTTTTATGTTTTTTGGATACAATCCAGGTTAGCACCCGGACATCCCTTTCAGACAGCTTCCTCTTGTGTCCACAGTTAATCCTGTTGGATGTGTTTCATCCTTCTTGGCGGTATGCTGACATTACCCTGGATACTGTGGCTCTTGATACCTCACAAAGACTTGCTGTCTTGGTCACAGATGCGCCAGCAAGACGTGCACCAACAATTTGTCCTCTTTTGAACTCTGGTATGTCACCCATAATGTTGTGTGCATTTCAATATTTTGAGCAAAACTGTGCTCTTACCCTGCTAATTGAACCTTCACACTCTGCTCTTACTGGTGCAATGTGCAATCAATGAAGACTGGCTACCAGGCTGGTCCAATTTAGCCATGAAACCTCCCACACTAAAATGACAGGTGTTTCAGTTTCATTGTCCAACCCCTGTATGTAAGCTGTCATTCATTTGCATTCAGTCCCAGTCTCAGTTCAATCTCAGTATCAATGTTTTGTTGGTTGTTGGTTTATTTATTATGCTATTTGTTGGAACAAATAGAATCATGAAGACCAGGGAAAACAACAGACAAATCAGAAAGAACTCTGAAGCCGGGTTACGTTGTAAAACAAAATCCCAGGAACTGAATATCTTAATAAGCCCTGTTCAATCCATCATCTGAAAAAAGAAAACAGTACCACTTAAATGCAAACTATGAGAAATAGTTGACAACCTAAACTGGCAAGGAGAGCATTAATTAGAGAAATAACCAAGAGGCCCATGCTAACTACAGAGGAGTTGAACAGATCCACAGCTAAGGTGAGAGAATTAGTTTACAGAACTGTTAGTTGTGCAATGTAAATTTCTGACCTCTATTGAAGATTGGCAAACAAAAAAGCCTAAAGAAATCCCTTTAAGAGGTGGAGCATGGTGTAGCTGTGGAGAGAGAACCCCATATACGCATGGTATTAGTTCACGATGCAGCCATCGGGTTCGATTTCTGACCTTGGGTCCTTTGTTGCATGTCTACCTTCATTCTCTTTTTGCCCATTGTCTGTCCGATTGCTGCAGATCTGTAAAGGTTTGTCACACACCATGTAGGGAACACAACAAACATTTGAAAGAAGGTGCTCAGATGAGACAAAAATGTACACTGTGTGCGGTGGAAAAACCAACATTGCAGATAAGCCTGAACAAATCACCAATATGGTGGTGGTGGCAGCATCATACTGTGGGGATGCTTTTCTTCAATAGGGACAGAGTAGGACTTGGGTCTACAAAGTATTGATCACGGGCGCCTGAAAACAAATTTGCATCACACTACAAAAACATCGAAGACTATGGAGCTTTTTTCTTCCATTTCACAAGTTTGCAATACTTTGGGATGGACTATCACAGGAAACCACGACAAAATACATTGAGGTTTATGGTTGTGATGTAACAAAATATGGAAAAGTTCAGGTTTTGTGAATGCTCTTACAAGGCACTATTCATTGCGGAATACAGCAACATCACAGTGTTTTGTGAAAAGCTCATGAAAAAAATTGCTGATTTTATGTACCAGTCCCAGCCACTGATGGTTTCTATTACTTTCACTATAAGATGTTGTCTTAGGGCTTCATTCACTGTTTCTCTGTTTTCTCCTACTGTTTACAAACCCACTTGTTTGAGGTCAGGCTAAAGAACCCTGCATGGAGGATCTGGCATGCAATAGAGCATGTATAATAATAAACCAATTTCCTGCATTACATCATGCAGAGTTCTGCATTGTCAGCAAATCACACTAAACATAGTAGACACTGTACATCGTAGTGGGTGGTGCAAAAATGAAACACAGATGTCATATTGTTCTGCACTAACATTGGGTTTTAGTTTTGCAACCATCCCACAGTTTCATTTGAGATTCAAGCTACACTACCACATCATAATGACTGCCTTGTCATTATTTTGAGTTTGGTGTGCAGAGATATAAAAGAGGGGCAGATTTGGTTGAAACCATTGTCTAAGGATCAAGGTGACTTTGTTAGTACACAAAGACTGGCGACCATTAAAATTCACGAGTTCATTATATAAAAAGCACATATAGAGCAGTAAAATTAAACATACCCTCCCTTACAGTTATATTCTTTTTGTTTTTTTTGCCACATTTAAATGTTTTAGATCATCAAACAGATCTTACTATTGTACAAAGACAACTGGAATAAGTACAGAATGCAACTTTCATCTGATGATTTCATTTTAAAAAGTTATACAAACCCACCTGGCACTAGGTGAAAAGAAATTGCCCCTTAAAACCTAATAATTTGTCTTTTACTTCACTGTTAAGGGCTTTTTGTCCACTTTTCTATGCAGAACTGTTATAATTCACACATTGGAGGGTTTTCAAGTGTGAATGGAATATTTAAGATCGCGCCATAGTATTGCAGTCAGTTTACATTTTGGACTTGTACTAGGCTACTCCAAAACTTTCATTTTGTTTTTCTAACCAGGTGGCTTCTAACCAGGTGGCAAGGCCCTGAAGTATGGGAACTGCTGTAACCTTCAGCGAGGCCCTGAAGAGCAGGTGCGCGCAATGCTGGAACCCTCGGCGAGGACCTGAAGAGGGGTGAGCTAACCACTGGAACCCTGAGCTGAAGCGCTGAACTGACCCTCTGTGGAACGTTGAAACGTCAAGCTGACCCTCGGAGGCACGAGCTAAAGCAGAGGCATGTTTTCTGGAGATGTGGAGACACAAGCTCAACTGCAGAAAACTGAACAGGACTTGAAGAAAACTCTTTCTGATAAATACCACTGGAGGGCGATGAAGGACCCGTAGCCACAGCTAGCGAACAGGAGGAACCAGAAGCAAACACTGAAAACCAGAGAGTATAAGTACAGAGAGAGAGTGAAAAATGACCCAATGGAGCTAATCACAAGGGAATCAGAAGCTGGTGGATAAGGGACTGAAGGCAACTCAGGGAGAGTGGCTAATTAACATAGATGAGCAGGGAGTCTAGGGAGGTAACAGAAAAACATGTGTGAACAGAAATAAGTAAACAATGAGACTACCAAAACAACATAAGCAGGGAGAAAACATCTAACCAAGGAATCCAGGGAAGTAACAAACATCTAAACAACAGAATGAATTTAAAAAACCTGAATGAACTGAAATAAAGCAAGTGACGAACATGGCAGTGTAGAGAAAGTAAACAGAACTCAAAACCTAAACACAGGCAGATCCTGGCAGTCTCAAGCTGACCTCATATTTTCTGGGCCACAGTACTTTGCTATTTTTAATGTCACCACAACAGTGACTGACGAGCAGTATGTTTTCTGCTGTTAACATACAATAATACAGTATATGCGTTGTAGCCCTCAGTGAGTTTGTACACACAGATCTGGTAGATGTACTGCTGCTCTGCATCCATATCAAACACAAAGTTGTACATAAAGGCCTTGTCCTTTCCCAGGAGGACTTGTGGTTCTCTGGTTGAAGACTAGCATGCACACGTAGCAGCCCTCGATCTTCTCATAGGCCATCTGAGGACGACTCCTAAAAGATAGAAGGACAAAAAAATGTATACAGAAATAAAAGAATGGGGACATTTATGACAAGTTGATACATTTAAATGTGGAAATTTGGTACCAGACAAACTGATGAAAGCTGAGTCTAAAGTGTTTTAAGAAATCACACAGATGAAACAAGATCATTTACAGGTCCTTCTCAAAATATTAGCATATTGTGATAAAGTTCATTATTTTCCATAATGTCATGATGAAAATTTAACATTCATATATTTTAGATTCATTGCACACAAACTGAAATATTTCAGGTCTTTTATTGTCTTAATACGGATGATTTTGGCATACAGCTCATGAAAACCCAAAATTCCTATCTCACAAAATTAGCATATTTCATCCGACCAATAAAAGAAAAGTGTTTTTAATACAAAAAACGTCAACCTTCAAATAATCATGTACAGTTATGCACTCAATACTTGGTCGGGAATCCTTTTGCAGAAATGACTGCTTCAGTGCGGCGTGGCATGGAGGCAATCAGCCTGTGGCACTGCTGAGGTCTTATGGAGGCCCAGGATGCTTCGATAGCGGCCTTTAGCTCATCCAGAGTGTTGGGTCTTGAGTCTCTCAACGTTCTCTTCACAATATCCCACAGATTCTCTATGGGGTTCAGGTCAGGAGAGTTGGCAGGCCAATTGAGCACAGTGATACCATGGTCAGTAAACCCTTTACCAGTGGTTTTGGCACTGTGAGCAGGTGCCAGGTCGTGCTGAAAAATGAAATCTTCATCTCCATAAAACTTTTCAGCAGATGGAAGCATGAAGTGCTCCAAAATCTCCTGATAGCTAGCTGCATTGACCCTGCCCTTGATAAAACACAGTGGACCAACACCAGCAGCTGACACGGCACCCCAGACCATCACTGACTGTGGGTACTTGACAATGGACTTCTGGCATTTCCTTCTCCCCAGTCTTCCTCCAGACTCTGGCACCTTGATTTCCGAATAAAATGCAGAATTTGCTTTCATCCGAAAAAAGTACTTTGGACCACTGAGCAACAGTCCAGTGCTGCTTCTCTGTAGCTCAGGTCAGGCGCTTCTGCCGCTGTTTCTGGTTCAAAAGTGGCTTGACCTGGGGAATGCGGCACCTGTAGCCCATTTCCTGCACACGCCTGTGCACGGTGTGCTGTGGATGTTTCTACTCCAGACTCAGTCCACTGCTTCCGCAGGTCCCCCAAGGTCTGGAATCGGCCCTTCTCCACAATCTACCTCAGGGTCCGGTCACCTCTTCTCGTTGTGCAGCGTTTTCTGCCACACTTTTTCCTTCCCACAGACTTCCCACTGAGGTGCCTTGATACAGCACTCTGGGAACAGCCTATTCGTTCAGAAATTTCTTTCTGTGTCTTACCCTCTTGCTTGAGGGTGTCAATAGTGGCCTTCTGGACAGCAGTCAGGTCGGCAGTCTTACCCATGATTGGGGTTTTGAGTGATGAACCAGGCTGGGAGTTTTAAAGGCCTCAGGAATCTTTTGCAGGTGTTTAGAGTTAACTTGTTGATTCAGATGATTAGGTTCATAGCTCGTTTAGAGACCCTTTTAATGATATGCTAATTTTGTGAGATAGGAATTTTGGGTTTTCATGAGCTGTATGCCACAATCATCCGTATTAAGACAATAAAAGACCTTAAATATTTCAGTTAGTGTGCAATGAATCTAAAATATATGAATGTTAAATTTTCATCATTACATTATGGAAAATAATGAACTTTATCAAAATATGCTAATATTTTGAGAAGGACCTGTATAGCAGACAAACTGTATTTAGAAAATTATGTATTTAGAAAAACATGAATATGGCTGCATGGTGGTGCAGTTGGTAGCACTGTTGCCTTGCAGCAAGAAGGTCCTGGGTTCAATTCCCAGCCTGGGGTCCTTCTGCATGGAGTTTGCATGTTCTCCCCGTGCATGCGTGGGTTCTCACCGGGTATTCCGGCTTCCTCCCACAGTCCAAAGACATGCCTGTTAGTTTAATTGGTAACTCTAAATTGCCCTTAGGTGTGTGAATGAGTATGTGCATGGTTGTTTGTGTGTTGCCCTGCGATGGACTGGTGACCTGTCCAGGGTGTACCCTGCCCATTGACTGCTGGAGGTAGGCACCAGCTCCCCGTGACCCACTATGGAATAAGTGGTAGAAAATGACTGACTGACTGAATATCTCAAGACCTGACCAAATGGCTAAAGGTTGTTTCTAAATAAAGGTATTAACTAAAAGAAAATACAGCAGAAACATTTTTTAAACCTTTATTTGAAAATGTGCACCAAACGGTACATTTAACTAACAGTACAAAAGTTATGTTGTCCAGGAAATGAGATAAGATGTATTTGTGGTCTTACTTGGTTTCAAAGGTCTGGAGGACTTAATGCCATATATCTGAAGCTGGCAGAAGCCAATGTGGATGGGTCTTGTGATCTCTGTGTTTGTCCTTTTTGTGAGGTGGATTTGCAGGCAGAAGGCAGACAGGCAGGTGAGTCTTTTCCAGGAACAAGGTGAGGTCCAGCAGACTGAAGGAGGGCCTCCAAGAGGTGGCAAGGAGGTTGTCATGGAAGCCAGTGAGGAAGGAGCTGGTAGACAAAGTCGACAGACACCAGAAAGCTCTAGTATCAAGAAGCAAAAAGCAACAGGTAAGGATTAAAGATGGGAACAGTCTCAGAAGCTAGAAAGCCAGTTTATAACAGAAATGTGGAGAACAAACTAGCAACTCTCTCTTGCCTCAGCCAGAGTTTTGAGCTGCCTCCCGATGAGCTTGCTAAGCTACAGCTGTGGGCAGCCACGCCTGCCTGCCGTACTTGCAGAGGACTGTGAAGCCAGCAACACACACACATACAATAGATCTGCACTCAGCCTAGCAGATATGACATGGACATTTTTCTTAGCTATTTAAAGATGACCAGTCCCGTTCTTTAGCCATTTTTTTGGCGATAGAGAAGGGCCATAGGGTAACCTGAGGATGTGTTCCAATGGATGCAGTTAAGTAAATCAGGACGATTTACGGCTGCCACTATTTGTAGATGTTTAGGTTTTTGTTTCTCTTTCTAGGTTGTTTTCAGCATCTCTTTATTATTTTTGAGTCTTGTTTCTGATCATTATTGTTAATGTTCTCCAGGTGGTGTTTTATTAGTTCATTCCTTTGGGTTTGGTTTCTTACTTTTTTCTTGTTTTCTGTTATGGTGCATTTTAATGTATATTATATCTGTTAGATTAGTTCCAGTATTTCTGTTAATCTCATTCATGTTTATTTGTTTGTACACTGTGCCATACCCATTGGGCAATCAGCTTCATTTAGTCTACCCGCATCATGCCTATCAGCCTACCAGTCATACCTGTGCTGTACACTATAAATACAGATTGCATTGCACTCTGCTGGAGAATCCTGTTCTATATATGTCTAGTCTGTGCATGTCCGTGCCTGCTTCTGTTGCCGTATTCCGTAAGTTGTATGCTTTAACTTTTTATTCATTAAACTTTTCAACTCATCATGCTGCTTCTGCCTGCCCGTCTGCATTTGGGCCCTGTCCAAGAGCCTTCCTGACAACAGCTGAGGAGGAGAGCAAACAAGTAGGTGGAGGTAAAGTGAATAATTATTACAGGGAACTAAACTAACCACAAAGGAAACTACAAACCAGGGGAGAATATATAATAACACTGATCTAAGAGGATAAACTAAAATACAGAAAACAGAACACATAAAAATAAGTAAGAAACTAAACCTAAAGGAATGAACCTATAAGGTAACATTGCCATATCCATGGGGCTATGTGCAGGTGTTGTGTGCATGTGTGCCTGACGTCCTTTTATTACAGGAAGTGATGGACAGGTGTGTTCTCTCAGCTGGATCTTGCTAAGGTCCATCAGGAGGAGCATTTAGAGAAGTGGATCTCCTGAGGTAGATGCCAGATTGTTCTTGTTCATCAACTTGTGAATATATTGCTTCTCACGTTACTAGCTTACCTTCGTGTTGTCCTTCCATGAAGCCATCACCCCCTTCCCGTTTCAAGATTCCAGTCCTCTGCCTCATCAATTCCAAAGTTTATTGGAGAACTGACCCCAGCATCCCCACCGCAAATCTCATCACTGCTCCTCTGACTGCTCCTCTTGATGCACTTTCTGGACACGTTCACAATCCATCATCATCACTCACCTGCCTGTCCACCCTCCAACACTCCACCGTCATCTGCATGTGTTCCCTAAAAGGAAACACAAGAATCATATCAGCCCGAACCGCTTACCACAGCCTGCCAACCTGAGCCTCTGTGGATATATTCACCTTCTTCCTGGATACTTCACTTCCTTGACAGAAGTTAGACTTCCACTTCTTCTCTGCAGTGATTAATTGGTTATCAGATCTCATTCCCTTCAACAACCACTTACCTCTCCTCCCTGTTGTCATCCTGGAATCCTCCCCTTGACAATCACCTTTTTAACAACAATGAACACAGTGAAATTAACTGAATATACAGATACCTTTTGAACATTAATAATCAAGGAAATTATCAAAGCGCAAACACAAATGGAATCGAAAACTCAAACACCCAAGCATCATAACACAAGAAAAATATGTTAAAATTGGAACTTAGCAACCTCTTCTAACAACTCACTCACAATGTGGTGAAGATCTGTGTATTTTCACGCATGATGGAGCACAGAGTCACAAGGTATAAAGTATCGGAGGCTTGAAAAGATGCTTTCCAACTCTGCATGCCCACTCTGTCCATCTCATTTAACCTGCATGATGCATCACCTGTTTTTTCCATTTATTTGCTACAGAGCAGCACATTGAAAACTATTTGTTCCATTGATTTCCTTTTTATGTATTTTTCTGACCACCTTAAAATGTAAAATCAACATCAGCTTACCTTGTGTAATGTATATACTACTTTCTTTGCTCAAAGTGTTAAAACTGCCTGTCTACAGCTTGGAAGTGAGCTAATTGCTGTAGTTAGGATAATGTGAGAAAGTCAAGTGGTCTCCAAGTTGACTGTATGTAGAAATATGTGACAGTGTGAGTTCTGTTTTGGTTCCCTATGTACAAAATTTTGCTGTTATATAAACTGAGATAAGGTCACTATTTTTCCTGAATTGGACAATATGCCCTCAGTTCTCCGTTGCCCACTGCAAGTAACTGAAATCTGACTTTGAGATGAACCCTGGCTTTCACGTTCGATGGTAATATGGCAAGGACTGCACAGTAAACACGCACACACACATGCACACAGAGAAACTGTTAAAAACCAGGGCTCCTGTTTTTGCTTCTGAACTCTTAAATACTTTGCTTTAAATAAACATAAGCCCTGCTGGCAAATGACTAAATAAGAAGGTAAAGATATGAAAACATACACTCTTCGAGTCAAAATTACCCACCTCAAGTCATGAGACTCCCTGAGGTTTTTCACATTTTGTCATGTTGCAGCCAAAAATAAACACAAAGTAATGCATAACTGTAAAGTGAAAGGGAAGGTTTTCAAAACCAAATAAAAATACAAAGGTGTGGCATATACTTGTATTCAGCACCCCTGAGCCAGTACTGCCAACCTAAAGGACAGTTGGCACCCTTGACTCAGTTGGAAGAGTGGTCGTTTTGTGATCTAAAAGTTGTGGGTTTGATTCCAGCTTCCTCCTGCCACATGTTGATGTGCCACTGGGCAAGGCACTTGATCTCAAGTTGCCTACCGATATGTTTATCAGTATTTGAATGTGTGTGTGAATGTGATGGGGTTAATGTGGCTCTAGTATAAAGGTCAGAATGAAAAGGCTAAATAATTTCAGTCCATCTACCATTTACTGTTAGACCAGGTCTGTACAGTAAAACAGTTCTTTCAAGACTTGTCAGAGATCTTACGTTGTATTTATGTGTAGACTTTGACTGGGCCATTATAACACATAAATATGCTTTGATAAACCATCCTGTTGCATATGTGACTGTATGTTTAGGGTTTTTGTCCTGCTATAGGCTCAAGTCTTTGAAAGTCTCTAGATTTTCTGTCATCTGACCAGCTTCGCTGTCCCTGCAGAAGAAATGCATTTCCACAGCATGATGATACCACCACTGTGTTTCATTATAGGGTTGATGGGTTTTGGAAAGCATTAGTTGTCTGCACAACTAATATTGTTCCTGTGGACAGAGTCTTCTATCTGAGCTGTGGATCTCTGCAGCTCCTCAAGAGTTACTATGAGTATTTTGGCTACTTTTCTAATTATTGCTCTCCTTGCCCGGCTTGACAGTTTAGGTTGGACAGACATGTTTTGGTAGATTTGTAGATGTGTCATAGTCTCTCGTTGACAATATCTCTGTGAGATATTCAGAGCTTAGGATATAGCTTCATGACCTTCTCCATGAGTTTCTCCCTGACTTGTCTGCTGTGTTTCTTGGTCCATGATGCTGTTTTCTCACAAATGCTCTCTAACAAATCTTTGATGCCTTCACAGGACACTGGATTTATACTGTATTTAATTACATGCAAATGAAGAGCTAAAGTTTAATAGTTAGGTGACCTTTGCAGGCAATTGTCTGCACTATATTGTATTTAGAGTATACAGGAATGAAATGGGCTGAAAACAAACGCATACTAAACTTTTCAGATGTTTATCTTGAAAGATGTTTTTAAAAGAACCATTAACCCTCATTTTAATAATAATGTGCTATTTTGGTTGGTTCAATTACATAGAGATTCTAGCCCTGGGTCGGGGGGGTTCTCAGCAAAAATGATATTGTTCAAAAAACTGGTGTTGTCTCCTATTGCTGATCTTTTGCGAGCATCGTGTCCTACTGCCTCTGTACATGTTTTTCCAGCTCCTCTGCAGCTCAGAGGTGTACACTTCAGATAATCGTATCATCTACCCAGCAAATGGGTGGATGTGCTCTGCCCTCTCAAGAAGAACTACATCGCTCCCGATGCCTCAGCAAAACCAAAACATATAGAAGGACTACTCACACACTTGTCAAAACCTGTTCCAACTGCTGCCATCAGACAGGAGATTAAGAAGCATCAAAGCAAGGACTAAAAGACTGAAACACAGCTTTGTTCAATGACCCTCCTCTCAGCTCCATACAATACAGGCTCTTTTCTGTTGGTGTGGTGAGAGCCACGTTTCATAAAACATCTCAGTACCCTCAGCACTTCATCGGAGTAAACTTATTTTAATGAATGCTGATCTGTAAACCAAGCTACTAATAATTACATAGTAATTATCTTGTTTACAGCCAGTCTATAAATTCCACACTATTAGCTGTTGTGTTTACTGACTCCCTATCACATGTGGAATATCCACAAAACTTTAACACTCCCCTCAGGGATTTTACCATACTGTGCGCTATGCAGGGTGTCAAATTATGTATAATTGCACAAGGTTTCTCTGTGAAACATTCACAGCATTTACTGTTAGGGATTTGGTTTCCCACTAGGAAGACCTTTTTGGCCTCAGCATCTCTTCTCCCATTGTGCTTTGTGTCAGTTAAAGAAAACGTAATGATCTGTTGAGGTGGGAAATGGACATGAGTCAATGCACACGCACACAGATGGGTGAAGACTAACCAGTTATAATTTATAGTGTAACAGCTTTAACTGGACAAAGAAATTGTCCAAATTATCAAACAGAGAAAACTTGTATGATTTGTGACATGATAAACGGATGTGCAGGGGAATAAAAAAAAATCTAATATCACTATAAAGTTTGAAGATGTTATGTTAAAACTTAGCTATAATCAGTCAATCAATCAATCAATCAATCAATCAATCAATCAATCAATCAATCAGCCTTTGATTTTAGAGCACTTTTCATATATGACAAAGGCAACACAAAGTGCTTTACATCAGATAAAAACAGGTGATGAAAAAATATAAACACATGACAAAAGATTGACATTCTAGAAAATGTAAAAACTAAAATGACAATTTTAGTTTTTACTAAAAAGTATTAGTTGTGCACATACAATTTTCATGTGCCTAGCTTGCAAAGATGCATTATAGTATATAGTATATAGGTTTTTTTTTATAAAGCATTGATAATGTGCTCTCTTCAGTTGGTTTTCCTGTGTAATCGAAGTGGGTATTCCTTCCACTGCCCTGAAGAAGACGGCATTTGAAATTGTAGCTCCCCATGCCTGATATGTGCACCAGTCCAAGCAGAGCTAGCAGCTGCTAGACCGAGAGCAACTGCCACGTTCATCGGACCTGCTTAACTATTAACACGCTATCCTATTCATCAGAACGTAAGAGTTTTGTCAGAACAGAGAAAATTAGTTTAGGGTAAAATAATTTTAATATTATTTATTTCCTTGCTTTTGTTTGTTTTGAAGCTTAAACTGTGTTGGGCTGGAGAAAACCGGAGCTGCGGCTACCGTCGATTCAAACTTTATCTCAATCAGGGGTTTGAGCATTGATAATATTCACACTGAACAGTACAGGTCCTTCTCAAAATATTAGCATATTGTGATAAAGTTCATTATTTTCCATTATGTCATGATGAAAATTTAACATTCATATATTTTAGATTCATTGCACACTAACTGAAATATTTCAGGTCTTTTATTGTCTTAATACGGATGATTTTGGCATACAGCTCATGAAAACCCAAAATTCCTATCTCACAAAATTAGCATATCATTAAAAGGGTCTCTAAACGAGCTATGAACCTAATCATCTGAATCAACGAGTTAACTCTAAACACCTGCAAAAGATTCCTGAGGCCTTTAAAACTCCCAGCCTGGTTCATCACTCAAAACCCCAATCATGGGTAAGACTGCTGACCTGACTGCTGTCCAGAAGGCCACTATTGACACCCTCAAGCAAGAGGGTAAGACACAGAAAGACATTTCTGAACGAATAGGCTGTTCCCAGAGTGCTGGATCAAGGCACCTCAGTGGGAAGTCTGTGGGAAGGAAAAAGTGTGGCAGAAAACGCTGCACAACGAGAAGAGGTGACAGGACCCTGAGGAAGATTGTGGAGAATTGCCGATTCCAGACCTTGGGGGACTTGCCGAAGCAGTGGACTGAGTCTGGAGTAGAAACATCCAGAGCCACCGTGCACAGGCGTGTGCAGGAAATGGGCTACAAGTGCCGCATTCCCCAGGTCAAGCCACTTTTGAACCAGAAACAGCGGCAGAAGCGCCTGACCTGGGCTACAGAGAAGCAGCACTGGACTGTTGCTCAGTGGTCCAAAGTACTTTTTTCAGATGAAAGCAAATTCTACATGTCATTCGGAAATCAAGGTGCCAGAGTCTGGAGGAAGACTTGGGAGAAGGAAATGCCAAAATGCCAGAAGTCCAATGTCAAGTACCCACAGTCAGTGATGGTCTGGGGTGCCGTGTCAGCTGCTGGTGTTGGTCCACTGTGTTTTATCAAGGGCAGGGTCAATGCAGCTAGCTATCAGGAGATTTTGGAGCACTTCATGCTTCCATCTGCTGAAAGGCTTTATGGAGATGAAGATTTCATTTTTCAGCACGACCTGGCACCTGCTCACAGTGCCAAAACCACTGGTAAATGGTTTACTGACCATGGTATCACTGTGCTCAATTGGCCGGCCAACTCTCCTGACCTGAACCCCATAGAGAATCTGTGGGATATTGTGAAGAGAACGTTGAGAGACTCAAGACCCAACACTCTGGATGAGCTAAAGGCCGCTATCGAAGCATCCTGGGCCTCCATAAGACCTCAGCAGTGCCACAGGCTGATTGCCTCCATGCCACGCCGCATTGAAGCAGTCATTTCTGCAAAAGGATTCCCGACCAAGTATTGAGTGCATAACTGTACATGATTACTTGAAGGTTGACGTTTTTTGTATTAAAAACACTTTTCTTTTATTGGTCGGATGAAATATGCTAATTTTGTGAGATAGGAATTTTGGGTTTTCATGAGCTGTATGCCAAAATCATCCGTATTAAGACAATAAAAGACCTGAAATATTTCAGTTAGTGTGCAATGAATCTAAAATATATGAATGTTAAATTTTCATCATGACATTATGGAAAATAATGAACTTTATCACAATATGCTAATATTTTGCGAAGGACCTGTAATATCACTGGATTGCATTATTTGGTTATTGGTTTTCCAATTTTATTCTACTTTGTTCCTTTTTACGATTTTTTTCCATAGTCTATCCGTTTTATTCTTTAAATTTTTACTTTACTCCGGCGCCTCAGGAGGGGGAAGCAGTGCTTCGCCAACACTGTTTACAGTGGGGGTAGGAGGCTGCTGACCTCGACTGGGGACATTATCAGGCAATGGAAGGAGTACTTCGAGGATCTCCTCAATCCTGCCATCACACATTCCCTGGTGGAAGCAGAAGCTGGGGACTTGGGATTAGACTCTTTCATCACCCAGGCTGAAGTCACTGAGGTGGTTAAAAAGTTCTGCGGTGCCAGAGCTTCGGGGGTGGATGAGATCCGCCCTGAGTACCTCAAGTCTCTGGATGTTGTTGGGCTGTCATGGTTGACACGCCTCTTCAACAATGCGTGGCGGTCGGGGACAGTGCCTCTGGACTGGCAGACTGGGGTGGTGGTCCCCCTTAATAAGAAGGGTAACCTGAGGATGTGTTCCAGCTACAGGGGGATCACACTCCTCAGCCTCCCTGGTAAGGCCTACGCCAGGGTATTGGAGAGGAGAATCCGGCCGACAGTCGAACCTCAGCTTCAGGAGGAGCGGTGTGGTTTTCGTCCCGGCCGTGGAACACTGGACCAGCTCTATACCCTCTGCAGGGTACTCGAGGATTCATGTGTTTTGTGGACCTGGAGAAGGCATTCAACTGTGTCCCTTGTGGTGCCTTGTGGGGTTGCTCCAGGAGTATGGAATCGGGGGCCCTTTATTAGGGGCCATCCGGTCTCTGTACAAGCGGAGCAGGAGTTTGGTCTGCATTGTCCTCTTCAGGTTGGAGGGGAGTTCCTGCCTCAAGTGGAGGAGTTCAAGTATCTTGGGGTCTTGTTCATGAGTGATGGAAGAATGGAGTGGGAGATCGACAGACGAATCGGTGGGGTTGCCGCAATAATGGGGGCGCTGTGCCAGTCCGTTGTGGTGAAGAGAGAACTGAGCCGAAAAGCGAAACTCTCGATTTACCGGTCGGTCTACGTTCCTACCCTCACCTATGGCCATGAACTTTGGGTCATGACCGAAAGAACAAGATCCCAGATACAAGCGGGTGAAATGAGTTTCCTCTGTAGGGTGGATAATTTTTTTGGGCATCAAAGATAATAGGTTTGTATGCTCCAAAATTCAAAACTACATCTATTCTTAACGTTTCTTCCCCCTTTTGTCAGAGCCTGTCTCTTATCTCGGATCTCTTTTAGATCAACCACATTAGCTTTCTTAACTATCAACAAGTAGAATGTAGCGGGCACGTTGTAACGATTTTAAATTACAACGTGTTTAAAATAAGATCTTTAAAGAGACAATTTAGCTTGTGCTAAGAGGGGTTTTGTGGGGTACTAATGGGTGTTGAGTGTCTTTTCTGCAGTAAGAAGCATTCAACACAAATTTATTGGGAAAAAAAAAACTTTAATGGAGGAGTTAAACTAACATCTGCTCAGAGCAAGAGCTGTCCTGCCAACTAAAGCAACTTAAATGTTCAAATTTTGTAGCAATTTGAGCAGAATTTACATTAAGTGCTTGTTTGCATGAAGTAGCTCCTTTATGATAATATTCTCTATCTAACACCATTTGAAACATGAAATATCCTGACACTTATCAGCTCAGGCCACTTTGAGTCAGTCCATCCCTCTAACCAGCACCAGTATCCTCTAATATTATCCTATATTCCCAGAATAAGGAGGGTCATCACACATTTTACACTCTCACCACTGTTTTGGACAGAAAAAAAATGAAAGGACACTGGCAAAATTGTGTAGAGCAACACAGCGGTTGCTCAGTTCTGAAAATATAGAAAATGAAAGAAATGTGTACAACTTATTAACCATCCCGGGATTCCACAGACCTCCATTAGCCACAGGTGAGATGCTTTGTTTTATTTTTACTTAAGTATTAGGCTTCTTAACCAGGACCTGAGTCCGAATACCGTGCCTTAACATGTAAATGTGAGCTGGTATGACAATAAAAATCCTTGAATCCTTTATACTCATGACTTACCCCAAGGAACCAAATATAAAAAATATAACTAATTCCTTAACTGATGGAATACCAGACTTAATTTTGCCAAGTTTCTTTGTTGTTACACTTTAATGAACCAGAGGTTTTTTCCCACCATTGACTTTTATTCTTATTGGGGTTTTTTATAGAAATCTTTTTTCTTACTCTACTTATGCAAATCTTTCTGCTTTTTTCATTTGTTATCTGTTAACGAAATGTTTGTGTGTTTAGGTAAAAGCTTAAAGGAAGGCATTTTCTAAAATAACAAGGAATATGATGCAGGCAAAGACAGTCGCAGAAAAACACTGACCATATGGAGTGAGAAGGAAATCCATCCAAAACAAGCCAGATCACGACACCAGGTTATGGCGTCAAAATTGTTGTGTACTGTCCAACCATGTATTTTGGATGAGTTATGTGAAGTTCCAGCAAACCTTTGTCTTGTTTCACCTTGGGCCTTCTCTTGCCTCGATGTGATCAACACTTCTTTTAAGAATGTTCAATGTTTTGTGTCAAATTAGGCTATGACGTGATCCAGTGTGGGAAACCATTCAGATAAACAAGCCAAAGGGGGTCCTGTTGCCCATCTCTAGTGGTCATTGAACGAAAGACAGTGTATACTCTGAATAGGTTGACAGTCAAGGCAAACAACCATGCAGTCACACATTCAAACTTCTCGCCAATCTATCTAACATACATATTTTGGACTGGGTAAGAAACCCAGAGAACCTGGACCGAACCCACACAAGCATGGGTAAAACATGGAAACTCCATGCAGAAAGACACCAAGCCATTAGTTAGACCCAGGACCTTCTTGTTACGCAACAATGCTAACAACTAAGACACTGTGCACCACAATATATGAATTTATATGTTCATTTTACAACTGCCCAAAGTGGGTGCTTTATTTTTTGTCAGTAACTAATGAATGTTGTATTTTAAGCTTTACTCACTACCAGCACTATGGAGTGTAGGAAATGCTCCTGGCCAGAAACTAATTTAAATGGCATAACGGGGCTTGAATCGCTTGTTTTTCTTGTACGTGGTCGTATCCAAAGGTCTCGTAAAGGTCTCATTCGTTAGGTGCCAGCTGGGGTCTCTCCTGCCTGTGGCTTCTTTAATTAAGACCAGACGCTGCAGAGTCATTCCTCCACAGCACATGTAGCTGGATCACAGTGGGACACCCCACTGTCTTTTCTTGCTGTTGACATGACATTACTTGGTTTGCAGTATGTAGAGGACTAAAAATACATCCCAGTTTGACTCTTCACATGACCTGAGATGGCACTGAATAATCTAAGATTCTAAGAAAGCATTTTAAAACTCAGACCGGTCTTGTATGAGCATAAAATGTTATGACGTGTTACAGTAGATGCTTTTATTTGCCTTATGAAATCTTTCCTTAAACATATCATGTTTACCCAGCACATACAGTACCTCTCAAAATTATAAATTGTTTGTAATGTTTGTTCCAAATCAATCAATCAATCAATCAATCAATCCAGGTTTATTCGTGACACACATAGTCATAAATGGTACAGAAATGCTTTTCATAATTGCTGTGCCACAATAATAAATGTTAACAAAATATACATTTAATATAAAATATACATGTTATAAATCATACTTCTGCACATGCATGTGTTAATATAAAGTAGACCTAACTGCTATTTCTCATTCACAATTCAAACAGCTTGTAGAAAGAAGCTTCTTCTACTTCACTGTTTTGGTTCTCGCAGCTCAAAAATGTTTCCCAGATGGTAGCACAAAAAATAGTCAATTACTGGGCTGATTAGTGTCATTGACTATCCCCGTTGCCCTGGTGCAGCATTGTTTCCTGTATATGGACTGCAGGTCAGAAAGCTGGCCTTGAATCATGTACTCAGCTGAACACAACCCCTTTAAATAGCCAGTAATCCCTGTTTGGTGCTGTTACTGTAATTAGGCAGTCATGTTCCCTGTTAAAATGCTTTCAGTGGTGCAGATGTACAGGTCCTTCTCAAAATATTAGCATATTGTGATAAAATTCATTATTTTCCATAATGTAATGATGAAAATTTAACATTCATATATTTTAGATTCATTGCACAATAACTGAAATATTTCAGGTCTTTTATTGTCTTAATACGGATGATTTTGGCATACAGCTCATGAAAACCCAAAATTCCTATCTCACAAAATTAGCATATTTCATCCGACCAGTAGAAGAAAAGTGTTTTTAATACAAAAAACGTCAACCTTCAAATAATCATGTACAGTTATGCACTCAATACTTGGTCGGGAATCCTTTGGCAGAAATGACTGCTTCAATGCGGCGTGGCATGGAGGCAATCAGCCTGTGGCACTGCTGAGGTCTTATGGAGGCCCAGGATGCTTCGATAGCGGCCTTTAGCTCATCCAGAGTGTTGGGTCTTGAGTCTCTCAACGTTCTCTTCACAATATCCCACAGATTCTCTATGGGGTTCAGGTCAGGAGAGTTGGCAGGCCAATTGAGCACAGTGATACCATGGTCAATAAACCATTTACCAGTGGTTTTGGCACTGTGAGCAGGTGCCAGGTCGTGCTGAAAAATGAAATCTTCATCTCCATAAAGCTTTTCAGCAGATGGAAGCATGAAGTGCTCCAAAATCTCCTGATAGCTAGCTGCATTGACCCTGCTCTTGATAAAACACAGTGGACCAACACCAGCAGCTGACACGGCACCCCAGACCATCACTGACTGTGGGTACTTGACACTGGACTTCTGGCATTTTGGCATTTCCTTCTCCCCAGTCTTCCTCCAGACTCTGGCACCTTGATTTCCGAATGACATGCAGAATTTGCTTTCATCCGAAAAAAGTACTTTGGACCACTGAGCAACAGTCCAGTGCTGCTTCTCTGTAGCCCAGGTCAGGCGCTTCTGCTGCTGTTTCTGGTTCAAAAGTGGCTTGACCTGGGGAATGCGGCACCTGTAGCCCATTTCCTGCACACGCCTGTGCACGGTGGTTCTGGATGTTTCTACTCCAGACTCAGTCCACTGCTTCCGCAGGTCCCCCAAGGTCTGGAATCGGCCCTTCTCCACAATCTTCCTCAGGGTCCGGTCACCTCTTCTCGTTGTGCAGCGTTTTCTGCCACACTTTTTCCTTCCCACAAACGTCCCACTGAGGTGCCTTGATACAGCACTCTGGGAACAGCCTATTCGTTCAGAAATTTCTTTCTGTGTCTTACCCTCTTGCTTGAGGGTGTAGTGACCTGTAGTGTCATAATGCGCTGTGGTTGTGCAGGTACAATGTGGAGAGCAGAGTGCTGAAGCCGCATGATAATTTGCAGAGTCTTGTAATTATGAATATGAATATATTATTTAATATTAATACTTTAATATTTTATTAAATAATATTTCGGTCAGTTAAGGGTTTTCCTGTGAATACCAGCCCAATAAGGTGGTGGTATTAGGACAAAATTGAAAGGGATGACCCAAGCTCTGGCATTATTTAACAGCAAAACTCTATACACACGCAGAATGACTTCACACCGTTACTTAAAATACAAGAATTTACTAACAAAAATAAGTCAACTTAAAGTCAAACATGTTTCAATCAACAAACTCTTTAAAACCATCCAACTAAACTACCAAGCAGAATGAAAAGGAAGACTAATGGGCTATGTACAATATAAACAAGTGAATCAAAGATGGTTGAAAACCATGACCGAAAGAGTGATGCAACATTACCATGCAATATCTATGTTTGAGAACCAAGGATTATCTGGAAGAACCTGGAAATGAAGTTAAGTTAGTCTTGGAACTAACTTAGGGAATAATTGGTATGCTTTTACACAACCATTCACAATGCAAGATCAGATCAAACATTTTTAGAAAAAATGTTTTTTTAAATGATTTGCTGAATAAAATTAACCTTCTGGATGACCAATTCTCAAAGTGTTTAATTAGTTGCCTTTATTTGTGGAAATAATATTTATGGAAACATTATTAAGGAAATATTAAAATACTATTTAAGAAAATATTATTTTGAATAATAACCAAATCTTTCTGGATAAATTCAATTCAATTTTCAATTCAGTTTATTTATATAGCACCAATTCACAACACATGTCTCAAGGCACTTCACAACAGTCAGGTACATACATTCCAATTAATCCTAACCACTGAACAGTGCAGTTGGATTCAGTTATTTATTCAAATTGGATAAAAGGTTTTTCTGTCTAAGGAAACCCAGCAGATTGCATCCAGTCAGTGACTTGCAGCATTCCCTCCTCCCGGATGAGCATGTAGAGACAGTTGACAGTCACTGGCGTTGACTTTGCAGCAATCCCTCATACTGAGCATGCATGTAGCGACCGTGGAGAGGAAAAACTCCCTTTTAACAGGAAGAAACCTCCAGTAGAACCAGGCTCAGTGTGAGCGGCCATCTGCCACGACCCACTGGGGGTTTGAGAGAACAGAGAAGAGACACAAAGAGAACAAAGAAGCACTGATCCAGGAGTCCTTTCTATGGGAAGGAAAAGTAAATGTTAATGGATGTAGCTCCTTTAGTCGTTTCACCTAGAAAGAAAGAACAGATAAACTCTGAGCCAGTTTTCAAGGATAGAATCTGAAAAAGAGCACATATAATTAGTTACCGTTAAGCTCAGTCATTCGCCATGTCTAGGAGTAAGAAAGGGTTAAACACTAAAAGACAGGCCCATGTGGATCATCGGTAGAGGGTGAGCATTAAGTTGTTGCCAGCAGAAGCTCGGACGATTCCCCTCTCCAGAAAGTTGACACCTTTCTGGAGAGGGGATAAATGGGTCTTAATGGCGTTTACTTAGTTATCAAGTTTAGTAAAATAATATTTAGGGAAATATTATTTCCTAGATTGAAACTAACAACCTTTTTGGTTAAATTATCTTTAGCTGACTTAAAGTAGGCAAGCATGTGTTCTTAGCTGTTAGCAGTTGGGGCTGACAAAAGAAACTTGTAGCTTATCATCAGAATCAAACACATACCTTTAAAATACCACTAATAAAAGGGTTAAAATGCATAAGAGTGAATGGTGTGATATGGTAACTAAACTTCATAAAATGAAAAATGTTTAGATTATTTCAGTCTAAGCTACTCTTCTCTGCCCAAACACTACCTCTTACGTGAACCGTGCTGAGGAGAAGTTGTCCGGGGCGACGAAGTTGAGGAAAGCATCCATAACTTGCAGCTAACCTCTATAGCTGTGGGGTGGGGCGGCTCGTTCTGCCAGGCCAGCCAAACTGCACGTTACTGCTGTAGGCATGGTGATGTGGTCCTGTTGTCCTTCCTTCAGACCGGAAAAACTGCTTGTCAGGTTTAAACAACCTAAAATACTTATAACATCACAAAAAGAAGAGAAAGACAAAGAATTAGTTATTTACTCGCTGCGAGGAGAACGGATAAAGATGTGCTTTCAGTTACAAATCTCGCACCACTCTGAACAGCATCTGTCCGTTCCACTCTTTTTATTATCTTTCGGGGGTCCCTAGTTACAAAGAACGTTACTTTCTAAGGATGGGAAAAAAACAGCTGCATCGTAAACAAGTCATAAACACCATTATCTTTTAACAACACACTTCCACAGTCTCCATCATTTTAAGATCAGTGCGTCTTCTGTTCAGCGCAATCGGCCTTCATCTTTATGACCTCCTCAACTGGACTGCTTCCTTCTCAGCTCCATTTATGACCTTTGCCTGCAGACAACTCACACATCCTTTACTCACACAAACATCATGAAAGGTTATAAAAATCAAATAGTCAAGTTAAGGATAGGAGAAAATATAAGATAAATGTATATTAATTTATTTCAATATTTCCTCCCTGTTTATCTTATATTTGCTCATATTCTCATATCACTTTAACAGCTACTTCTTTTAGATTTTTAACGGCAAGATCATTTTTCATGAGCACAAATATAATTACACTCAGAAGCACTTACTGACATTCAAATCGCAGATTCATATAGAGATGGATCTGGGTACAGGTCAGAAAAGTGGTCAGTCACATCCTCATCATCTTCATCATCCTGATGTTTAAGTAACGGATAGAGTTGGGTAACTCTGTCTTCCATAGGAGAAATAGCTGTGGTGATGAGACGGTTAAGCAAAGAACGAAGGCAGGGAATACAACAACATCCGCCTTCTAAGCAAGATGGCGCCGCAGATGGTCGCCTCGGCGTGTTGGTGCGCATTGTTTTGTTTTGTGTTTTGCTTTAAAACGGTCTTCTGTGATGGTACCCGGAGCTCTCTCACCAGAGAAGAACTCATGAACATCAGGGCTACTACACCAGAGGAGTTATTTCCCACTTTTCTGCCTACTGCTCTGGAATTTTTGGACATTCTGTTCAAAGGTGCTGGGGTGCTGGTACGTCTTCGCCAGCGTGGACTACGAACACCGTTACCTGGAATATTTCTCTGTAACGTGCGCTCACTTCCCAACAAAATTGAGGAACTACAACTGCTGTTGGGGAAAAACAGGGACTTTTATTCATCGGCAGTTTTGTGCTTCACGGAGACGTGGCTGTGTGGATTAATACCGGACTCTGCGCTGCAGCTGGCAGGATTCCAGCTCTACAAAGCGGACAGAGACACGGAACTCTCCGGCAAAGAGAAAGGTGGAGGAATCTGTTTTTACCTCAACAGTGGTTGGTGCAACGACGTGACAGTGATTCAGCAGCACTGTTCTCCAGACCTGGAAGCCTTCATCATAAACTGTAAGCCTTTCTATTCCCCCCGTGAGTTCGCTTCGTTCATCCTGGTCGGTGTTTACATCCCGCCGCAAGCTAACGTGCAGGTCGCACAGCGCATGCTCGCCGACCAGATACTGAATGTGGAGCGGACCAACCCGGACTCCTTAGTAATCGTCGTTGGCTACTTTAACAAAGGTAATCTCACCCACGAACTCCCCAAATATAGACAGTTTATAAAATGTCCGACCAGAGAGGACAACATTCTGGATCACTGTTACACCACCATCAGAGACGCTTATCACGCCGTCCCACGTGCTGCACTGGGCCAATCCGACCACATCATGGTCCACCTGATTCCTGCATACAGGCAGAAACTAAAGCTCTGCAAACCTGTTGTGAGGACGTCAAGGAAGTGGAGCAGTGAGGCTGTGGAGAATCTCCAGGCGTGTTTAGGCTGTACAGACTGGGATGTGTTCAGGACTACTACCAACAGTCTGGACGAGTACACAGAGGCTGTGACTTCCTACATCAGCTTCTGTGAGGACAGCTGTGTACCATCATGCACCAGGGTGAGTTACAACAACGACAAACCCTGGTTCACAGCTAAACTCAGAAGGTTAAGACTGGATAAGGAAGAGGCCTTCAGGAGTGGGGACAAAGACATATACAGAGAGGCAAAGTACAAGTTTGGCAAGGCAGTGAAAGAGGCCAAACGACTGTACTCTGAGAAGCTTCAAAACCAGTTCTCAGCCAACGACTCTGCATCTGTCTGGAAAGGGCTCAGGCAGATCACCAACTACAAGCCGAAAGCCCCCCACTCCATCAACGACCGACGCCTCGCCAACGACCTGAACGAGTTCTACTGCCGCTTTGAAAGACAAAGGGACAGTCCTGCAACCATCCCCCATGACACCCCCCGACAGCTGCAGCCACAATTCACCACCCCCACCTCCCCAACCTCAAGAGGGGCCTTGGCACCTCCAACCCCCACCCTGAAGTTCCCCCCCACCAGCCCCCTACCCACGCCGAGGACGGCTCTTTCCATCCAGGAGAGGGACGTCAACAAACTCTTCAGGAGACAGAACCCCCGGAAAGCTGCTGGTCCGGATTCTGTCTCACCAGCCAGCCTGAAGCACTGCACTGATCAGCTGTCTCCAGTCTTCACAGACATTTTTAACACCTCACTGGAGACATGTCATGTGCCAGCCTGCTTCAAGTCCTCCACCATCATCCCTGTTCCCAAGAAGCCAAGGACCACAGGGCTTAATGACTTCAGACCCGTCGCCCTGACCTCTGTGGTGATGAAGTCCTTTGAGCGCCTTGTGCTCTCACACCTAAAAGACATCACCGACCCCCTCCTGGACCCCCTGCAGTTTGCCTACAGAGCCAACAGGTCTGTAGATGATGCAGTCAACCTAGCCCTTCACTTCATCCTCTGGCACCTGGACTCCACAGGAACCTACGCCAGGATCCTGTTTGTGGATTTCAGCTCTGCCTTCAACACCATCGCCCCAGCTCTGCTACAGGAGAAGCTCTCCCAGCTGAGTGTGCCTGACTCCACCTGCAGGTGGATCACTGGCTTCCTGTCTGACAGGAAGCAGCGCGTGACGCTGGGGAAGAACGTCTCTGACTCCCTGACCATCAGCACCGGTTCCCCCCAAGGCTGTGTTATCTCTCCTCTGCTCTTCTCCCTGTACACCAACAGCTGCATCTCCAGTCACCAGTCTGTCAAGCTTCTGAAGTTTGCGGATGACACCACCCTGATCAGACTCATCTCTGATGGTGACGAGTCCGCGTACAGATGGGAGGTGGACCATCTGTTGGACTGGTGCAGCCAGAACAACCTTGAGCTCAACGCTCTAAAGACAGTAGAGATGGTTGTGGACTTCAGGCAGAACCCAGCCCCACCTGCCCCCATCACCCTCTGTGACTCCACAATTGACACTGTGGAATCTTTCCGCTTCCTGGGAACCATCATCTCCCAGGATCTCAAGTGGGAGCCAAACATCAGTTCCCTCATCAAGAAAGCCCAGCAGAGGATGTTCTTCCTGCGGCAGCTGAAGAAATTCAACCCGCCAAAGACTATGATGGTGCACTTCTACACAGCCATCATTGAGTCCATCCTCACCTCCTCCATCACCATCTGGTACGCCGCTGCTACAGCCAAGGATAAGGGCAGGCTGCAGCATGTCATTCGGTCTGCTGAGAAGGTGATTGGCTGCAGTCTACTGTCGCTCCAGGAACTGTACACCTCCAGGACCCTGAAGCGGGCAGGGAAGATTCTGGCTGATCCCTCCCACCCCGGTCACAGACTCTTTGAGACTCTCCTCTCTGGCAGGAGGCTGCGGTCCATCCGGACCAAAACCTCACACCACAAGAACAGTTTTTTCCCATCTGCCACCAGCCTTGTTAACAAAGCCCGGAAACCACCCTGACACTCTCCCTTTCCCCCACACCCCCCATTTTTTTGCTGACAGGACACTTGTAACCTGTAACTCTATGCGTTACATTAACGTTCAGCATGGACTCCTGCTTTACTTGCACTGCCATACTTGCACAATGATCACCTGCACTGTTGTATTGCTCTTGCATCTTATACTGCTCTATATTTACTCTCACTCACTTAAAACTGTGCACATATATTTATATTATATTGTAAATATGTTTATACTGTTTAATTTGTACTGTATAACACCGACTACGCCAAAACAAATTCCTTGTATGTCCAAAAACGTACTTGGCAATAAAGCTTTTCTGATTCTTATTCTGATTCTGATTCTGATTCTGACAATGTCAAAATTGCAGCAAACACTGCAAAGGAAATTATTACTGATGATACTAAAATTGTATACTTCCCAAACACATCCAGCCAGGAGTCCCACATCGAGGTGTCTACTCCAGAATGCTCCTTCATTTTGCCATTTAGAGATCTCAAATCTTCTATGGCTTTTGTTAAGCTGCCATCAGCAGCAGTGTTGTTAGGTATGAATGTGCAGCATTTGTCTCCAAAAATGGCACAAACTTCTCCTTTTTCAGCTAACAACATGTCCAAAGCAATTCTATTCTGGAATTCCATCAGGGAAGTTGAAGCCAATTGGTCATGGACAGTTTCAAACCCGCTTTGTGTCCAATTTCCTAGTTTTTGCACATTGTAGTGAATATAGTTGATCCTGTCCACGTTTTTGTTCATCGTAGACCACCAACAGATACTTGTGTCACGGTGGGGTTTTGGAGTGGACCGAAGCGCAGACAAGAGCTTGGAAGCAGCATTTCAAAAAGCAGTCTCTCAGCTTTAATCAAAAAAAGTCAAAACGTAACAAAAACACTGCAGGTACTGAACAGGGTCGAGATCCAAACACTTACATTGCAGACACTGCAGGAACATGGAGACTCAAGGCAGGGACGAGGATAAAGGGTTGAGTTGTAACGCAAGGAACCCACAAAAACATAATGAAACAAACCAACTAATATGCAGAGAGAAAACAGAGGCAGGTAATCAAAGGAACTAAGGACAGGTGAGGCAAGGAGGCAGGAAGGCAGAGGGAACAGGTGAACCTAATACAAGTAATTAACAAGACACCGAGCAGACCTAAAACAAAACTATAAACAAAGATAAAAATAAAGCATAAGAATCAGGGATAAACATGAACTGAAGGAAACTGAGAAACTGAAGGGAACATAAGAAACACCAAATCTAAGAACGAACAAGGAACCCATAAAGCAAACCAGATTACAGAGTAATGAAACCTAACACCACACAGACTGAACTGACAGGAAGGGAAGCAGAGAACACAAGGACAAGGATGTAAACAAACACAATGTAAACAATAAGTAAACACAACCTAACCAGAGGGGCTGGAGAAATATGATAATCAGTAAACAAAACAAAACACAAAGTCCAAAATGTCACATCCTCACTACTCGATTCAAATCCTGCAGTTACTTGATCAGTTAATTTATCTTCATCTATAGCATCTATGTATGTAGAGTCTCCCTCAGTCTGCCAAGCTACTGCTCTGCACTTTCTATCACGCCAATCATGTGGATTTAACACTAGATAGTCCATGTGTTACTTCATCTACTAACATAGAATATACTGAAACTGGTAACAATAAAGTAATTAGAGCACAGAGTCCCGTTACTTTTGAAGGTGAACAATCAAACAACCTGTCGTCACCACACCACCACCAAATGTCTCCTCTAGAGACTGGTTTAAAACACTTATTTACTTTTACATTTGTAGTACACCATACTGCAATGAGATTTCCCAATTTATTGCCTCTCTCTGTCATATTTATACATGTGTAGTTTCCAGTGGTGGCTCGCTAATGGAATACTGGTTTGTCCTTATCTGCTCTAATTACAGGAAAAACAGAATCCTTATGCTGACACATTTCATTAGGATTAGTTTGATTCATTATTTCCATCACACAGAGTTGTGGTATCACAGCTGGAATTATTTATAATAAAAGCCTGGGACCCATACACACAACACAATCTCTTTTAGTCATGTTAGCTGCTTGCTCTACCATCAATAACCAGTTATTATTTGTTCCTGATACTCCAGTAATAACCTGGAACTTAGTCATCTGTGGTTAACTTTTCTAACATAATTTTCACTCTCTTCGCTTTGTTACCTGGATTACATTATCAGCTTTATGGAACTTAAACAACTTCTTTTAATAACTAGCATAAGCAGTGGTGCCCACTCTGGTGTCCAATTATTTCCTTCATCAGCTACCATCATGGACCATGAGGTGTCTCTTCTATCATTAGTTAAGTACCATTTATAACTTCTATAATCCTGTCCTTTCCTTCCTCGTTTGGTCAAGCTAATGAGTGGGATCAGCACCACAGCTATGGTTTTAGATTTCACGCACACTTGAATGCCATAAGTATAAGAAGTTTGTTTAGTGCACATAGTTAGGTTATCTTGCCTTCCTTGATTTAGCGCTACTTGTTTCATATGACTCATAACAGATGTTGATACATTCTGATTCATCTTGACTGGTTCCCAGAAATACCAGACAGATAAAAATCAATATGAGAAAAAATATAAATACCCAGCAATAAAAAGCTTTGCTCATCCATCTAAAAGTCATTTTGGCTGAAATTTTAACTCCTCTAAATGGTTCCAGTGTCTTAATTGTCTTCACTGACTTTCGGGTCTCTCCAGCCTCTAAATGTCTGGGTCCACCCTATTATCACTCTATAAATCACTTCCCCTGACGGAGCTTTCAACCGAAATTATCTTTTTACAATGTGTAAGGTGAATCCAGGTTGATCTCTCAGCTATTTTTACTGCCATGGCAGTGGTTAATAATACCTAATATGGATCCTCCCACTTAGGTGAATTACCAATGTTTCTTCTTTACACTCCTTATTAACACCCAGTCTCCTGGTTTCACTAGTTAGTTTTCCTGCTGGGAAATAGAACATTCCTCATTAGTTTGATTTTGTTTCTGTTGGTTTCTAACATACTCCTCATATAATCAGCTAGGTTAGCTTCTTCATCTAATTCCCACTGATTTTTTAACTGTAGTAATCTGTATGGTCTTCCACATAACATTTCATAGGGTGTTAGCCCTGAGGTGCTTGTAATGTTTTGTTGGAAATAGTTCTATCCGTTTAGAAAATGCATCCATAACGACTAAACAGAACTTTTTTCCCTTCACTGTGATTTAACTCAATAAAATCTTAATGAATTGTTTGTAAGTGGTATTTTGGTTTTGGAAATTGTCCCCTTCGTGGTCTTAAATTCCCTTGTGGATTATGTTTTGCACATGCTAAACATGTTTTACAACAAAAATTTTTTTTAATAAGAATTAAGAATTAAATCCATATGTTATATAATATTAATATATATCTGTCCTACCCTTCCTCCCTGTTGAGACATTGAGAAACACGATGGCTCAAATATTGCCACCCATTTATATAGGTTCTTTGGTAGGACAGGTTTATTATCTGGTCAAATATAGTTTTCATCTTTTAATGCAGCTCCATGTTTTTTCCACATTTCTATCTCCTGTAGTGGGCTTTGTTGTTGCATTTCTTTTAACACTATATCTTTTGTCACCAATGCATATCCTGTTTGTATCTTCCCTCTCTCATCTTTTTTGGAGAAATCATTCACATAAACTATTTCATGATCCTGCAAATCACTTCTAGTTTTTTCTTCTTTTTCTGCTAATTCTTGACAATCATGTTAATTTCATCTTCAGCTTCTACACTCCATTTCAGTTCAGACGTCATTTTTAGCTCTTCCTCATACATTAGTTTGTTTAATGGAGCTACTATTTCTGCATAATTTGGCACCCAGTTTCTACAATAATTAGTTAGTCCAAGGAAGGACATCATTTGATTTTTTTGTTACTGGTTTTGGAGCTTGTAATATTTCAGTCTTTCTTTCTTCTACCATTGTGCGTCCCCCTGCGCTAAGATTGTGGCCTAGGTATCTAACCTCATTTTTACACAACTGAAGTTTCTTTTACTGACTTTGTGTCCTTCTTCTGCTAAATGTTTTAATAATGCTATTGTATCATTTTTACAAGTCTCCTCATCAGGAGAAGCTAATAGCACATCATCAACATATAGTAAAACCTGACTACATCCTGGAGGGTCAAACTTGGCCATATTTGCACTCATTACCTGAGAGTATATAGTTGGACTTTCACAGTAGCCTTGAGGTAGTCTGGTATAAGTTTATCTTTGTCCCTCAAAGGTGAATGCAAACCAGAACTGACTATCTTTATCTATAGGTACAGAGAAAAATGCATTGCTTATATCAACTACAGTAAATATTCTAGCATCTGGTCTTAGGGAATTTAATAATGTGTAAGGATCAGGAACACACGGTGCTCTCTGAACAACTGCATTATTAACTGCCTGTAAGTCTTGTACCATGCGCCATCCTGTTGATGGAGCTTGTTTTTTTTTTACTGGAAAAATGGGGGAGTTACATGGTGAATCCTCGCATTTTATTAACACCCCTGCAGTTATTAAATCCTTTATTACTGGTTTTATTCCTTCACGAGCATTATGTTTCAAAATGTATTGTTTTACACAGGGGCTGTATTCTGTTTTTGCTCTAATTTGGACAGGTACTGCTCCTTTTAGTAAACCCACATCAGTAGGGTCTTTTGACCATAACTTATCAGGGACTTCACTCAAGAACTGTTCCTCCTGTTCAGTAAGGAATATTTCTCATTGTTGTTTCGTATGTAAATGTATCCCTTCCTGCACTGTCACTGTCCAGAATAATGGCTTCCTAGTTAATCCTGTGGATGCACTAGTTTCTGTATTCATTGTTGTTGCAAACCAGTCTGTGGCATATTTTCCCCTCTGCACTATTCTTCCCATATCATAGCCACTTAAGTTCTTTATCCTTGAATAAAGATATGTGTGGAGGTGTCCAGATTTTGCAGAGCTTCCTAGTGTCTTCTGCTAACACTACTTCAGCAACTGACGTAATGTTCCCATCTGTATAAACATAAGTTACCATGACTTTGGTAGGGGTTACTTTAGTTAATGCTTCTTCATAAGTTTTATCTGGTCCAGGAGTATTTTTATACCACATGGTAATATGTAGATCATCTGGTGTCATCTGATCTTGTAGTCGAGTAATGACATTTCTTCCTTCTGTTAATAAAGCTGTCCCTACGTCTAGGGGTGGCTTATTTGGAACATCCAGTGAATAGTGGTAATAAGGTGGTCTCACTCCTTTTTAACACGAAATAATCTCCTCGGCTGAGTTCTGCTTTTCTCTTTACTACAATATGTCCTTCTGAGGTTGGAATTAATGCTAACCCCAGATGTAGTAATCCATCTCGTTCCAATAGATTGACCGGACACTCAGGGAACATTAGAATAGATAGCTTACATGACTGTCCATTGGGATCTCTTATCCAAACTGGTTCAGACTCACAGACTTGTGTCAATTTCCCACTAGCTGACATTACTGTTATTTGCTGATCACTAAGTCTGGAATTTGGGATTGTTTCTCTACAGGTGGTCCTGCATGCTCCGGTATCACAAAGAAAAGTAATTGATTTTCTATTCAACAGTAAGGTAACTTCAGGTTTTATGTTATCTAGGGAGAGAAGGTCCTAGAAATTTAGGAGGACATCCTGCCCCTGTGTTTTTGTTTTTTTGTTTTTATCGGTGTCTGAGGTACTAGGAACAATTTCACTTGTTTTCTGTCCTAGTCATGCTGAATCTTTTTTTTTTTTTCTCTCAGGACAGCCTCTGACCAGATGTCCTTCTTTCCCACAACACCAACACCCTGAGGTGTATTGTCTGTAATTTCCTCTGCTCACTCCTCCTTTCTGACACCTGCGGTTTTGTCCTCTGCCTCTAAATCCTCCTCTTCTTCTGTTGTTTTGATAATAAATCTGTTCTTCTTCTTCTTGCTGAAAAAAGGTGTTGGCTATCTTTTTTTTTGTTTTTTATCCTTCATTACTTTTTCTGCATGGAGGGCGTCATTTACATAGTCTTCTAGATTTGCTGTGGGGAACCCTATAAAATGTCTCCTTACCCAGGTATTAATTGCATCCCTGGAACCAGCATGTAGTGCATTTTTTAACTGCTGTCGATAAACTCCTTGCTCATTTTCATCTTCTTGTAGACCACTATGTATTTTAAACACTTTTGTCAGTCTAATCCTATATTCTTCAAAAGGTTCTTCCTCTTTTTGTTTCACTCTTGCTATTTCTGCGTCACTCTGTTTGTTCTGCTGTTTAAAAAGAGTAAAATATTTTCTAAGGTTACACAGAGGAAAAACCCGTGTCATGCCATGAACCTCTGTGACAAGCTGTATTAACAGCCTTCAGCGTCTCAAAAAAATAATAAAAATAAATAAATACAAATAAAACATACAGCCATGGTGGGGATGGATTTATTCACCAAAGGGACTCATTTTAGCCCATCCAATCCTGTCAAACCTCATCAGATCTTTGGTACAAAACAAAAACTTTCCACCTACTCTTTTTTCTCCCTTTCTTCTGTCCTGCTTTTCTACTTTGCAAATCCATCAAAAATTACTTCTTAGCCCTCTGACCTTTTCTGCTTTCCACAAAAACGTCCATTCTTATCCTGCATCACATCTCTCTCTTTTTAGTTACTTTTAACCAATAATCTACATCATCATAACCTTCTTTGTCCGTTTTTCTTAAATCATGTGTGCTTTTATTGTACTTTTAATTATTGGATCCTATAGATTAACTAATTTTTTAGAGTTTAAATGACCATCATAATGATATGTGGTTATCC